>NW_020954641.1:19953024-20026637 GCF_900497805.2 Vombatus ursinus
GTGTGTGTGTGTGTGTGTGTGTGTGTGTGTGTGTGTGTGTGTGTGTGACTGCGCATGTGTATGTGTTCAGTTATCCAGGCACTGTGCTAAGTGCTGGGAATCCAAAAAGAAGTAAAAACCAGTTCCTGCCCTCAAGGAACTCATGATCTAATGGGGGAAACAACTAGCAAACAAATATGTATGAACAAGCTATAGGAAATAAGAAAAAAAGTAAAGGAACTAGAATTGAGAAGGTTTGACAAATGCTTCTCATAATGTAGTATTTTAGATGAGACCCAAAAGAAGCTAGGGAATCCAATATGCCACAATAAAGAGGAACAACATTTCAGGGATAAGGGACATCAAGAGAAAAGAGGAATAATATATTTTCCTCCTATCTCTTATTTTAACTTTATGTGAGTTTTTATGTTCCAAATTTTTTCTTATAAACAAGTGCTATAAGCACTCCAGAGTGCCTGCCTCAACAGCCTTCATGATCATTAGAACAGATTGTTCTCATCTGCCTATCCTGCCAGGGGAAGTCTTCACATGCTTAGGGTAGACATCCCTATAACTCGTTGATAAGTTTCAGGCCTGTCGATTGCCCTTAACCTGGTTTAGCCAGTCTTCCAAGATGATTTACTGGGATGTGGCTGCTTCTTGGAGCCACAGGTAAGAGCTGAAGAAGAGGTGGACATCAAAGATGAATGAACAACCCTGAAAAAGGTTCGGCAAGCCCTCATACCAGAGGTGCTCATCTCCCCTAAACATCCCCATGCACCCCTTGAATAGGGATTAAAAAAAGTTTCTGAAAAGCTGCTGTGGAAGGTGGGATAGTAAACTGTTAAGGGAGGTAGAATAATATTGCCCAATTGGGGGTCCAGTTGAGGTTGCACAACATAAATTTATCGTGGACCACGTCAGAATGGTTGCATGTTTTATTTTACCTTCATTCAACAGCATGAGTGTAGGAGCAAAAAGCTGAGGTTTGGCAGGGTATAACCAGTGATCTCATAAAAGGTTTAAGGATTCAAGAGAAGAGGACAGTGTTGAGTTGAATTGGTTCACTAAGGGGTCAAGATAGGTAAAAGGACAGAGAGTGGCTAGTTTAGGAGAAATGGCCTGGGAGGGAATTGAAGGGTCAAGAGATTAGAGGTAGGTGAGATTAGCATTTTGCAAAAGAAAGCAGGAGATGTGAAAAGCCAATGGATTATGACTGGATAAGTTTTTTTTTTTTTTTCAGAATTCTTGAACATAAGGTTGGTGCATTTGTGGCTGATGGCAAGATCAAGCAAGTTTGTGTGTAGCTGAGGTCAAATGGAGGAGTAGTTCAAGTTAGTACATAAAGGAACTGAGTGTTTAGGGAGTGTGAGGGAGAGTCATTACACATTTCTGTCTCCTAATATGAGAGCAGGAGTTGGAGAGAAGAGAAAAATTAACAGTCATGTACTGAACTCAGTGAATAAGGAAGGGTAGTGACCTGGAGGCCTACAGACACCTGTTACCAGGATTTTGATAGTAAAATATTTGTAAATAGCATAAACCACAAAGGAAGAGAGTTTACTGAGTGATGGAAGTAGGTGGAATGGAAGTTGCAATGGTTTGCAAGGAGTATTTCAACTCTCTCACCTCAGCCATTGAGCTGAGGGGAATGAGTGAAGGTGCAATCAGTACCGGACAGAGTGGCCCAGGAAGCTGTGTCATCAGGGGAAAAAAAAGTTTCAGTTACAGTTAGTAGGTGGAAGAAGTGGGAAAGAAGGTTAAGAATGAAAGAAAGTTTGTTACCTATGTAACAGACATTCCAGAAGTCAAAAAGAGTGATATTTAGTTAAAACTTTGGGGCAAAATGATTGACAGGGATGGGAATAAGGAATTGGGTGATGGGGGCTCAGGATGTCATTTGATAGATCATATACAGGAGTTCATAATGACTGAGACTTGAAAGAGATGAAAATGTTTATCATTGCTTGGAGGTGAGGCACTCCTGTTCCTAATTGTTCAGTCATTTTTCAGTCATATCTAACTCTTTGTGACCCCATTTAGGATTTTCTTGGCAAAGATACTGGACTAGTTTGATATTTCCTTTTCCAGTTCGTTTTACAGATGAGGAAACTAAGGCAAACAGGGTTAAGTAACTTGCCCAAAGTCACACAGGTAGTGTTTGAGGCTGGATTTGAACTCAGGAACATGAGTTTTTCTAACTTCAGGCCCAATGCTCTATCCACTGTGCCACCTAGCTGCCCTCTCTTCCCAATGGTATTTGCAAATTGAGCTGTAGAAAAGTGAAGCATGAAATGCAAGGGACATGGTCAGATGGTCAGGTGGGTAGATGCTCAGATAAGAGTCCTTCCTGCAATGCTCCTCTTCATTCCAAAGGGTAGAGATTAGGCAGGAAATAGAAACAGTAACAGAGGACTTAGAGCCTTCACAGAAAAAAGAAAGACGTCCATTTCCCCACAAATTTTCCTTTTCCTCTTTCTGCAAAGGACAATCACAGCAGGAGATTGAAGGCCTGAAGTCAAAAAGTACATTGCTTTTCTGCACCAGAGTTTCTCCACATCTAAGTTAGGAGACTGGAATGGCAGCAGGAATGGAAGATACCTAGCAGTTGCACAGACTGAAGTCATAACTTTGGGGAAAGAGAGAGTCATTTTGGGCAGATGGAAGATACCCAGCATGGCCCCTAGCCACTTTGTCTTAGGTAATATATTGTACCCAATAGGAAATGGAAGGCAGAAGATTCATGATCACAGGAAATTTAAACTCTTTTCTCACCTTGTACTGAAAATTAAATGTTAGTGATGAAAATGGAGATGTTTGCTTTATTTCTGATCTTAAAGTCCCCTATCTTCTTTTCTCCATTATATATAATAGTTTTTCTTATTTTTAGAAAGATATATTTACTATATTAACTAACGGTTCTTTTATTCCTATTCTTTCTAGAATGTTTTTGTTTTTACATAAAAGAGTATCAGATTTTGTCAAAAGCTTTTTCAGAAAGTATTGATATAACCATGTGGTTTTTGTATTTATATTACTAAAATGGTTTATTATTTTGTAGTCTTACTTAGGTGAAACCAACTCTATACTCCTGGTACAAATCCAACCTGATTATAGCATATGATCTTTCTAATAGGTTATTATAAACTCTTTGCTAATATTAATTTAAAATTTTGGCATTAATGTTCGTTAAGTTTATTGGTCTATAGTTTTCTTTTTATATTTTATCTAACTGAGGTTTAGATATCAAGATTCAATTTGTATCAGAGAAAGAAAATGGGAGGGTGGATTTTTTTCCATGTAGTGCAATGTATGTAATATTAGAAATAATTTTTATTTAAGTATTTGATAGAATTCACAGGTAAATCCATCTTGTTCCCAAGTTCTCTTCCCCACCCCTTTTTGGAAGTTTATGGCTTATTTAATTCCTTTTCATGATATTGAGTTATTTAAATAGTCTATTATTTTGTTTATGTATGTATTGTTATTGTAAGCATTTGTCTATTTCCTCTAAGCTATCATTTTTGTTATCATATAATAAGGCATAATATTTCTAATATATTTGCTGTTTTTCTATAATCCAGACAAGTTTGATTTTGGTTGTTACATTTTACTTCCATTTCTCCCTGACGGATGCTATACTTCTACTAAATGCCTACCCAGGCATATACCATGGCTAATAAATCTAGTAATATAAATTCTACTGGATGCATTTTGGTCTTATCTCATCATTCTTTCAAAAATTTAAGACTTATCTTTAAGATATTATTTTAGGTGATAGATATAGAGGATAAAAAGATTTACAAGCCACAATCCCTTCCCTCAAGGATCTTATAGTTGAGTTAAAGAAAAAAAGGCGGGGAGGGAGACTCATGAACAAACATGAAATATAGCCTACAATGCAAGGCATTTTGTGGTTAGTGAAGATGAGAAGTAGAGACAAGTGCTCTTGAAATTCAAGAGAGGAAGTTCTCTTAGGACTACAGAAGTCAAAGAAATAGTTCCATGGAGCAAGAAGAAATGGAACTGATGCTAAAAGGTTGAAGGGATGCATTGAGAGATATAGCTTCTAGGAATTGGGAGGTAATCATGCCGCTCTACTCCATTCTACTCAAATGGCAGCTGAAGCATTGTGTTCAGATCTGTGTACAATGTACGATGATTAAAGAATGTTGACAATCCGATGAGTCTCTAAGGGAGGGCAACCATGATAATGAAGGACTTTTAATCTATCTGATAAGAGGATCATTTGAAAAAAATAGACAAGTTTAGCTTGGAAAAGAGAAGACTCAGAAGGGACATGGTAGCAGTCTTCAAGTATTGAAAGGGCTATCATGGAAAAGGATTCAATTTGTTGTCTGATTTCAGAGGACAAGGTGAGAACCAATACGTGGAAGTTGCAAAGAAGCTAATTTAAATTTGATAATCACTTACTTCATTGGGGGTCTTCTAGCTAAGGCTAGAGGACTACTTGTAAGGTATGTTATAACACAGACTTCTTTCATATATAGCTTAATCTCCATTACCTCCCAATTCTCAATTTCATGATTTTCTTTTTTTCCTTTAAAATGAGGCTGGAGTCTATTATTTTGCTACAAAAGCAGAAAACAATTAGGACTATTCCAAAGTTGAGTGGATTTCTCCAGGAACTGATAGGGCTTGTCTTCTGGGAGGCTTTATGTAAAGCTGCATGATTAGTTGGCAGCTATGTTATAGAGAAGCCTACTTTTCATGTATAAATTAGACTAGAAGACCTCTGAATTCCCATCCAACTCTAAAATCTGATGTTCCTTTGATGTGAGAGAAAAATGAAAGGTGATATGAAGCAAGTTCTTTCTGAGAAACTCTGAAAACTAACTACCCAGGTATGTACCTATTCTCCTCATGAAAAAGAGCTATGTATATCGCTGAAACAAAACTCGCTCAAGCAAGATGAAGTAGATGTTGAATGAGCAGTCATCAGTCAATAAACATTTACTGAGTGCCTACTAATTGCCAGGCACTATACTAAGCTTTGGAAATAGAAAAAGAGACTCAAGATAGTCCTTGCCCTTAAACTGCTGATAATCTAACTAATGCTTGTGATCTATGGTCTTCATGAATAGCTCTGCAATTTACTAAATGTGTGGCCTTGGGCAAGTGATCTAAGCTTTTCATACATAAAACAGAAGTGTTGGGCTTCTGATTTTTAAGACTACTTCCAGTTTTAAATTTATGATCTTATGACATTACAGACAGCAGATTATAAATAACCTGGCCTGCAAAGAGCTAATCTAAATATATTTGAAAAGAAAAGATTTTTAAGCAAAAAAGTCATCCTTTTTTTTCAATAGAAACATTGGGGTAGATTATGGTTTGTCTGTATCTGTATGTGACTGTAGATATGTGTGTATGTGTGTGTTTGTGTTGCTATTGCTATTATTGTTATTTTGGACCAAATACTCAAGTGAATCTGTGATCTCAAATTATAGCCCATTTATAGCTGTGTATCTTTTACAACTCTGGTTCGCTTCCAATAGGCTAGTTGTGAACACTGTAGTGTGGGAAGGGATATAATGTAAATTTGTACTAGAAAAATATGGGAGGGGAAGTAGTAAAGCTCATTACATATCAGAGAGACCTTGGAGACAATTGAAAGCCTCTGAAGTTTATAAAGTAGGTGAGTGACTTGGCCAGATCTGCACTGAAGGAAAATTGCTTGAGTAGCTGTGTGCAAAGAGAGAGGAATTCTTGCTAACCAGAACAGGCAAATGGTATGATGCAGGTAGGCTTCAGGAAGGACATAATTGAGTCTCAGACCAAGATCACAAAACTTCTCTTTTGAAGGGTATCAATAAAACAAAGCAATAGAAGATCAAACCTTCAACATGACTCCTCTAATCTAATTAATGAAACCTATAAAATCCAGGAATTCATACATGCTTGCACACACACACATGCACATACAACATAACACTAAAGTACAGTACTTGCTTGTATGCATAATGATGACAACTAAAACTTGATGAAGAATCTGACCTTCACCCAAGCGTAGAGCAAACTTTAGTAAAGTGAGCCACTGAATGTATGCCTGCTCTGTCACTGACTAGCTAGGTGACCTTGGGCAAATCACTTGAAACTTTTGTTTCTACGCTCTCTTTCTTGGTGACTTTATCAGCTTTCATGGGTTTAATTACCATCCCTTATGCTAATTAGGCCTAGAGTTATCTATCCAACTACATTCTTTCTCTTGACCTCCAATCCTGTTTTATCAAATGCCTATTCAACATGTCAGATTGGATGTCCTGTAACCATCTCTAATTCAAAATGTCTAAAACAGAACTCATTATCTCCCCCCTCCCTCAATCCAACACTCTTCCAAACTTCCTTGTTTCTATTCAGTGAACCACCATTCATCCTTATTTACCCACTCAGGGTCACCCTTAACTCCTCATTCTCATTCAGTCCAATCAGTTGCCAAATATTGTCATTCCTACTTCTTTGGCATATCTCAGATCTATCTGCTTTCCATTCACAGAGCCTCACTTCAGGCCCTTGTCATCTCTTACCTGAACTCTTGAAATAGCTCCAAAATTGGTCTCCCTTCCTCAAATATTCTTCCATTGCAATCTATTCTCCACATAGCTTCTAAAGCAATTTTCCTAAAATATACTTCTGACCATGCTATTCCCCTAATCAATAAACATCAGTGGCTGCCTATTACCTCTAGGATCAAATATCAACTCTCTCAGGAATATAAAGCTTTTCACAACATGGCCCCAGGCTACCCTTTCTATCTTTGTTTCACATTAATATCCTTCACTCACATTAGGACCCAACCAGACTAGCTTTCTTACTTTTCTATCTCCTGCCACCATGACTTTTCAATGGTTATTCCCCCATACAGAAAATCTACTTTTTCTTTATCTCCATTTCATAGAATCCCTAATTTTCTTAGCTTACCTTAGCTTATCTCAAGCGTCACTTTCTTTATGAATCCTTTCCTGATCCCTACCACCCAGCTTCTAGTGCTTCCCCACCTCCATCTTCCTCTATTTCTATTTTGTATGTAACTATCAATGTACATGCTAGCCCCCAACTATATTATAAGATCTAAAAGCCAGGGATCATTTCAGTTTTCCTTTTTTTAATATCTGGTGCTAGGCACATGGTAATAATAATAGCTAAAGTTTATATATTGCACTTTAAGTTTACAAAGTATTTCACAAATATTATCTCATTTTATGTTCACAACAACCCCAAGGTGGAAAAAGAGGCAGTAGGAGCTATTAATATCCCCATTTTACAGATAGAGAAACTGAAGCTCAGAAAGGTTAAGTAATTTGCCTGAGGTCATACAACTTGTAAGTATATGTGAGGCTGAATTTAATTCTTTTTGGTACCAGGTATAGTACTGTATCCAGTTCTCCATGGTAGGTATTTAATAAATTCATATGAATTGATTCTGTTCCTCAACTTCTACATCTGTGAAATGAAAGAGTGGGACTCTAAGATTTGTTCTAATTCTAAGGAATCATCAATCCAAGAATTTAGTAAAAATGTGAGACAAAGATAAATAGGTTGGTTGAAAAGTTAAGACATTCAGTGAGCCAGATCAATCCAAAACTATAGAATAGAGAAGAGAAATGAATGAATAGACAAAGGATTAAGACTTGGAGAAGAATTATTGGACCAGATAGGGAAGTGCCTTGCTCATCCAGGGGTGCATAACCAGAGAATAAATGCAAGGGATAAAGCAACTGGAGAGCAGAAGTATAGCACAAACTAGGGAAGAAAGAGGAGACAACCTTGGAGGCCCAAACTCAGAGAGAAGAAAAAAATAAGTAAATAAGGTGCAGATTCTGGAAGGAACTGAGAATCTCATCAGGTATAGAAGGGCTGAAAAAAGAAAGCTACCATGGACTTAAAATTTGAGTAAGTATAATTCAGTTTGACACTGCCAATTTCTTAGGTGCCTACCACTAAGTAAAAGCACCATGTCAGGCACTGAAGGAGATAAATAAATAATTACAACACATATTCTAGAACTTTCTAAATGGTAAAAAATCTTCATATCACCTTAAAGAACTAGTCACAGCATCACAGAATCTAAAAGCTAAAATTTCAGGAGCCATCCAGTCCAAATCTTAGCTGACCCATATACTGTTTTCAATATTTTTGGCAAGGGATATTGAAGTCCTTGTTGAAAAGCCTCCAATAAAATAAGCTTTGCAAAACTTCATATCAATAATCAATGTCATATTGCTTGCCTTTTCAGTGGGTTGGGGAGGGGCTAGAAGGACGGAAAGAATTTGGAGCTCAAAATTTTAAAAAACTAATGTTAAAAAGTATATGAAATTGGGATGTATTTAATGAACTAAATAAAATTATAATAAAAAGGAAAAAGAAAAGCCTCCAAAAATGACAGACAAAGTATTTCTCAAAGCACCTCATTACAGTTTGCGATAATGCTAACCATTTGGGGACATTTCTTTCATCTCAAACTTAAGTTTACCATCTTGCAATGCCCACCAATTGCTCCTAGTTCTGTCAAACTTGTCCAACTTGTCTTCCTCAGGAGGGCCTGTCAAATATTTGTAGATTGCTATCATGTCACCTCTAAATGTTATCTTCTCCAGACATTGTTTCACATTCTTTCAACCAATCCTCTAATAGCCTATTCTCCTGTGCTTTCTCTAATGGCAATTTTTTGGATCTAGGGACAGATACAAGCTTAATGATATATCTTCCTAAAATGTGGTGCCCAAAACTTAATGAAATTTTTCAGATGTAATTTTATTAGTTATAGCATAAGCATTTCTCCCTTGTTTCGACACTGTATCTCCTTTCATGCAGTGTAGAATTACATTTGCTTTCCCAGTTGCCATGACATACTCATGTTGAGTTTTATAGTACACTAAAAACTTAGATCTTTGGGAATTTTCCAATTTATCTAAGCTATGCTAAGAGGATAAGGATTTTGTCCACAACTAGGACAAGATATATAAAAGGGACAGCGTTTCCAAGCAGTTCAGATGCTGATCACGACTGTACTACCTCAGGAAAAGTAGATGAAAGTGGAGTGGGATAAGAGGGCAAAAAAAAAAAATAGGAGAGGGAAGAGAGTCTGAGATATGTGAATGCATTGAACGCTTCCTTTCTGGCCTTCTTTGTCAGCTGGCCTTTTAGTACCCTTCAATCATACCAGAAATACAATGAACTAAGTAGATGACCAATCCCAAATAACACTGCTTTCCCTTCCAATCCGCTATTTATTTCATTACTTTGAGAATGCTTGACTTCTTCAGTGTGGACACTTGTTTTATCCATTCATTGAATTGTTACTCCACCTTATATTACATTAACAGATTTTTGTGAATGTGTATGTGGCTGGAAAACAAAAACAAACAACAAAAACAAACAAATGAAAAAGAAATCATTCCTTCCTGGCCGAACCTCTGGTGTTGAACTTCACCAAACTAGTTAGGGTGGTCCTTCAGTGACAGTCCTTCACCACACCCATTGTAAAAGTCTTTCCAATTTGGTAGAAACTGGTAGAAAATATATTCTATAAACATAGACTTTAAGGTAATTTCTATGATATGATTTTGGTGGGAGATGTTAGTGGGGGCTTAAAAATAACAAATTTGGCAAAGAGAATGAAGACTTCAAAATCTAGAATACTGTAATATAGGGGTATTCAGTGTTCAGTAGAGATATAGATCTGTTAGGGGCAACCTAGTCACATTTTGCATTCTTCTTTGAGAATTTTGCACAATCTGTCCAGCTTTGCCAGCAAGTCATGTGGTATACCTCACAGGAACTACTTTTAGGATGCTGTGACTTTAAATGGAAACTCAGGAAACTGAGGTGTAAAACTCACACATTCTCACCTCAATATACTTTATAAGACTTATGGCCATGCACAAGGCCTCATTAGGAAAGTGTCAGAACCTTGATTGCTATTCAATTTAGAGAAATACCTCGTGGCTAAGCACGATTTTTTGTGATCTTAAAAATGAGCGTAATTCTGTTTGTGAAGACTAAATATAGTAATGACTATCTTCTTTAAGTTAATTTATAAATTTAATGCAATATTGATTAAAATACCCACAGAATAACAGAACTTGATAAGCCAATAGTAAAATTAATTTATCTGTAAGAATAAGAAAGCCAGAATAACAAAGAATGTACATATACCTTCATATACATGCAACATATATACATGTACAAAATGCAACATAATATATGTGTGCCTATACATATGTGTATGTAAATAAACATGTGTACAATATATATACACACACATAGACACTAAATTGAATACAATTAATTGTTTAGCTTATTGCTTTTGTGTTCTAAGTACTTACTATAGTGTCTGGCACATACTAGGAGCTTAATGAAACAATGTGGCCAATATGTATATATATGTATATGTATAAGTGTATATGTACTTGTAGTTCTATAGTTTTATGGATACTAATCTTATTTCATCCCAGATATTAGGTTCATTGAGGACAAGGATTATGCTTTATACTTCTCTATCATTTTTCACTGACTAGTATAATTTAATTCAATTCAATTCAGTTCAGCAAGCACTTATGACATGGTTATTCTGTAGTGTAGTAGAGGAAACATGAATTTAACCAACAAATGGTATTAGTAGCTATTTGCCTAACCTATTCACCAGCTATAAAAAGGCCCAGCCTTGTGAAGTTCCATATTCACCTTGGTGGTTGTATGTTCCATCATATAAGGAAGAATTTTAGGGAAACTGTCTTCCATAATTCTCAGACTGTGAACTTCAATCCTTGAACTCCACCTCTTTATTTCTTTAGCTATTTACTTATTCATGCATTCATTCATTCATCTTTCTGTTTGTTCATTCATTTATTTATTTTTATGGCCACACTCCTCCTCTTAGTCTAAACATCATGGCTAACGAGGATTTCCCAATGTGACCAACCTTGAGAACATACCTAATAGAAGACATTGCCTTTTCATGACATATTTCATTAAGATTTTTGGTTCAATAGGTATAGGATGAAACCTGAAGTCAAAAAGATCTGAGCTTAAATCCTGCCTTAGCAATGTTATCTTGGGCAAGTTGCTTAATCTCTATCTGCCTCAGTTTTCTCAGTTTCCATCTGTAAAATGGGGATAGCAATAGCACCTACCTCCCAGAAAAGTTGTAAAGATAAAATGATAGATATTTCTTTGGTAAAGTATTATATAAAATGCTAATTATTGTCAGTATCTTTATTATTATAGCAGAGTTAGCCTCTCAAGTGAGCAGATATACTTAGATACTATATAGAAGTTTTTTTTTAAGTTTATCAATGTATTTTGTTTTACATTACAAATTACTCCCACTTTGCGAGAGATTTCTTGTAGCAAAGTAAAAGTTAAGAAAAAATAATACATACAGTTACCTCATCTAAAATGTGTGGAACATTTCACTTCTGTAACACTCATTCTTTCTCTCTTTTTTAATTAGGGATCTCTTTCCTTTCCCTCCTACCCTTCACCCCATTGGGGGGAAAAAGAAGGAAAACAAACATCTACTAACAAATATGCATTACCACAGGAAAAAAATTCCCTCAGTGGCTATATCAAGAGGAGAGAGAGAGAGAGAGAGAGAGAGAGAGAGAGATGGACAGATAAATCTATGTATCTAAAGATAGATCTATATATAGATATCCATATAGAATGTGATATCTACATCTATGTACCATTCTATTCCCTCAATCCACCATTTCTTTGCCATAGATAGCATATTTCATCATCACTTCCCCAGAATCATAAAAGTTCGTTGTATTGATCAACGTTTTTGTGTTATTATTGTATAAATAGTTTCTGTTTCTGCTCATTCCATTCCTCAGTTTATGAAAGTCCTCTAAATTGTTCATTTTTTATAATATTGGTGTTACCTTATAAATTGTTCTTCTGCTTATACTAATTTCATACATTCTGCATTAGTTGACAGAAATATATAAATGATTTCCAGAGGACAAAAAGACAATGTTTTATTTTTCTGATTAAATTAATAAAAAGAATAGATAATACATAATAGGATATCTACTAAATGGCTACATGCTTACAGATTTTCTTAGATTCAGGCCACCCCTTAAAATAATATTTAGGTCACTCTGAACTGGATATTTTAGGAGAAACACAGATTGATGGAGTGATGGGACCTGGACTCCTAAAAGGAAAAGACCATGTCTTTGAAAGCAAGCCAGTCCCTGAAGTTTCCCATACATTTAAGTAGCCCAGATCACTGGCACCTCTGCCCAAGGCAACTGGCCCACTCCAGGCCACCTAGATCACCTAATTAACTTAATTGACATTCCTTTCACTGCCACTCTTATCCCTTCCCAGACTACTCCCTAATCCCACCTAGGTCCCCTAATTAGCCTTCTTGATGTCCTCTCACTGTTGCATCTGGCCCACCCCAGACTACATACCACTCCTTAATTCCATCCAGATCTTTTTCACTGTCCTTTTTGTATATGTGTTTCACCCCCATTAAGTCATAGATTTACCAGGAATCTGCCCACCTTGCTGGTGTTATGATAAACCTTTCTACTTTGACTGAAAGAAGGTGACAGTGAGAGTGGTTGAATTCTTTCCAGGCAGATGTGCCCTATGCCCTTATATTTCAGGGTTCCTAGCACCCCAAACTGCAACAAGATCACCACTTTCACTGTCCCTCTATCCCCTAGCTACTTCTTCTGTGATTAGACAAAGAATTTATGCAATACAACATGATTCTCAACTAGTAATGATTGAGATTAAATCCCTATCCCAGGAGACAATCCACTTAGTTTGGTAGTTGCCCCAGGAAGAACTGCTGGATTTGGAAAGTAAGTTGATCCTCACCTGATCCCTCTATTTCTAGCCAGACCTGACCCTTCATATTATATTACATCCTATCTGATCATCCAAAAGGAAACCAGGGCTTACCCATCATGGACATCTTGCCATTTGCCTTGCCACTACTTCATACCCTTCCCCCACCCTCCCACTTCAACCCCTGGTCCTGATTTTCATCTCTTGCTCAGGGAAAAATAAATTAATATTACCACTCCTGGAAAGGTTGTGTTGACCAGGCAAAGCTGGTTTAATTGGTATGGGCCCAACTTCCTCAGGATGCAAAATAGCCCAAGGCTAACAAACCCAGAGAGTGGTCATTAACCCTTCTCAGTCTCTTGCTAGAATGAAACCATATGAGTTGTCTTCTGCTTTCCTGCTCTTCATTCCCACTTCTGTGCTTCCTTAATCCTTATTAAGTCATTTAGATTAGAACATACCCTCACTTTACTACTACATAAAAATGACAAAGTTGTCTCTCATTGTTATCATACTAATGCTTTGATTCAAATGATTTATGTTTGAGCATGGAAGGGCTCTGGGCCTTCACCTGGAGCTGAAATTTTTCATCTGAACTCCTCTGAACTTCAGAGTATGATAATCTACTGAATTCCACTTAAGATCCCTTTGACTGCAGAGAGCAAAACCATTATCCAACCATCATTCCCCAAATACAGGCTGTATACTGCAGTAGAATATAAGATCCCTGAGGACAGAAAATGCTTCACTATAAAAATTCATATTCCTAGTAACTACCATAGATTATCTAGTGCTGATTAGGCATGAAATTGATGCTCATTATTTGATTTATCAGAACATCCAGCAGGGTAAGTTTTTAGATAAAAACTCAAGTGTTATTGATTGAAATCTATGTTCTTCCTCACAGCACAAGGTATGGACTGGAGAAAACCTTCTGGTGTAGACAGGTACTGTGAATGGTATTTTTTAGTTCAGTATCCTTTCACAGTCAGGGACCTCTGACTACTTCTTGACAGTCAGATTATTGTTGATGGTGTACTGAGAATAAACTGAAAGACAGACCAGAAAAGCTAGCCTCTTTCAAACTCTAGACATTTCATTTACAAACTGGAGACCTTCAGGTCCTATTTCTGGTAACGGAAAGATCCATCATATTCCTTCTGTGATTTTAGCTGTTCCTTGACTTTTCAGCACAACTGTGCTTATCAGATAGAGATAACCATATGTTTACAGGAAGATTAGAAAACAGTTATTGTCTTTACTAGATTGATTGACTACTAGAATATTAGAAAAATATTACAATAATGTAATATTGTAATATTACAATAATGTAATATCCAAAATAAAGTGTCTTGTGAGATCTGACAAGAAAAGTTTTCATGAACTGGGTGATTTGTGAATGTTTCATGTGGGAGATGCCACTTGTATTGATTCATCCTTTGAAATTATACAAAATTCATTGAAATGTGAACACATAGATACCATTACTCAATGGCATTCTGATTATTACCATCCTAGAAGACATAGAACAAGGAGATTTTTATTCACCAACATGTTTCCTACTATCACAGTGAATGTGCAATGCAAAATCTGAATTGAGTTCCATATAGATAATGAGATTCTCAGGATGCTTTTATTTTTAGATGACATTATGCTGATCATATAAAGCCCTAGAATGTTGCAATGATCCATAATTACTCAAAAGTTCAATCCACCTTACAGGAAAAATCTACTGGATAGAAAATGCCTGCAAATAAGTACTTGAATGGGCTAGTCTTGGACTTGGTCTATCAGTATGTGTGTGTGCATGTGTATATTTATATATGTGTATATACCTACAATTACCTAGACCTAGACCTATACATCATATACATGTAAACATAAGAGAATGCTTCCATGTATCCACATGTATTAATGCACAAGCAAATAATATATCCATGTATGTGTATATATACACATGTATTTGCACATATACATGTACATGTATGTATTACATATATTTATGTTTATATAATTATGTATGTCAGGCTTCAGGTGAACAGTTAGCTGATCCCAGACTAAGAAGAGAACAAACTAAGTGGTCTGCTAAATTGTCCAGTACTTTTAATGGCCCCAAGTTTCTCCCAGAAAGAAAAGCCCATCAGTATTTTTCTGGTGATAGTTGGGTTTTTTTTTTGTTGGTTTTTTTTTGTTTGTTTGTTTGTTTTTGTCCATTAATTTATTTATTTTTAGTTTTCAACATTCCTTTCCACAAGATTTTGAGTTCAAAATTTTCTCCCTATCTCATCCATCCCCCAATCCAAGATAGCATGCATTCTGAATATCCTTTCCCCTAATCTGCCCTCCTTTCTATCTCACCCCCCTTCTCTTATCCACTTCCTTTTCTATTTTCCTGTAGGGCAGCATGGATTTCTATACCTCATTGCCTGTATATCTTACTTCCAAGTTGCATGTGAAAACTATTTTTTAACATTTGTTTTTTTAAAACTTTGAGTTTCAAATTTTCTCCCTTCCTCCCTCCCCACCCACCCTCATTGAGAAAGCAAGCAACACAGGTCATATTTGTATAGTCATGCAAAGCACTTCCATAGTAGTCATGCTGTGGAAAACTAACTATATTTCCTTTCATGCTATCCCACCCACCCCTTTATTCTATTCTCTCTTTTGACCCTGTCCCTCCTCAGAAGTGTTTGCTTCTGATTACCCCCTTTCTCCATCTGCCCTCCCCTCTATCATCCCCCGCCCCCACCGCTCTCTTATCCCCTTCCCTCCATTTTCCTGTAGGGTAAGATAGCTTTCCATAAACAATTGAGCATGTATGTTATTCCCCCCTTAAGTGAAATCTGATGAAAATAAGATTCACTCATTCCCTCTCACCTTCCCCCACTTCCCCTCCACTGTAAAAGCCTTTTCTTGTCTGTTTTATGTGAGATAATTCACCCCATTCTAACTCTCCCTTTCTTCTCCCAGTATAATTCTCTCTCACCCCTTAATTTTATTCTCCAGATATCACCCGTTGATCTTCAACTCACCCAGTGCCCTCAATCTATCAATCTATCTATACATATGATTTTCCCCCTCCAACTACCCCAATACTGACAAAGATCTCAAGAGTTACAAATATCATTTTTCCATGTAGGAATGTAAACAGTTCAACCTTAAAAAGTCCCTTATGATTTCTCTTTCCTGTGTACCTCTTCATACTTTTCTTAAGTCTTGTATTTGAAAGAAT
Organism: Vombatus ursinus; assembly: GCF_900497805.2. Classification (NCBI taxonomy): domain Eukaryota; kingdom Metazoa; phylum Chordata; class Mammalia; order Diprotodontia; family Vombatidae; genus Vombatus; species Vombatus ursinus. Next base: position 19,969,067 of record NW_020954641.1, read on the forward strand.
TTTCTATTCAGCTCTGGTCTTTTCACCAAGAATGCTTGAAAGTCCTCTATTTCACTGAATTTCCATTTTCTCCCTGAGGGATTATACTCAGTTTTGCTGAGTAGGTGCTTCTTGGCTGTAATCCTATCTCCTTTGTCCTCCAAGTCCTCTGGTCCCTTAATGTAGAAGCTGCTAAATCTAGTGTTATCCTGATTGTGTTTCCACAATACTTGAATTGTTTCATTCTGGCTGCTTGCAATATTTTCTCCTTCACCTGGGGACTCTGGAATTCAGCTACAGTATTCCTAGTAGTTTTCCTTTAGGGATCTCTTTCAGGAGGTGATTGGTGGATTTTTTCCATTTCTAATTTACCCTCAGGTTCTAGAATATCACAGCAGTTTTCCTTGATAATTTCTTGAAAGATGATGGCTAGGCTCTTTTTTTTTTATCATGACTTTCAGATAGTCTAATAATTTTTAAATTCTCTCTCCTGGATCTATTTTCCAGGTCAGTTGTTTTTCCAAAGAGATATTTCGCATTGTCTTTTTTTTTTCATTACTTTGGTTTTGTTTTACAATGTCTTGATTACTCATAAAATCACTAGCTTCCAATTGGCTATTCTAATTTTTAAGGAAGTATTTTCTTCAGTGAGCTTTTGGACTTCCTTCTCCATTTGCCAGTTCTGCTTTTTAAGGCATTCTTCTCCTCATTGGCTTTTTGGACTTCTTTTGTCATTTGGGTTAATCTATTTTTAAGGTGTTATTTTCTTCAGTATTTTTTTGAGTCTCCTTTAGCAAGCTGATGACTAGTTTTTTAATGATTTTCTTGCATCACTCTCCTTTCTCTTCCCAGTTTTTCCTCTACTTCTCTTACTTGCTTTTCAAAATCCTTTCTGAGCTCTTCCATAGCCTTGGACTGATTCTTATTTTTCTTGGAGTCTTTGGGTGTAGAAGCTTTGACTTTGTTGTCTTCTTCTGGTTTTATATTTTGATCTTCTTTGTCACCACAGAAAGATTCTATGTTCTGACTTTTTTGTGCAGTTTGGTCATGATCCCAGCCAATTAATTCAGTTTTAAACTCTTTGTTAAGGTAGGAGTCTGCTTCCAGTGTGGAGACATGTATTGGCCCAAGCTTCAGGGGTTTTGTGCAGCTATTTTCAGAGATATTTCTAGGGTCCTGTAAGTTTTCAGCTCTTCCAAGGTGCTATGATCAAGAGCAAGGCTCCTATACTGGCCCACAGGCCGATGTGTGACCACAAACACTGTTTTCTGCCTTGGAACTCTGAGGAGGATTCCCTTTCCACCAAGGTATAAACTCTACCATGCCAGCACTCCTTCTCACCCTAGGATCACCACCCAGAACTGTGACCTAGATCCAAGCACAGACAAAGCAAGAAAATCCTATCTCAGCACCAGCAAAAAGATCCCTGCAATCTCCTTCTGATGAGCCAACCGATTCCCCCTCAGTGTGTGGGCCAAGAGCTCTGGAAGCAGCTACCGCCCTTCACATGGGGGCTGAGGCTGGGACTGAGCTTCTCTCTCAGTGCAGTCACAGACTTTTCCTACTGACCTTCTAAAGCTATCTTTGGAGTTTGTGGGTTGAGGAATCTGGAGACCACCACAGCTGCCCATGACTCAGTCCTCTGAGGCCTGCTCCAGGTTCACTGAGGCCTGTTTTGCCTGTGTGCCCACGCTGAACTGTGTTTCTCTCCAAGCCCAGAGGGATAGACCTTTCTAATCAACCATCTAGCTTGTCTTAGGCTGGAAATTTGTTTCACTCTGTCTTTTTGGGGTTCTGCAGCTCTAGAATTTGCTTAGAGGTATTTTTACAGGGATTTGGAGGGGTTTAGGAGACAGCTCAAGCAAGTCAATGCTTTTACTCCATTATCTGGGCTCTTCCCCCTCTGGTGATGTTTTAAGACTGAACATATCAGGAAGTCATATTTTTCAAAAAATTAAGGGTTAAGAATTTGGGTTCCAGGACGACAATTGAGAAATCCTTGGTCATCATTAGTATGTTGAAACAAAACAAAGAAAAATTACATGGAGTAAATATCATGAAGGGGATCACCATAGAGATGTATGACCAAAAAAGGAGATGAACTTTTCATGTAATGAGAGTCACATATAATCTGGTGGAAAGTACATATGTTTACCTGATACTCCTATATTGATGAAAGAATTTGTGGATAGCCTCCAGTTTTCTAGAATTATAGGAAAAAATAATCAAAAGTCACACAAGATGACATGGCACAAATAGGATGTAAGCTACAGTGTTAGAGGGAGTAAACACTTTGAGGAAATTATAGATACATCAAAGAATAAATGCACTTACTAAAAAGTATCTAATAACTCCACTAAGGTCTTCTGATGACTGTCTTAACAGAGTGTAGAGATTACCCTGGGTTTTCAGTGCCCAAGGAAATGAAGCCATGGTACATTTTATTGAGCTGTCAAGGTTTTGAACATGGACTGGTAATGGAATCTATGTCTAACATCTGAAAGTCTCATTACTAGGTTGACTGCAAGATGATGAATTTTTCAGCTACCATAGCTCTTGAAAATTTCTACTGATATTCCCAGTGTACTGGCCCCTGGCTCACTAAGTGTTTTTGCAAGATGAACTGAAACCACAATGGTGTGGAGGATCTTCTGGTTTGAGTATCTCTTTCCAGAGGTTTAAGTCAAAAGTTCAGAAGAGAAGAATCCAATAAAAGAGAGCAGCAGCAAGCTTCTATATGGAAGCTTTGGAAAGTCAACTTCCAACTATGTATAATTTATCACTGAAGAGTTTACACTATGAGATGACAAAGAGTCTATTTACTGGTTATGAAGGCAAAAGAATTGATGACTCGGTGGATTACAAAATGGAGTGACCTCTCTTCTACTTGTTTCGGGTAGTACATTTATAAATTCTACAAGATTACTTAAAGTTATATCCTGAGAGATGGGTGGAACAGAGATAAGCCCCATGTTGGTCAGGGAGAAAACTAAAAAGAGAGAAAATAAATGAAGTTAATTGAAATTTAAAAAAATAAAAATTCAAAAATGCATTGTCCTATATCTTCCCCCTCCCTCTCCCCATCTACACACACACATGCACTCACACACACACACACACACACACACACACACACGAATCAAAAGGGAAGCCCTATCTATCTAGTTTCTGTAGCTCTTCAGAATAAGTAATTGACTTTAAATGTTCATCTTTATCTCTCCTCAGTATTGCAGAATTCTTAGACATCTCAATGAAGATGGATTGGTACATTTCATCTCTAGATATGAATTTTTAATTTTTGACTTGTCCCCCAGCACTCAGAAATTCCTCTCTTATTTACTTCTTACCTATTCTATCTATCTACCTAGCCATCTATCTATGTTATATATAGTATATCTGCATGTATTTTGTATATGTATACACAGGTATACATATAAGCATATACATACATAGGTACTACAACCTTGGGAAACATGACTAAAAGTAGAGGATTTTATCAGGTAAGTAGGCTTTAAATTCCTTCAGAGTAAAGATCTTACTAAGCCTTGTACAGAATAAATATTTAGTAAATAATTGATTAATTGAATTTCATTTCTTTGGTGTTCCACCCAAGGGCCTACAGTGGCACCCTGCATACAAGGTGACAACTGCCTGGTATTTTATAGATTTGGCCTGTGTTTTGTCACTGAAGCTTTACTGTCTAATCTAGCAGAAGAAATTTCAGTGTTACTATTTCAAACTCACCATTTCAAAGAGTCTTGGCACTTGAGACTTGAAGCCTAAGCATCTTGCCTCTGAATATTTTTTCTTCTTCTATTGTTAGGAAAGCTGGTTTCTTAGAGCTATTAACATTAGGGGGAAAGCATTATGTTCCAGTAATGGAAGGCTTTTTTTTTCCCTCAGAATACCCTGGGTTTTCTGAATGGATAGCTTAGATAGCTTGAGGAAATTTCCTTCTCTTGGCATGGATCAGCAAAAAATAAAATCCTATTCTCTTACAAATTCTATGATAAGAAATGTATAAATATGTTTTTTGCATGTAATAGTGACTACAAAATGGAGACTTAAACCACATCTTCAAGTAACAAACTGACATTCTCTAAATTATCCCCTATAAATTCATTATTCTTCTTAAAGTAACTTCCATCAGTTATATAAAAGGGCAACAGACAGAACAAGGATAAAGCAGATGAAAGAAACCCCAGTAAGATCCTCCACTAAACACAGGACTATACAAGAATATAGCTAGAATCCTTTAGGAACTCAGATTGGGGAAATGCCAGGAAAAGGAAATTTAATAGGATTTCTAATTGGATCCTGAAACTAGGCCTTATCCTATTTGAGTAGCAAGAGAGGAAAGAGGCAGCCCCTAATAGATCTCAATGCAGGGAAACAGGACAAGACAGTGAAGACCTCAAGACAGTTCTCCTTTCAGAGCTACAACAATGCAACACCCAGATATTTTCTGTTTTAAAAGGCCTTCTAAGAGCTTTGAAATCAGCACTGTCTCCAACATCCACTTGGGGCCTGTCAAGTCAACAATTAGTTATACATTCAACTTCTAACTGGTGAACAAGCAAGGAGAAAGAGACAAAGAGAGACTTGAGACCATTGCTTGTATTGGGCCACCAGATCACAAAGAAATAACTCAGTGGACAGGTTGTAGTCCCAGTCACCAGAAAAATAACTACAGTGGTAGTAGCATCCCGATAACAGAAAGAATGGGAAAAAATATAAACAAGGCCTGCCCAACCCAACCCAAATGTGAAAGAGGAATGGCCCTAGAACAAAATCCAAAATCAGAAAGTGAACAGAGAAATATGAGTAAACAGAAGAAAATTCCAAATACAGTAAATAAATAAATAATATTGATTAAAAGAAGCCTAAGAAGTCAAAGGAGAGTAATTCCACAATAAGGACAAATATAGCCTTAGAGATAAAAGTGGTTTAGCCACAAGGACCCCAAGAGTGGCTTGAAGAAGTGAAACAAAATCTTTAAAAAATGGAATTATACCTATTAAAGAAACTGAATAGGAAAAAGAACAAATAGCTGAGAACATAAAATGGACAATTTTTATGAAGTAGACTAAAGAGCTGAATGCTGTGAACAGAACTTAATGATTCCATTATACACCAAGAAATGTTGAAATACTAAAAAATAGTCAAAAGAATGAAGAATTAGGAGGAAAAAAGTATCACTATCAAAAAATACTAACATAGAAACATGTTAGAGCAAGACAATTTAATTTACTTAAGAATTTATAGAATTATGGGGGGATTGAGGCAATCAGGGTTAAGTGACCAGCCCAGGGTCACACAGCTAGTAAGTGTCAAGTGTCTGAGGCCGGATTTGAATTCAGGTCTTCCTGACTCCAAGGCTGAAGCTCTATCCACTGTGCCACCTAGGTGCCCCTTATAGAATTTTTAAAACTTTAAAAATAATAGCTGTCTGGAAATTACTGAAAACTTTGACCAAATAAAATACTTGAATGCCTTATTTCCAGGGATCCTAAAAGAAATCTATCTGGTCTAATAATAACCAGACCAAAAAATAAAAAGAGGTAGTTTCACCATTTAGGTCTTAAAAGAAATCCTGAACTAAAAACACCCAAGAAAGCCCTAAACAAAATTCAGAGTATACATATCAAAGAAATAAATGGTTAATGTTTAATTTAATTAATGGTTAATGGTTTAAGTTAGTAAAAGGAAAAAGCTCACATACTAAGTAAGTTTTTAATTATGATGGTCCAAAAAACAAGGAAAGAGGGTTACCAAAAATAATAATCTATCTTGAAAAATTGAAGATAATTTACAGGGAAAAACCATGTATCTTAATAGACTAGAAGAAGAAACATTAAGGAAGGAAGGAAAGAAGGAAGGAAGGAAGGAAAGAAGAAAGGAAGGAAAGAAGGAAGGAAGGAAGGATCCTAAATGGAGGATAAAAAATAATTCTCCATAATATGTTAGTCAAAGAAAAAAAAATTGAATCTAGAGAACTTCATGAAATAAAATGAGAAAAAATACCAAAACTTTTGGGATACAGAGAAAATAATTTTTAGGAGGAAATTTGCATTCTTTAAACAGTTGCATTAACAAAAGAGAATAATGTCTTGTTAACAAATTAATTGATTATGCAAAAAAATTGAAAAACATTATATCAAACCACCCTTATTTAACTCAAAAATATAAATTCCAAAAATTGAAAATATACAATTAAAAATACAGAATTGATGCAAAAAAATGTAGGAACTGTTTTTGAATAAACTAATTGTTTGCTAACTTGGTATAAAAGGAGAAGAAAACCAAATTACCACACTCAAAAATAAAAGATAATTCACAATAATTAAAAGATTATTAGAAACTATTTTGCTCATTTTATGCCATCACAATGGATAACAATCTTAAAGAATAAATATTTACTAAGCTATTAAGTACCCAGATTAATTGATCAATAAATAAGTGATATAATCCAATGATAGAAAATTAAATTAATTCATCCATATATTAAGTTACAAAGAAAAAATACCAGAACCATATGGGTGTGTAAGTGAAGTCCATAAAATATTCAAAGAAAAATTAACTCTAATACAATAGTACATGAATTCTTTGCAAAAAAAAACTAGAAAGAAAACATCCTAACAAACCTCTCTGAGATAATTATGATCTTGTTATCTAAAGGAAGTGATAGGAAAAGGAATCCATAGACCAATATTTTCAAGGAATATGGATGCAAAAATCAGCAATGAAATATTAGCAAAAGAGATAAAGCAACATATTAAAAATACCATAACATTAAAAACAGTACAACCAAATAAATAGATTGATAAAGCATTTATTTAGCACTTGTTATATGCTGGGCATTGTGCTAAGTGCTGGGAATGTAATTACAAGCAAAAAAGAAAGACAGTCCCTTCATTCAAAGAGCTCATATTCTTCTTGCTATTGTTCATCCCTCATTTTGGAAGAGGACCAGTGACATCAAAATGAACTTTAGTGAGGCAGAATAGGACAAAGTCTTCTGCCTCACTCTTTCTTCCAGAATCATTGAAGTCCAGTGGCAGAACAAAAGTCAAGACAATAGTGATGGCCTGGGACAATGGATGACCTTGGTGTCCTCAATGTCTGACCAAGCTCTAAGCACTCCACAAGGCCTGTTTCAGCTGTCTTTGTGGATGTTGGAACAAATTGTTCTCATCTGCCCATTCTGCCAGGGCAAATTTTCACATGCTTGGGGGAGACATAACCTAACTCGCTAACAGATTTGAGGCCTGTTGGCTACCCTCAACCTGATTTAACCTATCTGCCAAGATATCACTTGAAAGGAAGCTAAAAAGTAGGAGAATGATAAAAAAATAATTTGATTGTGGAATGGTAAGGTGATGAGATAGCTGGGAGAATCATGGGTTTACCAAGTGGAGCAGTTGGTTATACAGGTGGAGGCATTTCAAGTGTGAGAAAGGCAAAGGTGGAGAGATGGTCTATACTGAATTTATACTGAGAATTTTGGGTTAGTTCAATGTTAGAAAAACTATAAATAAAGTTGGTCATATTCCTAACAAAAATAATAAAAATTATGTGATTCTATCAACAGATGAAACAACAGCAATGTATGTTTAAAAATATTGAATAGTATTGAAATAAATGAACATTTTTTAAAAAAATTCCTGCTGTATATGAACATGTCTGTTTTTAAATTTATTAAAAATAAATGTGACTTTATAATTTTCTAAATATAATTATTCCTCCAATTTTCAAATTGATTCAGTGATTGCCTCTGGTTTATGTTTTCTGGATGCACTTCCATTTTTAAGCTTTCTCCTAACTTTATAGCTTATTCTTAAGGAATAAGAATTCTGTGTTTAGTATTAACCCTTGAATTTTGCTTCTTTTTTTTCTTTCTATTCCATGCCATTCATGGCCTTGTCTAACTCCTATTCCCAGTCCTTCAATGAATACTTCAAAAAAACCCTACTTAAAGTCATAACCATAAATCTATATCATTCCTTTGCAAGTATAGTGTGCTATCAAACTTTTACCACACTTAAGGAACAGAGAAGCAATTGAGAAAGATATAACAACATTTATTAGTTCTTCCAACATAACTGTAAGGACACACTCAAGTAGCTTAGAAAATGAAAAGTGAAGTAGAAATGAAAAACAAGGTCTGTTCTCCCTCCCCTTCAAAAGACAACATGACTGTTCTTGTCCAAATTTAAAACTTAAAAGAAATATCTGCTGAGTCATATCTCCATGGTCTTTGTCGTTCTTGTACATTTCATCATATCACTTTAAATATAACAGGAATAATGGAGTAAACCCTTTTATTACCTGTCAGAAATATAGTTATTGGATTTTTTTATGTTTAGGAAATAAGCATTTATGAATAATACATGTAACAAAATTTTCTCATATTTCAGAACATATCATCTTAATCTAGAATCAGAGGCTCAAGACTATTGCTTAATTAAATTCATGAGTTTGCTGTTACCCATAGCAGTTCTATTTCTTCTATAATCTCACTGTTGATATTATGGCTATGTTATATTATTATATACTATGAAAGTATACAGATTTGACATTAATTATAGAATTAGAAAGAAGAATAGTATATATTTCTTGAAATATAAAAGGGAAAGGAAGGGAAAAAGGAATAAACATTTATGTACTGCCTGCTATGTGCCAGGAATTTTGGATTTTCTATTAATGTGAATGCTACTTTAATCAAATTGTTTGACCTTTTTGTGTCTCTACTTCCTTACATGTATAATGAGCTTAATAGTATTTCCTCTTACCTCACAGGATTGGGTGTCTTTTTTTTAATTCATTCATTTATTTATTTTTAAATTGATTTATTTTGATTTATCAACAATCACTTCCTTAAGCTTTTGAGTTTTAAATTTTCCCCCCTCCCTCCCCAACATGGAGCGCAATCTGATATAGTCTATACATGTACATTCCTATCAAACATATTTTCACATTAGTCATATTGTAAGGAAGAATTAGAACCAATAGGAGGAACCACTAGAAAGAGGAAATAAAACACAATAGAAGAAAAAAACAGTAAATAGTATGTTTCAATATACATTCAACTCCATAGTTCTTTCTTTGGATGTGGATAGCATTTTCCATCATGAGGCTTTTGGAGATGTCTTAGGTCCTTGTGTTGCTGAGAAGGGTTAAGTCTATCAATATTAGTCATCTCACATTGTGACTGTTACTGTGTACAACGTTCTCCTGGTTCTGCTCACTTCACTCAGCATCAGATCATACAAGCCTTTCAAGGTTTTTCTGAAGTCTGCCTGCTCATCATTTCTTATAGCACAATAGTATTCCATTACATTCATCTACCACAACTTACTCAGTCATTCCCCAATTGATGGGCATCCTCTCAATTTCCAATTCTTTGTCACCACAAAAAGAGCTGCTATAAATATTTGTGTACATGTTGGTCCTTTTCACGTTTGTATGATTTCTTTGGGATATAGCTCTAGAAGTGCTATTGCTGGGTCAAAGGGTATGTGCATTTTTATAGCCCTTTGGGCATAATTCCAAATTGCTCTCCAAAAGGGTTGAATCATTTCACAACTCCACCAACAATGCATTAGCATTCCCATTTTCCCATGTCTTCTCCAACATTTACCATTTTCCAGTTTTGTCATATTGGCCGATCTGATAGGTGTGATGTGGTACCTCAGAGTTGTTTTGATTTGCATTTCTCTAATCAATGGTAATTTAGAGCATTTTTTCATATGACTATAGATGGCTTTAATTTCTTCGTCTAAGAACTGCCTGTTCATATCCTTTGACCATTTATCAACTGGGGAATGACTTGTATTCTTATAAATTTGACTTAATTCTCTATATATTTTAGAAATTAGGTCCTTATCAGAGACACTGGTTGTAAAAATTCTTTCCCAATTTTCTACTTTTCTTCTAATCTTGGTTGCATTGTCTTTGTTTTTGCAAAAATGTTTCAATTTGGGGGGCAGCTAGGTGGTGCAGTGGATAAAGCACTGACCCTGAAGTCAGGAGGACCTGAGTTCAAATCCTGCCTCAGACCAAACACTTGACAAGTACTAGCTGTGTGACCTTGGGCAAGTCACTTACCCCTGATTGCCTCACCAAAACAACCCCCAAAACTTCTCAATTTAATGTAATCAAAATTATCCATTTTGCAATGTTCTCTATCTCCTGTTTGGCCATGAATTCTTCTGTTCACTATAAATCTGATAGGTAAACTATTCCTTGCTCTCCCAGTTTGCTTACAGTATCAGCCTTTATATCTAAATCATGGACCAATTTTGACTTTATTTTGGTATATGGTGTGAGATTTTGGTCTATGCCTAGTTTCTGCCATATTCTTTTCCAGTTTTCCTAGCAGTTTTTGTCAAAGAGTGGGTTCTCATCTCAGAAGCTGGGGTCTTTGGGTTTATTTTGTTTGGTTTTTTAAAAATCAAATGAGATAATACATGCTGACACATTCTAAAAAGTGTAAATCATTATATATGAATAAGTTATAATTAATGCTACATGGCATTGTTTGTGTCCACAAATATTATATCTGCATTTGACTGTATTTAAAGAACTAGATTAAAATGGTATTATTTTAATTGTTAGATGATATAGTAAGAGAATATGATACCTTTGAATAAATGTTTTTAATTTTTTTTCACGTAGAGCTTTATGTTTTTTGAGGGTAAGTTCTGCACTTAAAACATTCAGCCCACAAAGCATGTATAGAAGTGGTGACCTAGTATCTAGGCTTCATACCCCATTTTCTTCCTCAGTCTTTAATTATTGAGATCCTTCTCTTCATTTAAGACTCTTTTTTAAGTGTCATTTCTTCTAAGAAGACTAATCTGATTATTTCATTCCTTCCTTGCAAATAGAAGGGATTCCCCTATCCTATCCTGGCTTGTTTTCTGGAAGCCTCTCTATTGTCTACAAACATATGTACATCACCCTCAACTATCTTCTAAATTATCTCATATTTGTTCTCCCTTTGGTGGCTAGAATCCTTGAGGAGGCTAGTTGGAGTCAATTGACTCCTTCCAATTTCTTTCCTCTTACTTTCTTCATAAGTCTTTATGCCATTTGCCTCCCTGACTCATCATTCAACAAAAACCACCTTCTCCAAAGTTATTGATGATTGCTCTTAATCACCAAATCTAATGGCTTTTTTTTTTTGGTCAACTTGATCACTCTATTACCTTGGATAATATTAATATTGATCACACTCTTTTCCCGATGTTCTTTTCTTTCCAGGTTTTCATGAAACTATTGTCTCCTGGTCCTCCTTCTACCAATCAACCACTCCTTCTTAGTCTCCTTTGCTGGACCTTCCTCCATGTCATGGCCATTAACCATGGGGATCCTCTAAGGCTCTTGCCTGGGCTCTCTTCTTTTTTTCCCTCTGTAGCAGTAGTGTCAAACTCAAATAGAAATGGGGGCGTTAAACCGTAATATGGATTCCTGTGGGTCACATATTGATTTGATTTTGAAATGTGAAATTATTAATATATCAAAAATATTATCAATTATATGTCTTAATTTCTATGAAATGTTTATCAATTACATTTTAATCTATTTTAGACTGCACTCAGGAGTGCTGAGGGCCTCATGCATCCTGTTGGCTGCATGTTTAAAACTTTGCTCTAAACTATTTCACTTGGTGATCATATCAACTCCCATGGATTCAATTACTATGCTGATGATTCTCAAGTCAAATTATCCAGCCCTAATCATTCTTTTAACCTCCAGACTCCCTTCTTCAACTGCTTATTAGGCATCTCTAATTGGATTTCCTGTAGACATCATAAACTTGATATATCCAAAATTAAACTCTTACCAAAATTTTTCATTCTTCCTAACTTCCCTAGTTCTATCTAGGGAAAAAATATCCATCTAATTATTCAGGTTTACAACTTTGGTGGAACCCTGAATTTTTGGTTCCCTCACTCTCCATATCCAATCAGTTATCAAGACTGGTCATTTCTGCTATTAGAACATCTTTAATATTTGCTTCCTTTTTTTTTTTCTTTGATCCTGCCACCATCCTGATGCATGCCCAATCAATTCATGCCTAGAGTACTGAAATAGTCTGCTGGTTGATTTCCCTGTTTCAAGGTACTCCCTATAGTAATCCATCCTCCATTCAGCTATCAAAATGATCTTCTAAAAGTACAAGTCTGACTATTTCACCACTATTCAAATAACTCCAACAGCTCCATATTACCTCCAGGATCAAATATAAAACCCTTTGTTTGACTTAAAGCACCACATAACTTGGGCCTTACTACCTTTCCAGTCTTCCTACATAATAATCCCCTCTTGCTTTTCTTTGTATCTCTACACTTGTAGGTGCTTAACAAATTCCTTATTAATTGATTGATTTTTTTCAGGTTCTTCCATATGATTCTCCTGTTCAGTTAAACTTTTCTAATTTAAATTATCTTTACTTGTGTATGTAGTTAGGGCTGTCCCCCAACACATAGCATGCGGTTGTTGTATGACTCAAAGGAAGGCAAAATATAAGGAAAGAGAGAGTAAGTGAGAGAGAGAGAGAGAAACAGAGAGACAGAGAGACAAAAAGAGAAATATAATATAGATAGATAGCTTCCTTTAATCCATTTTTATAATAATAGTAAGATATTTTATCAAAATCCTTATTTAAATTAGCTACATCCACAACATTCTTTCCATTTACTACTTTATGAATCCTGTTTTAAAAAAAAAGAAAGGAAATTAACTTAATCTGTCATGGTCTATTCTTGATAAAGCCATATTGGGTCTTTAAAATCACCACTTTCCTGTCTACATGTTTACCAGCTCTCTTTAATAATTCATTCCAGAATGTTACTAAGATTTAAAGTCAAGACAAATTTCTCTCCCTTTGTTGATCCTCTTTTTTTCTCTCAATATTGCTTTGAAAAAAAACTAATAAAATTGATAAACCCTGAGCTATACTGATTAAAAAGAAGGGAGCAGAAAATCAAATCAATAAAATAGTCAGTGAACAAGGTGAAATCTCAGCAAAGTCAGAAGAAATAAAGCAAATAATCAGAATACATCATGCACAGTTTTATGTTAACAAAGTTGAGAATGCAAAAGATAGTAGAGGAATAGCATAAAAAAAATAAAATACCCAAATCATCAGAAGACTAGATACAAATCCCAAATCACCTCATTTCAGAAAAGGAAATAGATCTAGCTGCAAAGTGATTAAAAAAGAAAAAAAAAACCTCTTGGTCCTGATGAATTCATAAGAGAATTCTATTAAACTTTAAAGTTACAAATTATTCCCAAATTTAGAACGAATCCTACCAAAACTCTTTGTTGAAACAAATATAGTCCTAATACACAAGCCAAAGAAAGATAAAATCCGGAAAGAAAACTATAGGCATATTATAGCTATTTATCAAAGAAATCATTCATTATGATCAAGTGGGATTTATAAAAGGGATGCAATTATGATTCAATATTAGGGGAACATTAAACATAATTATATTAAAAACTAAAATATCAAATAATACTTTTCTGATAGAAAAAGTCTTTGACAAGTTATGACATTCTTTTTCTTATTTTTTCAAAGTATAATCATAGCTTTACCTTTTCTTAATATCATAAAAGCATCTATATAAAATGAAAAGTAAGACTTATACTCAATGGGATTACAGTAGAACCTTTTCCAAAAAAAAATATGAGTGAAGCAAGGATGCTTATCCTCCCCACTATTATTTGATATAGTTCTAGATATGCTAGCAATAGCAATAAAACAAGAAAAAGGAATTAATGGAATAAAGATAGGTAATAAGGAAGATAAAACTATCCCTGTTTGCTGATGATAGGACGGTTTCTTGGAAAACTCCAGGGAACCAACAAATATACTAACTGAGAAAATTTTTAGCTTCAGCAAAGTTGCAGGCTACAAAATAAATCCACGAAAATCAACAGCATTTCTATATAATAATAAGACATAAGAAGCATTAATAAAAAGGGAAATTCCATTCCAAATAACAGCAAAATGCATAAACTATTTGGGGATCAACCTGCCAAAGCACATAAAACACTTGTGGAGACTAAATTGCAAAGGGCTCCTTAAAGGAATTAAAAAAAAAAAACTAAATAGAAGTGTTTATGGCTAGTCCTTGCAAATATAATATAAAAAAATGACAATAGCACCAAAATCAGTTCACACTTTTAATGTAATACCAATAAAATTACCAAGGGGATACTTTATAGAACTTTATAAAATTTAAAAAATCATTTTGGAAAAAAAAAAGATCTAAAATAACAAGGCAAATGATGAAAAAAGTGAGGATGAAGGAAATGTAGCACCTCAAGACCTCAAACAATACTATAAAGCAGTAGTCATCAAAACTGTCTGGTATTGGTAGGGAGAGAGAGAAAGAGAGAGACACAGAGACAGAGAGAGAGACAGAGAAACAGAGACAGAGAGACAGAGACAGAGAGATGGAACAGACTAGATAAGGGAAAAATCAAAACAATAGAACTAAATAACACAACATTTGATAAAGTAGAAATTACAAATTAAAAACAAAGACATAAAACATATTAGATAGCAACTACCTCATTGATTTAAAAAAAATCTGGATAACTGGAAAGCTGTCTGGCAGAAATTGAGCTTAGATCAATATCTTATACTGTACTCCAAAAATATATCCTAAAAGGATAACCAACCTTAATATTAAAGACCATACTATTAAAAGTTAGAATAGAAATAGGTCAATTACCTTTCTCAGCGCTGAGTAAGAGATGTATTCTTAATCAAACAAGAGATAGAGGCAATTAAACAATATAAGATATATAATTTTAATTTCATGAAACTGAAAAGATTCTGCAAAACAACCTTAATGCAACTAGGATAAGACTAGAAAGGGTCAAATGGGGGGGGTAGGGAATCTTTGTATCCAATTTTTCTGATAAAAGTTTGGTATCCAAGATATATATCCTAGAAAGAGAGATATAGATAAACTATGTGTGTGTGTTTATGTGTTATAATTATTCCCCTATAAATAGTGAAAAGAATATAAAGAAACAGTTCTCAAAAAAAGAACTGCAAAGTACAACTGCAAGAAAGAAACTGCACAAAACAGTGTTAATAGGATAAGGGCAAATCAAAAGAACCCTGAAGTTTTTCCTCATACATTGCAAAAAAAAAAAATAGCCACAGTAAATGTTGGAGCACTTGAGGAAAGATAGACACACTAATACATGGCTGGTCGAGGTGTGAAATGATACAACAAATTTGGAAAGCAATTTGAAATTTTGCAAATAAAGTGACTAAAACTTATATATTCTTTTGAACCAGAGACTTCATTACCGTGTTCATGCCTCAAGAGAGCCATTGATAAGAAAAATGTCTCCAAACACCCCAAAATACAGCAGCATTTTCTCATGACAGCTAAGAATCAGAAACAAAATAGATGCCAATGATTGGGGAATAGGTAAACAAATTGTATTGCATGAATATAATAGAATATCACCATGCAATAAAAAATGAAGGATATGATAAACACATAGAAGCATGGCAATATATATATGAACTGATGCAGAATGAAAAAAGCAGAGCCAATAAAAAATATACACAGTAACTACAAAAATGTAAAAGAAAAAAATAATGACAAACCAAAAAAATCAAAAGAAAATGTAACAAAATAATAAATATCAAGTAGTCTTGGAATCAAAAAATCTGAGAAGATACTCTCAACCTACCACTTCATAGAAGTGGGAGTTACATGTATGTTACACACTGTACATGTTTTTGGATTTTTTAAATGTATTGGTCAGTTTCACTGACCTTGTTTTTTTTTTCCTTTCCCAAAAAAAGCTCTCTGACATAAGGGAAGGGTCTTTGGGTAGAAGGATACATGCCATACTATGGTGGTGTAAGAAACAAAAATTATTAGCAAAAAAATCATTTTAAAAATAATGAGAGCCAGAAATACAAAATGACTGCAGATATCTAGTCCTGCCTTTAAATATTAACAACCTTTATTATATGTGTTGATCACAGGAAGACTTCCACAAACTTATACTGATCATCTATATGGGATTTAAGAAAATACAGTGACAAGAATGAAGAAGTTAAAACAGTTGATCTCTGAGGAGGCTCTGGTTTCTGAGACTTTATAGTTTAAGAAGGTTTTCTCAGTCTTTACTGGTTAAAATGTTACAAAGATTTGCACCAAAAATGGTAGCAACAAATATTTCTCATGTACCTCCTCTATCCCCTCTGTACTTTGTCATTTTTGTGTTACATACATGAATATGCATCTGCATTTGAGGTGATGTTGGAAGGCCTGATAATCTCTTTTTCAGTAACTTTAATTCCATCTCCTTTCAAAGTGACCCTTCTATTCCTCCACTCAGTTTGCTCCTTATGCTTCTCCTCACTCATCTCTTCCTGTATATTATACTATTTTTACCTTTAGTCCAAAGTAATTGGCATGATAGAAGGTAAGGAGAAAGCAGGATCTGAGTCTAAGATGGGTAGGAAGTAAGAATTAGTCAAGTGAAGAGAAAGAATTGGAAAAAAAAATTCCATTACATATTTATTTCTCCTCAAGTCACACTTGAAGGTTCCCATATTCTTGGAATAATTTTTACTTATCAAATTTCCCTACATCTTCTTAATAAATCCTGTCTTCTCTTCATAAGTAAATTGCAAACTTTTTGAAAGAAAATTCTGTTTTTCCTGACTTTGTATCTCACACAATGCTTGAGACCGGGCTATCAACATATCAGGCCCTTCGCAAATATTTGATGAATGACTAAATTAGTGAGGGCACTTGCCAATTACTTCAAATCATTTTCCACTGATGAGATTTTTTAATGTTATTTTTCAGAAGAAAAAATGTGTATTAATATTAATTTGCAAACTTCAACTACTTAGACATGCAAAATTAGTATTGTGCATGCAAATTATTAGCTCTCAAATAATTCCAAGTTAATTCTTCTATCTACTCATTCAACTTAGAATCTGAAGATATTTTTTTTTCCTTAGTCCTCCATTTCTTTTTTTGGTTCTCCCCTCTTGGCACATTGCTTTCTGATTTCTCTGTCAATTTGTGTTTCATTGAGGGAATACTAGTCTAATTTCTCCTACCTGTTAACAATGGATCTGACTAATTGACTTCAGTGCCACATTAGTTCAGGTTTGAGGCTGTGACAAAGTGAGGCACTATAGGTTATTCAACAGTGAACAAAAATAGGTTTAGTTAGCCATAGAATAGGAAGAATCCCCAATAAGTGTACTCTAGCACTTATCTTGGGTGATTATGGTCCCCTTTGTCTCTAATAGAAACGTATATAGTCATCAGGGCAAGATATACTGACTCCCATGGCCTTCTGGTATCTTCCAAGTCTAAAGAGCCCTGACCTCATGTAGGACAGCCTATTTATTCCATTAAGTGACCAGGAAGCCATAACAATATGGCCAAAGGCAACCAGGAGACTGCCTCAAGGGAGGTAGACTTTGAACTTTAACCTTATAGACCAATCACAGAGAAATTTTTTGCCTTTCAGGGAAAAATCAGGCCAACCTGAATGGGGGAAATAGGTTAGGACAGTGCTCCCCTCATAAATTTGTATATGCTTTAGGATCTCCCTCTCTCTAAGCCTGAACATGTACAAAAAAAAAAAAAAAAAAGACATGTACTTTTTGTACATGTTTGTTTTGCTTTGTTTTGTTTTGTTTTTAAGCAATTACCAGCTCACTGAGATTTAAATGTATTTCCCTTGAAGAAGTTTTGATTTTCTGACCTTTCTGTTTTCCCAAGATCTGTTTCCATTTTGAAACAGACTAAGAACCTTTGGACAGATAGTCAATTTGTCAAGGTTAACATTTACGTCTCCCTTAGTTAATGCCTCTAATAAACTAAAACACTTGTTAAATGTTTTAAAGTAATATGAGAATCTGATTCTGCAATTTCAGACTCAGAACACTACCGGCAAGCCTGAATCTTAAAATTAAACATTTGTAGAAACGGTCAACTTGAAATATATATCATGTAACTAGAGTATATAGATTTTTTTTTCCTTTGGTTTGCATGTACTCTGCTCAGGACCTGTTTACTGACTTTTACCTGACTACTACACTGCATAAAACTTCTTCTGATATTTATAAAATAGAAAAGGCCATGCACTATTTCCCCTAGACTAATTGATTTTTCTATCACATTTTGCCTTTAAATGAACTAATGTAGGTGAAATATAACCATCATAAGTTCATGTATACTTCCATTTATTAAGTATTAATTAAGGCCCTGTAGTCCATGCATTGTACTAGGCACTTCAGATACAGAGAAAAAAAGAAACAGAATCTTAGCTCTCAAGGAGATTATATTCCATTGGGAGTAAATAGCACATATTAAGTAAATAAGTATATAAATGTTAAGTAAATGTAAAGCAAGTAAACAAAAATAGTCATATAAAAATATATACAAAGTTAGATTCTGAGACCCTGGGGAGATGAGAATATGCTTTCTATATGAGGTAGCATTTGAACTGACCTTTAAGGAAATTACTGTTTCCTCACTTTATTGTTTTGCGTTGT
The DNA here is from genome assembly GCF_900497805.2 of Vombatus ursinus. Taxonomy (NCBI): domain Eukaryota; kingdom Metazoa; phylum Chordata; class Mammalia; order Diprotodontia; family Vombatidae; genus Vombatus; species Vombatus ursinus. The sequence goes on from NW_020954641.1 coordinate 19,987,623, forward strand.
CTCTACACTGTATGTGAACTGTCTGTGACTGTATGTGAACAGATAAAGAAGCAATATCATAATGCAGATGGGACCAGACTTGAACTAGGAGGCATAGATTCAGTTGCAGCACAGTTAACATTCCACGATTGGACCAACAAGACCTGAGTTTGCTTGAAGGGAACAGAGCCCTGGAGGGAATATCAAAATGCAGAATATGAGATCTGGGAAGGGACCTTAAAGGTCACTTAATCCAATATCTTCTCTAAATAATAACTTTTTATATCTTTATCACTCTTTAACATATACAAAAGTGATTTCTAATAACAACTATGTTAGGCACTAATGGCTGACATTTGTAAAGCTCTTGTGCTTTGGAATAAGAAAACCTGGGTTATAGATATAGCAGACTTGTAGTCAGAAGAATATGAGTTCAAACCCCGCTTTGACACTTAGCAGCTTTGTGAACCCAGGATAACTTACTTACCATCTCTTGGTCTCAGTTTCATTATGCCTAAGAGAGTTAATTATCCCTGTATTATCTAATTCATAATGTAGTGAAACTCAAATAAGATGAGGTATGTATCATGCTTGACAAAACTTAAGGAGCTAGTTGAATGTCAGCAAAGACTACGGCAACAAATATGCCAAGTACCACCTGTGTAAAATTGGGCAAATCATTTAACTTTTCTGGGCCTAGTTTCATTTTCTTTGAAATGAGATGGTTGTATTGGAGGACCTCGAGGTCCTTTGCAGCTTTAAATCTTAAAATTCTAATCTGAAAGAATTACTTGTAGCATCAGGCAGCTAAGTGGCACAATGGACAGAGGATAGAGGCCAGAGTCAGAAAGACCTGAGTTTAAATATGGACTCAGACATTTACTAGCTATGTGACCTTGGGCAAGTCACTTAATCTCTATTTGCCTCAATTTCTTCAACTGTAAAATGGGGATCACAATGGCTTACTTCTTAGGGTTATTGTGAGGATCAATGAGATAACATTTGTAAAGTACTTGGCATATAGTAGGCACCATAGAAATGCTAGCTGTTGTTGTTGTTACTTGCCTATAAGTAACAGAAGCACCATTTGAACTTTGTTTTCTCTTGATGGCAGATCCAATGCTCTTCTTTATGCTGTTTCATGAGACAAAATTAATTGGAAAGGTTAAATTCCTTGCCCAAGTTCAGAAAGTTAGTAATATCAGAAATAGAATTCATATTCATATGTCCAAGCCTCATGTTCTTTCCACTACAACAGGGTGGATCACTACAGATTTGCACAGGGAACCCTAAAACATCAGTTTGTGCCTATCCAGCATAAAATTCTAGAACAAAAGGAAATATCTAATTTCAAGAAAATAAACTTGAGTGATAAATGTGAAGGGCAGAAGAGTTTGAGGGCAGCATGTAGAGAAGAGAGAAATTAGCAAATTTTTTTTTCGCTTTGTCACACAGTAGTTGTTCTTACAACAATCTCAGATGAATGATGTTATGAGGTATTATCCCATAGTTCCAAAGTATTATTTTGTAAAGCCTTTTTTTTTTGCGGGAGGAGGGGTGGGGTGGAGAGGGGCTTTCTTTTCTTCTCAACATTTGCTCATAGTCTCACTAACACATCCAGTTAGAAGGATGCATATTGCTAACTGACTGTAGGTTTTAGACAAATGACTATCATTTATTCTTCTGGGTCAAAAGTGGTGAGACTGCCAAAAACCAGAAGTTACAAGAGTTATTTAACAATAAGACATAATCAATCAGGAAGACTTCATAGAAGAAAATCATCTTTCCTCTCATAAGTAGTTAGCTTTTCACCAATTAACTTATTCAATAGTTTACAGTATTATTTTTATATAAGGATAGTAGACAATGTATAACACTTAGCAGGATTATCAATTAAAATATTACATAATAAGAAGATTTTAGAACTCAAATTGACCTGGAAATAATCTAGTTTTGTCCTCTTTTTTCCATCTGTAATTTTTATTTCCTTCTATTCAGAATTTCCTGATTAATTAACATTCCTTTATTTTCTTTCTTCCTCATTTACTTCTCAATTGAACAATAAAGAAAATAAAATTATAACAAATATGTATTATCAAACAAAACAAATTTTGGTATTTGTCATGTCCAAAAATATTCGATTGCTTCAATTTCATTACCTCTCTGGTAAGAGTTGCTAGGTAACATGCTTCATTATTCCTTTCTTTTTAAAGATGGAAAGGGGGGCGGTGCCAAGATGGCAGAGTAAAAGCATTGACTTGCTTGAGCTTTCCCTCAAACCCCTCCAAATACCTGTAAAAAATGGCTCTAAACATATTCTAAAGCAGCAGAACCCACAAAAAAGACAGAGTGAAATAAATTTCCAGCCCAAGACAACCTGGAGGTTGATGGGAAAGGTCTATTGTGCAGAGCTGGGAGAGGAATGTAGTTCAGCGTGGACATGCAGTCAACACAGGACTCAGAGAACCTGGAGCAGCCCCCAGAGGACTGAATCAAGTGCAACTGTGGTGGTTTCCAGACTTCTCAACCCATGAACACCAAAGACAACTTAGAAGGTCAGTAAGAAAAGTCTCTGACTGCGATGAGAGAGAAGCTCAGTCCCAGCTCCAGTCCTCCCATGTGGCCCTGGGTTGGTGGCTACTTCCTGAGCTTGCGGCCCACAGGCTGAGGGGGAATTGAGTGGCTGATCAGAGGGAGATTGCAGGGATGTCTTTGCTGGCAAAGGATTCTCTTGCTTTGCCTGTGCTTGTGTCTGGGTCACTGTTCTGGGTGGCAGTCCTGGGGTGAGGAGCACTGGTGTAGTGGAGCTTGTAGTGGTGGGGGAGAGGAAATCCTCCTTACAGTTCCAAGGCAGAAAACAGTGCTTATGGTCACTTAAAAACCAGAGCACAGGCCAGGAAAGGAGTAAACACCTTGTCCTTGATCATACCACCTTGAAAGAACTGAAAATTTTCAGGTCCCTAGAAGTATCTCTGAAAACAGCTGCACAAAACCCCCTAAGCTTGGGACAGTACATTCTCCACACTTAAAGCAGACCCCTACCTTAACAAAGAGTTTATAACTCAAGTAATTGGCTGGGATCATGATCAAACCTCGCAAAAAAAAAAAAAAAGGCAGACCATAGAATCTTTCTTTGGTGACAAAGAAGATCAAAACATACAACCAGAAGAAGACAAGAAAGTCAAAGCTCCTACATCCAATGCCTCTAAGAAAAATATGAATCAGTCCCAGGCCATAGAAGAACTAAAAAAGAATTTTGAGAAGCAAGTAAGAGAAATAGAGGAAAAAATGGAAAGAGAAATGTGAGTGATGCAAGAAAATCATGAAAAACAAGAAAACAGCTTGCTAAAGGAGATCCAAAAAAATACTGAAGAAAATAACACTTTAAAAAATAGCCCAAACTAAATAGCAAAAGAGGTCCAAAAAGCCAATGAGGAGAAGATTGCCTTAAAAAGAAAAATTGGCCAAATGGAAAAGGAAATCCAAAAGCTTACTGAAGAAAATACTTCCTTAAAAATTAGAATGGAGCAATTGGAAGTTAGTGAATTTATGAGAAATCAAGACACTGTAAAACAAATCCAATAGAATGAAAAAATAGAAAACAATGTGAAATATCTCATTGGAAAAACAACTGACCTGGAAAATAGATCCAGGAGAGAGAATTTAAAACTTATTGGACTATCTGAAAGCCATGATCAAAAAAAGAGCCTAGACATTATCTTTCAAGAAATTTTCAAGGAAAACTGCCCTGATATTTTAGAACCTGAGGACAAAATAGAAATGGAAAGAATTCACCAATCATCTCCTGAAAGAGATCCCCAAAGGAAAATTCCTAGGAATACTGTAGTCAAATTCCATAGTTCCTAGGTCAAGGAGAAAATATTGTAAATGACCAGAAAGAAACAATTCCAGTATTGTGGAAACACAATCAGAATAACATAAGATTTAGCAGCTTCTACATTAAGGGACCAGAGGACTTGGAATATAATATTTTGGAGGGCAAAGGAGATAGGATTACAACCAAGAATCACCTACTCAGCAAAACTGAGTATAATCCTTCAGGGGAAAAAATGGATATTCAGTGAAATAGAGAATTTTCAAGCATTCTTGATGAAAAGACCAGAGCTGAATAGAAAGTTTGACTTTCAAATGAAAGACTCAAGAGAAGCTTGAAAAAGTAAACAGGAAAGAGAGATCATAAGGGAATTATTAAGGTTGAACTGTTTACATTCCTGCCTGAAAAGATGATATTTGTAACTCATAAGACCTTTGTCACTATTAGGGTAGTTTGAGGGGAAAAAATTATATGTATGTACGTATATATATATATATATATATATATATATATAATATATATTATATATATACATATATGTAAAGAGAGAGAGAGAGAGGGCACAGGGTGAGTTGAAGATGAAGGGGTGATATCTGGAGAATAAAATTAAGGGATGAGAGAGGATTATACTGGGAGAAGGAGACAGGGAGATGTAGAATGGGATAAATTATCTCACATAAAACAAACAAGAAAAGGCAAAAGTGGAGGGAAAATTGGGGAAGGTGAGAGGGAATGAGTGAATTTTTTTCTCCTTGGATTTGCCTTAAGAAGGGAATAACATACACACTCGATTGGGTATAGAAATCTATCTTACCCTACAGGAAAATGGGGGGGAGGGGACAAGAGAGCAGGGGGATGATAGAGGGGAGGGCAGATTGGGGGATGGGGTAATCAGAGGATGAACAGGGTCAAAAGAGAAAATAGAATAAATAGGGGGCAGGATAGGATTAAGGGAAATACACTTAGTTTTTCACATTATGAATACTATGGAAGTGTTTTGCATGACTATACATGTGTAACCTTTATCAAGTTGTTTGCCTTCTTAATGAGTGTGGGTGGGGAGGGAGAAAGGGGGAAAATTTGGAAGCCCAAGTTTGAAAAACAAATGTTAAAAAAATGATTTTCACATACTGGGAAATAAGATATACAAGAAATGGGGTATAGAAATTTATCCTGCCCTATAAGAAAATTGAAGGGTTAGGGAATAAGAGAAGGGTGGGGAGAGATAGAAAGGAGGGCAGATTAGAGGATGGGATATTCAAAATGCATGCCATCTTGAGGTGGGGGAAAGGATGAGATGGGGAGAAAATTTGGAACTCATAATCTTGTGGAAGTGAATGTTGAAAACTAAAAATAAATTAATTAATAATAATTTTAAAAAATAAAGATGGAATGGAATGGAAACTCATGCAATTAGAAGAAACCTCAGAATTATGGTAGTTTATGTCTGAATAGGCACCCTCCAACTATGATATTCCTGAATGGGCATCCAATATCTCTTTGATGAGGTTCAGTGATCAAAAAGTCTATGGCTCCACAATAAGCCCATTCCATTTTTGAACAGCAACCCATTAAATATTTGGAAACCTCAACGATATCCTCCCTAAATCTTTTCTTCTCAAGATTAAGTATCCACATTTCCTTCAACCCATCCCCAGATGGCATATTTTCAGATTCTTTCAGTATCTTGGTTGCCCTTCTCTATATTCTCCAAGAATTCAATAATTGTGTGCACATTAAAAAAAAAAACATAATCTAAGCTATGTGTGAATGTGAATTGCCTCTGTTACTGTTGTTGTTCAGTCATTTTTCAGTTGTATTCAACTCTTCATGACTCCATTTGGGATTTTCTTGGCAAAGAAACTAGAATGATTTGACATTTCCTTGTCCAGCTCATTTAAAGATAAGGGAACTGAGGCAAACAGGGTTAAGTAACTTGCCCAGGATCACATAGCTACTAAATGTCTGAACCTGGATTTGAACCCAGGAAGATGAGTTTTCCTGACTGCAGGACCTGCGCTTAATTTACTGCACCACCTAGCTGCCCCTATGGTGAATTCCCTCTATGATGTGACTAACAAATGATTATCCAGTTTTTGCTTAAAGAGACCCTAGTATGAAGAAATCCAGTGCCTACTAAAGTGGCCCATTCCAATTTGGGATAACAATAATCATTAAAAACTTTTTTCCTCACTTGAAGTCTAAATTACCTCCTTTATCCTGAACATACTCTCTCTCTCTCTTCCTTCCTCTCTTCCTTTCTCATTCTCATTTTCTTTTTACTTTGAACTCAAGAATCATCAACATAAACATTTCAATATACAAAGAATAATAATAAAAGAAGTTGTATAAGATATTGTCATGTCCATTGTTTCTTTAAAAGCATTTATATGCATAAATAAATAGATAATTTAATGATAGAAAAATTACTTTTTATATTCTGTACTTTTGTTAAATAAATATATTATTGATGCTCATTCTTTGCATGTCTATCACAACCAACTAACATCTCTCCATCCATCCACTAGAAGCTCTTCCAGGGGTGGGGAACTTGTAGCCTCAAGGCCACACATGGTCTTCTAGAGCCTTGGGCACGGCTTTTGGACTGAGTCCAAGTTTTGCAGAAAAAATACTTTTATTAAGGGGATTGCTTCTGTGAAGTTTGGATTCAGCCAAACGGCTGCACCTGAGGTCTTAAAGGGCCACATGTGGCCTCAAGGCCATAGGTTCCCTACCCCTGCAACAAATACAACAACACACACACACACACACACACACATGAATTATTCATGTACATACATAAATATCTATGCATGCATATATACAGAAAATTTTCTAATGCTACATTTCAAGTACTATGAGTTTGGGTTTTGTTTGTTTGTTTGTTTATTTGTTTGTTTTGCCTGCTACATCACTCTGTTGATTCATATCGAGCTTCCAAAATCCTTGGATCAGATCAACACATATCCCAGAGAGCATAATTTTTCCCTGTCTTCACAAAATACACTCAATCTTTAGCTTAGTATTTACCATCTTTTCAGTCAGATATTCATTTCCCATATCATTCTTATAGTGCACATTCCTTCAATTGGCAGAAGAGAAAAAAATAAAACCTGTGCTAAATTTTTTTTAAACTTCCAGAATATGACTTCATTAAAACTAGAGATATTTCACAGCTTTCTTCCAATGGTACAATCACAACGATCATCAGATACTGTATCTCTCACGTTTGTATATTTCTCAAGAAGACAGTATTCCTCTCAACTGTTCAGAACTGGTCAAAATATTTCCACTTCTACACTTTTCAGAAGCAGGTTATCCACAAAGACATATTTTTTTTCCCTCTGTGTGGCCAAGTGATATTTTTTTTTACTACTCCATAAAACACTCAACTTATTCCCATTTATTTTCTTCTCTTTTATTTTATTTCATTGGGCCCTGCATCTCTATCTTATATTTTCATTTTCAGACAAACTTTAAGATCAAATCTTATTTTTTATATTTTATTACTGGATTTGTTTTTCATTTACACTCATTTCTGAAACTATAGTTTTTCCTTAACCCCACCTCTTCAAATGATTCTCTATTTTTTTTTAACCATGTACTTATTTTATAAGCCTTTAAAATATCTCTCACTGCTCTCCAAATGAACATTTTTAAAGATGAAAAATAGAACAAAAAAAATTCCTACATTAGCCAGGTTCAAAATTTCATTTTTCATTCTACATTTTAAGTTCATTGCCTTTCCAGCAGGACAGGGGTGTGAGATTTCCTTTTCTTTTCTTTGAATTAATTTACTATTGCATTGCTATTATTACTATTAATTAACTAATTATTGATATTAATTCATCATTACATTGATTAAAGTTCTAAAGTTTTTCAAAGTTGTTGTTTTCCCATATGGTTGTTGTCTTAGCACATGTTCTAATTCTACTCTCTTTGCTGCATCAGTTCAAATTTAATTTAATTGCCCTGGGTCAAATAGGTAGTGTCTGAGGTCAGATTTGGACTCAAGTTTTCCTGACTCCAGACCCAATGCACTATTCACTGTGTTACCTACCTGCCTCAATAATACTATATTATATTCATATATCACAATTTGTTTAGTCATTCCTAGATATGCAGGCACACCATTGGTTTCCACTTTCAGACTATTATGAAAAAGAAATGCTAGAAATGTTTTTTTTTGTACATATAGATCCTTTTCCTCTTTCTTTGATCTCTCTAGTATATAGGCCTTGAAGTAGCTAAGTTAAAGGATAAGTACGATTTAATAACACTGGGGCACAGTTCCAAATTGTTTTCCAGAATGACCAGCTCATTGTTCCCTCAACAGTTCAATAGTGTGCCTGCTTTCCCATGGCCCTTGAAACATTTGTCATTTTCCTCTTTTGTTCTCTCCACTGTTACCAAAACAAATCAATAAGTAAAACAACAAAATCAGCAAAACATTAAAAAAACTAAAAATATCCAATAATATGACTCTGGTTTACAATATAAACAATATTCTGTCTACCAAAGGGAAGTAAGGACATGTGTTGCTTTATCTGTTGACTGGCACTATTGTCATTATCTCAGTTAATCAGATGTTTAGCTTCTTTTAGTGATCTTGCCATTTATATTGTTGAAGACATTTTGTGTCTAGTTCTTGTGGTTCTGCTTATTTTACTCTGAATTCATTTTTCCAAATCTTGTGGGGGTTTTTTCCATGTATCTCATATTCACTATTTCTTACTAAGCAATAACATCTATTTTATTCAAATGCCAGAAATTTTCAGTCATTCCCAAAACATTAGACACTCATTTTGTTCCCAATTCTTTCTTACCACAAATGTGCTCTTATGAAAATGTTGTTATCTGTAGGATTTTTTTTTTTTTTGCAGAAGCAGAAGGAGGAAAAGGAAGAGGAGAAGGAGGAGGAGGATTACTATTGTATAGGGGGAAAATGTTTGGCACCATATTTCACCAAAAATATGTTGTTTCATAGATATATAAACAATCAGAAGAAATATAAAAGACTAAAAACCATTTCCCAATATAATAAATGGTCAGAAGATGTGAACACAACTTATTGAAAAAAATGGCAAATTAAAAATTACTATATGAAGTCAAACTCAGTATTTATGCCAAAACAACTCCATGTTTATTTTTCTTATTTACATTTATTAGTTTTATCTAACTTAGCATTTATTCACATTAATGGAGTTGCTGGATCAAAAAATATAAAGTTTAATTACGTTTTTCCTTAATTTCAAACTAATATTCCAAATATTTTAGCAAGTCATATAATGCACTAATGTGCTTGTTTTCCCATGATGTGTCCAACAGTACATTCCCATTTTTTCTAGTTTTAAAATTTGAAGGATATGAAGTAAACTTTCCAAGTTATTGCAATTTATATTTTCTATCATTAATTTGGAGCATGAATCATATGATTATTTTTAATATGCATTTTTTTGGAAGCTTACCACTTAAATATGAAGAACTAGCTCTAGATGTCTATAAAATCACAGTTTTATGAATAAAATTGCTTCTTTTTTTTTCTTCTCCTTCCTCTTCTTCCTCCTCCTCCTCCTTCAGAAGAAGCCAACTTGAGAGGAGCTGGCAGTCTCCATTGTTTTTCTATCACAGTTTGATAAAATAAAGATAGAGAATTCTCCTATGGGCCAGATCTGGGTTGATCTCTTGTTTGACTAAGTTACCTTACTCTCAGTGGGAGAAGTCCTTCAAATTGTATTGTCCTGTACATATCATCATATGTATATATTCTCTGATCTCTGGTTTGCTATCAACATGGATAAATGAATTTCTTGACTATTTTCTGTATATGTTCATTGCAGAATTGGTGTTGGCTGGGAAGGAAATTCATTCTCGTATATAGAGATGTAAGTCATTCATCCTTAAAAAATAGTACTCAGGAGTTTAGCATGGACCTGAAAATACTCCCGACACTAGTAATACTTAAGAGAGCAGATAGATATAATTCTAGACCAGTACATCCTCTCTCTGAGGAGATCAGAGTGGTGGCCAGGTTTTGGCCCCAATCTCTTGTTTCTCTTCTTGGTAGTAACCATACTACCTTAGAGCAGGGGTGGTAGGGAGAGAGAGAGACTCTGTGAATCCCATTGAGACAGCCTTATTACATGTGAAAAGCTTTCTTTTTCTGTTTTATTTTCCTAGTTGCCCACAACATTTGTAATTTGATGTTATAATTTTGTTGTTTGATAATATCTCTTTCTACTTTTGTTCTGTGGAAGCACTCTATTTCTACTTTTCTATCTGCTTCTAATAATTCTGGCTAATTTTCCTCTATGATTTCTGGAGATATGATATTCAAGGTTCATGAAATTTCTTCTGTTTCAAACTTTGGGGCTGGTCTGATTCACAGGACTCAAGCAACTTCATAAATAAAGATCCCCAAGAACATTGGCAAGGAGCTAACTACAAAAATTTGTATCTAATACTGCAACACACTTGAGTAATGCAGGTCTGCCCCTGTCCTACTGCCAATAAGACCACTGGCTATGTGAATGGAGCTCAGGGAGAAACAATGTCAGGAACAATGGCCTATTGAGATTGATTTTAGTTTGCTGTTGTTTTTTCCCATGAGAATTTCATTGTTGGTTTTGCTACAATAAATGTCTTTTTTTTTTTATTGAGATGATTAGTGGGGAGTTAAAACATAGTTCAGGGGCAGCTAGATGATGCAGTGGATAGAGCATCGGCCATGGAGTCAGGAGAACCTGAGTTCAAATCTGGCCTCAGACGCAAAACACGCACTAGCTGTGTGACTCTGGGCAAGTCACTTAACTCCAATTGCCTTACCAAAAGAAAAACAACAACAACAACAACAAAACATAGTTTAACACCATACTAATAATCAATAGTTTTACAATAAATTTTCGTTTTTAGTTTGATATTAACAATCAAAAAGCACACATATATCTCAACATATGAACAACAAAAAAGGATTGTATAAGAAGCCTTTCTGTTAAGAACAGTTTTCAGATGAAATTATCTATATATTTGTCTACACATAGATAGATATATAGCTATCTATGTGTAAATGATCCAATCCAATCTAATAAACATTTATTAAGTGCATATGACATGCCAGGCACTGTGATAAGCACTGAGGCTGCAATTAATAAAAACAAAAGATAGACACTGCTTTACAGTCCTAAACTTACTATTTAAGCTACACAAAAAGAGGCAGGAAAGTGTGGAGAGGTACACCAGGGGCTACCCAATGCAGTTGTATTTTCTTCCTTGGAGATGAAACCAAGGAAGGCAGCAGTAGCAAGGTGAAGTGATCTGAGAGTCTAATTCCTGCGCTCTATAAAGGAAGGTATTGGGAGGAGTTTGGTAATCCCAAAGCCCTCTAGGCAGGGGAGAGGAGGCTGAGGGAGGTAGAGTCAATCAAGGCTTCAGTTAACAGCATGGTAGTGAGTTTAGAAATGTTGAACTTATTCTGAGAAGGGAATCTTACTGCCTGCAGTATATATCTCTATCTCTATAGTTATCTATCAATACACATATATTTATTTATGTGTGTATGTATATGCGTGTTTTTATGTTTTGTATCCCAAAGACTTAGCACAATAGATGACAAAGAGTAGGTACTTAATAAATGTTTATTAACTAACTAAAATGCACAGAAGAAAAGAGAAATAAGTACAGTCCAAGATAAATAGGTAATAATTATAAGACAGAAGGCACTAGAATTTAAGAGGATTAGAAAAGTCTTCCTGTAAAGGATAGTATTTTAGTTGGAATATTCTTTTTCCATCTTTTACTTTATCATTTCCCATTAATCCAGTCAACCTACTCCAAGAAAAAAATCATCCCTTATAATAAATATATTTAAACAAACACACGCATGCAAATACATTTACTATATCTGAAAAATCAATGTCTCAAATTGAACCTCTAGACTATCACCCCTCTGCAAGTAGGTGTGAAGAATGTTTCATCACTGATCTTTTGAAGTCACAATGGGTTCTTGCTTTGACTAAAGCTTTGATCTCTTTCAAAGTTGTTTTTTTTTTCCCATATCTTTATTATTGTCATGGCATAAACTTCTGGTTCTTCTCATTTCAATCTGTATCAGTACATATAGATTCTCCCGTGTTTTTTTCTGAATCCATCATGTTCATCATTTCTTATACAGCAACATTATGTGGTTCTACTCATATATGAAAATTCATTCATCCATTTCTGAATTGATAGACATCTATTATTTTTTAATTCTTTGCTATAACAAAAAGTTTCCTATGAGTATTCTTACATACCTGGGTCCATTCCCTCTTATTTTTTAACCTCCTTGGTAAATACCTAATAATAGTGTCACTAAGCAAAGGATATGTGCAGTTTAATAACTGTGGAGGGTATAATTATTTCCCAAAATGATTAAAACAATTCACAACTCAATTGTCAATACACTAATGCACCTGTCCTACCAGAACCATCAACCAAAAACTGCTACTTTTCTCTTTTGTCACCTATTATCAATCTAAAGGTATGAAGTAAAATTTCAGAGTTGTTTTTTCTTTGTAATTCTCTTTTTAAATTAGGGATCTGGAAAAATTTTTCATATAGTTTTTGATAACTTACATTTCTTAATGTGATAATTACATGCTGCTATCATTAGTTATTTATATCAAAACTTTATATATCTCAGATATGAGATCTTTATCAGAAATTTAATGTGATTTTTTCCTAGTGTTTTCTTTCTTGAAAAATTGCATGTTTTATCTTTTAAGATTGTATTGGTTTAAGGAATAATGCATATTTTAAAAAAATATTGTTCTATAAGCTATTGTTAATATTCTATCTATTAATTTATAGCAACATTCATTGGTCCAGAGTTATGTTTAATTGCTTTATGTATACCTTTGTTGGCTATCAGGATACCTAGAAGGCTCAGTGGAGAGAGTGATGGGCCTGGTATCAGGAAGATCTGAGTTCAAATCCAGCTTCAGAAATTTACTAGCTGTATGACCCTAGGAAAGTCGCTCAACCTCTGTTTGCCTTAATCTACTGGAAAAGAAATTGGCAGTATCTTTGACAGGAAAACTCTATGGACTGTATTGCAGTGCTATGATCCACAGGGTCACAAAGAGTCATAACTGACTGAACAACAAAAACTTCGGGTTTCAGTACCATATTTTCTTTTAATAAGAAAGTTGGTAGGGGATGTCTTTATTCTCTATTTTTGCAAATGAATTATGTAATTTTATAGTAACTTTTTTGAATGTTTGATAGAAAGCACATGGATGTTGAGCTGGATGGACCTTGCAATTTTTTTTCCTTTGGGAGTTTATTTATAGCTTATTCAGTTTATTATCTTTCAACTGGGATATATATATATATATATATATAATTTCTCTGTATTGTTCCATTGATCTGTGTGATTTATCTCTTCATGAAATTCATTTGGTTAATTTGACATCAATTTTGTTGGTATATAAATAGTCAAAATAGTTTTAAACATTTTTCTTTATTTTCTCCTCATCTATCTAGTGTGATTCTTCCTTTTTTCAGTTTTCATTTTCATAGTTTGCTTTTCTTCTGTTATCAAATTAAGTTTATCTATGTTTATTATTAAAATGATTTGTTTCTACTAATTTAAGAGTTTTAATAGTTTTTTCAATATTGTAGACCTTTTTTGACCTTTAGAATTTCTATTTTTGTGTTTAGTTGCTTTTTAAAGTCTTTTTTTTTTCTTCTTCCAGTTTAGCTTTATTTTTATTCTTTAAATGTTTAAGTCATTGGTCTCTTATTTCTCTTTTTTTTTTAATGAAAGTTTTTAGGGACATAAATTGTCCCCTAAGGACCACTTTGACTATGTCTCTTAAAGAAAGCAGAGGTAGAAATCATGATGTCAGACAAAGCAAAAGCAAAAATAGATCTAAATAAAAGAGATAAGGAAGGAAACTAAATCTTGTTGAAAGGTACTATAGAAAATGAAGTTTTTAATTAGGAATTCTTAAAAGTCCTCTATCTGGCTAAACATCAATTTCCCTCCTGAAAGATTATATCCACTTCTAATGCAGAGGTGATTCTTGGTTGTACTCCTAACTACTTTGCCTTCCAATATATCATATTCTAAGACCTGTGGTTCTCTAATGTGGAAGCTGTCAAGTCCTGTGTAATCCTGATTGTAACTCCATGAAATCTGAATTGTTTCTTTTTGGTTGCTTGCAGTTCTGTCTCCTTGGTCTGTGAACACTGGAATTTGGCTATAATATTCCTGGGAGTTTTCATTTTGGGATCTCTTTCAGCTGATGATCATTGAATTCTTTCAATTTCTATTTTGTCCTCTGTTCCTAGTATATCAGGGTAGTTTTCCTTGATAATTTCTTGAAAGATTTTGTCCAGGCTATTTTTTTAATCACGGCTTTCAGGTAGTCTAATAATTTTTAAATTATATCTCTTGTATCTACTTTATAGGTCAGTTATTTTTCCCATGAAAAATTTCATAGCTTCTATTTTTTTTTACTTTTTTTAAATTTTGTTTTATATCTTGATGTCTCATGGAGTCATTAGCTTCCACTCACTCAATTCTAATTTTTAAGACACTATTTTCTTCATTGAGCTTTTATACTTCCTTTTCTATTTGACCAATTGTGTTTTTAAGGAGTTATTTTCTTCAGTGATTTTTTGTATATATTTTTCCAAGCTGTTGACTCTTTTTTTTTATATTTCTCTTGTAATGCTCTCATTTCTTTTCCCAATTCTCCTTCTACTTCTCCAATTTGCTTTTTAAAATCCTTTTTAATCTCTTCCAGGAGATTTTTTGGGGCCTGAGACCAAATTACATTTTTCTTTGAAGCTTTACAATGTAGCCATTTTGACACTATTGTCCTCTTCTAAGTTTGTGCCTTAATCCTCCCTATTACCATAGTAATTTTCCATAGTCAAACCTTTTTTTTTTGTTTTTGTTTTTGTTTTTTTTGTTCATTTTTTTTATTTCTGTGTATTTAGTGACTAGGTGTTTTTACATGAGAGTTAGGCTCTGGTCCTGCACTGTCTCAAGCTTTATGTGCTAGGGCTCAGGGTCTTGTTTCTGGCTTTCACTGTGATTCAGGAACTAGGTGCTTGCTTGCACTAGAGAGTATGATTACCTTCTGGCTTGTACTAGGAGGTCGAGCTCCCTGTTGACCTTCCCTGAGTGTGGGGTTTCTCTGCTGGCCTGCCCCATCCCACAGGCAGAGTCTCACCACTGATTTGCTATGAAAACAGTCTTTCTACTGGTTGTCCCTGGGGAAGGGATGTTGTTGTTGGTCTGTCCCAGGGGTGAGGTCCTGCTGGTGCATTGCCATGGAAACAGGGCCTCTCTGGGACAGAAGGCCCTGATGGCAGGATCTTCCTGTTGGCCTGCCCTGGGGTGGAGCCTCTCTACTGTCAGCAAAGGGATGAAGGCCTGAATAGTGGCTTGTGTTGGGGATGGGGCTACTGGAGTGGGGACTTGCTGTGCTGTAGAAACTGCTGTCTTGAAAGATGATGGAGCCTCATTGGAGGATTGCCCCAGGCTCAGAGTCCCTGCCACAGGCCCCCTACTGTGAAGCTCCTGCTCTCACTACTTTCCTTTCCATCCCTGTGAAATAGACCTTTCCTCCTGTGCTGGTAAGTTGCTTCTCTGCTCCTAGATCAGTTCTGAGGTGGTTTTCAAGTTGTTTGGAGGGGAATTTGGTAGAATTCCTTCCTCACTCCAACATCTTGGTACTGTAAATACCACAAGATAGTCTTCTAAAACTGAACTATTTCTTTAATTTTCCTTTGTTGATTATAATTTTTTATTTTAGTTCTATAAGAATATATTTAATATGCTGCTTTTCTGAATTTCATATGTATTTAATGCTCTAGTACATGGTGAGTTTTCATAAAGGTGCCATGCAACCTAAGTAATTAATGTACTCTCTACCATACACATTCATTAATTTTCATGATTCTAATTCAACTTTTTAAAACTTCTATTCAAATCTTTAACTTTTTGCTTATCTATTTCTTGATAAATGTGAGTTATTATTATTGATTAACTTGACTGAAGAAACACAAACAATTGGCAAATGTGAGACCAAAAATCTTTACAACTCTTGCCAGTCTGAGTATTACAAATTCCATAAACTTAAAACTGAATTTATTTAATGTCTGAATCTAGTATGATTCAAATAATGGAAAAAGAAAAAGAAGAATGTCAGAGTTATAGAGGACTATCCATTTTACACACACACACACACACACACACACACACACACACACACCACCTCATTTTTCTGATTAGGAAACTGAGGCTTCGAGAGTGAATTACCAAAGGTCAGAGAGGTAATAAATAGTGGAACTAGAGCTAAATTTCCATCCAGGTCTTCTCAATCCCAATCCAATTCATTTTTAGCACATCGCAAGAAGGTAGTGCCTCCTAATCAGTGGTGGAATAATTTCTTGAATAACTATGTTGCTCAGATTGTTTTTCTTTAAATTTTTTTTTTAATTCTTTTATTTATTTATTTTTTAGGGAATTGGGGTTAAGTGACTTGTCCAGGGTCACACAGCTAGTCAGTGTCAAGCGTTTGGTCTGAGCCCAGATTTGAACTCAGGTCCTCCTGACTTCAGGGCCAGTGCTCTATCCACTGTGCCACCTAGCTGCCCCCCAAATTGTTTTTCAACACCAAATAAAGTGGAACACCTCCTACATCCCCATTTAATTCTTCCATTGCCCAAAAGTCTAAGCAATGATTTATGTTAGTCTATAAACTTCTTGTGGGCTGAGTCTGGCTTTGGGGGTTGGGGCTGGGAGGTGTCTCTATATCCCAAGCTGCCTTATCAATAGCATGTGCTTAATAAATGCATATTAGTTTGGGTTGCCTTACTTAGGAGTGATTGCTTAATAATTTTACTAGAGGTATAACAAGGTCAGGGTTACTTTATTTGGGCATTCTTGGAAAGAAGAGGAAGATAAAAAGGAGACATTTATATGTAAAATATAAGCTTTTAATGATTTCATTTTAACCACTACAACCTCAATAATTGTAGGACATAGTGTGGAGCACATTTTCTTAAGGACAATCTAATAGTATACAGCTGCATTATTTTTTGAATAGTGCTTAAGCTATGTACATATGCATACATATTTTATATTGAATGAATAATTCATAGATATACAAATACCATACTTTATTGAGGTAAGAGAGCACAGCAAGGTTAAAAAATAATGGTCAGGCTGAATGCTGATTTCACAATGCAAGTGAAAGCCATATTTAGCCAATATAAAGGTCACCTCCATGCTGATCTTTACCTATTGATAAATATTTAGGGCATATTTATAATCTAGTTCTTTTGGAAAATGTTCCAAAACCAATGCATTTTAAGGCAACTTTTGGAGGTGTTAACATTTCCATACCCTTTATCCTGTGATTAACAGGGAAAATTAGTCATCAATGATAGACCAAAAAAAATTGCTTTCAATCTCATATCTACACTGACATATCATTCCAATCTTTTTAGAAAATAACATTTTTACTAGAAAGATGATTTTTTCCAGTCTTTATATTTTGCTAGCAATATTAGTATATAATTATTTTATGCTATCCAAATAATGTTTCCAAATTTAATACAATTTTAAAAGATTGAGGCTCGATGCTATATTCAATGTAAATTGTAGATACATTACATACAGATACTACCTGTACCGGTTATTTTGTCTGACAACTATTCAATGCTACTACTCACTTCCATAGTGTCTTTAGACAGGTAAACGATCCAGTATACCAAGTTGAATCCTGCAAATGCCACAGGAAAGAGAATTCTGGAATACTGGTCTATTTTACTTGTGCCACCAATGGCCGATGGTGGTGGTGGTGGTGGTGGCAGTGACAGTGGCATGTCAGGCATCCACTGTGAGTTAGGTGCTCTGGTGAGAACTTTCTTCACCTCAGGTGACTGAAGTTTTGGCAAGGTCAGAGAGTTCACTCGCTTCTTCAGATTATAATTGGAATGAGGACGCTATGGAAACAAAGCACTCAGTGGTTAGTAACATACTTGTCAATAGTGGTGACAATTTATTCAGTAGGCATTTATGGAGTGCCTTTTTATTTTCAAGGCAATGTGCATGAGGCTATGCTAAGATCTTCACTGTAATAATCAAAACAATGTAAGTGAATCATCAAAAATATCTTCCTTCTATACTTCCCTGGAAAATCTATGATTTCTTACTGTCTTTCTAACACATCAATTTAAGATGACTCAAATCTGAGGCCTGCTCTCCTGATTGGTAAGTCCCTGACTGGGACTGCCATTTCATGAGGAGCCTCAGCCATAATGCTTACTTCACTCCTACCTAAATTCATTATTTGGACTGTTCTACCTTCCCACCAGCTGTCTTGATGCAGTAACACCAGCTTGCTTGTGTACCCAGCTCCCTTTTCCTCCTTTTCAGCTCCCCTTTACGATTTGTTTTCTTCTGTTATAAGCTCCAGGAGATACTATCTTGTTTTCTTATTTCTCTATCCACAGTATGTGTCATATAGTAAGTGCTTAATAAATAACCTATCATCTATCTATCACTGAATCATTCAATCAATCCACAAATATTGATTAAGTAATTCTGACACAGAAAGAGCAGGCTCAATGAACTGGTGAGCACAAATAAGTTAGTGACTGATTCCAGATAATGCTGGGAACTTCATGATTTTGATACTTCTGCCACTTAGTTCAGTGCGTAGTTCTTAGTGACTCAGAGACATCAAGATGATATGACTACATGTTGAGTTAAGTCTAAAACAGCTTCCTAAATTTAAGTTGTTGGTATTTTCTTTTAAAGTAAAAGAATTTATACCCCACTCCTTCCATGTTCTCATGGCAGACTGCAAACCTCAGAAATTCCAACACGATTAATCCAAGAGAATTATTATCTTGTCTCTTATCTGATTCAAGAATAACTTGGGGTTCCTCATAATTTGCTGTCATTCTCTTAAGCAAATCTTGTCAGAAAAAGCAAAATGAACAAGTATTGCCGACCTTCAAGCAAGATATTTACTAAAACCTCTCCTAAGCTCACTCATCACAGTAATGGACTTCTCTCATAAGACATTTCCTTTTGAGTCCATGATAACATCCTAGAATCATATCCTTGAAGAAGACATATTTCTATAATCTATCAAAGCATAGATTTAGAGCTGGAAAAAATGTAAAAAGCCAACTACTCCAATACTTTCACAGAGGAGGAAATTAAGTCCCCAAAAAGTCTAGTAACTTGCCTAAGGTCACAAAGGAATTAAATGGTAAATCCATGATTAGAGCCCATAATGAGTCATTCTAAATTGAGTGCTCTTTCTATTGTACCACATTTCCTCAAAATCAAACCATTAGAAGAATCTGAGAGAAAATGGCTTGGGATCACAGAGATTCCTGGAAAGATGGGTGTTACTTCAAACAGGAATAGAGTCTGGACAAATGAAGATATAAAGACAGAGACTGGATTGAAAAGAATTAGAGAATGTTCTATCTATTTTCAGGTCATCTCTTAACTACATCATAATAGCAAAAAGTATGCAGACCCACTCTTAGCACTCTTAATGGGAAACTAAAAAGGGGGAAAGGTAAACAACCACAAAGAAAAACACCTTTAAGCAGATTTTTAAGCATATTTTTATAGAAAATAATATTTTTGTGTTACTTTCCTAAGTGTCATAACCTTCCACCCTCATCTCTTGTGCTAACTCTGTTAATTGAATGTTTTGTTCAATATGTTACTATAGGACTCTGCCAAGCTAGCACTGGGAATTTAAATTTGTGTGTGTGAGTGTGATAAAAAGAATGTCATAGACAGTTGATTTGGAGGAATGGGCCATAGGACAAGAAGTGGGGCCAGGAGGAGGAAGAGGTTATAAATAGGAAATTATTCAGAGACATTTCTCAGTAGAGAACAAATTTTGGCCACTCTGGCTTCCTGGTGCTAGTTACCATGAAAGGATGATTATTCCCCTTTCCCTAAAACTGCACTTAAATCCAAAGTTGTGTTTGATTTTCTTGCCCATATGACCATTAAGTTCAGCCTTTCTTCCTTTTCTCCTAACCATAGGAGCTGAAATTGCTAAGCACAAATTGGGTCTTGCTCATTTATTTCAGAGCAGTTTCAGGACTATACTATGCTTCTCTTCTGTTCACTATATTTGCTCCCAAAGTACATTCCTTCACACTAAGGACAAGCATTGATACTACTATATAATACGTGTTCCAATGAATCAATGAATGATGAATGATCTGATTTCTCCCTTCCCTCTTGTCTCTGTCTCTGCCTTTCTATGTCTCTCTACCCTCTTTCCTTTCCTCTCTCTCTCTCTCTCTCTCTCTCTCTCTCTCTGTTGCACTTGCTCTCTCTCTTGAAAACATAGAAATACCAACTTCCTGTGTGTTCTAATAACTCCATCACCTGCACTGATATTAAGTGTTTCTGGAAGTTCATTGTCCTAACTAAGTATAAACCAGTGCTCCCACAAGGCCTTTCTTTTATGTCCATTTCCCTTGACAAATGTGACTCAAGATGGATAAGAATCATTTACATAGAGCACTTCCCCATAGACTTGAGTCTAAAATTCCCAAGGGAACAAAAACTTTGGCTGTCCATTTCTTGCACAGTATAGACTGAACTTTTTATACTGGTATTCAAGGCTTTCAACAATTTAGCTTCATCTTATCTGTTTTATTCCCCAGTCCTTCCTAAATGAATGCATCCATGTTCCTTTCAAACAACAAGCATAATCCACCAATATATTTTTTGAGTGAGACTACCTCTTTGGTCCCTTAAATGTCCTTGTACTTTGACAAGAAAGGCCTCTTATAAAATTTTCCCATTGATTTCTGTTTCTTTTTTTTTTAGCATTCTTGACCCTAAATAGTTCAACATTTTCTTCTTAAATCTTTAAATGCCAGAACAACAATTTTAGAACACTTCTTTGCTAATACTGCCATTTCACAGATGAAGGACCCAAGCCCTTGAGAAGTTACATGACTTGCCTTGGCTGAACCCTGCTCTCCTGATGCCCACTCTAGGTTATTCCCCAAGATACCCAATTCCTTACTTGCTTTATGACAAAGTTGAATACTGGACATTTTTTCCCCACTATGAGCAACATAGGCTAACAACCTGATTCTGTATGGTTTGGGCATCTTGCCATTCATGCTGTGAGAATTCCTGTGGTATGCTTGTCCTTTAGTGCCCATTTCTCAGCACGCCACTTGAGGCTAGGTTTACCTTACAGCAGGTCTCTCTCACAACACATGTTACACATTCTCCTCACTCTCATAAAATAAACTTGTTTACACACTGGCAGAAGAATTGCCACTTTGCTGCCCAGTGGGGTATGTTTCTCACATGGACAGACCCCATGTGACTCTGGCCTGAAACCCAGCAGCCACCGGATAAGTTGGGCACCTCCCTGAGTTTTGTTCAGTGTATAGTACAGAAGGGCCTGCAGATTTAGTGACATTTGAACTACAAGTAACAACAACTGTTACAGTTTTTCTCTCTGGACTCTTTCTCCTGAAGGCTTTCATTCAATTTACTAAAGAGACTTGGCTGAAATTATAAGCATAGACTTTGGTGTGAAAGATGAGATTCTTTTTTCAGGGAAATAACAAGCTCTCTGTGGGTGAGTCTCTGTTCAAAGTATTCTAGTTCATTTTCTCATAACCATTTCCTACAACGGTGGCTCCTTTTAGTTATTCTGTGCTTATCTACCTCAGTTAGTGAGTGAAATCATCTCTTTCACAATATTCCAGAATGAATTGACTCATACTATCAAGTCTAGGCTTTGAAGTGATCATCACACATCCTAAACCATTTCTTGTAGCTCTCCTGTATAATTAACAGTATGCAGACATCTTATCTCAACCAGTGAACGAAAATATCTTAAGCTCAATTACTATTTCTTTCTGTCTTTGTATTTCTAGCACTTAGCACAGTGTCTGGCACATAGAAAACATTTAATAAAAGATTTATTGATTGAAGATATGTATGTCCTATAGTTAGAGGAGCCTTTAAGAAACAAGAACTAGGGCAGAACTACAACAGTGGTAAAAGTGTCGAAAAAGCAAATTTAGGCTTGATATACATGTAAGGTATTGTCCCTTTGATATGTGGACATTTTGGCTGTTGATAGAAGAAGAAAGGTTATTTCTTGAGGGAAAACTGATAAAATCAGCAGGAGAAGAAACATGGCCTTTCAGATAAAAATACTGAGGAGAAACCCAAATTTTTCTCAGCACCTGATAGATAATTACCACTAAGATGAATATATGGGAAGGAATTAAGGATGAGTAGGGATATTAGTCATGATGGCTACAGGATGTGGTGGTTCAGTGCCTCGTTTACATGTACCTATTTTTAGGGTTTTAAAGGTTATAAGTGAAAACTGTAAAACAAAAAATTTTTGACGCTATGGGAAGATTATACAAAACTACTGACATCATACCTAACACAAAGGTATAATTGCTGATTTTTCACATCATAAGTGAGAGATAGGGGGCTGCTGATTAAGACACATTGATCTGTAGCATAGGAAGTCAGAGAAGAAGCTGTAGGAAAAACCCACACAAAAGCGGAAAAGAAAAAATAGAAACAGAGGAGAAAAGATAGGCTCTAAATTTGTTTTTGCCATGAGAAGAGGCTTGAATTTCCTGAGAGATAACTGGATAAATCAGAATCTCCTGCTATTTGCATATCTGAAGAGCTTGGTAGTTGTCTGCTTTTAGAGAATTCCTTGTCACTGAAAGAGCTTAACTCTTATTCAGCACTCTACCAAGGGTGACTTTGCCCTAAAGAGTCTGTCATAGCTTCAATGGCTGAATTTATGGGGGGGGGGGGAAGCAGCTTTGCTCAGCAGGAGAATTTTGACAACCATAAGAAGGACAGAAGAAGAGAAGACGTTTTAGTCAACAGATGATGTATGTTGAGCACTAATCTCCAGAGAGACCAAGGTCTTCACACCTTTCTTCCAGCATTATGAATTGCCCTAAGCCCATGAATTTCCCTACTTACATCTCCCTGTTAAGTTTCTGCAAGACTGTGTCTACTCTTTCCCATGCACATTGTGTGCACTGGTGGGAGAATGTGATAGGGTCAGGATGGCAAAAATGGTATTGGGTACTTCAGAGAATAATGAGATCTCAGACCAAGTATAGCCAATCATTTAATCACTGGCATTTTTGATATGAAATATCTGTCAAAAAGCCAAAGAATTGACACAATACTGGGGGAACTCTACTAATTTGTACATTGCTTTTGTTGTTGTTCAATCATTCAGTCATGTCTGACTCTTCATGATCCCATGGACCATAGCACACCAGTATTGTTCATGGGGTTTGCTTGGCAAAGTTACTGGAATGGTTTGCTAATTTCTTCTCCAGTGGATTAAGGCAAACAGGTTAAGTGACTTGCCCAGGGTCATGTAGCCAGTAAGCTTCTGAGGCTGGATTTAAACTGAGGATTTCCTGACTTCAGACTCAGTGCTATATCTACTGAGCTACCTAGCTGCTACCAGACATGAAAATGGAAGAAATAAAGAAGTCATATGCTTTGGGCTCCCACATTTTCTTTTGAGAGTGAAACAAAAGAATTGGCTGAGGTAGTTTCATCATATTTCAAGAGTGAAAAAAAAAATTGTTCATGGGACACTTGATCATCTGTCTTCCAGTGTCCACGATGAGCATAAATAGACAAATATGAAGATATCTATGGTTATATGCCAAATTAATAGAATGAAAAGAAAATCATTCTAGAGTCAGAGGGCTTGGATTCAATATTGACAGCTTACTATCTGTGTGACCTTGTACAATTCTCTGGTTTCTATTTTCTTCATATATAATATAAGAGGTTTGGACTATATAGTCTGTGAAGTCCCTTGTAGCTCTGTATTTCTGATCTTATTATCTCAAATTAGGAAAAAGAAGGTTTGGTAAACTCTCCAAACTATGTGTAATGTGGGTCTGGCACATGCCCAACCCACCTGGGAAGGAGTTTATGAAGAGCAGTTGGGAGCCTGCCTCTCTGGTAGTCTTAATGACATCTAAGGAGACACTTGGAGAAATGGTAGAGCATGAGTGAACATTTTCTAACTTGTTCCATTCAATTAACCACATGGCTTTAATTGGTTTGAGGAAGCATTCAAAAATGCCTTTCAGATTTGACTACTCCCTCTTTCCTACTCTTTACCTCATTGTCTTTAGCTATATTCTGAATTTTGGAGTCAGAACCAGACTGGGTTTAACAGTCAATATAGCATTGATGTTCCAAGGAGCAAAAAGTAATCTGTATAAGTGGCTTTCGGGACTTCAGAAAAAGTTTTCATTGGACAATTGTGCTGCATCTGGACATGGACTTGGTAAGACCAATTCTATGTTAAGATCTGAGTCAAAGACTAAGGTGGTACAGAGAAGACTATGGCTTAAAAATAATGATGAGAGGGTAAATGTTTATATATTTAATTTTGCTATATATCTTAATTTTTAAAAAAAATCTTTTGGTAAAAGTCAATTGATGTTAAGTGGTTCTAGTTACTGGTTCTCCAATAAATGGGCAAGACACAATTTGGGTCTTGAGTCAAGAGACCTCCCTATCTCTATCTCCTCAGGTTGAGAGAGAGGAGTCAGAGCATGCATATTAAATATGTAAGCATATTCATTTATACTTTGTGAGTAATTTTTAATGGGAATAAGGTTTTTTTAAATACAGGAAATTTAGTTCACCATTAAAAAAGGCAAAGATTTTTATGCTACTCAGAAGCCTGGTGCCTATGTATGTTGAATGTCCTCTTAAAGAGGGTCATCCAGAAAGCATTAAAAGTGATGCATGCCAAAAATAAATAAATAAATCATCCAAAATTGCTTTGTCTTAATAGACAGGTCTGGTTATTGTTATATAGTTATATATTCAGTTGTCCTTATTATCAGATGACTTACTGATTTGAACAAAGATCAAAGGAAATATTGCATTATTAGGAGACACTGCCCGTGACAACAGCACCTACAACCCATCCTTTTAGTCAAGCTACCAGTTTTGAAAAATGGAAATTGACCTATGCAAAGATATTGATTCTAATTATCACTATTACTTAGTCAAATTTAACCAATAAAGAACATTCACTACAATAAAGAGGCAGAAAAGAGCTAAGGAATCACTTCAGTTAGCAAACACCCTTGCCAAATAGAGAAATGAGAGAGTACAGAACCTTATAAACTAACATACAAAAGATTCCCAAGGATAATTACAAAAAATTTTAACAATATCCCCTCACAAGATAGCAAAAAAGCAGTTGAGGGGAAAAAAATCATTTAGAATACTTTACATAAGGTCCAGTTAAGCCAGGTCATTCTAAGAGCATTGAAAATAAGACAACTCATAATTATAAAAATGAAATGTAAAACAAAGAAACATAACTCTTCTAGGAGTTCTTTTGGTGATATAATCTAATTAACAATATTATTAAAATCATCACATTTACCTTCTTTTCAACCTTATTATCTTATTTACTATGTGATGAAGTGATAGTGACATTTAAGTATATGAACCCCAGTAGAATGAAAGTTCCTTGAGGAAAGAGGTTGTAATTATTTTTCTCTTTGTATGTCAAATATTGAGTGTCTTACACAGAGTAAGAAGCTAATAAATGTTTGTTGAAATTATGGAGAAGCCTGAATGAAACCAAATTACACATGAAATAAACTTCTGTCGGAAGTAACATAATTTTAAAGGCACTGAAAGACAGATTTTCAAGATATCTTAAAGAGAAGATTCCAAAATAATTATATACAGCAAAACAAATGTTACTGTTACCAAATCAAGGTGACTGAGATATCAGTACCTACTTACCCAAGTGCTTACATTCTTATTTCTATAAAATCTTTATGAGAATGGGCCATGCATACAGTAAGAGTTTAACTGTTAACAGGTGGATATTCTCAAACAAGTTTCTAAGAAAGTATATATTTTCATAATCACAAAACATATGAAGAGACAGAAAACAAAAAAAGATCTTACTGTCTCATATTGTGCCTGTTGTTTCTTGATTACAAAAATCCATTTGATTCACTAGACAAATGCAACCTTAATAATTCTCCTTAAACAAGTTATCATTTATGCATATGTCAAAATCGTGGAAATTTTATGACATGAAACCAATTTTACTGAATGATCTGTAAATTATCATTATCAAGTAAGACATTAAATAAGGAGATATATGATGGTCAAAGGTTTTCACCAATGTCATGGAAAATAATATCCTATGCAAAGTCCAAATAAAGCATTTTAATCAATTCATGCTACATCATTAAGTACATGAAAGAATTCCAAAACAATGGGCTATATCAGGTCACAGGGTAAAATTGTTCCTGACCAACAAAATCAAGAACAATTTCATTGTGGACATAATTTTCCATTTGTTCTTTATGGAATAGATTCAATATTCAGTTCAATAGACTAAGGAAGCACTGAGGGGCATTGCAACCATATGGAACAGAGTAAGAAAAGTCATGAGAGATATAGAGAGGGGCTAGGGAAATGGGACTTAGGAGGATCTGCCTACAACAGCCTGCATGAGCAGCCAGAGACTACTGGGTTGAATCCAACGAACATATTATTGCATAGCAAGATTCTCCAGTTCTACCTGTTCATGAATGGCATTATGCTGATTATATCGAGCCCTAGAACAGTATAAAGGCTATCAATGAGATCTATGTTCTCTCAAGTAATATCCTTCTATCTATCCACATTGGGGGAAAAAGTGAATTAAAAATTCAGATTGTAAATATTATAGTATGACAATACAATTGAACGAATCACCCCTTCATTTGGATCAAAAGTGTGTGTATGTATGTGTGTATGACACACATACATGCTTTCATACATGTATACACATACATGTGTGTGTATTCATATACATATATATGTGAATGTATATATAGGATGTGATGGCACATGTCTGTAATCCTTGTAACCAGAGAGGTTAAGGTTGGTGACTCACCTGACCTCAGGTATTATGAGCTGTAGCAGGGCTAAAACCAATTGAATGTTTGCACTATCAAACAAAAATACAGGGATTTCCTGGGGGTGACAGGCTGCCAGGACATGACAGAGAGAGCAAACCAGGACAAATTGGAAATGGATAGGTCAAAGGGCCAGGTAAATGACAGATAAAAAAAGAATATGTATATTTGTGTAGGTATACACACATGGTATGCATATATGTACATATATGGATATATGTGTGCACACACATACATGCATACATGCATGCATGCATGCATACATATGTAGTGTAAATATTTGTCCTAAAAATCTTAGTGCCATTTTAACCTTTCATAACTTTGGAAGTATAAATGCTACAAGCTTACAAAAACAACATTTGAAAACAAACATTGAAAGTAATATTTATGTTTTTAAAATACTGATAGGTTTCTTATTTCAATTCAACATAACCTGTGTAGGCTACATATTGATCTAGTCAATTTTGAATTTTGTAAAAACTTTTATCAGCTGCTGCTCAATGACTGGAAAGATTGCATTTGTAACCTAGCCTTAAAATCATCCATAGAATAAGGTTATGACACATTCATGACAGTGTTGATGTAACTTCAATAGAAAAAATGTAATGGAGAAAGATAAAGTTGACGGGGTATGGGCCCAAGCCGAGACCTTTGCCCCTCACCCCCAAAAAGAATTGGGGTCCCATTTGTTTAAGGACCCCAGAAACCCCTTAAACTTTCTTTGACCTCACTCTGGTCTCAAACGGTTGCTTGAGGCTATACTCCACTCAAACGGCCTTTCCTTATGTCTTATTCAGACTCTCCCTATCTCCCTTTGAAAACCTAATGCATATTAGACTTTGATCCTAGTATATTTCCCACCTTTGATCTTATCCAGACCTCTTCCTTCCAGTTCCCTTTATTGTCAACCTCCTAGATATTCCCATCAGAATTCTCCCTAAACTCACCTCAGCTTCAGGATCTTTCTCCCAGCCCCTCCTCCAAACACTCAAAGTTATTTGAGTGTATATAAGATCCACCCTGGCCCCCATTTAAACACTGAGATTTCCTCATGCCCGCTCTCGTCCTTATGGACATCACTAATGTCAGATTCCTTAAGAGTCTAGCCTATATGGCCCATCCCTAATAAAACTCTGTCTCTGGCTGAGAGAAGATTTGAGTCGAATTCATTTGGGCAGGGTCTGCCGTGCTGTGATTTGGGGTCCCAGAACCCCAAGAATCTAGACCTCATCAAGGTGACTAAGGTGACCAAGCAACAGAATCTCATCTCCTGATCCACTAGTGTGAGAAAATATGATTCAGAATATTAAATTAAAATTTAAAATATTTAATTCAAAATTTGTAAGATTAAATAAGTGTGAAATTTAAATAAGTTTTCAAGTATTTTTTTATGTCAGTAATATTTATGTTACAAACTGTATAGAGAGGCAATAATTTTGCAGATAAATGATCAATGGATACATACATACAAAGAAAGCGTAACTGGTTCTTCTGCTATTATGTCTTTTCTGTCCTAAAGAACAAGGAGAATATTAGTGCTTTAATGTAGATTTTTCTATCCACAGTGTCACTTTGTTCCCCTCAGGCTTGGAATTCTCCCCCTGGTCATTTTTGCTTCCTAGCTTCCCTGGCTTTTTTCGTTCCCCAGCTTAAATCCCACCTTCTACCAGAAGCCTTTACTGACCACCCTTAATGGTAGTCTCTTCTTTCCATTGATTATCTCTAATTTATCCTGTATGTATCTTGTTTGTATACCAAATCACTCTGGCTCTCACTGATTGGCCAACAGTAGGTCCCAGTTCAAGGCCCACCTGGTCATTATTTGGGCCCCAGTGGCTCAGAGTGAATGTAAATAGCAATTGTTTCTGTTTTGGTCAGAAACCCTGATGGTCTTCCCCTTCTCAGATCGTTGTTGTTTTTTGTTTTTTTAAACTAGATAAAAGAGGCAGTACTTTGCCTGGTTTCTTACCTAGCCTTAAGCATCTAGGGCCACCTCCAATCTTCCTTATCTATATCTTCCCACTAGACCCAGATGGCACAGGAGGAGA
This sequence comes from Vombatus ursinus, assembly GCF_900497805.2. NCBI lineage: Eukaryota > Metazoa > Chordata > Mammalia > Diprotodontia > Vombatidae > Vombatus > Vombatus ursinus. Next base: position 20,016,525 of record NW_020954641.1, read on the forward strand.
AAATGAGGCTGGTGGCTTTGCACAGCCCTCCCTCACTTAAATCCAATCCACTTGAAAGTCATGGCATCACCTCCCAGATGTCATGGTTTTCTTCAAGAAACAATAGTTGTTTGAATGTTATCTTTCCCTTTAGACTTGGAGGTCCTGAGGAGTAGGGACTGCATTTTGCCTTTTGATTTTCTTATTATCTCCAGTGCTTAAAAAGTACCTGGTACATAGTAAGCAATTAATAAATGCCTGTTGGTGATCAACTGACTTGTGAGCTAAGGTGTGTGGGGGGGAATAAGAGTCCCACACAGAGGCTTACCAGGAGAAAATAATATCACAAAAACACAGAGAAGAGAAAGTTTCAAGGAGGAGAGGATAGTAAAAAGTGTCAAATGCTACACAGAAATCAAAAACAATTAAGACAGAGAAAAGATAGTGAAATTTGGCCATTGGAAACTTTTAGAGGAACAATTTCAGTTGAGAGATGAAATTGGAAATCAAATTTCAAAGGATTGAGAAGTAAGAGAAGTAGAGATAATAAATGTAAACAGTTATGGGTTTTTTTTTTTCTATGACCAGCTGAGAAAAGAGAAGAGATATAAGATGATAGTTTGAAGAGATAGTAGAGTATAGTAAAGTCCTTAGTTTGTGAAGTGGAAGATTTGGTTATGTTTGAAGGTAACAGAAAGAATTAGTTAAAGTGCTTAGTACAGGGCCTGACACATAGAAGGTACTTAATAAATTCCTCCTTCCTTCCTTCATTCTCTCCCTTACTTCCTTCCTGCCTTCTTTTTTTCTTTCCTTCCTTCCTCTGTTCCTTCTTGCCTCCCTCCTTGCCTTGTTGCCTTCCTGCTTTCTTTCCTTTCTTTCTGACCTTTTCCCCTGCTTTCCTTTCTTGATTCCTTCGTTCTTGGCTTCCTTTTTTTTCCTTCCTTTCTTCCTTCTTTCTTTCCTTCTTTCCTTCTTTCTCCTTCCATTTGCTAGTTAACTGGCCTTTGGATAATAAAGAGCTGGCAGTAGGAACTCCCAAGGCAAAAAACAAAAATAATAGATTTCTAAAATGAAAAGAAGAGCCAATTTGTAAACCATTCTTCTGTGTTTGAAATTAGGACCTACCTTCTAAAGCACAAGGGGAGAGGCTCCAGTCAGTGTTAAAACGAACTTCTGTCACAGTGCAGATGAGGGCTCAGCTTGAGGCTGTCACTGTTTGGAGGAGAATGAGCACCTATGGTTTTGAGTATGCAGAGGGCACACCTGCCACTGAGTGCCATCCTGCCATCTATATTTTTAGACAATGCTTGGTTTTGAGTAAATGCCATTTAAAAGGAAAAAAAGGCATCCTGCATCAAACTAGCCATTAGGACCAACCAACCCATTAGTAGAAGAAAGGGGCATTGATGGATGCTTAAAGGGTCTTTTTATTTTTTTTAAGTTGTTCTATTTATAGAGAAAAATATAGTCAGAAATATACTGTAATCCCTTAAGTTCAAGGGACTAAGAGAAAAATACATTAAAGATCTAACCATCCTTAACTGGGCCATCTTTAGATTTGATTTGGCAAGGCATTTGTTATTATGGCTTCAAAAACAAAAGATCTGTTGGAGTCAGGACAACCCTGGTTCAAATTTTATATGCTACTTCTGTGACCTTAAGCCAATCATATTTCTTCTCTAGGACTTAATTTTCTTATCCTTAAAATGAGAGGTGTACAGTGTGTGTATGTGTGTATGTGTGTGTATGTGTATGTACACATACATATGTATATGTACATGCATCCATACACATGTACATACACATAAACCTGTAAGACAATAATTTTTTTGACACTGTTTAAAAATGAGAAAGTCAAGACACAGAGTTGGAGGGATTTCAACTCAAGGTTGCAAAGATTATATGAGTCAGAACTAAGACTTAAAGTCCTATTATCAGCCAGCAAGTCTTCTTTCTGTTACTGTACTAGAAAGTGGAATTTTTTTCAAATTAGTAGAAAAGTTAAATTGAATGGTATTTTTAAGGAAATGTAGTTCTGTTAATTCAAGTACTGTATTCATTATACACTCAGTTGATGTTCAATAAATGTTAATGATTATGATATAGGCTATAAACAGACATGGACAAGTAAAATGAGAAAAGTTAATGAGAAAGTTATAATTCACCATAAGCCCACATTATATGCTTTTTATATGCTGAACATAAAAGTCCTGATTCAGTTACTTGGAAAATTTACTTAATAAGAATCATGTATATCACATTCAATTTCTCCCAACTGATGCAGTAATTTTAAGGCTTCACTATCTATTACATAGGTAGCATACTTTTCATAGAAGTAGTTGTTTTTAATAGTTCATTGATAAAGCAGCTTTACTGATAAGATGACAGAACTTGAAATCACGTAACCTGGGGGTTCAAGTCTCACTTCTGCCTCTTACTAGTTATCTGAACTTGGACATGTACATTATCCTCGCCCAGCCTTAGTGTTCTTATCCATACAATGGAAATAATAACACTTGCACATACAGCCTCACAGGTTTGTTGCAGATGGTCAAATGAGAAAATGCTCGAAGGAATGTCCTGCCATTTATTGCAAAGCAAACTCTTCGTAGATGTTAGAGACTGTCAGTGTGGAATAGTTCATACAGTGTCAAACTCAGTTGATGTATTATCTGTTGAATTATCTGTTTTGTTTTGTTTTGTTTTGTTTTTATCTTTTGTTATGAGGGATGGTTTCATCTTGGGTCCCTAGACTACAATGAATATGATGTTAATAAAAGATATCAAGAAGATATCAAAAATGAAAGTGTTTACCAATTATTGTGCCCAGTAAATGCAAGTTGTTATTATATCACTGAAGGTATTCTGAGTCCATTGGGCCAACTTGATTATCTCAAGAAGTGTCATGCTGTCATATCCACTTATTTAGGAACACACTGCTAGGGTACAGTCAATGTGTTTAGATGTTTAAACAAATGTTAACCACTTGCTATACTTTATTTTTAAATCGAAGGATCTTAAAAAAAGTAGGTAAGTGATCCAATGATAGAGCAATTCCGTGTGTTGAAAGTGATTTTTAAGTGTACAAATTTATACCATGCTTACTTAGTAACCAGTTTATCTAGACAAGAACACTCTCTGAACCAACTTTTCTCCTTTTCTCTTCTAATTCATTTTATGAAACTTCTAGGTTAACCTTCTTAAATCACATCCCTAGTTGTGGTACTTTCTTACTCAAAGATTTTCAGTAGTTGCCCCAAATTATATCTCACTGCATTCAAGGAATGACATTATAGCCATGAATTAACCCCTATCTACCTCTTCAGCTTAGTGTCTTAATACCTCTACTTCATTCACCTCATTCTCCAAACAAGCTGGATTGCTCATTTCTGCAGCAAGCCCCATACCTTACTACCTTTGGTGCCTTTACTCACAATAATCCCTCTTTTTATCCACTCACCCACAGCTCCACTTATTCAGTTCCTACACATCTTTCAAGGCCTGGTTCAAATTCAATCTCTGCCAATGTCACCCCTGTACTTAGGCCTTTCATACCAACCCATTTTTCCTCCAGGAGTTTGCTTTCATTAAGTAATCTCCACCCCCTCTCTAATTTTCAGTTTCTCTTTATCCACTGGTTCCTTCCTCACTTCCTACAAGCAGATAGAAATTCTCATGTAAAAAAATTAGACACCTTCACTTAACAATCCCATTTCATCAAGATTATCCTATATTTTTCAGTCAAACTAGGTGCGGGGGGGGAGGGTGGGAAGGAGAGGAGAGAATTTACTTTCATTACCTTCACATTGTCATCTCCTATTCATTTCTCAATCCCTTCTAATTTGGTTTCAAGCCCCACCACTTCAAGGCCTACTGAAATAACTCTCCCTAAAATCACCAATAATCCCTTAATTGCCTAATACTGGGGTGGAGAACCTGTGACCTTGAAGCCACATGTGGCCTTCTGGGTCTTTGGACTTTTGATTGAGTCCAACTTTTACAGGAAAAATCCTTTCATTAAGGGTATTTGTTTTGTGAAGTTTGGATTCAGTCAAAGGGCCACACTTGAGGACCTAGAGGACCACATGTGGCCTTGAGGCCACAGGTTCCCCACCCCTGACCTAATATAATGACTTTTACTTGATGTTAATTCTTCTTGACCTTTCCACATTTAACACTGTTCACTTCCACTTCCTTCAAGATAGTAGATCATCTCTGGTTCTACAAATTGGAGCAATCATTCTTAAGCTCTTTTGTTTCTGCATCATCTATATCCTAAGCCTCATGAATGTGTCTATCCAGCCTGGATCTTTTTCATTTCTCTCTTTATGATGTCTCTTTTATCTCACTAACTCTCATTGGTGCAATTATTATTTCTATGACTCCCAAATCTACATATCTAACATGAATTTCTCTCCTGAGCTCCAGTCTTATATTACCAATTACCTGCTGGATATCTCAAGCTGTATATCTCATAGGCATTCCAGATCCAACAGATTAACAGTGGAACTCATTATCTTACTTTCCTATACCTACCCCTCTTCCCAACTTTCCTATGTATGGAAGAGATAACCTTCCAGCAACTTAATGTCACAAATTTGGTGTCATTCTCAACTCTTGATTCTTCTTCATCTACTATAATCAATAGATTAATTATTGTCTTGCTGATTCTTCCCCTATGGATGTCATATCTGTCTCTTCTTTACTCATGTGGCCACCACTTTAGTTCAGGGCCTCATCTCTTTTTATCTGGACCATTGGATAAGCCTTCTAAATTGTTTTCTTTGCCTCCAGTATCTCCCCTTTGACACCAGTTCATCCTCCATTCATCTATGAAAGGGATCTTCCTAAAGTGCAGTTCTGACCATGTCACTCTCCTATTCAATATACTCTGATGGATTGGTGCTACCTAAAGGATCAGATTAAAGATCTTGTTTGGCTGTTAAAGTCTTCATAACTTGCCTCCTTCCAACTTTTTCACTCTTTTTATGACTTACCCTCCTCCATGTATTCTGTGACCCAGTGACACAGGCCTCCTTGTTGTTCTTCATACAGAACACTCCATCTCTTGACTTCATGCATTTTCACTGGGAATCCCTCCTATCTGGAATACTCTCCTTCCAAATATCCACCTCATGTCTTCCTTGATTTCCTTCAAGTCTCTGATGAAATTATGTCTTCTGTAAGAAGCCATTCCTGGCCCCTGCCTAATGCTAATACCTTTTCTCAATGACTATCTCCAAGTTAGCTTTTACATATCTTGCTTATAATAGTTGTTTGCCTGTTTTCCCTCATTAAATGATGAACTCCTTGAGCTTAAGAACTAGTTCATTTTTTTTTCTTTCTTAGTGACCCCAGCATTTAGCAAAGCTCCTGGTCCATAGTAGTTAAGTCAAATCAAGCCAATTAGTACCTACTTTTGTCTGGGTTCTGTGGAAAATGCTGGGGACATTACAAAAGGCAAAAATTAATAGTCCCTTCTGTCAAGGAGTTCACAGTCTAATAATAATGAGGTCCCATATATGAGTGGTGGTAGTGTCAGAGGAAAGAAGGGGACATGTAGGAGAGTTGTCACAAAGGTAGAAATGACAGGACTTAACTAATTAAATATAAGAGATGTGGAGGGTGAGAAAAAGTGAGGCATCATAGGTTATATACCTGTGTAACTGGAAGAGTAGTGGTACCCTTGACATTAATAAGAAATTTGGAGGCAAGCAGGGTTTGGGGTGAAAGTTTATGATTCAGTTTTGGAAAGATTGAGTTTAAGATATCTACAGGTAGTTATCTAATAGGCAATTGGAGATACAAGACCGTATATCAGGAGAGAGATTCAGGATAGATAATTATATACAAGGTCATCTGCATAAGGTTTATAATTGAAACTAAGAGAAAAGATGAAAACATCCAGTGAAATAATACTGAGGAAGAAGACAAGAATCTCTGGGGCACAGCTTTGGAGGATCCCCATTATTAGTGATCATGACATGGATAAAGATCCAACAAAAGAGACTGAGGAATAGTCACACATGTAGGAAGAAAACAAGGAGAGAGCAGTGTCAAGAAAAACCTAGAGAAAAGAGTGGATTAAGGAGAAGAGGCTGATTGATAGTGTAAAAGATTTCAGGGAGATCAAGAAAAATGAATATTTGGGGAAAAGCTATTAGATTTGGCAATTAATATTAATACATGATTAACAGATTCTGGTTAACTTGATCTGACACAATAGATATTTCTAAAGTATAATTATGACCTTGGGCAAGAAGCTTCAATGGTTCCCAATTTCCTTTAAGACAAAATACAAACTTCTCTGGTGCTTAAGACCCTTTACAATTTGGTTCCAACATATCTCTCCATACTAATTTCCCATTATTCCCACTTACACACTGCAGCCAAACTGGTCTACATGCTATTCTTATATATTACATTCTATCTCCTACTTCTATCTCTTTTGATAGACTATCCCTCATACCTAGAATACTTTTCCTCTTAATTCTCTTTTGGCTCAATCTGCATTCCTCCTGTTGCACAAGACCATTTTTAATCCACTTTAGTGTTATTGTCTCCCCACCACCCCAAAAATTACTTTGAATTGATTTATTGTACATTTTGTATTTATTTGTATAGAAGTTGTTTTCCTCATGTAGAATTTAAGCTCCTTGAGGACAGGTACTTTTTCTTTCTTTGTGTGTGTATGTGTGTGTTGGGGGAAAGGTTGCCTTGAGGAGTCTTTTTATCCCCAGCATCTGGCACCATTTCTCACAATGCTTGCTAAATTGAATTGAATTAAATAAATATTAAGCACCCACCATGTGCCTGGCCCTGTGCTAAGTGCTGGGGATATAAAACAGGCGAAAGACAGTCCTTACCCTCAAGGAACTTTCAATCTAATTGAATTAAATAAGTTAAAAGAAAGCATCATAATTTGACAGATAATAGATTCCAAGTGTGTTCAAGGTTTAGAAGTCACTGAAACCCCTCTCATTTATAGATGAAGAGAGTAAAGCAGAGAAAGTTGAATGACTTGCTAAAGTTTACACAGGTACTGAGTGCCAGACTAGGATTCAAGAATTTTGAAATCTGAATCAGTGTGTCAGACAAAGAAAATAAGAAAACTTATGACATAGAGCTGGACAGAAACCACAGAGAATGCTGGAAAACTGAGGATGAAAAAAAAAAAAAACTTAGTCCAAATGCCTTAAAACAGAAAGATAATTAGGACAGCCTAGGAAGATTTTCTTTAGGGTATTCTTCCTGTTATGAACACTAACTTTAAAGAAGTACAAAGAATGTTTTAATAACCTTTTTCTAGCACCAATCAGTAATAAAAGTGGCAGCCTCTCACCTAATCCCATTTTAAGCATTGGAAAGTCATAATCACATAAAGATTTAGAATTGATGATGATGTGAGACATCCAAATGTTTAATGTCAGTTAAACTTCATAACATTAATTTATGATTCCACCAGCAAGTCCACTCAAATAGTGTTGTTTTGATGACAATAGTCATTTTTAAATGTCATGATATTTAGGGGTGGGGGGAATGGCTTTGAGTTTATAATATTGTTTTGTTTCTTGTTATGCATTTCCATAAAACAAATTATCAGGGTTTTCAGTGAACAAATAAAACAGAAATGCTCTGAAAAAATCTAAGTTCATTTCTTATGACTCTGAGGGTGGCTACTTTCTTTACAATTTGAGTTAACCTTTTAGAAACAAAACTTTTTTTTTCTCATTAAAAAAAAATTCTTAAAATGGAGCAGAACTTTGAAATGCTTTCATTTTTTTTCCTAAAGGGAAAAGGTTATTCATTTTAAAACCAACCAACAAACAAACAAAACAGAATCATAGAATGCCAGAACATGAAAGAACCTTTAGAAATCATTTAGTTCAATCACCTCATTTTAAGATAAGGTCATTGATGCCCCAAAATAGGGAGTGAATTATCTTCACATGCTTTGAAAAACATTTTTTGTAACTTCATTAATAATAATAATGCCCAACAAAGTGCAATTATGTTGTGATGGGGTTGAGATTAGTGTGTGGCAATGGAAAATTAGGGCAATTAGAGACATATGAAAAGCACTTCAGATGTTGAACTGGCTGTGAAGACCACGCAGAAATCCTGAAACAAAGGACAACTTGGGCTCTGGCAATACCACTGAGAGGGATAGAACAACCCTTGGTCAATGTCATGCAACTGTTCCTGTCCTGTGAGCCACAGACACAGACAGAGTGACACAAGTTGGCAGAATGAGGGTACACAAAACTGTAGAGATGATCAGCTTGATGTTAAGAAGGGAGTGAATTCTGAGATATTATGTTGTACTACCACAATAATTAAGATTAACTACTAGAAATAACAAATTCCAATACCTCAATTACTGGAAGTACTTCAGTGCATATGGTATTGACCACCAATGTAGGCAAATAATGAGTGTTCATGAAATGGAATGAAAACATGAATATTTTAATTTTGCTTACATATCATATTATACTGTATAAAAACTGCGTGATAGGTACTATATAACAACAAAGTTGGAAACATATCTTAGTGGTAATAGAAGGACTTCATATGCTTTTGTCAAAACAACCTTCAGCACCAATTTAGATAATAACATACTGTGCCTGTATTGTGGACCCAAAACAATCATAAGAAAAATTTTATTCTAAACCTAAATGAAAAAAAAATAGAAGATAAAATTGAGGAGTTACTTAAATCTGAAGAGAAAAAAGTTGAAGAACACAAGATCATTGAAAACAGGGCACAATGAACTGGGATTAATAAGATCTGAGTTCAAATCTAATCTCAGACACTTCTTAGATATGAAGCTTTAGGCAAGTCACTTAATCTCCACAAAAAGTGGTAGGGCTAGACAAGATGCATTATGATTGGTTCAAATGTTTCACAGTGTAGCATGAATCTCAAGTAAAGCATTTTACCAGCTTCCTGTCACTCCTTCTTTCTTAGTAGAGTACAATATAATTACTACCAAGAGAACTTACAACAGTAAGCTCTCCATGTGTACCAGTTATGTTCTTGTGTGCTTTATAAAAAGTGTTTTCATAATATATCACAAAAAATTATAAATACTTATAAGAAAAAAATGTATTAACTAAAGAGCAAAAAGGGTGTATTAAAATGTCTGAGGAGTATAAACATGAATTATTCTGTCAAAAATTATTGGCTAAGTTGCCTAAGAGCGCTACAACAGTGCCTTTATTGACTACTGCAAAGCTTTTGAATTAGTACATGGCTTGTCCATGTGCAGTGGATATATTAAATAAAACCAAGTATAAGGAGAAAACCAGAGTATTTAATGTCCACTTTAAAAAATGACTATTTAAATCAACATCAACACAAACATGTCAAGAACAATTGCTCTTAAATGTAGCATTTTTCAGGGAAACTCTTTAAGCATATTATGATTTTTCCTCTCCTTAAATTCATTACCATGTTTCTTAAATAGTACTAATTATAGCTTCAGTGTTAAAGAGGGAGTCAAACCACAACATATCATTCATCCCTTTATGTACTAGGTTATATCAATCTATACAGCTCCACCCCCCCAAAAAAATAAACAAAACTGATCAAAAGGTTCTTTCTTTTAGTGGGAATCTTTTTTGAAGGATATCACAATGTTATTTGGATTCAGTAAGTATGAAATTCTTAATGTATACCAATGAATGATTTAAAAAGGGGGGGTTGAGATTGAATTCAGAAATTAATTGAATTAATATTATACTTCAAAATAATTTGATCTCCTCTAGGTAAGACAGAGTGAACATGAAGCTATCAGGGAGAAAGCTGAGTGTCAGCTAAGTGGTGAAGTGGATACAGTTACAGCCCTGAAGTCAGGAAGACTCCTTCCTTAGTTCAGATCTGGCCTCTGACACTTACTAGCTGTGTGACCCTGGGCAGATCCTTTAACCCTGTTTGCCTCACTTTCTCAACTATAAAACGAGCTGGAGAGGGAAATGGTCAACCACTCCAATATCTTTGCCCAGAAAACCCCAAATGGACTAATGAGAAGACTTGGACACAACTAAAATGATTAAACAACAACAAAAACAAAATGTATTAAGAGACTTATTAGTATTCTGAAATAGAGCCAAAATGGACATAATATATTTAGAA
>NW_020954641.1:20026647-20081799 GCF_900497805.2 Vombatus ursinus
TTCTCATATGTGTGTGTATATATAAATATACATACATATGTGCATATGTGTGTATTTGCACATGCATACAAATAAATATATATACATACAGACATTATATATATGCATGTCAAAACTTGCAAAATAGTTTTAGAAACACCAATTATCACTTCACTGAGGAATACTAAGAATTGACAACAGGTAGGCACTATTGAGAAAGTCAAACAATCTACATTGATTTACCTCTATGTGGAACCTATTAAATAGTTTCAAGAACGGAATAAAAACACATTCCAAGGTATATATCCACATAATTTAACCAATAATGAATCAACAAAAAAAGCCTTAAATAAATGGCTAAGTAATAACAATACATTTAGAAATGGAGGGGCTTCTTATGGCAATTCATGATTAGGTTATTGTTGCTAGAAATTATAAAAGAGTAATCCTTAAGAAGTTCAGCCTTGAAATGGAAATGGTAGAATTGGACTAACATCACAGAAAGCTACAAAATTTAGCACTTATCAGATTCCTAGTAAGACAGTATTTGGTTACCATTATTCATCAAAATCTTGCTATCTTTCATGTAGTAACAAATGACAAACCATACCATAAATACAGATCTCAAAATATCCTAAACAACTCAGCCAATAAAATAAATGGAATTTGAGCATTATAACAGACAGAACCTTTGCCCACCCTTTCCTGATGTAACATTTCCATAAAAAATTAAGAACATTATTTTAAATAGATTTTGTTATACCAAATGCTTGTAATCTCAAAGTTACAGTAAAAATAAAAATAATAAAAAGCTTTAATTTAAAAAGGCCTAAGAAATCAAAATAATATGGGAATAGGAAGAGGTATATATCTTCTCCATGATAATGGACTCTTTCACAGGTAAAAAAAATAATAATCACTTTTTATAGTTGAATAAAATCATTAGGACACAAATTCACATAGCATTAAAAAGGAAATCAATAATATTGAAAGGATTAGTGAAGTTTCAAGTCAGAACATGAGTTCATGTCCTAATGTTTTTATTCAACTATAAATAGCAATTATTTTGTTCTCCAGTGAAAGTGCCCATAGAGCCACAGTCAGGATTACATAAGATTTAGTACATACAACATTAAAGAAGCAGAGGGCTTGAAATATATTCCAAAAGGCACAAAAACTGGGATTACAACCAGAAATAATGTACCCAGCAAAACTGAGCATAATACTTCAAGGGAAAAATGATATTTAATGAAATAAAGGACTTTCAATCATTTCTGATGTAAAGACAAGAGGTGAATAAAAAAAATTTCTTTCAAATACAAGATTCAAGAGAAGTACAAAAAGGTAAACATGGAAAAGAAATCATTAGAGACCCAATAATGTTAAATTATGTACCTTCCCATAGGGGAGGATGACACCTATATCTTCTAAGAACTTTATCATTATTAGGGCAAATAATAGGATTCTAAATAAAAAAGAGTTTGTGGGAGTGAGTCAATTATGCTGGGATGATATAAAAAAATGATGGGTGAGAAAGAGGGATGCACTGGGAGAAGGGGGGAGAGGAAGAATCGGGGAAATTATCTCACATAAAAGAAGCCTACAAGGAAGAGCTTTTATAATGAATGAGAAAATGGTGGGGAGGCAGGCATAGCTTGAACCTCACTCATATTTAAATTCATTCAAAAAGGGGGAATTCATACACATATGTATCTATATAAAATTTCACATACACACATATACACATAATGTAACATATACATAAATATGTGTGTATGTATATATGTATGTGTGTGCATGTATACACACACACACACACACACATAATGTGTGTGTATTCAATTGGTGAGAGAAATCTCTCTTGCTCAACTGGGAAATAGGAGGTAAAGGGGATAAGAGAAAGGAAGGGCAGATAAAAGAAGCAAGGTCAGAAGCAAAACAGACTTTAGAGGAGAAATAGGATAAAAAGAGAGAGAAATGGATAAACAGAAGAATATAGGATAGAGGGACATTCACAATAAGCATTCATAACTATGAATGTGAAAGTGATGAATTCACTTATAAAATGGAAGCAGATACCAGAATTAATTAGAAATCAGAATCCAAAATATGCTGTTTACAAGAAACAAACTTGAAAGAAAGACACACACACATATACACACACACATTTAAAGTAAGGGAATAGAACAGAATCTATTATACTTCAGATAAAGTGAAAAAAAGGGCAAGGGTAACAATCATGATCTCAGACAAAGTAAAAGCAAAAACAGACCTAATTAAAAGAGATGAACAGGGAAACTACATCTTGCAAAAAAAAAAAAAGTAACATAGACAATGAAGTAATATCAATACTAAACATATGCACTGAATGACATAGCATCCAAATTCTTAAAGGAATTGTTAAATTACTGCAGATAAAAGACAATAAAAGTATACTAAAATGGCATTTCAACTTTCCCCTCTCAGAGGTGGTTAAATCTAACCAGAAAACAAATAAGAAATCAAGGAGATGAACAGAATCTTAGAAAGGTTGGATATGATAGACCTCTGATAAAACTGAATGGGAATAGAAAGGATTATGCCTTTTTGTCAGCTGCAGATGACACCTTCACAAAATTGACTATGTATAAAGGCATAAAACCCTCAAAGCAACTGCAGGAAAGCAGAAATATATATTACATACTTTTCAGACCATAATGAAATAAAAAAAATTACATTCAATAAATTGTTGTGGAAGCATAGGTTAAAAATTAATTGGAAAGTAAATCGTCTAATCTTAAGAAATGAATGGGTCAAAGAAAAAAACATATAAAAATCAGTAATTTCATTCAAGATAAAGACAGCATATCAAAATTTGGGGGATGCTGCCAAAGTAGTAATTAGAGAAAAATTTCTTAATGTTTACATCTATATAATAGAAAAAAAGCAGATCAATGAATCAGGCATGCAACTATTTTTAAAAACAAAAATGAGACATTAAAAATCACTAATTAAATGCCAAAATAAGAACCTGAAAATAAAAAAATAGAAAGTTTAAAAAAATTGAATAAATAAATAAAACTAGGAGCTGTTTTTAAAAGATAATAAAATATCTAATCCAATGGTTAATTTGATTTAAAAATGTGCCACTAATGAAGATGAAATTAAAGCAATTATTAGGAATTATTTTGTCCAATTATATGGCAGTAAAGCTGATAATCAAGTGAAATAGATAAATATTTACAAAAATATAAACAGTCTAGATTGACAGAATAAGAAATAGAATACTTAAATAACCCTATCTTAAACAAGAAAATTAAATAAGTCATAAATGAGCTCCTAACAAAAAGTCTCCAGTACCTGATGGATTCACAAGTGAATTCTACCAAACATTTAAAAAAAAAACAATTAATACCAACACTAGTTGGGGAAAAAAAAGATAATGAAGTCCTACAAATTCCTTTTATGACACAAATGTAGTTTTGATACCTAGTCCAGGAAAAGCCAAAACAGAGAAAGAAAACTATAGCCCAGTCTCCTTAAAGAATATCAATATTAAAACTTAAATAAAATACTAGTGAGGAAATTACAGCAATGTATCACAAAGATCATACAGGTAGAATCTGTACTCAGGATACAGAACTGGTTCACTATTAGAAAAACAATCTGCATAATTAACCATATGAATAATACTACAAAATACAACAGCAGTCATATGGTTATATAAATAAGTGCTGAGGAAGTCTTTGAGAAAATACATTACTCATTCCTACTAAAAACACTAGAAGGCAAAGGAATCAATGGAATGTTTCTTAAAATGATAAGTCGTATCTATCTGAAACCAAGAGCAGGCATTTTCTGTAATGAGAATAAACTTGAAGCCTTTCTAGTAAAATCAGGGGGGAAGCAAGGATATCTATTATCTTTACTATTATTCAATATCACACTAGAAATGCTAGCTACAGAGGTGAGACAAGAAAAAGAAATGGAAGGAACAAAAATAGGCAATGAGGAAACAAAATAATCACTCTTTGCAGATGATATGATAGTACAGAGAACCCTAGAGAATCATCTAGTAAACTAGTTAAAAACAATTAAGAACTTCAGCAGACTTGTAGGATATAAAATAAATCCACATAACTCATTAGCATTTCTATATATTACCAACAAAACGCAGGAGAAAAAGACAAAAAGAGAAATTCTATTTAAAATAACTGCAAACAATATAAAATACTTGGGAACCCACCTGCCAAGGTAAACCAAGGAATTATATGAACACAATTATGAAACACTTCACACAAATACAGATCTAAATAATTGGTAAAATACTAATTGCTCATAGGTAGGCTGAGTCAATATAACAAAAATGACAATTCATCTGAGTTAATTTACCTATTCAGTGCTAAGGAATTATTTTACAAAGCTAGAAATGGTCATAACAAAACTCATCTGGAAGAAGAAAAGGAGAAGTATAACAAGGGATTCAGTGAAAAAATGTGAAGGAAGAAGACCTAGAAGTTCCAGCTTTCAAACTATATTACAAATTGTAATAAAAAAAAAACAGCCTGGTACCGGCTAAGCAATAGAGTGGGAGATCAGTGGAATAGAGTAGCTACATAATATGCAATAGCAAATGACCACAGTAATCTAGTGTTTGATAGACCCAATGATACAAGTTTTAAGGGTAAGAACTCACTGACAAAAAGTTGCTGGGAAAACTGGAAAGCAGTTTGACAAAAACTAGGTATAGACCAATATCTCACATCATATACTAAGATAAGGTCAAAATGGATAAATAATTTGGACATAAAAGGTGATATAATAAATAAAGTGGTTGAATATGAAAAAAAATGTACCTGTCAGATCTGTGGACAAGAGAAGAGTCCAATGAATATTGGACATTATGGGAAGTAAAATAAATAATTTTGATTGCATGAAATTAAAAGGCTTTTGCAAAAACAAAACTAATGAAGCCAAAATTATAATGAAAACAGGAAAATGGGGAAAATTTTTGCAACAAGTTTCTTTGATAAAGGTCTCCTTTCCCAAATATATAGGGAACTGAGCCAAATTTATTTTAAAAAAGCTATTCTTCAGTTGGTAAATGGTAAAAAGATATGAATAGGCAGCTTTAAAAAAAAAATCAAAACTATTAATGGTCACATAATAAAATGTTGCAAATCACTACTAGTTAGAGAAATGCCAATTAAAATGACTCTGACATGCTACCTCACACTTATCAAATTGGCTATTATGACAGAAAAAGAAAATTACAAATTCTGGAGGGGATAGAAAAATTATTGTAATATACTGTTGGTGGAGTTGTGAACTAGCCCAACCATTCCGGGTCCAAAGGGCTATACAACTGAGACACCCTTTGACCCAGCAATGTCTCTTTTAGGTCTGTATCCCAAAAAGATCAAAGAAAATTAAAAAGGACTTATTTGTACAAAAATATTTATAGCAGCTCTTTTTGTGTTGGCAAAAAATTAGAAATCAAGAGGATGTCCATTAATTGGGGAATACCTAAACAAGTTGTAGTATATACTTGTGATGGAATAGTATTATGCTACAAGAAATGATGAGCAAAATGGTTTCAGAAAGATCTGGGAAGACTTCTATAAATCACACAAAGTGAAGTGAGCAGAACCAGGCAAACACTGAACACAGTAATAGCTATATTGTAAAGACAATCAACTGTGAAAGACTTATCTACTCTAATTAAGACAATGATACAAGACATCTTCAAAGGACTCAGGATGAAAAATACTATCCACTTTCACAGAGAGAACTGATGAACTCCAAATAAAGATTGAAATATATTTTTAAACTTTTTAAAACTGTTATTATTTTGTTTTATTTGTGTTTTCTTTTACAATGTGGCTAATAAGGAAATGTTTGACATAACCTCACATATATAATCAAAATCAAAGTACTTGTCTCCTCAAGGAGGGAGAAAGGGTGGGAAGGAAAGAGAGAATTTGGAACTCAAAAGTTTAAGGAATGACTTAAAAAATACATGTAATTGGAAAATATTTGATTAAATAAAAATAATTTTTAAAAATTGTTGATTGCTTATCCAGATATTTCAAACAGCTAAATATAAAAAATTGGATATTTTTATGAGTATGAACAAAAAGTCTGGACTTTGGCTACAATTTTTGTATATTTACATGTAATCTCATTTTTATATTTTTCTCAATTTAACTTTCTATAAACACCTCCCCTCCCCAATTCTGTATCAGTCCCTGTTGGCTTCTTTCAGCATCTGAAGGTTCAATATGTTGAAAGTCACTTGTTTCTTTTTATCCTCTGTAGTTGGTGTGTGTGGCCACGTTCAAAAGATACATCTAAAGCCTAAAAACATCCTTATAGGCTGCTCAGGGAACCTAAAATCTAGTATCAATATCAGGAGAGTAAAATAATTTTTAGAAAAGGAAAATGAAGACTTGTAAGGTTTTTCCCCTCTGAAACTATAAAATTTTGACTACAATGTAATGAAAACTTCAGGGGTAGGTGTTTTGCCCCCATCTAACACTACTTCAAGATACTTCAAGTACCAGAATGCATTATTCTTGCTATCTTTTGCAGTAAAATTCATAATGTTAGAAAAATGAACCATTACCAAAACAATCTCATCCTCCACTGGCATCGTTGTGACTGAGGGTAGCGCTGTCCTAGACACCTTTTGCATTCCTCTCTGGTTCTGAAGGTTGGTAAAATAATTGACAGCTGCAAACTCAATAAGGGCAGAGAAGACAAAGGCAAAACACACAGCTATGAACCAATCCATGGCAGTTGCATAGGACACCTTTGGCAAAGAGTGCCTAGCACTGATACTTAAAGTGGTCATGGTCAAAACAGTGGTAATTCCTAAAAAGGAAAAAGAAAGAAATGTATGATTTTAGAGCTAAGGATCCTATAATGAGATCAAATGAGAAAGTGTTAATGAAAAGTATGAAGGAAGTGCTGAATTAATGAAATATATTAGCAATTACAATGGTGCTTTTAAATGTTATAAAGGTTGATTACAAACATCAAGAAATTGGTAGCTATTGATTAAATTGACATTGACTGTAGAAATTTAAGGACATTTGTGTCTTCCTTGAAGTTATTCATTCTTTGAAACTTCTGTCCTTTTTAATCAATCTTTTAGGAGTAGCACAAAAGTACATAGAGATGGAAATACCCCTATTCCATAGGATGAGATGATTACTAAGGTGCCCCATATTCTTAATTGCATTGGTTTAATATAGTGTTGAAATTAATCACTTATTAACTCATGATGAATTAGTCTTTATTCTAACCTAACTCAAACTATATTAATCTTTTTTCCTAACAATGTAAGAGACTGTTAAGAAGTAAGGAAGATAATATTAATAACAATAATAGTAATAATAAATCTTTAAAATTTTGCAAAGCACTTTACAAATGTCATCTCATTTAATCCTCACAACAGCCATGGAAGGTAGGTGCTATTATTCTTTCCATTTTACAGATGAGGACACTAAGGCAGAGATTAAGTGAGTTACTTAGGGTTGCAAAGCTATCAAGTGTCTGAGGCCAGATTTGAAGTAAGATCTTCCTGATTTCAATTTTGGATCTCTATCTATTATACCACCGAGCTTTAGTGCATTTAATAATAATTATAAAAACAGCAGTAACAACAACATTTATACAGCACTTTAAGGTTTGCAAAGTGCTCTTCTTGCATTTGATCCTTAGAGACAATCATGTGAAGTATCATTATTGCCACTTTATAGATTAGAAAACTGAAGCTGAGAAAAGATCATTGACTTGGCCATGACCATATAGCTATTAAGGATCGATAGCAAAATTTAGAAACTGGTGTTCCTGACTTCAAGGCTAGTCCTTTATCATCTACAGTAAATAAGTAAACAAGAAGATAGACAGATAAATTATTTTTAAAAAAACAAATAAATGAACTAGTAAAGAAGAAAATATCATTACTTAATTAGGTCATATATCAGCATTATATTATATATGTGTTATTTTTCCATTGGGAAACTCACAATACTATTCATGCATGAACTGTGACTCAGGAATAATTTACATCACTCCCTATTTTAGACTGTTAATTATTACTACCATTTTTCAAAGGTTAATTGAGGGAAATCTATATAGAGTGAAGATGAAGTCCATTTTATTTTCTGACTAACTCAGGTGCATCTAGTTGGTATAGCTGAGAATTTCATTTCCATTGATTTCAACAAGTAATCATCACATGCCTGGGAAGACTTCTATAAATCACACAAAGTGAAGTGAGCAGAACCAGGCAAACACTGTACACAGTAACAGCTATATTATAAAGATGATCAACTGTGAAAGACTTAACTACTCTAATTAAGACAATGATACAAGACATCTTCAAAGGACTCAGGATGAAAAATACTATCCACTTTCACAGAGAGAACTGATGAACTCCAAATGAAGATGAAAGTTTATTTTTAAACTTTTTAAAATTGTTATTATATTAGGAGGAGTACCCAACACTACCTTAGGCACTGAGGGCATAAAAAGATCAACATATGTCACTGGGCCCTTACCTCAAGGAGTTTGCAAGATACTTGTACAGAAATAAGCTTCATAATAGCATGTGCTATGTTGCATCTCTGTTTTTAATCATTTTTAGGAAGTAATATCAAAATACTCCTGGGCACAGGCTGATTTTCTTTTGTACTAGGGAAGTCCCATCTGTAAATCTTCATCAGAGTATGAATTTTCTTTAATTGTAGGATTAATGTAAGAGAGTGCTATTGGGTCACATTCTAAATCATGTAAGAATTTTAATTTTATTGTGAATTTTAATGTTACAAATAGATCCCCATAGTCTCAAGTCATAGACTCTCTGGGCTTTGGTTTTCTCATCTACAAAATAGAGGGGTGGAGCTTTATAATCCCTGAGGTCTATCAAGTTCTAATCAGTGCCTTGCTTAAAGAATAACAGGATATTATTTCATTTTTTGTCTAGAATTTTAAAACTGGAAGTGATCTTGGGAGATGTGTCTGCCCAACTTCTCCATTTTACAGATGACAAAATTGAGTGGGAGGAAGAGTAAACAACTTGCCCAAAGTCAGCCAGGCTGGGAGTAGAAGCCCCAGGATTTGAACCTAGCTTCCAAATTCTAGGCCAGTGCTCTTGTACAAAAACATGCTAGAATTTACAAATATTATTCTATGATTATATTTGCTTCTCTCAGACAAGATTCTTAATTGTATAAATTTTTAGTGGTTCTTTTTACCAACTCAATTCTAGACTCAGGTTAGACTAAAGTCATTCTGGCACCATATTGGCAACCTGGTACCTAAAGTGTTAGCTACCTTTCTGCTTCAGCTGTCTATCTTTCAATTCAATTCAATTCCATATTGCATTTTTAAATTTATTTAATAGGAGGAAAATACCATCTAACTACTACCTGTCAGATAATATAATATCTGTGTATTTTATTAAATTTAACTGAACTGAATTTGTATACTTTTGGACTTATTTCTAATTTAGGCAGGTATAATCTCACTGCTTTTTGTTTAAAGCAAACTAGGATGAGCTTTAGAATTAGAAGGGCCATCTAGGAAAAAGAAGCCCAGAGAGATGGGTAACTTGCTCATGAATGGGAAAGGTTGGATTCAATCCCAGGTCATCGAATGCCTATAATCTCTCCACTGCACCAAGTTTTCAATTACATGGCCTTGAGAAGTTTGAAGCTGACAACTGCTCATTTAATTTAAAAAGTGAATATGCAATTTTTATTACTTTAGCCAACTGATCTAAAAAACAGTGAAAATATTGGACAGTGTCAAAGCCTTATAGTTTCTTATATTCTAAGAAACTTGGTGAGACAAAGTGCTGCGGTGGAAAGGACACTTGTTTTGGTGACTAGGAATCTGAATTCATACTCTTCTGACATTATGTGACCTTGAGCAAGTCTTCATTTTCCTGGATCTCTGTACTCTCATTTGTAGAATGAGACTTGGATGAGGTCATTTTTAAAGTCCCTTTCAGCTCAAAATATTGAAATCTTAAATTCCATTTTGCAGTTCCTTTATGTTCCTAGCAGTAACAACAATAACAACAAGATCATGCTAATATCAGTTTTTAAAATATGTTCACATTCATTGACTCATTGATCATTATGACAAGCTGGTAAAGTAGGAAGTTGAAGCATTATTATATACATCCTAAAGATAGCAAAGCTGAGGTTCAAAGTAGAGAAATTAATTCCCCAAAGTCAAATACCTAATTAATTAACAATGAATCAATTGCTCAACAATTTTTGTGAATAAGCTGAATGGGGTAAGTGGACATTTCTATAATCTTATGTAAACAGCATAATGATGACTAACACACATAAATGGAAATAATAATATAACAGCCCTAATCATTCCATACAAACTTTTTTCAACAGCCTGATATTTCAGCTTAACATTATTTATGCTATGAAAAATGTCTATAAACCTAGAGGGAAGAATATATTATTGCCGAGGGGTAAGGATATGTGCTATGTACGTTTTATAATGATATATCGTATGGGATAAAAAAAAATACCTTGTGAACTAACCGATACACATCTATGTATAGAATACATTTCCCATTTGTATGGTTATTGATAATCAATGAATGACATATATCTGTGTGCTGATAAATTTATAATCACATGAGAAACAGCAGGGGATCTGGGATCTGGGTTAGACTTCTTCCTCAGACACTTATTTTAGTTATGCAACCACGGCAAATTCTCTTTACCTCTCAGAGTTTCAGTTACCTCCTCTGCAAAATGAGGGGATAATTATACTCTAACAACTCATCCTCACAGGGTTTTAAGAAAAATATTATGCAAACCTTAAAATATTTTACAAATATCACTTATTCTTATTGAATAATTTTATTGTTATTAATGTTGTTGTCATTTTACCCAATATTATATTAAATAATTTTATACTATCACATCTGGTAGCATGGAATAACTAAAAGAACATTGGATTCAGAGTTGAAATTGGATTCAAATTCCATCTTTGTCACTTTCTAGTTGTTTAGTCTAAAGAAAGTCACTTCACCTCCCTAAGCATCAGTTTCCTCATCCATAAAAGACAATGTTGCAGATTGAATATGGTGCTGAACTTGGAGTCAAGAAGACCCAGGTTCAAACCCTACCTTTTATTCTTACTAGCTGTGGACAAATTGCTTAACCTTTCTGAAACTCAATTGCCCCACCTGTAAAACCAATATAATAATATTTGTTGTGGTTGCCTCAGAAACTTATTGTGAAAATCAAATTAGATAATTTATGTGAAGAACTTCACAAAATTTGTTGTATTATAGCACTAAATACAGCTTTTCCTGATTGCCTCAGTTGTCAATGCCTTCTTTCCAATGATATGCTATGTATTTATAGTGAAAATTCATTATATATAAATGCATATACCCATGCATATCATATCCCCCCTTTTAAAGGGAGCTCCTTTAGTGCAGGAACTATTTAATTTTTGCTTTTCTATTCCTCATGCCTAGCACAGTGCTTGTAAAACAGTAGGTATTTAACACAATTAGTTGTTGTTGCTTTTATTATTCTTACATCCCTTTGTTGATTATATCCAATTTATCCTGTCTATCTTGTTTGTACCTGGCTATTTTGAAGCTATCTCCCCTTTTGCACTCTGAATTCCTTGAGAGTAGGGACTGTCTTTTATCATTCTTTGTATCTTCAGCTCTTATCACAATTCCTGGAACATAGTAGGTGCTCAATAAATGCCTCCTGATTGACTGACTGAGCTTATAGGCTTATACTGAAAAATAAAATGAGGTAATTATGAAAGCGTTGGATGTCTATGAAAGGACCTTGCAAAATGTGTAGTGCTGGGGAAATTAAGTTATTATTTAACTTATGCATCATATTTTTTATTTATGTGTGTTTTATATGTTTGTATTTTAATTTTTACAACAATGTTGGATCTTTTAGTCATGGTAATTTCATTTTGCTCTTTCAGATGCAATCAATGGACATAAACTATATATAGTTTATATAGAGCTGGAGTTACAGAATGGGGTGGGGGAAAGGAAGGGTTTACCCTTATCTCAGAACTATATTCCCCATATTTTGTTATGTTACTCCCTTGTTTAAGGGTCTTTTAAATTCCACGTTCAGACCTATCTTCTTTTCTTTATTTCATTTCTTCAGATCCAATTTGGAACGCAAGCTAGGACCCAGGAAGAACACTAGCCACCATTCTTTGAGAAACAGTCCCCTAGCTGGTCAAGAACATAACTTGGATGAGGGTCATGGTGAGTGGGCATTCTCTCTGAATAAGACAGGAATCAGTTTTTCATTGATTGATGGCAAAAAAAAGCAATTGCCATGAATATTCAATTAAAATGTAGAAAGGATGTGAGGTGATGGATAAATGGTATGAAGGCAGAGACAGTAAGGCATACCGAAAACAGTTCTAGCAGGCACAGACTCCTTATTAATCCAGAAAGACACCTGAGATAGAATGACTGTCATAATGCAGGGAGTGTATATCTGTATCATGAAATATCCCATCTTCCTTTGCAAGTGGAAATAAACTGTCATGATTACATATTCACCTGCAAGGAGATACGTATGTCAGGGTTATTGTTGTTGACACCATGCAAAAGAAGGAAGCTTAAAGTAAATCAAACAGGATTTTAAATTAGCATGTCCTAAGAGGGGAAAAAAAAGATGGAAAAAGTTCAATGCACAAAAAAGGCGGGGAGGGAGACCTGATCATTTGATAGTACAAGAAGTGCATCCATTTATTCTTTGGATATTTTTATCACGTACTGACAAAAGCAGCATCCTTCAAGGTCAAGCCAGACTGCATACATCTACACACCTAGTGGAGAAATCAATTTTGAGCAGATCTTTCTGGAACTTTCAGGAGGGCAAGTTCAGCTAAGGAATAATAAATAGTTAAAGTAATATCAACAAGATAGACTATTGGAAAACTGTGGTCTGGTTAGCAGGTGAGGGCTGCCACCCCATGGTCCAGATTCTTACCTGTATTGGACTTTATTATCTCACTAGACACAGTCTGCCCAATCAGATCATACTGTAGGAGGCTTGAGGATTCTTGAGGAACTTCTACAGAATAAAGAGGTCCCTTTTTCCATGTATAGATGATCTCACTTTTGGGGTAAGCATCTGAATTTTAAGAACAGATAAAGCATAGTAATGAATCTTAGTATTTTTCTCCTATCAACATAAGCCATTTTTGTTTCATTTTATGTAAGGAAGGATATGCAATTGAAACAAACTGAGCTGTCATTGTCATTTTATGTGGGTAGCTAAAAAAATGTTTCTTAGAACCTGCATCACTACATACACACAGAAGACGTGATGAATTAATTATGCTCCCTGAATCATACTGAAAGAATCACAAAGAGCTGCAAGTTGTTTGTGTGTTTTATAGTGATACTCCTTTCCAGCTTCCTGGGATACAGATTTAGTTACTCAAATAATAACTTAGGTTGAATAAGCTATTTGCATACGTGAGGTTTTTAAGACTTACAGCTCCCGAACTTCAGTGGACAAGCATGCCCATCCATAGGAAAGTTAACCAATCTCATGGGGCAGTCAGCATTGATGGTAAGTCTAAAACACATTGAAAAAGGGTATGCTGTGATATTGTTATCTAGAAGGCCATGAGGACTGAGGAAGTGTAACTGTTCAAAGCTCACCTCATTGTGTAGAGAATAGTTCCATTCTGCATGATACGGAAGAGCTTGTTTGGGGTTGTCATATTATGAGCAATGGACTTTTTTCCATTCCTAAAAAAAGTATCAGGTGTCCAGATTTTACTGACCATCAAATTATTCAAACTTAGAATCTTAGATGGGCCCCTGAACTTCAGCCTTTCATCAGTCCATGTCTGACGGAAGAAAACATCCATCGTGTATTCCTGTGATAAGGCAAAACAGTCACTGAGCTGCCTACTAATTTGTTAAACACCTTTCATTCACAGCTTTAATGTCAAATCTTATTTCCTTTAAGGGATAACTGGAAGACAGCCACTCTTTGGGGAAATAGCCTTCAAAATGCTTTGATCTTATTGCATCATTATTCTTCTTGTTTCCTGGAATATTTGTTATATTGTTAACCCTGTTCACGAGCAGAAAAATAGTTATAAATAACCTAACACGAAAACAATTCTCTCAACTAAAAAACCTCTGTGTGTGTGTCTCTCAATGTCTTTCTGCCTCTCTCTGTCTCTCTCTCTCTTTCAAATCACCTCCTTCCCCATCCCCACCTATGTGTCCAACTCCTTCCCCATCCACATCCACATCTCAATATCCATTTCCATCTCTCTCTATCCCAATCTCCATATTTATCTTCATCTCCGTCATTCTAATGGAGAACATAACTTAAAAAAATTTATTCTATTCTAGGTTCAGAGTGTTCATCTAGTCTTAATGCATCTTATATCTTCTCTTGGCATTTAATCATCTATTAAATGGGTACAGGAGTGTGGTCTCACCATTCAGTGATGCCTTGAGGGTAGCTAAACTTTGCCAAGTGACTTTTTATCCTCAGATCAAAGTTTGGTTAGGTAGTTCTCAAAATGCATTATTAACTCCAATATTCCAGTGTCTAGTCAAGAATGATATCTCTTACATGTATAGTTAAAATTATTTGTAACTAATTTATAGCTCATTAAAATTTGTCTTTAAAAATAATATGCTAGGTACTTTGAAAATATGTAAGTGAATGTATCAGAATATGTTTACTGAGAGATAATATTTCTTTTTTTCCCTAAGACTTCAGGAAATATGCATCTGATTTCCCAGCTCCCTTTTTATCTCTGGATTTTACTACCGGTATTTGTCTATTTGGGTTAGACAATATGACAAACATGGTCTGAATCTATGCAGTCAAGCTCTGGGTCCTAGTGGTGAGATTCAAGAGTACAGATGTACTTTGCAGAGAAAAAATCCCAGGGAAAAGTTCTAGGCCTCCCGTCTGACCACCCCTCCCCTACCCCTCAACCAGTCAAGTTTGTAATAATAGCACAGTAGAAATACACAGCAATTGCCAACATTACTAAGGTTCAACAAATATATGCTGCATTTTCATGTTATTAAAAACCATTAAGGTTCTGGGTAATGCAAGCTCCCCATACTCCTGCAGGCAGTCAGTCCCAAAGCGGAATTCTCTCAAATCTCAGATTCTTGTCCTTCCTCTATTTCTAATTGTTGATGCTAAAAGCAGAAAGACAAGAAAGACAGCATACAAAACATAGCTATTCAGGGGGCAATTTGAGGATGATTATGGGTGGTCTTTGATGTTGTTCTAATGGATGGGTTAAAATGTTACTTGAGGACATCCAAAGAACACCAGAAAGTACTTAATTCCTGAGGGTTTGTTTAGAGTTTTAGTGCCATTTACCATAAATATGTCTCTCCAATACCTACTGGTCTATACATAAAGTGAATTATTGACTGCATCATGCCTTTCTGAGTAGTTCCCTATGACATTGAATGAAATCTTCTGTGTTGGAATTCAAAAGGTAGCTATGCCATAAACCTTAAATGCTTCCTCAATCTCATTGTTATACACTTGGATTCTTAGTATCCTTCACCCAATCCGATAATGCCCACCTTTTCACTCAGAAATGAAATTTTAGCCACCTTTTTTGTTTGGGTTTCCTTCAAGGAGGAAGGACTAAAGTCTTGAGAAAGTGACTTCTAAATTGTTTAAACTTGGCCCCTTAATGAGATTGTCTAGGAGATTAAATCCAACAATCTAGTCTAAAAAATAGCCCCACTTCCAATATGATGGGAAATATTCCAATCCAATTCAATTCAGCAAATATCCATTAATCACTTTCATAATGCTAGGCATTGGGCATACATAAACTAATCCTGTATCATGGACCTACAGCAACAGTTAAATGGAAATAGTAGGTATACCCCATGATTTCTGGTCTTTACTCTTACTCTCTGAAGAACAAATCCTTTAGCATAGGATATCCTGGAGCACTTAGAGCTCCAACTACACTTACCATCTCCACATCAGACACAGGACCAAAGCTTGTCACATAAATATCTGTTTTCACTTCAGTAACAGCACCTAAGATGAAGGTGAAGAAGAGTGAAGTTTTTTTTTTTCCCTCACACCCTACCCATCTGAATAATATTTAGGAAATTTCCTTAGGGCTACACAAAAAAAATCCAGCTACATCCTGCACTCAGCATGCCCACCATTCCCTGATTCTTTTCTTTCCTAGGAATCCTTAGTTCCATTCAGTTGTGAAAATTCACTTATGCCAGTCCAGACTAAAAGATTCAAGGTGAGCCAGGCTCCTGGATTTGCCCAAGCTGTGCAAGATGTGACTGAATAAATAAAAACTTGAATAGAAATCAGTTAAAGCTCCCTTGCAAATAGTGTGGTCATGGAAGGACAAAAAAGGAAGAAGAAGGAGATTGTTTGAGAACAAAGAGTGGTCAAAGTTCATCCCCTCTTACCTCCAAATCCTGGTCGAAGCCTGTTGTCATAGCCGTCTAACAGGTTGTCCAATATCCTGCTGATATTCTTTGAGTAGAGGTTTCCTTCATACATAGAATCACCCAGGGAATTGTCCAGGCTGCAGATAAAGGCAACATTCTATGTGGCCCACCTACCCGCACTCCCACCCCATCTGTTTATTTCATTTGATCAGGAACCTAGAACATGGTTTTTTCCTTCTCCATTCTGCTATTGTAAGGAAAGAGAGGAATTGGGGTAGAGGAAGCACTTACCATACAATGATGCACAGCCACTTCAGAAGCGAGGGCCTCCTGCAGCGCATTGTACTGTGTGGGGGCTTCCCCTTTCCCACCCTCCTCTACCAGTCTACTGCAGCAATGCTCCAAAGACCTTACATATCCCTTATTTTTATTCTCTTCAACCCAGTAATTCAGTGGATAAAGAAGCTGCTGAGGAAGAGTTTGAGGGGAGTGTACAAGGAGATACCCCTCTTCTTTTTCCTTCCCCTTCTTTTTAGGGAGTTTGTAGTCTTAGACTTCTTCACCACCACCACTCAGGCTTCTCTGACTGGCTCAGTTGGAAAATGAGGGTTTGAAGGGACATTGCATGGTGAGAGAGCAGTGACAATAATAGAATAAGGCATTAGGGGAGATTAAAAGGAAGAAACTCACTGCTAGTTTTGGCAAGGAATTAGCAAGGCCCCATTAGGGAATCTGGAAAAGCAGTGGCATCTTGCTGATTGAGATTATGTTCAAAATGGGCTCACAATTATTATTTTTATGGTTCACATATTCCTACTTAGTTCTTACTACATTAAAAGATTTTTTAAATAAATGGTATTTCTCTAAAGTCTTCATTTTGATTATTTTGTTATATTTATTAGTGATAGATCCTTTTTTTGTATTTTAAAAATTGCTATGAGCATGTAAAAACACATAAAAATGACTCCTGAGTTTTGTTAGTATGTGTTTTCATTTTTAGTTTTTTTTTATTATTTGCTTTCTAAAACCAGGAATCCCCCCAACCCAAACCCCTTTGCACCTCTATTTTATTTTAACTTATTTTCATTTTTCAATTCCAAATTCTTTCCCACCCCCTCTCCAACCTGTTGAGAAGGCAACAAATATGATATCCTTTATACATATGAAGTGATCCAAACATTTCCACATGTACCTCCATTTTAGACACACACCTTTTCAACCTGAGACTTAATGTGTACCAGCACAATATTTAGAAGGATGGCCAGTTTTTATTAGTTAGATTTCTCTAAGAAATTTAGATAACCAAAACTAACCATAATAATAAAGCTAATATAATCCAGGAATTACTTCAAGCAACAAATATTCTGTTTTTACCAATCATAGAGATGAAACAGGCTAGAACAACAACAGTTTAGAGTACAAGTTCATTTGCAAAATATTATGGAGTAAGATGATAGAAAATTATGAATAATAGTGCCTCACAAATCAATGGAAAACAAACAAAGAGAAAAGGAATTTTGTGCAAAACTGACTTAAACTGTTATCATAAGATCGTACTTGAAGATGAAGCTAAAGGGAGAACAGCAAAGAAAACAAAAAGGAATGAATCTGCCACCATTTAATTAGTGACATATGATTGTGTTTCTAAATTCTCAATATATATTAATCTGTTGGATTTGGGAATGAAAAATGGAAATTCCAGGGACTTCTTGGGAAACCTAGAAGTAATAAGTTTTTTTCATGATATTTTATTCATTATTATTTAAATAACAATGAGTACTTATAATAGCAAATGGTGAATCATTTTTCTGTTATAAGGTTACGGACTAAAAGTTACTAAAAGTTAAAAGAAATTTTCTGTGAAAAACTAATGTAATAATAAATACATAGTTTACTGTTACCCTGAATCAATATATTATGATAATGATTTAAAACATAGATGGCAATGACACAACTGATTACCTTTATTTTTTTCTTAAAATATTTCCAACATTCCTTGTATTCTTCACTCATTAATATGGATATATAAAAATTTTAACAAATAAGAATCAGTAAGTTTAGTAGTATTTACAAAGAATTGTAGAATATTCAAGCACTGGCAAATGCTCAAGAGCATTATTAGGTATTATGTAACCTAACATTCAAATCTCCTAACAAGGTTAACAGCACTACAGAGAATCATGTGTAAAATTGCTAACTTGAAGAATTATTTTGCATCCAAAACTTGTAATATCTTGGAACACCACTAACAGATTTGTATAAAGTATACTATGTGCATAAACTTATTAATATTTTTTTATTTGCAAGAATGACTCACTGCTACAGGCATACAGGACCTTGTATACACACTTACAATACGGCAACAGTTAGAAGCAAAACTGATTAGATAGTGGCTGCTTCTCTCCTACATGCTTCTTCCTAGTTCCCAGAAGTGTCAATTTTCACCTTTGACTCTAAGGGTCAACATTTCTTGATCTTACTTTCACCATAACGTCAATGGACTCCGTCTAACCAACAGTATCTTTAGGATTCTCACTGGAAAATCCAAATAATTTTCTCCAAATTCCAAACTTATTTTTCTCAGATTCAGGATTCAGAAAAAAACATAAATTTCCCAAAAATATTTAAAAGAATTAACTACTTGGAAAAACTACTTCCACTCATCAGAAATGATAGTGAGGCTGCCATATTTATATTCTACCAGTATACCCAATGTACTATGTGCACAGCAGTACAGGTGTTTATAAATATGAAGCCAGGGAGAGCTGTTATAACAAAGTACAGACTGAAGAAATCCATGCTGGAAATAACACAATATTAAAGTCTCCTAGAAATAGTTTGAAGAAATCTTGAATCTTTAGCTTAAAAGATTGGAAAGATAGGAGGTAGCTAGGTTGTGAAGGTCTTTGAATGCCACAGCATTCTGTATTTGCTCCGGGATCAATAGGAAACCATTGGAGTTTATTGAGTAGGAGAGTGACATGATTAGACCTGCATTTTAGGAAAATTACTTTAGTGGCTGAATGGGAAACGGATTAGAATGGGGAGAGAATTGAGGCAAGCAAACACACAAGCAGACTATTGTAATAATCAAGGCATGAGTTGATGAAAGCTTGTACTAGAAGGGTGTCAGTGTCAAAAGAGAGAAGAGAGCATATTTGAGAGCTGTTGTAAAGGTGAAATCTACAGACCTTGGCAACAGTTTGGATGTGGAGGTGGAGAGAGGTAGTGAGGAATTCAGGATGATTCCTAGGTTGTTACCCTAAGAAATTAGGAGGATGCAGTTTCTCTCTCCAGTAATCGGAAAACTAGGAGTGGGGAAGGGTTTAGGAGAAAATCTATCTACTGGACATCCAGTTCAAAATGTTTTAAAGGCGGTTGAAAATGCAAGGCTGGAGGTCAGTAGACAGATTAGATTGGGAAAAAATACATTTGAGAATCATCACCATAAAAATATTAAATTCATGGGAGCTAACGAGATCATCAAGTGAAGTGTTAAAAAAGGGAGAAGAGAGGGCCTAGGACAGAACTCTCAGGGACACCTAAATTTAAAGGGCATGATGTTGAGGATGATACAGAAAAGAAGACAGAGGAGTAGTGGTTAGATAAATAAGAGGAAAACTAGGAAAGAGAGGTGATCCAAAAACCTAGAGAGAAAAGAGTATCATGGAGGAAAAAAATACCAACAGCATCAAAGGCTGTAGAGATGTAGAGGGGAATGAAGATTAGGAAAAGGCCATTGGATTTGGCAATTAAGACATCATTAGTAACTTTGGAGAAAGTAAGGTCAATGGAATAGTAATGAAAATGGAAGCCAGTAAAGGGAAAAGAAGAGAGTGAGAGAAGAGAAAGTGAAGGCACTTTAAAGTTTGGGTTTTTTTGGGCAATGGAGTTAAGTGACTTGCCCAGGGTCACACAACTAGTAAGTGTTATGTGTCTGAGGCTGGATTTGAACTCAGGTCCTCCTGTATCCAAGGTGCTCTATCCACTGTGCTACCTAATTGCCCTGCCTTTTTGAAGTTTTAAGATTCTTACAGGTTTACTACTAGTCTAGGGCTTCTCCCTACCATCCAGCTATAACTGTTGCTATAGCTCAAGATCCTCAATGATTATCATTGGTGTGAATTAGTAAGTGAAACTAAGCTTTTAGACAGGTATTTATTATGATGGTATAGTTGGGATAAAACATCTCCCCAAACTTGGAAAACAGTCTCCCAAAAAGATGTTCAGAGAAAGTGCACTCACAAATAGGGATCATTTGTGTGGCAAAGGGCACAAAGCAACTGTAAATCCTTTTCTCTCCTTGATAAGGTATTCAATTAGTTGCCTTTAGGTATGTGACAGCTTTTCTTCTGGGTTCTTGGTGAAGCCTTGAATCTGCATTTTCTCATTACATCCAGTCTACAGGCATAGCTCAGAGATCTTCCAGGTTTGGTTCCAGACCACCATATTAAATTAAATATTGCAGTAAAGCAAGTCACACATTTTTTTTTTGTTTCCCACTACATATAAATTTTATATTTACACTATACTGTAGTCTAGGTCTGCACAGTCTGTGGCCAGTCAAAGGCTCACGAACAATGTAAGAATGTTTTCCTCTTCATTTTTTGAGGGCTGTCCGAAATCCTTCATTGGGAGGCAGGTTGTGCAAGCCTGTTGTAGTCTATTAAGTGTGCAATAATATTATGTCTAAATATATATATATATATAATATTTATTACAAATATTTAATAATATAAATAAATATTATAAAATATATTAAAATATATAATATTTATATAAATGTATATATTATGTATAAAATACTTCATTTCTAAAAAACTGCAAACCATCATCTGAGCCTTCAGTGAGTCATAATCTTTTTGCAGTTGAAGGGTCTTGCCTTAATGTTGATGGCTGCTGACTAATCAGGTTGCCAAAGGTAAGGGTGACTGTGGCAATTTCTTAAAATATGAAAACAATGAAGTTTGCTGCATCTGTTGACTTTTCCTTTCCTAAAAGATTTTTTTGTAGTACATGATGCTGTTTGATAGCATTTTACCCTCAGTAGGACTTCTTTCAAAATTAGAGTTAATACTCTCAAACTGTTCCACTCCTTTTTCAACTAAGTTTATGTAATATTCTTTGATATTGTTGAGTCTCAGGGAATAAGGGGGCCTGAGGAGAGGAAAAGAAGTTGAGGAATGGCTTGTCAGGGGAGCAGTCAGAATACGCACCAAATTTGTTAAGTTCACCTTCTTATGTGGGTGTGGTTCACGGCTCCCCAAAATAACTACAACACTAACATTAACGATCACTGATTATAGATCATCATAAAAGATGCAATAATATCAAAAAAGTTTAAAATATTGTGAGAATTACCAAAATTCAACACAGAGACTTGACATGAGCACATATTGGAAAAATTGTGCTGATAAACTTGCTCAATGCAGGGTTGCCCTGATCTTCAATTTGTAAAAACAAACAAACAAACAAAAAAACCCAACACAATATCCACAAACCACAATAAAACATGGCATGCATGTATACTTGGCTTCCAATACAGACAATGCTGACAGCTGCTCCTGTCCCAGGGACACTGGAAGGATGCCAATGAGAAATGCAATTCTTCCAACCTTCCAGATTTCATAAGATACTCCTCTAGTAAATGGAGGCTGGGGAAACATTGGTGTTTTCCTCCTGCACATTCAACTCCTTCTTAGGAAATTGGCTAAATGTACTTTTTCTTGGCTGTCCACTCATTCTAACCTCTTGGGCTATGAACTAGTTCCTCATTTTAGATAAGCCCCTCAGGGCATGACCAAGTTTCTCAACCATTCAGAACATACTTCCTTTCAATGTCTCTATAATTCCTCTAATAGCTTTCAAGGATTTTTCTGCTTCATCTAAAGTCTCTGATTGACTCAGATATGTTCTTATTTGGTAAGGATAAGACAGCATCTTATCATTTACTTTATATGAGGTGGGGAAATTGTCTAGACTGACCCTTACACTTATCATGAACTTTTTTTAAAGAGCCAATAATCAATTATTAAGCATCTACTATATGCCAGACACTACACTAAGCACTGGAGACACAAAGAAAGGTATAAGACATAATTTTCCCTCGAGGAGCACACAATTTAATGAAGAAGACAACATGTAAAAAGAAGCTGAAGGGAAGGTGGAGGAATTTACCCAACTCAGAGGCATCATGAAGTCATATAGCCAAGGTGAGAAATTATCTGAGAAGGTTTCTGAGTTAATGAACGGTTTTCATCTTACAGAGTGATGAGTTTCTAGACATGATGAAGTCCAGGAAAGTAATTGGATGGGAAATAATTCTCTTTTCATGCACTTTCACAGTTCAATTGAATTCCAATTATTTCTGTATAAGTCTAACTTCTTCCATAGTAAAATAAAAGTTCTGTGAAAACATGGGCTATCTTATTTATTGGTTTATTTATTTTCTCCCCTTACCCAATGGACCCATTGCCCACCCTCTCAGGATAATGTTCTACCTATGTTAGTCATTCAATTGATATTTCTTGAATTAAATTTATTTCTTTGTTGCATTTTTCTGACTTTCAGTTCTTTAAAAAATTATTTAAATGTGGTCAAATCTCTTACAACTGACAAGCTAGAGTAATAGGGATTCTGTGTTAGCAGAGAAGTATTATACTAGTTAATCTATGGATATTAATAGTGCCTTAACAGCTGAAGACTAATAAATAGTCTCAAGAATGGGGATAACACAAAAGCAACTTAGCCACTGAGATATGCATATGTACACATACATACTCACATATGTGTATCTATAAATACATATATATATACATACATACATAAATACATGCACATAACCATACATAATTAGTCTATGTGTTTTGTGTTCTCCAACCCTCTGAGGTCATAATTTTTTTCCCAAATATCAGGTAATCTCCAGAAATTTTTTTTGTTTAAATGCTGCATTTTATTTATCAAATTAAATATTATCTATTTCTAATATATACATGAAATTTCAAGAGACAAAAAAGGGAAAAAAAAACACTTCAAGGAGAATGCAGAGATTTAATGTGCAGATGAATCTAATACTCAGAACAAACGAATGTCTCAGAGAAGCATCTTTGAATATAGATTCTGATAGTTCTGTAAAAAGAGTAGATAAACCTTTTCTTTTTCATACTGCCTCAACTGCTGGTACTCAAAATAGCAGATTTGCTGCTAGAATACTATATGTGACAGAAAATTATGAATTTTGACTTGTTTTCCTTTCTTAGAAGCATCAGTGTGAAAAGATTATGGTGCTTTGAGTCAGAAAGAAAAGTTCCATACTACATCTGACTAGTTGTGTGATGTGTGACAAGTTACTTAACCTCTATTTACCTCAGTTAAATCATAGGCATAATTCTCACATATATCATCCCTTATAATGATCAATATCAGAAACCCTTCGCTGAAATCATAGTTCCTTCCTGATATATATCTATATGCCTCCCTTCCTCACCTCTATCCCACAAAAAAAAACGTCCCTTACTGACACAGCTGAAACTTTTTCCCTTTGAATTACTAAACCAAAGACTCCAAATATTATTGTATTATTTTTCTATCTCAGAGACTTGATGCCTGGAATCAGCATTCATTCCTCCTTAAATATATCCTCCCCTACCATAACTTAAAGCACTCTGGCTCCATTCTTTTTGACTAGGCCAGACACTTCGTTTCTATCATTCCTAAAACCATTAGGGTAAACACCTAATTGAAGAATGAAAAGATTAGCTGCTGGTATAAATCTGACTGCTTTCTATCTGCTCCCCCCTGTATATGCCACTGATGTGTCTACAATCAAGTCCTTTTAACCATAATTGGCCTGAAAATAAGCCCAAGAGGCACCCAATAAAGGTTGGAGATACATTGAAACATTATTTAATTTAAGAATTAATGGACTGACAACATCTTTCAAGGAAAACTGCCTTGATAGCCTAGAGCCAAAAGGTAAAATAATGGTTAAAAGAAGCCACCTATCACCTCCTGAAAGAGATCCCAAAATGAAAACTCCTAGGAATATAGTAGCCAAATTCCAAAATTATCAGGTCAAGGAGAAAATACTGCAAGAAGCCAGAGAGAAACAATTTAAATACCATGGAGCCACAGTCAGGATTACACAGGACTTAGTAGTTTCTACATTAAAGGACTTGAGGGCTTGGGATTTGATATTCCAAGCAAAGGACCTTGGATTACAACCAAGAACCAACTACCCAGAAAAACTGAGCATAATCTTTCAAGGGGAAAGATGGAAATTCAGTGAAATAGGGAACTTTCAATCATTCCTCATGAAAAAAAACAGAGTTGAACAGAATATTTAATCTTCAAATACAAAACTCAAGAGAAGCATAAAAAGGCAAACAGGAAAGAAAAAAAATATTGTATTCATTAAGGTTGGATTGGATTGGATTGGATCGGAAGATGATACTTGTTACTCTTCAGAACTGTATCTCTATTAGGGCAGTTAGAAGGAGTATATGTAGACAAAGGGTGTGGATATAAGTTGACTTTAAGTGACTACATAAAAAAACTAAGAGTAAAAAAAAGAATTGTATTCAGAGAAGAGGAAGGGGGAGGCAGAATAGGGTAAATTACATAACATGAAGAAGCAGAAAAGACCAATTACAGTAGAGAGAGAAAAGGAAAGGGGTGAGAATTTTTTGAACCTTACTCCCATCAGATTTGGCTCAAAGGAGGAATAACATACTCACTCAGGTATAGAAATTTATCTTGTCCTATAAAGAAGTAGAAGGGGAGACAAAGGAAAAGGGAGGGGTAATAGAAGAGAGGGTAGAAGGGAGGGCAGAAGTAGATGGAGAAAGGGGAAAGAAAAGGGAGGGGAGACTAACAGAAAGGACAGCAGACTGAGGAAGGTGGTGATCAGAAGCAAAACACTGGTGAAGGAGAGAGAAAAGTATAAACAAGGTGGGGGAATAGGATGGAGGGAAATTCACAGTTAATAATCATAACTGTGAAAGTGAATAAGATGAACTCCCCCATAAAACAGAAGTGAATAGCAAAGTGTATTAAAAGTGAGAATTCTACAATATGTTGTTTACAAGAAACACTTTTGAGGAAGAGAGACACACACAGAGTAAAAGTAAAAGACTAGAGGAGAATGTTTTATACTTTAACTGAAGTAAAAAAAAAAGAAAAAACAAAACAACAAGCATAGCAATCTTGATCTCAGACAAAGCAGAAGCAAAAATAGATCTAATTAAAAGATATAAGAAAGGAAACTACATCCTACTAAAAGGAACCATAGACAATGAAATAATATAAATATTAAACGTATATGCACCAAGTGGTATAGCATCCAGATTCTTAGAGAAGTTAGGTGAGTTAGAGGAAGAAATAGATAGCAAAACTATGCTAGTGGCAGACCTCAACCTCTCCCTCTCTGAACTAGTTAAATCTAGCCACAAAATAAAAAAGAAAGAAGCTAGAGAGGTGAATAGGATTTTAGAAAAGTTAAATATGATAGACCTCTGGAGAAAATTTAATGGGGATAGAAAGGAATATACCTTTTTCTCAGTAGTAGATGGCACCTTCTCAAAAATTGACTGTGTACTGGGGCATAAAAACCTAACAATCAAATACAGGAGGGCAGAAATATTAAATGCATCCTTTTCAAATCATGATGTAACAAAAAATATATGTAATAAAGGGCTATGGAAAGAGAGGCTAACAACTAATTGGAAACTAAATAATCTAAACCCAAAGAATGAGTGGTTCAAACAACAAATCATAGAAACAATCAATAACTTCATCCAAGAGAATGACAATAATGAGACAACATACCAAACTCATAATAATGGGACAGCATTTCAAAATATATGGGATGCAGCCAAAGGAGTTCTTAGGGGAAAATTTGTATCTCTAAATTTGTACATGAACAAAATAGAGCAAGATGAGATCAAAGAAATGCACATGCAATTAAAAAAGCTAGAAAAAGAACAAATTAAAAATCCACAACTAAATACCAAATTAGAATTTCTTAAAATCAAAGGAGAGATTAATAAAATTGAAAGTAAGAAAACTATTAAACTAATAAGAAAAACTAAGAGTTGGTTTTATGGGGAAAAAACAATAAAATAAATAAACCTTTGGTTAATTTTATTTAAAAAAGAAAGAAGAAAACCAAATTACCAGTATCAAAAATGAAAAGGGTGAATTTACCACCAATGAAGAGGAAATTAAAGCAATAATTAGGAGCTATTATGCCCAACTGTGTCTGAATAAATCTGACAATCTAAGTGAAATAGAGGAATATTTAGAAAAATATAAATTGCCCAGATTGACAGAAGAGGAAATAAAATACCTAAGTTGAAAAAATCATCAATGAACTCCCTGAGTAAAAATTCTCCAGGACCAGATGGGTTCACAACTGAATTCTACCAAACATTTAAAGAACAATTAATTCCAATAGCATATAAACTATTTAGAAAAATAGGCAAAAAAGAGTCCTACCAAATTCCTTTTATGACACAAATATGGTACAGAAAAAGCTTTTGACAAAATAGAGCACCCATTACTATTAGAAAACACTAGGGAACATAGGATTAAATGAAGTTTTCTTCAAAATGGTAAGTAGTATCTATATAAAACCATCAACAAGAATTATATGTAATAAGGATAAGCTAGGAGCATTCCCCATAAGATTGGGGTGAAACAAGGATGCCCATTTTGCTATTGTTCAATATTGTACTAGAAGTGTTTGCTTTAGCAATAAGAGAAGAAAAAGAAATTGAAGAAATTAAAATAGGCAATGAGGAAACAAAAGTAGCATGGTTTGTAGATGATATGATGGTATACTTGGAAAATCAACTAAAAAACTACTTGAAATAATTAACAACTTTAAAAATGTTTGCTGGGTATAAAATAAACACATATAAATATTCAGTATTTCTATATATTATCAACAATATCCAGAAGCAAGAGATAGAAAGATAAATTGCATTTAAAATAACTGTAGACAATATGAAATACTTGGGAATCTACATGTTAAGACAAATGCGTGAACTATATGAACATAATTGCAAAACATTTTTCACAGGAATAAAATCAGATGTGAGGAATTGGAAAGACATCAGTAGTTCAATGGTAGTCTGATCTAATATAATAAAAATGACAATTTTACCTAAATTTACTTATTCAGTACCATACTACCATAGTCAAACTACCAAAAATTATTTTGTAAAGCTAGAAAAAATAATAACAAAACTCATCTGGAAGAACAAAAGGCCATGAATATCAAGGGAATTAATGGTAAAAAAAAAAATGCAAAGAAAGGTGACCTAGCCATTCCAAATCTAAAACTATATTCTAAAGTGGCATTCATCAAAATTATTTGGTACTGGCTAAGAAATAAGAGTGGTGGATCAGTGGAATAGGTTAGGTTCACAAGACACAGTAGTAAGTGATTGCAGTAATTTACTGTTGGATAAACCCAAGGACTCCATCTTCTGGGATAAGAACTCACTATTTGACAAAAACTTCTGGGAAAACTGGAAATCAGTATGGCAGAAACTGAGTATAGAACAACATCTCACACCCTATGATAGGGCCTATACCAAAATAAGGTTGAAATGGGTACATTATTTAGACATAAGGGATGATACCATAAGCAAATTAAGAGAGCAAGGAATAGTTTGCCTGTCAGATCTATGAGGAAGGGGAAAATTTATGACCAAACAAAAGAGACAACATTATGATGTTGGATAATTTTGATTACATTAAATTATTTTTTTTGCACAAACAAAACCAATGCAGCCAAGATTAGAAGGAAAACAGAAAGCTGGGGAACATTTTTTACAGCCAGTGTTTCTCATAAAGACTTCATTTCTAAAACATATAGAGAACTGAGTTAAATTTATAATACAAGTCATTCTTCAATTGATAAATGTCCAAAGGATATGAACAGGCAGTTCTCAGAGAAAGAAATTAAAGCTATCCATAATCAAAGGAAAAAATGCTCAAAATCAATATTGATTAGAGAAATGCAATCAAAACAACTCTGAAGTACCACATCACAGCTATCAGATTGAGTAATATGACAAAATAGGAAAATGATAAATGTTGGAGAAGATGTGGGAAAATTGGAACACTAATGCATTGTTGGTAAAATTGTGAACTGATCAACCATTCTGGGGAGCAATTTGGAACTATGTCTAAAGGGCTATAAAACTGTGCATACCCTTTGATCCAGCAATGCCACTACCAGATCTGTATCCCAAAGAAATAAAAAAAAAAGAAGGAAAGGACCCACAACTACAAAAAATATTTATAGCAGCTCTTTTGTGGTGACAAAGATTTGGAAATTGAGGGGATACTCATCAATTGGGTGATACAATAGTATTCCCTCACAATCATATACCACAATTAGTGCAGCCATTCCCCAATTAATGAGCATTTCCTAAATTTCCAAGTCTTTGCCACATGTTGTTTTCCTTTTTGCTTTTTATCTCTTTGGGATAAAGACCTGGTGGTGGTATGACTGGGTCTAAAGGATACACACAGTTTTGTATCCCTTTGGATATAGTTCCAAATTGCTCTCTAGAATGTTTGAATCAATTCACCCTTGACCAACAGTGCATTCTTGCCTCAATTTTCCTACATCTCATTCAGAATTTATCATTTCGTTTTTCTGTCATATTAGCCAATCTGATAGGTGTGTGGTAATGCCTCTGAGTTGTTTTAATTTGCATTTCTCTAATTAGTAGTGATTTAGAACATTTTTTAATCCAAGTTCTCTGTTACCAGGGTTTGTGTTCCCTAAACTTTAGGATGTAGATTGAAACATAGAAGCCAGTGGTCAAGACTTGCATTCCCTGGCCAGCCTACTTAGTTGCATTATACTTGTTCAAAAGAAGAGAATGCAGAAAGAGTTCATGTATTTCTATTTGTAGATATGCTCTTTCAATTTAAAAAATAATTTAAGTAAACTAAAACTTTATCATTTTTTCGTATGGCCTCTGATTCCTTTTCAAGTTTCTATGCCTCTATTTTTTCTTTCCCTTTATATATTTGGAATATTTGGATCTCTGTCTTTGTCTTTCTCCCTTTATCTCTCTGTGCGTACCTCTGTCTTTTTCTCTGTCTCTATCTATCCCTTTCTTTCTCATTTAGCACTTTTTCTTTCTGTTCTAAATGGACTTTTTCTTACATTTTCCTTTGTCCTATCATTTGTCATTTTCTGTTTCTTCTGGCTTTTTCTGCCTCTCTTTTCCTCCTTTTTTTTATTCACAAAGTGCTTGTACTTACTTTTTGTAGAATCTTTTCCCACCATTTTCATTTCTGCCTGTGGGCTGGGGAGAGGAAATGGATTTAAATCCTCTTCCCCCACCTCAACTTGCAGTGACTTTTGCTTTACTGTACTATAGATTGCATGAGCAATATCTCCCTATTCTGTACTTTCCTCTGGACTAGTTCATATCTTCAGTCCCTTTCATTTCTGGAATATTTCTTGGATGAATTTCTATTAACCTATATTGCACAAATCTATAGCCTAGGTATTAGGTGTATTATGTTTGGTGACGTGGTTTAGGATTGCTGGGATCCCTGAAATGTCAGAGTATAGGACAATATTCACGCATTCAAATCTTCTTCTAGTCAGGGAGTAAAACCAATAGAAGCAGGCAGGACTCCTAGAGAACCTGCAAATTGATGAAGAGGGTGCTGATGCTTAATATGCAAAAGGGACAGTGAAAGGATCTGGATGGGATTAAGGAGTGGTAAGTAGTCTGGGGTGGGCCAGGTGCAACAGTGAAAGGAATATCAAGTAGGCTAAATAGGTGATCTTGGTGGATTAAGGAGTGGTAGGGATATGCAAGTAGTCTGGGGTGGGCCAAGTGAGACAGTGAAAGGAGTGTCAAGTAAGCTAATTAGGTGATCTAGGTAGGTTGAGGTGGGCCAGGTGCCTTAGTGACCAGTGATCTGGGCTGCTGAAACATATGGGACAATTCAGTGATTGGATTGCTTGCAAAGACATAGTCTTTTCCTTTTAGAGGCCCAGGTCCTATCACCCCATCATTTGATAACCATGGTATCTTTTTTCCATGGAAAGGCACCATTCTAAAGAATAATTGTGTTATCATTCTATAGATAAAGCAACTTTCATATTATTTGGGGACATTTATTCAACCCACAAAGGAGATTGGGAGACCACAAGTTGCAAGAAAGATCTGCCTGCATTCATCTCAGCGATTTTTGTTATTGGGTCATGTATGCATAATATTCCACAAACACATATTTAGGAAGATCTGTATGACAGAACAAGACCTGTGATATGATGAGTAATTCAAGTGGTTGTACAACATATTAATATTCAGGTAATTCTTAGCTCTTGGATTGTTCTGCATATATTTGCACATGTAAAGGATTTTTAAAGGTTTCCAAATTGACTTTTCCTGAAAACTTTCATTATGTACAGACAACAGCTACTATATACCAGGACTCAGACTCTAAATGAGTTTAGTAAAAAGAAAAAAAAAATCATTTCCCAAAATGCTACCAAAACCACTGACAATTCACTGCAGCATATCAATCAGTTGTATTTGAAAGTTCCAGCAACTTCAGTCCCTTTAGATTTATGAAAGATCAAAGATGATCTCCATTTAATTCATTACATGTTATCAATCATGAAGAGTGACTTAATTGCAATTCTTCCTAAAGGGAACTCATTTTATAGAGAAAATTCAGACCTGACTAAGATACATAATAGAAGAAGAAGCACCACAAAGTGGATAGAGTTTTGTACTTGAGTCAGTAAAACTTGTATTCAAATCTTGCCTCTGATACTAGCTCAATGAACAACAACAAAAAAGTCATTTTTACTACAGCATCTGCTACATGGAGTTATTGTGTATCTCAAATGAGACAATGTATATAAAGTGCTTTTCAAACTCTGAAATGCTATACATGCCTGTTATTATTGATCATCTCATGGAGTAGTGGAAAGAGCACTCACTAGATGAGGAATCGAAGATCAGGGTGTTTAACTCCTTGTCTCTGTCATTTGATGACTTTGCAAACTTTGAGGAGTCAATTAGCTTCTCTATGCCTGTGTCCTCATATGTAAAATGAGACTAGAGTGTAAAAGCTGACTTAATGATTAACATCAAAAAAGCTAAGATCCTGGCAACTGGTCCTATCACATCCTGATAAATAGAGGAAGAAGAAATGGAGGCAGTTTCAGATTTTATATTTTGGGGCTCAAAGATCACTTCATATGGCAACTGCAATCCTGAAATTAAAACATGCTTGCTCTTGGAAGGAAAGCTATGGAAAATCTAGACAGCATACTAAAAAGCAGAACTATCACCTTGTCAAAGAAGGTCTGTAAAATCAAAGATCAAAGTTATAGTTTGTGTGTGTGTGTGTGTGTGTGTGTGTGTGTGTGTGTGTGTGTGTGTTTTCCAGTAGTAATGTATGACTGTGAGAGCTGGACCAAAAGGAAAGCTAAGCAACACAGAATTAACTTTTGAATTGTGCCAGAGAAGATTTTTGGGAGTCCCTTTGACAGCAAGCTGATCAAATCAATCAATACTTAAAGAAATTAATTCAGAGTATTCACTAGAAGGTCAAATACTGAAGCTGAAGTTTAAATGCTGTGGTCACATAATGAGAAGACAGAATTCATTGGAAAAGACCCTGATGTTGGGAAAGATTGAAGGTAAAAGGAGAAGGGGACAGAAGATGATGAGATGGATAGATAGTGTCATTGAAACAGTGTACGTGAACTTGGACAGACTTGGAGAGATAGTGGAGGACAGAAAGGACCTGGTGTGCCATGGTTCACAGCATCATAAAAAGTCATTCATGATTGAATGGCTCCACAACAATGACAATGACAATGACAACAACAACACCTTCCCAGCCTGGTAAGAGTGTTTCAAGGATCAAATAAGACATTGGATATAAAAGTGCTTTGTAAGATAGTAAGGAATATATAAATTTGAGCAAAATGTTTTGGCCTCATTTGTCTCAAATGGTTCAAACTTTGGGTAATT
This sequence comes from Vombatus ursinus, assembly GCF_900497805.2. Lineage (NCBI taxonomy): Eukaryota > Metazoa > Chordata > Mammalia > Diprotodontia > Vombatidae > Vombatus > Vombatus ursinus. The sequence goes on from NW_020954641.1 coordinate 20,059,120, forward strand.
TCTTTAAATCTCATTTTCATTTTTCATATAAATATGTATTGTAAAAATTATGAAAATTGTGAAAAATGGAATGGTTGACCTTACTAACCACCTTGATCTCTTTGAGCTTCCCTACTGTCCAGAGGAAGCTGAACTGAACTGTGAATCAGAATCATCTAATCAGGAGGCAGACTAAGCACCCATCAAGCTGGATATACCTGCAGTCATTGCAATGTTTGTTAAACCATGAATTTCTGCCAAAAGGACAATTACCCAGAAACTAACCAGTGTGGGCAGAAGAGGAAACTCTAAGTTTGGGCTAAGGGGGATATTCCTACTCATTATACTTGCTCAGACAGGTCTAGAAAATACTGATTCTCCCTATTATCAAGACAGGAGATATGGAAATTGATGTCTCTTTGACCAAGAGTTAAGTGGCCCAAGTCATGTACCCCAATACCCTCATTTTAATATAGCCCATCTCCCAGTGTGTCAACTAATCAAGAGTTGATTGGCACCTGTCAGAAACACTACTTTTTGAAGAATACATATACTGTAGACCCCAACCCCAAAGGAAGCTCAGCCTTTTGTCTGACGCTCCCAAGCCTCCAGCTTGAGAGAAAATAAGTGCACACACAACTTAATTCATTTGTCTTTCTTAGATCAAACTCTGTGGTTGACAGTGTGTGTGTATACATACATACATATATGTAGATGTATGTATATACACACACATATATGTATATGTACATGTACATGTATATAAGTGTATATATATGTATATATATGCGTGTGTGTGTGCATATATCAGTGAAAAGGAATGCTAGAAGTACTGAAGTTTGAATATTTAATTTAGGAAATACATTAGTGAATTATAAATATCCTTACCTGATATCAACACATTTAATTCAAGCATTCCATTATATAACAATCCCCAAGTAATTGTAATGACTGTGCATAAGATTAATAGTCAGACACACGTAAATTTACTATTATCCAATTGGTTTTAAAGTGGAATGATCTACTTAATAAATTATATATACTTTTTAAAACTTATTATAATTAATTTAGTTATTTTTAGTTTTCAACATTCACTTCCATGAGATTTGGAGTTTTAAATTTTCTCCCCCTCCCACCTCCCCCAACCAAGATGTAGTACAATCTGATACAGGCTCTACATATACAATGATGTTAAGCATATTTTCCCATTAGTCATGATGAAAGAAACAATTAGAACTAAGGAGAGGAACCACGAGAATGAAGCAATAAAACAAAACAACAAAGGAAAAGGAGAGCAAATACTATGCTTCCATCTGCATTCAGACTCCATATTTCTTTCTCTGGGTGTGGATAGGAATTTCCATCATGACTCTTTTGGAGTTATCTTAGATTCTTGCATTACTGTGAAGAGACAAGTCTATCAAATTCAGTCATCCCATAATGCGACTGTTACTGCATACGATGTTCTCCTGGTTCTGCTCATTTCATTCAGCATCAATTCATGTAAGTCTTTCCAAGTTTTTTTTTTTTTTAAATCTGCCTGCTCATCATTTCTTATAGCACAATACTATTCTATTACATTCATATGCTGCAATTTATTCAGTCATTCCCTAATTTATGAGCATCCTTTCAATTTCCAAATTTAGCAAAGTTGCAAGATGTAAAATAAGCCCATATAAATCATCAGCATTTTTAAATATTAGTAACAAAGCTCAGCAGCAAGAGATAGAAATATTCCATTTAAAATTACTGTAGACACTATAAAATATTTGGGAGTCTACCTGCTAAAACAAAATCAGGAATTGTATGAATACAATTACAAAACACTTTTCACACAAATAAAGTCAGATCTAAATAATTGGAAAAATACCAGTTGCTCATGGGTAGGCTGAGCTAATATAATAAAAATGACAATTCTACCTAAATTAATTTATTTATTCAGTGCCATACCAGTCAAACTACCAAAAAATGTTTTATAGAACTAGAAAAAAATAATAAGAAAATTCATCTGGAAGAACAAAAAGTCCAGAATATCAAGGGAACTCATGAAAAGATATGCAGGGTAAGGTGTCCTAGCTATACTAGATCTTAAATTGTATTATAAAGTAGCAATCATCAAAACAACTTGGTACTGGCTAAGAAATAGAGTGGTGGATTGGTGCAATAGGTTAGGTATGCAAGACACCACAGTCAATGACTATACTAATCTACTATTTGATAAACTCAAAGACCCCAGCTTCTGGGATAAGAAATCACTGTTTAGCAAAAACTGCTGGGAAAACTGGAAGAATGGATGGCAGAAACTGGGCATAGGCCAACATCTTACTCCCTATACCAAGATAAAGTCAAAATGGGTACATGATTTAGATATAAAGACTGATACTATAAGTAAACTAGAACAGCAAGGAATCATTTACTATTCAGGTTTATAGAGAAGGGAATAGTTTATGACCAAACAAGAGATAGAGAAAATTATGAAATGGCTAATGAACAATTCTGATTACATTAAATTGAAAGGTTTTTGCAGAAATAAAGCCAGTGCATCCAAGATTAGGAGGGAAGCAGAAAACTGGGAAAGAATTTTTACAACCAGTGTCTCTGATGAAAGCCTCACTTCTAAAATATATAAAGAACTGAGTCAAATTTATAAGAATACAATTTATTCTCCAATTGATAAGTGGTCAAAGGATAGGATCAGGCAATATTCAGAGGAAGAAACTAAAGCTATCTATAGTCATATAAAAATGTTCTAAATCACTATTAATTAGAGAAATGCAAATCAAAACAACTCTGAGGTACCACATCACACCTATCAGATTGGCTAACATGACAAAATAGGACAATGATAAATGCTGGGGAAAATGTGGGAAAATTGGAACACTAATACATTGTTGGTGGAGTTATGAACTGATCTGACCATTTTGAAGAGCAATTCGGAACTATGCCCAAAGAGGTATAAAATTGTGCATACCCTTTGACCCAGCAATACCACTTCTAGGTCTGTATACCAAAGAGATAATAAAAATGGGAAAAGGACCCACACATACAAAAAGAATTATAGCAGCTCTTTTTGTGGTGGCAATTATATATACTTTTACATCTATATTATATAAAATACATTTACATATATACTATGTATACATATATAATAAACATATAATTATATATATATGTGTGTGTGTGTGTGTGTGTGTGTCTAACTGAAATTGCTTATTGCAGCGTAGTATAAGTTGTAATTGCAGTATATGGTCAGAAATGTGCTTGCCTCATTTAGTTAAGGATCCTTGTTACCAAATAAGCATGGATGTGAAATATTTAAATGAGGTCCCTAGATACTCTTGAAAGTGAAAAGGCCATTGAATGCCCTACCTGGACACAGAAGTAAAGAAATTAATGCTGAGAGTTATCATCTAAACACAATCTAACTTAGTTGTGTTACCATACTAAGATCATTTGCACAGGTGGAGAAAAAAAAAAGAAATGATATGAATAAATGAAGGGATTCCCAGAATTCCAGAAGGAATAAATACACACACACACACACACACACACACACACACACACACACACACACACACCCCTGTGTGAATATATGTGCATGTATCATAGATATATCTATATGTATATCTGCATGTTTCATTTCCTTTCTAAATAGCTTCAAGGAATAAGTGTTAAATAATTTACTATTGTGTAACAATAGAATACATACAGCATATATTATGTATAATAGAATATAAGAACATTCAGGATAAAAAAAGTTTCCCCCCTTTTTTGTTGCTGTTCTTGTATCCATCTTGCTAACTCATTATTTCATGACCTGGCTATATTAGGATCTTAATAAGTGTTTGATCAAAGATATTAAGTCAAAAAAGAGTACACAGTTTGAATCCTTGGTCTGCCCGGTGGCAGGTCCACCCACACTTTTCTGCCTTGTTGTATAATAAAATCTTTTTTAATTTAAAAACAAAAAGATAAGTCCAAAAACTTAGACTTGAGAAAGCAGCAGTTGGCTATATTTTATTTTCAATGAGAACAAAACGTTGAATTGATGAATCTGCCTACAAATATTGGAGAACACATTTTGTTAAAGGTTAAAGATGTAGATGAAGAATTTTTCAAACTGCTAAGTTGTTTATTCAACATTTTTGTTTATTTGTGTTTGGGCTTGTGCAAGTTTGTTTTTTTTAGTCTTTCAAAGCATATGGACTGTTAGCACTATGACTTAATAAGGGGAAGGAATAAGCCTTTATATAGCTCCTACTAAGTGTCAAGTACTGTGCTAACCACTTTTTACAAATATTGTCTCATTTAATCTTCACAATAACCCTACAAGGAAGGTACTATTATTATGTCTATTTTACAGTAAGGAAATTGAGCCAAACTGAGGTTAAGTTGTTGAGGTTTAGGGGTGTTTGGTATTAGGATCCCAAAAATCACCACATGCTGGTCCTACCCGAATGAATTCAACCCAAGCCTTCTTTTAGACAAAGACAAGGTTCATTAGAACATTTGCCATATTGGCCAGACTCTTAAAGAATCTGAACATTACTGAGCTATTGGCTAGATTAAAAGAATCTGAGCACCTTAATGGAGACAAGATGAACCTTATATACAGAAAGACTGTGGGAGGGATCTAGGAGTGGCCAAGTTTGAGGTGACTGGAGGAGGGGTCTAAGGAAGATCTGAATGAGAGTGGCCAGTAAGCTGGGGTAAACAGAAAGCCAGGGACCTGAACCACATGGTCAAGGGAGAATGGAGTCTAGGTAAGGTCAAGGGTGGGAAGTAGTCAGGGGTCATAGGGAGGTAGATTTGGTTCAGGTGATAATGAAAGACCAGTTGATAGGATTATAGCCTCAGGCTAAGGCCAGAGATTTGGCCATGTAGGAAAGTCCAGGGTTTTTCTTTTTTGGGGTCCAGAACTGAAAGACATGTTTTTTTTTCCCTTGTAGGGATTCAGATCCCATCCCCATCAAAGTGACTTGCCCTATATTTTGTAGTATCTGAGACCATATTTGAACTCAGGTCTTCCTGACTCAAGGCTTAGCATTCTATTCACTGTGTGGCCACCAGCTGTCTCAGCAAACTCCAGTGGCTCCCTATTACTTGATCAAATATAAAATCCTGTTTGTCTTTTAAAACCCTTTAAAATCCGGTCCCTTTCTACCTTTTAAGTGTTTTATGCTTTATTTTTCTCCATATCTTATATGATCCAGCAACACTTAACCTTCATGCTGTCTTTCAAATATGTCACTCCGTCTCCCAACTCCATGAAGTTTCACTTACTGTTCTCTATTTATGGAATTTTCTCCCAACACTCCTTTACTTCCTGGCTTCCAAGGCTTTCTTTAGGTCTCAGCTCAAATCCTACCTTTTTAAAATGCCTTTTCTGGTGCCCTTCTCCTCCCCAGCATGCACTCTACTATTGCCTCTCCTCAGACATTACTTTCAATTTACCCTGCATATTTTGATGGAGTTGAGCCATTTCAGTCCTGTCCAGCTCTTTGTGAGTCCATTTGGGGTTTCTTGGCAAAAATACTGGAGTGGTTTGCATTTCCTCCTTTAGCAAGTACAGATGAATAACTGAGGCAAACAGGGTTAAGTGATTGCCCAGGGTCACATAGCTAGAAAGTGTCAGAACCCAGATTTAAACTCAGGTCTTCAGCATACATCTTGTATATATATATATATATATATATATATATATATATAAAGTTGTTTTGTCTTCCCTATTAGAATGTGAACTCCTTGAGGGCAGAAACTACTTTTGTCCTTTCTATCCTAAGTACTTGACACAAAGCTAGCAACCAATAAGTATTTAATGAAAGCTTGATGATTGACTAATGATTGGTTTCTCTCCCTTGCCTCCTCCACCTCTCAGCAAATTTTATATCATCTAAATGTTATTTTATCCAAAAAGAATATGAACTCCTTGAAGGCAGTAATTGACTTCCCTTCAGTAGATGTTAAAAGGATTCTTTAAAAATCTTTATATTACAAAGTGTCAAAGAGGCAGTCATTTAAGAAAGAAAGCATATAAACATATTTGTAATGTTTTGAAGATGCTGTAAGAAAAAAAAAGAAATGGGAGGGGGAATACATTAAAGAGAAACTGGAGAAAAGATGGGGGAACTTGTTAAGGTATATAACTAAATTGAATATGTAGAACTAAATACAAACGTTTAAGGAGTGAGAAGAAAGGGTATGATGCATGCCCCTTGAACTTCATTTTCCTCTAAGCTGGTCAAAGGGCAGAACACACACACACACACACACACACACACACACACACAGAGAATATGATGCAGAAGTACATTCCACTTAGAGATACAGATAAGAATATGAATAGAGGAGTGGAATATTAGAAAGAGGGCATATGAGGGAGGGATAAGCAAAACAAACCTTAAACTTGGAGAGTTAATGATGAAGGAAAGTTTAAATGGGGGGGTAAGGTAGGGAGGAAGAAAGGACAGTAATTTGAAACAGAAAGAGGGGAGTATAGGGAAGAAAAAGTACAAGAAATAGAATTGAGGGAAATAAACAATTAATTGACATAATTGTGGATGTAAATGGGATGCATTCACCCATAAAACAGAGGGGGATAGCAAATTAGAAAGAAAAATCTAACGATATGTTATTTATAAGAAATCTTCTTGAAACATACTCACATAAAAAGTTAAAGGGTTGGAGCAAAATATATTATGACACAACTGAACACAAAGAACCAGGCTAGCAATTGTGATTTTAGAGAAAGAAATACCAGAAATGGATTTAATTAAAAGAAATAAAGAAGGAATCTACATTTGGCTGAAAGAAAATTTTAGCAATGAATTTATTTCAATATTTAACATATATCATGCAATAACATATTTAAAGAATTTTTCTTAATTACAAGGAAATATAGACAATAAAAGTATAATAGAGGACCTTAAATTTTCCTATCAGCCCAAGATAATTCTAAACAAAAAGTAAGTAAGAAAGAAGATAATGACATGAATACAATTTCAGAAAATATATACATACTAGGCCTCTGGCAGTGGATGAATGAAAGTAGAAAAGAGTATACATATTTTTTGGTTATTGATGGCACATTTATAAAAACTGATCATGCTTGAAGACATAAATACATCATAAAATGTAGAAAAGCAGAAATATCTTACATATGTCCTTTACTGATAAAAATCAGCAAAATTACATCAAAGAAAAAAGCCTTAAAAAGTATTAAAATCAAATAGAGGTTAAATGATTTAATCCTAAGAGATTATTGGGTCAAATGATAAATAATAAAAATTATTGAAAATAATATTAAATATAATGATAATATTTAAAATTATGAGTATATATTCAAAGTAGATCTTTACATTTTTTTATTTTAAACATTCTTTTTTTTTTAATTTTGAATTCCAAATTCTTTCCCTCCCTATCAACCTACCCCCATCCACTGAAAAGGCAAGCAAAATTATATTGATTATATATGTGAAATCATGCAAAGCACATTCTCACATTAGTCATGTTACAAAAAAAATTAAGAATAAAATGAGAAAATTATCCTTCAGTTTGAACTCAAGAGTTCATCAGTTCTTTCTATGAAGGTGGATAGCATTTTTTCATTATCAGTACTTTGTCTTAGGGTACAAACCTAATAGTGCTATTTCTAGGTCAATGGGTATACACAGTTTAATAGCCCTTTGGGCATAGCTCATTGTTCTCCAGAATGGTTGGATCAGTTCACAACTCCACCAACAGTTTATTAGTATACTTATTTTCCCTCATCACCTCTAGCATACATCAGTTCTTATAAATGTGAGTTGTATAATACCTCAGAGTTGTTTAAATTTGCATTTCTCTAATCAGTAATGATTTAGAGCATTTTTTCATAGATTTCTTTGGCTTCTTCTTCTAAATATTGCCTGTTCATATCCTTTGGCCATTTATCAATTGGTGAATGGTTCTTATTTTTATAAAGTTTGACTCAGTTCTGTATATATTTGAGAAATTAGGCCTTATCAGAGAAACTTGCTGTAATTTTTTATAAATATAGCTTCATTGTCTATAGTACCTTTTAGCAAAATGTAGTTTTCTGGATTATCTCTTTTAGTTAAATCTATTTTTGCTTTTCTTTTGTCTGAGATCATGATTGCTACTTCTGCCTTTTTTACTTCAGCTGAAGCATAATGGATTCTGCTACAGCCCTTTATTTTAACTCTGTGTGTGTATCTTTCTGTTTCTTTAGCATATAACATAAATGATGACAAGTGAGAGAAATTGAATAAAAGACATCATTGATGAAACACATGAACAAAAATAGAACATGGTCTGGTGGCATAGTAAGAATGGTAGATGACCAATGGATGGCCCAAGTGATACACTGCTATCATCCAGCCAGTAAAAGAGTGCAAGGCATCCAGCTGGTTAGGTGAGGTATCTGTGGGGAATGTAATGACAGTCAAGGGAAATAATAACTCAGGATAAGAAGACGTATGGATATTGTGTTCAGCACCACTGATGGAACTACCCACATCAATGAGATCACATAATCATTAAAGTATAATCAAAATAAATGCCCTACAAGTATATTTGCACAGGACTGAAAATAATAACCTTGGGGAAAACAGAAAAACCTTATTAGCTAAATTATATGGCTAGTTGATTTGGGGAGGAATTTGGGGGTAATCTATTCTTCCAGAAAGTACTCAGAATTTCTAGCAACTTATGTCAAATTGTCATTCCAACAAAATACCAACACAGTACCATGTCCCGCATTTTCTACAACTATATTTTAGTAAACAAAAACAAATTTCCCAAATGCACACATAACATTCAGCAATTTTCAGTGGATAAAGCATAAGCATTCTGATGAAAATCCCTTCTACCTACGGATATTGAAAAGAAGAAAGTTAAAAAGTGGTGAATATGAGATAGAGGAGTTTCATTTTCAAAAGATGAAAGGCAGAAAATGTTCATTTGTGAATATTTTTCTCTACATAGTCTCTTTAAGGGTAGTGTCAATGTTTCATGTACCCAATGATTATTGATTGATAGGTCCCATTCAACAAAAGTGTATTGAGTTAATTCAGTAATGTGTAAACTATTATACAAATAAAAAAGAAATAGAAGATGTTATTTCCTTTTTGGAAGTTTATATGTTATATGGGGAAAACACAGGTAGTATGCATGCAACAATTACAGAATTATATGACAGGAGATAGTTAAATGTGAAAGCATTTTGGTATTTGTCCTATCAAAAGACCATTGGCTCTCAAAATAGAAAACCTGAGTTCAAATCCTCTGATAACATACTGATTTTGTGACCTTGAAGAAGTCACTTAACCTCCATAGGTCTCATTTTTCTCATCTATAAAATGAAGTATTTAGGAAAAAAATGGCTTCTGAGGTCCCTTCTATTCCTAGATTAATGGTCTTATGATTCTGTGTTCCCAAGATATTAATTTCTATCCATAAAAGCATTTATCTTGAATTCAGAAGATCTGGACTTAAATCCCAATACCTACATATTAACTATGGAACTCCAGTCATTTATTTTAACTTTGAGCCTAAGTTTTCCATCTGAGGATAATAATGCTTCTACTACCCACTTCACAGGGTTGTTTTGAGGAAAATATTTTGTAAACCTCAAAACACTATATTAATCTCAGTTATTATTATTATTCCATGGGGAAAGGAAATAAGATTAATTTTCATTGATCCCAGAATCATCAATGGGCAGAGCAAGGCTTTGTCTCAGGAAATGGATTTTTCCCAACAACTAAAACTATGTAAAAATTAAATGAGCTGCTTTCTCAGGTAGTGGGTTCCCATTTACTTCAGATATTTAGTCAGAAACTTTTTTGTGTACTTTTTGAGAAAGGTGTAGAGGCCATTCATATTTCAATTAGGGGTTGGATTAAATGACCACTAAGGCCTTTCTCAACCTTGAGATTCATGGATGCAGGATGCAAAAGAACAATTTTGCTTTTAAGTCTAAAGTTTAATTTTTTGAAAAGAAGAGAAAGTAAAGATAGTATTTTCCAGGATAATGAGATGCTATATGTTGAGTTGTTTGTTCTTTCATATGCTTGGATCTTGATGAAATACACATTCAAAACTTTATTAACTCCATCTTAAACAGTGTCCATTCAAGAGCCATTTGGGTATCTAAATATCTTAAGGTGTATTTATAGTGAAGGCCAATAAAATTTTAAAAAGACATACAAGTAAAACACAAAAACACTGTTATTTTCTGAAACTGAAAGATTATAGTAAAATTGTGAAATAGGGTTGACTTGTCCTTCATGTTTCCAACCTCTTAGCAAACTTACCTCTTAGCAGAAGTATGGTATGGTTAAAAAAAGGCAACAACAACAACACTAAACTCGGAATTTGAAAGTCCAGAAAACAGGTTTAAGTAGTAAATCTGACATTTACCAGCTTTGTGACCCTAAGCAAGTCACTTAACTTAATTTATCTCTTCTATGAAATGAGGACAAGAGTATTTTCCTTGCCTGCATCAAAATGTTTTGAGGATTACATGGTTATGAAAGTCTTTTGTAAAGTGCTATACTACTATATTATAAATACACATTAGAATTATTCATGTTTCCTTCTATGGCACATGACTTGGTCCTCTATGTGGGGTGTCTCATGCTCCAAAGTTATCCCTTTTTCTTCTCCTATGTTCTTTCCATTTGGTGTCCCATTGTCTTAGTGCTCTGCCCTGAACTAGCTGTAGGGAAGAAAAATTATGAGATAACCTAATTAACAATAAAGGGTTAGACCAGCAGCTTAATGTATTAGCCTTCCCCAACATATTTGCATTTTGAAAAACATTTGTTCTAGGTGTTAACTTAGAGTCATTCACATCTTTCTGTGCATATACATGAATGCCTATGCAAGCAAGCAGAAAAAAAAAAAGATCCAGTTCTCTGGACTCCACAAAAGTCTTCCTCTAATGCTTCATTGTGGTATGTAGATGACCTTGGTCAAATCTGGCTGCAAAGTTTTGAGATTTAGGCCCAATGACAAACTTCATTTCTGACTTTAGAGGACCAGCCAGCTAAGAATGAAGAAGCAACCATTAGGTTGGAGAGAGGGTAATATTTTTTTTTGAGCCAGGATAACTTGTAAAGACAATTTGGAAAGCCAAACAAAGATTACAAACTAAACTGATTGTGATAGTAGCCACACTAACAATATTATAGATCTTTCCAATATGAATGTGGGTTTTAGTTATTTTCATATTATTAATAGTTCTTGGCTCATAGTCAGTGCTTAATAAATACTTATTGGTTAATTGTTTGACTGATCAAGAGGATGACATCATCAAAACTCATCTTTTTTTCATGCTTTGTTCATTTTAGAGGGTTGTGGTATTCAAGTTCTGTTTTTTCTTCTTAAAATTATGTGAACTTGGTCACTTGACTTCTCTGAGATTCTGCTTTTTCATCAATAAAATAGTAAACATGTTTAGAATAGTTAACTCACAGGATTACTGTGGCTTTGTAAAGAGCTAGATTGATGTAACAGCTTTTTTGGCATGGCTGGACTAATTCCGGACTAACTAAACATGACCTATTATCAAATTCCAGTAATTACCAACTTAGGTTTTATTCCACCAAAATAAACACAATCTTAGCAAAGTATGGCCATACTTTCTTTTATTTTCTTCTTTCATACCAGCTTGATTTCTCCTCTCCTTGATCAAGACCCAAAACTACCTCAGTTGCAAGAAAAATCCATGAATACAGAATTTCAAAGGAAATGTGTAGTCCTAAATAAAGGTAGGATAAATGTCCATGCTCAATCATGCCTCATAAAATTCTCTTCATGAGGCTGAATAGCCATATATTTTTAGATTCTGTATAAACAGTACATAAAGGAGCCCTGGTTGAATAGTCTAACACAAGGCACACCCATAACAAACAAAGCAGTGGCCAGTCAATATTACATCCTGGTGATTCATGAGAAAGAAATAAGTGCATTCCAATGTTTCACAATGTTGCATTATTTTAAGACTCTACCATATAACTACTGTGTTCACCACTTGATCAAGAGTCTCTGAGAAGCTAAAGGTACGAGCAGAAAACAGAAACCTACCAATAATTGGCTGTCTTTGTTTGCCATCTTCTTCTCCAGCACAAACTGATCATATACTTCATTTAGGTAGCTGGATCAAGGACATATGTTGCCTTTTTCAGACTAACATTGAAATACTTCGTTATGGGAAGTTGTGGCAGGTAGAGCGGGGTGAACAGGCAGGGCAGGGCAGGGCAGGACTGAGAGAGTTGGCACCATGAGCAGCACCTTAACCAAGATCTCCAAAATCGAGGCCAAGATGGCTCCGACCCAGAAGAACAAGGGCACTGCACACCGCCTGGGGCTCCTAAAAGTTCTGCTGGCCAAGCTCCAGAGGGAGCTCATCACCCTGAAGGGCGGTGGGGGCGGCAGCCCTGGAGAAGGGTTCGATGTGGCCAAGACTGGCAAATGCTCGAATTGACTTTGTGGAGTTACCATCGGTGGGGAAGTCAACGTTACTCAGTAACTTGTCCTGGGTGTATTCTGAAGTGGCAGCCAACGAGTTCACCACTTTGACTACCATGCCCGGAGTCATCAAGTACAAAGGTGCTAAGATCCAGCTTCTGGATCTCCCAGGTACCATCGAATGTGCCAAAGATGGGAAGCGGAGAGGCCGACTGGTCATTGCATTGGCCCGAACCTGCAACTTGATTCTGATGCTCCTGGATGTGCTAAAGCTCCTGGGACATAAGAAGATCATTGAGAATGAGCTCTAGGGCTTTGGAATCAGCTTAAACAGCAGCACCGCCCCTCTGCCCCACCCACCTCCAACATTCGCTTTAAGAAGAAGTGCAAAGGAGGCATCAACTACATGGCCACGTGTCCTCAGAATGAGCTAGATGTCGAGACTGTGAAGAGCATCTTGGCAGAATACAAAATCCACAACGCTGACGTGACCTTGCACACCGACGCCACAGCCGACGACCTCACTGGCGTGGTGGAGAGCAGCAGAGTTTACATACCCTGTATCTATGCACTGAACAAGATCGACCAGATTTCTATTGAGGAACTCGACATCATCTATAAGGTGCCTCACTGTGTGCCCATTTCTGCTCACCACCGCTGGAATTTCGATGACCTGCTGGAGAGGATCTGGGATTACTTGCGGCTTGTGAGAATTTACACCAAATCCAAGGAACAGCTGCAGGTTTATACCTTCCCAGTGGTGCTGCCCAACTCCCGGACCACTGCCGAGGATTTCTGAATGAAGATCCACAAAAACCTCAGCAAAGAATGATGCCCTGGTCTGGGGTCTTCCAGTGAAGCACAGCCCCCAGAAAGTGGGGAAGGACCACATGCCAGAAGACGAGGACGTCATTCAAATTGTCAAAAAAAAGAAGGGATACCTGCCACGGATCAGAAAGCCTGACACCCTCCCACCCCTGGGGCTGTCCTGGGCTGCAGGCTCAAGAGCAGGGAGGACTTGTGGCCTCCCCGAGAGGCTGCCCTCACAGCTACCATTCACTGTATGTTGAATTACATAAAGAGTCTGACTGGCCGGCAGGCTTCCCTGAAGAAAAAAAAATATCTTGTTATTCTGGACTTAATTTATAAGATTGAAGTCATCAATATTCATTAGAAATCCATATGGCTTCTTAATTGTCTATGTTAATTGAAAATCAAGAATTGTAAGAATTTCCTGGGCTAGGTTTCATTTTCCATAGGGAAAATAAGAAAAATTACAATTTGATAAGGAAAAAAAAAAACACAAACACATGCATACTTATATTTGCATATATACACATCACCATCATTATGTGGAAAAATAGAAATCCTCAATAAGTAGATTCATGAAGCTGGATGTAATTAAACTGGTCATTTTGTAGATGAGAAATTTTAACCAAAGAATGGAAATAAATGACTTGCACAATTATAAATGTTTATTTGCCCAAATATAACTGACTAGTTAATGGTAGAGATGGGACTAGAAACTGAAACTCAAAACTCCCAATCCAGTGTCTTTTGCATTGCCACACTGCCAAAAACTAATGGAACAAACTTAATGGATGAAGAGGACCTGTAACATATGGTGTAGTAGAAAGAGTACATGACAACAAGTCAGAAGTACTGGGGTCAAACCTGGACTCCATCACTATGAAACCACTCCTGTTTCCTTAAAAGATGATATGAAATAATACATATGAAAGGAATTTTAAAAGTATGTTTTTTTTTCTTTTGCATGGGAGGAGGAGGAGGAGGTTATTATAAGGGGACTACAGCTATGATTTCATTGGTAGGGACTTATAGGATGGAGTCAATGCATATCAGCAACTAATCTGTAATTCAAAGCTTTAGAGAGTTAATGTTGTAGGCAATCCGCTAGTTCAGGTTCTAAGTTGTGGTGAAATGAGGCACTTTAAAGACACTGAACATTTTAAAAAGGAGGTTTATTTTGCTATAACTTTGTCAGGATATGCAACAAGGATATAATATCTTCCCTGGATGTGGGCCCCCTTCTGTCCATCTGGAAAACCAAATAGTCAGTCGTTAGGGAGTAGGTATTCTCATGGTGTCCAGCAACCAGCAAGCCTGACAGGCATGGAGCCCACAGAGCTTGGCCTTTTCATTAGCTCTAGGCCAAGAATCAGAAAAACTAAAGCCAATTAGGTTTTGTGGGGGGAGGAAGCTTTGCCAGGGAAGTCACTCAGGAAGTTGGGGCCAAGGAAGTTTTCTGAGGGATCTTGTTTGGGAAGGAATTTGTGTCAGGGTAAGTGAAACTGCCTGAAGAAACTGCTGCACTATCACAGTTTCTACATGACATGAGGTGTGTAAATGATTTGTCCATAGGCACATAGCTAGTATGTCAGATGCAAGAGTTTGTCTAGATCTTTCAGGATCTAAGGCTGACCCTCCAATCACTAAGGAACACTTTTATTCTTGGTGTACTAATGTTTAGATATCTTCATCCATAGTAACCTTCTTTACAATGGCAACTTTTATTTTATCTTATTTTTGTCAGTCTTTGAAAATCCTTTTGACCACTTTGCCATTCATATTGACTACCTATTTAGAGCTATTAACATTTAAAATCCTCAATTTCCCAAATTACCACATTAAGAAATTAACAAGACTTGTAAAATGGAAAAGAATATGTTAATGAAATACAGCACTAATCCATTTTTATTTATAGTATTGTGAATTCATCATTAAAACAGAATTGAAAATGCTTACAATGATGTTTGCTATAGCAACAACAAAGATATTTCCATTTATAGTAACATAGCTTTCCGGGCAGTAAAGAATGGAATAAATAGAATTGCCCAGCCTAAGAGAGTAGTGCAGTAAAATGAGATAAAAACCATTCAGAAAGGAAAAGCATTTTTAAATGATCATATCTTTAGTTGAGTCTTATGAATACATTCATTCACTTTGAATTGATGTGAAAATAAGATAATTCTCAAAGAGAGAATGTTAGGAAGATAAGAAAGCAAATAATGGGTTATTTGTAAGTTTGTGAGAAACTTACCAGGAAAAAAAATCTGTAGGAGGAAATATGATAGCCAATAGATAAATAGATAGACATAAATATAATTGATAATGATAATAATATATTATTAATGATACAAATAGCTTGTTTTACCGTATCATAGATAATTAATACTTTTGAAAAATTAGTACTATAAACACTTGCTGAAAGCAATAGAAATTGTTGGTTGTTGAGTGAAAGATTACAAATGATGGTTGAATGTGGGATGCAAAGTCTCTCTACTCATTTATACCTTACAACTTCAACACATACGACAATTCCTGGAATATGGGAGGTGTTTAATGAATGATGGTTGATTAATTGATCTTTTTATCTCACTTTAAAAAAAGAAGCATAGGTTTGTCAATGAATGAGGTATGAGTAGAAATAGTGTAAAAATATAAGAAAAATGTCAGTGTCAACAGCTATAGTAATTAGAATAACTCCTTTGCTCATCATAATTCTGAAAGTTATCACCTGATTAATCTTTGTATAGAAAGATTTAGATATAGAAAAGTTAACTAAGTTGCTCAAGATAGTGCAATGACCAGGAATAAACAAAACCTCTGGCATCCTTCATTCTTTTTCAGTTCCCATCTCCTAATGCATGATTTGTTTATGTGGAAGTATTTTTAATCATCAGAGTTCAATTCAATTTAATTATACAAAAATTAAAGGCTTGCTATGGCAAAGCACTGTGTTAGGCAATAAGGACATATGGCAAAAAAACAGTCTGTCTTCAAGGAGTTTATGTACAATTAGTAAGAATACATTTAATGGGCAAATGAATTACAAAGCATACACAAAATAATTTCAAGAGGGAGAAAGTGTTAATAACTGGGGAGATCAGAAAAGGCCGCTTATAGGAAAGATGTGGCACCCAAATGATACTTTAAAGGAAACCAGTTATGCTATAAAGCAGGGATAAAGAGAGGGTACATTGAAGGCATGGGGGAACAGGTACTAAAACAAGAAGTTGGTAAAACAATAATAATAGCTAGCATTTATGTAACCCTTTAAATTTTGCAAAATACTATACAAATCATCTCATTTTATCTTCATGACTCTGGAAGGTGGGTGCTATTACTATTCCCACTTTACAGATTAAGAAACTGGGACAGATAGAGGCTAAATGACTTGCCTGATATCATATAGCTAATAACTGTATGAGGCTGGATTTGCCTAACTACAAATATATAGTACACACACACACACACACACACACACACACACACACACACACATACATACATACATACATATGTATAGATGGTGGGAGAGATGGAGAGAGAGAGAGAGAGAGAGAGAGAGAGAGAGAGAACTAGAAGTTCTATATCACACTTTGATATGTAAATTATTCCCTCTGTGAACCACTTCAATGACAGTGAGGTTCAAGCATTCTCTGCTCCCCTTGGCCAATCCCCTTTCTTAATTATACTCTTCCTTGTGCACTTCATTTTTATGAAATAATTTTCCCCATTCTTCCCCTCTTTTTCTCCTTCTCCCAGTGCATCTCTCTTTCTCACCCTCCCATTCTTTTATTGAGATCATCTGAACATATTAGGCACATACCCATACCCTCTGCTTAAGTAGTCTCCCTCTAATTGCTCTACTGATGAAAAAGGTTTTAGGAATTACATGTGCCATCTTCCCATACAGGAATGTAAACAATTTAATCTATTTAGTCCTTTATGATTTCTATGCATGTTCATCTTTTTATGTTTTCCTTGAATCCTATATTTGAATGTCATTTTTTTCTTTCAGCTTTAGTCTTTTCATAAGGAATGATTGAAAATCCCCTATTTCATTAAATTTACATTCTCCCCTCCCTTGCAGGATTATATTTAGTTTTGCCTTATAGGTTATTCTTGGTCATAATCTTAAATCCTTTGCCTTCTGGGATATCATATTCCAATCCCTCTCCTCAAGACTGTGGCTCTATGGTATTTCATTTATTTCTTTCTGGCTGCTTGCAGTATTTTCACCATGATCTGCTGACGCTATATTTTGGCTATAATACTGTTAGGGGTTTACATTTTCATGAGGTGACAGGTGGGTTCTTTCAATTTCTACTTTTCCTTCTAGTTCTGAGATATCTGGGCAGTTTTCCTTTGTAATTTCTTGAAATATGATGTCTAGGCTCTTTTTATGTTCATATCTCTTAAGTTGTACAGTAATTCTTAAATTATCTCTCCTTACTATACTTTTCTGAGTCAGTTGTTTTTTCCTATGAAATATTTTACATTTTCTTCTATTTTCTTTTTTCATACTTTGGACTTTGTTTTATTGTTTCTTGATGTCTCATGGAATAGTTAGTTTCCATTTGACTAATTTACATTTTTAAGGACTTGTTTTTTTCAGTATGGTTTTGTACCTCTTTTATCATTTGGTCAATTCTAATCTTCAAGGAGTTATTTTCTTCTATATTTTTGTACCTTTTCTGTTTGCCAAATTATTAATTCTCTTCATAATTTTCTTTCAAGGTGCTAACTTTTCCCTGAATATTTCTTCTACAATTCGTATTAGATTTTTAAAAAGTCATCTTTTCCCTTTTTAAAAAAAAATCTTTCTTTAAATCTTCTAGCAATCCCTATTGATTTGTATCCAATCTGCATTTTTCTTTGAGGCTTTTCTTGTGGATGTTTTCAAGTCATTGTCTTCTTCTGTGCTTACATCTTGGGTTTCTCTGTCATGTTTAATGATTTTTTTTATGACCATCTTTTCTTCTTATCTGCTCATTTTTCCAACTACTTCTTGAATTTGGATTTATGTTGTTTTGAACTCTACTCACCTCTGGATGGGAGTGGGAATGACTCACCTGAGATTCTATCTTTTATGCACTTTTGCTACTTTCATAGTTCAGTATGGTGTCCTCTATGTTTTCAGTACTTCATAAGTGGTATGCTCTGGGGAAAGTTCTGGTCAAAGTCATCCTGGTTTCTGCTCTCTCTGGTCCTTACATAGATAAAGTCCCTACTCTCTCTTTACCATGTCTACTCCACTCCACCCTGGAACTATGACCTGATACTGGATAATGGACAATATTATTACTAGATAGGATCTGTTCTTGCTCCCACAGAAATCCCCTGAGGTCACTTTCTACCCAGGTTTTCAGTGTCCTTACTGACTCTGGATGCTATGCTACTCCCTACCACAGCTGCCATTGCCAAAACTAGTGCCACTTCTACAGTTGTGTTTTGGGAAGCCCCTACTCCTATGTTTGTAGACCTCTCTTTTTGTCTTCCTAAGCTTCCCTGAGCTGGAAAAATGACTCACTGTGACTTTTTCTTGACTTCCCCACTGAGAATTCAGTTTGGTGCATTTTTTTATGTCGTTAAAAAAAAAAGAGATTTTAAGAAAGCCGAAGTGAAGTTGGTGACTTCTCACTCCACCATCTTGACTCTGTCCTGTGCATGTCTATTGATTATAAATTAGATTTCTGAAATAAAAAAGAGTATAATGAAGAATTTTCAAGAAATGTATTTCTCATATTAAGTGGTGAAGTAAGGAATGGTGACTTGCTTGATCTCTGAAGAGTAGATCAACACTCAACTGTCTTTTTCTCCTCTGGATTCCCTTTTTTTTCCTAGGGGTTGTTGTTTATGCAATATTTTGCCTTTTGTGATATATGGCTATTTTTTTCTTTTATTTCTTGTTCAAGCAGTTTGACAACAAGATAAAAGATTGGATTTCCCCACCCCACCCCCCAATTTCCGTGACTTCTTAAAACTTCCAACATAAAAAATCAAGCTCAAGAAGTAAAATAAACACAATTGTATAGGCTAAAATATCAAGAATTCTAAAGAAGTAACAACCTGATAAATTAAAAACAGAGAAGGCTAATTCTTAATGCTTAGCATTTACTAAGAACTTTTATTATAGGATCCAATTTGCAGTAGCCTTACTGCTCCTTCAATCTTGTCCAAGACATTCTGCTCCTGCACTCACCTCACCATTCAGTAGTAACAAGAAACAAGAAATAAGAATTTCCTCTTACCCCACTCCCAAAGGGAAGGTAGAAGTATAAAGAACTGGAATTCTCTCTCTCCCTGAACCAGCAGCACATTGTACTGTAGCTCCAGTTTGACAGAAAACTACAAAATAAAAGGAACAAAAGTGGAACGGCAGAGCAAGAGGTGAGAAAAGGTATCTGTGACGTGTTTACTATGTTCCAGGCACTGTGCAAAGCACTTTGTAAATATTATTTCATTTAATCCTAACAACAACCCTGTGAGGCAAATAGGTTCTGAGGCAGGGCAACAGCACATATATGTGGTGGAGGTGGAGAGAGAAAACTATACCAGACCTGAAAAAAAAGGAACTATCATCTAGATTGAGCCAATTCTGTCCCCCCAAAATCATTTGGATTAGAGACTGAAACTTATTAAAAAATAAAGTTTCTAGTATGGGAGATTGTTGAGACAACTTTGAAGTCCAGCCCTCAGGAAAACTGCCATGAAAAGAGAAGGAATCAAAAAGTGAGGAATATAAGGGGGAAAGATTGACATTACTAACTATCTGAGGAGGAAGAATATTCAGTTAAAAACCTAAAGAACAAATAGATAAAACAATAGGGAAGAATAATAACAAAAGGGAAGATGGAATCAAGAACATCTAAACAAGTCAAAACATTTATGGACAAATATTACAAGACAAAGAAAAATCAGTCAATATTTGATGAGGCAGAGCACCCTGTGGATTCCCAAAACAGCCAAGTCACAGGATGTTCCCCAAATATTCAAAAGATAGAAGCAGAATTTATGGCCTTCACAAAAGAAACAATTTTCAGACTAGGAAAAACTGGAATACACAGCAGTGAAGCTCTCTAAAGAAATGAAAGAGAGAGAACAATTGATTGGGAATGCAAATACCCAAATATAAAAGACAATTTGAAGGAAGAGAATCAAAAAGCAATAACTTTAAAAAGAATGAATGATCTGTATAAAAACAAAATATAACCATTTCAAAAACAGCATGTGTAGAGAAAACTTAAAGATCTTAAATCTCCAAGAACACAATAAATTGAAAAGCTTGAAAACTATAATGCAAGAAAACTATCCAGAAATTCTGAATACAGAAAACATAGTGCCAATTGAAAGAATCTACAGATTGTCTCCATCAAACAGCAATAACCAAATCTTGTGCTGTAAACTGTAAGACACAGAGGTTAAATTTTATATTTCCAAGGACAAACAACAGATTCTGCAAATAATCAGAAAACCTTCATTTAAAGGATAGAAAATTTGAATAAGATTATTCTGCACTCACAGAGAAACCTTAGGACAAAGTAGAATATTGGTTTTCTGAAGAGCAAAGGAAGATAAGATGCAACCCAAAGTCACATATCTAGTAAACTTAAGTTTCATCACCAACAAGAAGCCATTGGAAAAAAAAACCTACCCCCCCAAAATAAATGTAAACAGATTTCATTTGCAAAGATCCCAAACAAAAGAAAAACACGTAAGTTAAATGTAACTTTAAAAAGTATGATTAACAAAATAAATTAAACAAGAAAAAAGGTGTGTGGGGGGTGACGGACTAGAACGAAACCTATTGATTTAAATAATAACAAAAACAAAATAACAATGAAATAGCCATTAAAATATGTCTTTTTTTTTAAATACACATAAGGTTTAAAGTAGAATATCAATAGAAGTGATAATGGTGGAGAAGCCTTTAATTCTGTGTTCTAAAAAGCACAACACCTCATCTACAAGTGAATCATTTAGGGGAGATGGTTAGAACCGAACTCAAGAATGGGAGGGTTATAAATTGAGAGAGGAAAAGAAGAGAATTTCTGAATTACCTTAATCATATTAGTAGTAAACAGTGAATGTAAAATAAGTCCTTTAGTCTGCAAGAAAGGAGAGGGACTATTGGAGAATGAGTGAAGTCTCAAAGGGAAACATTGAAAGAGGAAAAAAGGAGAAAATTTCAATTTAGTGGTGGGAGGGAGTCCCAATAAAAAGCACTCCCTTTTTTTCTGTAATGAGAGGTGGAGACCTTACAATAGGTATAACCTCTAGGGATTTGATGCTAAAGAGACCATGACATCTGAGAGAGTGTTGTACCTCAATGGATAACATCCTGCATCATAAGAAGGGGAATTAGAGCTCCTGGGGAAAACCAGCAAGCAGAAAGGTTGGAGGACATAGATACAGAGAAGAAATTTCATGGCAAATGAAGAAAAACAAAAGATCATAGGAAGGACAGGTGATAGGAATGAATCACACAATCTACCTTCCCCGGTCATTTACGTTATTTTCATTATGGCCTACTTTGTGGGTGGTACTTTAAAAGAATAATTTCCAAAGGGGAATGTTTCATCTTTCTTATCATTTTATAGTTTATAACCTGTAAGTGATTTAGATCTTAATAAAAACTAATGACAGCTCATATGTTTAATACCTTGTGTTCTGCTGTATCTCATGAAATACATGGTTATTGTCATGATTTATGTCATTAAAATAAAGACTTTTATCTGCACAGTCACTAGCTTTATGACATGGTGATGATAAATGTATTCTCAAGCAGGACATTAACAGAATAAAGAATCTGAATCACAGTATTCTGAGTTGAAGGTTTTATCCAGAAAACAGGAATTTACAATTTTGTTGGTTAAATTTCCAGCTCTACCAATGATTTTGTGTGGGTAGCCAAGCAAGAGAAAAGAATAGAAAGTAAGAATCTATAGGGTATTTTGCCACAGAGCAAGTAAAATATGTATATTTCATTATATGCATATATATGTATATATCTGTGTCTAATTAATGCTTTGATTCTTCAGAGGTTCCAAAATTGTCTGTGAGTCCACAAGTATTTATTAAGCACTTACTATGTTCCAAGCACTGTGCCATGTGCTAGGGGTACAAAAGAAGACAAAATATATTGTCTGTCTCCTCAACTAACTCAAATTCTAATATGGAAGTGAACATGTAAGTTACTATGTATTTACAAGATTAGATAGACAGTCTCTCTCTCTCTCTCTCTCTCTCTCTATATATATATATGTGTGTGTGTGTGTGTCTGTGTGTGTGTATATGTATGTATATATATATACATGTATATGTCTGTCTCTCTATGTATCTATGTATGTATGTATGTATGTATGTATGTATCTATCTATCTATCTATCTATCTATCTATCTATCTATCTATCTATCTAT
>NW_020954641.1:20081809-20109782 GCF_900497805.2 Vombatus ursinus
TATCTATCTATCTATCTATCTATCTATCTATCTATCTATCTATCTATGAAGCACTAGATAAAGGGAGAAAGGTCTTTTCCAGAAAGATAATTTGAACTGACTCTTGAAAAAAGTCAGGCATGCTAAAAAATGAAAGTGAGGAGGGAGAATATTCTGGTGCAAAGATACAGGCATGAGTTGCAGGGTCATGTGTGAGCAATGGCAAGAAGAATGGAGTAGCTAAATTGTAGAGGACATGAAAATGAATCGAAGACTGGAAAAGTAGGAAGAGGACAGAAAGTTTTAAATCACAATGAAGGACTTTATATTTGATACAGGAAGTAATGGGGAGCCACTGGAGTTTATTTATCATGAAGGTGACATAACAAAATTTGAGTTTTAGGGAAAAACACTTTGGCAACTGAGTGGAGCATTGATTATAGCAGGGAGAGTATTAAGGCAAGTAGAGAAATAAAAGATTTCTCCAATAGCTTAAGTGAGAAGTGTTGAAGTACTGTGCTATGGTAATAGCTGTGTGAGAGGAGAGAAGGGAAGCCATATGAAAGATGTCTTAAAGGTACAAAAAGACAAGGTTTAACAATTGATTGGATATGTGGAATGACTGAGAGGAGTCAAGCACAACACCAAAGTATCATTCTTAAGTGACTGGTGGAATGATGGTGCCTTTGACAGTAACATAGATCAGAAGAAGGAAGGATTTGGGGTGGAAGAAAAGTAGTTCTGTTTTTGATATTTTAGGTTTGAAATGCCTACATGACCTCCTGTTTGAAATGTTCAGCAGAGAGGAGGTAATGTGGCACTGAAGCTGAGAAGAGAACAGCATGGATTACTTTTCTGACTGGAGCCCTGTTCTGGACCACTATTTCATACATATGCTTATTTCACTCCTAGTTCCACTCTTCACTCTGTGGACATTTCCACTTCTCCCTCATTAGCCTTATCACAATGGATACCTCTATCCCCACTTCCTTTTTAAATGTCTTATCCTCCCTCATTAGAATGTAAGCTCCTTCAGGTTATGGACTATCTTTTTTTCACTTGTCATTTGTGTCTCTAGGCCTTAACACAGATTCTGGAACTAAACCAAACTAAGCATTTAACAAATGTTCTAGGTGACTATCTAGCCAGGAATCTTCTACATAGCTATGATAATTACACCCATAGAAATTAATGAGATCATGAAGTGAGAGAATATAGAGAGAAAATAGCCCAGGACAGAGTTATTTTTTCCATGTATCTTAATATTTTATTTTCCCAATTAGATATAAAAACAACTTTAACATTTTTTCAAATTTTACATTCCAACTTCTCTCCCTCTCTGCCCTCCCCCTCCTCATTGAGAAGGCAAGCAATTTGACAAAGGTTACACATGTGAAGTCATGCAAAACATATTTCCATGTGAATCATTCTGTGAAAGAAAACACAGACCAAAAACAAAAAACACCAAGAAAAAATAAAGAATAAGTATCTCTGATCTTCATTCAGGTTCTACCAGTTTTTTTTCTACAGATGGATGGCAATAACTCCTGCAGAATAGTCTTGAATCATTGTATTGCTGAGAAAAGCAAAGTTATTCATAGTAGATCATCATACAACATTGCTGTTACTGTTATAATACTCTCCTAGTTCTGATCATTTCACCTCTCATCAGTTCATGTAAGTGTTCCCAGGTTTTTACGAGAGCATCCTGCTCATCATTTCTTAAAGCACAATAGCATTCCATCATGATCATATACAACAATTTCTTCAGCCATCCCCCAATTGATGGATATCCCTTTAATTTCCAATTCTTTACCACCAGTAAAAGGGCTGCTATAAGTATTTTTGTACGCAGAGGTCTTTTTCATTTTTGTTTTTTATCACTTTGGGATACAGACTTAATAATTGTATTGCTTGGTCAAAGGGTATGTCTGGTTTTTCAGCCCTTTGGGCATAGTTGCAAATTACTCTCTAGGATAGTTGAATCATTATACAACTTCACCAACAGTACATTAGTGTTTTAATTTTCCCACATCCTTTCCAAGATTTGTCATTTTCCTTTTCTGTCAATTAGCCAATCTGACAGGTGTGAGGTAGCAGCTCAGAGTTGTTTTAATTTGCATTTCCTTCATCAATAGTGATTTAGAGCATTTTTTATATGACTATAGGTAGCTTTGATTATTTTGTCTGAAAACTACCTGTTCATATTCTTTGAACATTTATCAATTGAGTAATAGCTCTTAGTTCCATAAATTTGGCTCAGTTTTCTATATGTTTGAGAAATGAAGTTTTTATTGGAGAGACTCATGTATTTTTTTCAGTAATGATTGTCAACTATGTATTTCCTTCCATTCTATTTTCCCCTTGTTTATCCTACTCTCTCTCTTTCTTCTTTTACCCTGTCCACTGTCAAAAATGTTTCACTTCTGACTTTTAGCTCCTCCAAACTACTCTCCCTTCTATCAGATACACTTCCCCCCTTCCCTTCCTACTTTCCTGTATGGTAAGACAGATTGCTACTTGAGTGTATATTATTCCCTCTTTGATTCAATTCCTATGACAGTAAGATTCATATGCTCCCCTCCTAACTTCCATTTTCCCTTCCACTGTAAAATCTCTTTCAGGCCTCTTTTATGTTAGATAATTTATCCCATTCTACCTCTCCCTTTCCCCTTCTCCCAGTGCATTCTTCTTTCTCATCTCTTAATTTTATTATTTTAGATAATAATACCATCACATTCAATCCATACCTCTGCTTTCTGTCTATGTACACTCATTCTAGCTGCCTTAATAATGAGAACATTTTAGGGGTTATGAATATCATTTTTCCATGTAAGAATATAAAGAGCTTAACTTTATCAAATCCCTTATGATTTCTCTTTCCTGTTTACATTTTTATACTTGTTTTGCATCTTATATTTGAAAGTCAAATTTTCTATTCAGTCTGGTTTTTTTTTTTTTATCGAAAATGAAATAGAAGTCCTCTATTTCATTGAATGCCCATTTTTCCTCCTGAAGGATTATACTCGGTTTTGCTGGGGAGATGATTCTTGGTGGTAATCCTAGTTCTTTTGCCCTCTGGAATATCATATTCCAAGCCCTTTGATCCTTTAGTGTAGAAGTTGTAACATCTTCTATTACACTGACTGTAGCTCCACAATATTTGAACTGTTTCTTTTTGACTGCTTGTGGTATTTTTTCTTTGATCTGAGAGGTCTGGAATTTGGCTATGTTATTATTAGGAGTTTTCACTTTGGGATCTCTTTCAGGAGATGATTGGTGGATTCTTTCAATTTCTATTTCACCCTCTGATTCTAGAATGCCAGGGCCATTTTCCTTGATAATTTTTTGAACTATGATTTCTAGGCTCTTTCTTTGATCATGACTTTTTCAGGTAGTCCAGTAATTCTTAAATTATTTCTCCTGGATCTATTTTCTAGGTCAGTTGTTTTTCCAATGAGATATTTCACATTTTCTTCTACTTTTTTTCATTCTTTTGATTTTGCTTTTATTGTTTCTTAATTTTTATAGAGTCATTAGCTTCCACTTGCCCAATTCTATCTTTTAAGGGATTATTTTCTTCAGTGAGCTTTTGTATCTCCTTTTCCATTTGACCAGTTTTACTTTTTAAAGAGATCTTCTCTTCAGTGAATTTTTGTATGTCTTTTTCCATTTGGCCAACTGCTTTTCAAGACATTCTTCTCTTCATTGGATTTTTGTTCCTCTTTTACCATTTGGTCTATTCTCATTTTTAAGGTATTATTTTCTTCAATTTTTTTTGTCTCCTTTACCCAGTTATTGACTTGTTTTTCATGATTTTCTTGCATCACATTTCTCTTCTCATTTTTTCCTCTGCCTCTCTGACTTGATTTGTTAAAATCCTTTTTGAGCTCATCCATGGCCTGAGAACAATTCATATTTTTCTTTGAGGCTTTGGATGTAGGAATTTTGACTTTGTTGTCTTCTTCTTAGTGTGTGTTTTAATCTTCTTTGTCACCATAGTAACTTTCCATGGTCAGAAATTTTTTTCTATTGTTTGCTCATTTTCCAGGATATTTCTTGATATTTCTATGCTAAACTGGGGCTCTGCTTCCCAAGTGTAGGGAGCACTGTCCCAAGCTTCAGGTTTTTTGTGTAGCTATTTTTGGAGGTAATTCTGGGGACCTGTAAATTTTTGGTTCTTCTAAGGTGGTACGATCTAGGGAGAGATATGTTTCCTATTCCTCTGTACTGTGCACTGGTTTATGAGTAAACACAAGCACTCTTTTCAACCCTGGAACTGTGACCAGGGTCCCTGCTCCCCTGCTGCCACAAGCTGTGCTGTGCTAGTGCTCCTCCTTGTGCTTAGAATAAGACTCAAGCATGTGATCTAGATCTAAGTATAGGCAATACAACAGAGTCCTGCCTATGGTGTCAGCAAACAGACCCCTGTAAATCTCCTTCTGACCTATTGTCTGATCTACTTATTGTGTTTGGGTTGAGAGGTCTGGAAACCTCCACTGCTGCCACTGATTCAGTCACCAGAGGTGACTGGTTTACTGGGGCCTATGCTGGTCTGCTCTCTCTCCCACCTTGGTGCAACAGACCTTTCCTACTGACCTTCTAAGTTGTCTTGGATTAGAAAATTGTTTTACTCCATCTTTTTTGGGTTCTGCCACTCTAGAATTTGTTTAGAGTCTTTATTTAAAGGTATTTGGAGGATTTGGGGAGAGAGCTCACATGAGTCCCTCCCTTTACTCTGCCATCTTGGCTCTTCTTCCCCAGGACAGAACCTTGAAGGAAATCTATAGTTAGTGGGTATGCAATGGATGAAGATCTGGCAAAGGAAACTGAGACATCATTCTGAAGGCAGGAGGATATCCAGTAGGAAAAAAAAAATAGTTTCACAAAAATCTAGAGAGGAGAGAGTGTACAAGAGGATATAGTGCTCAAAAGTGTCAAAGTTTGAAGAGAGATCAAGAAGGACTAGGATGGAGAAAAAGTCATTATATTTGACAACTAAAAGATAAACAGTAATTCTAGAGTGAACAATTTCAATTGCATTATGAGGTTGAGAGGAAGCTAGATTGCAAAGGTTTTAAGTGTGATTGAGGAAAGTGTTCTATGACTCATAGTCATATAGAATCACAGAATGGGTTATTATTTGTACCATTGGATATAGATCCATCATGAGGTGATAGATCCATCACATCATCAATATAAAATTTATCCAAGACATATACATATTGTCTCTGGATTGGGCCATATTCCAACTTGAAAGAGGCATTACACAGTTGCACCTCTCAATAATAGTGATTACAACCCTTTTTGATTGCAGCTCTGTGGGGAAATTCAAACAGCTGTAAGAGTGAAAATGAAAGTAGATGTAGTGAGCAGAGGTGCTTACTTGTCGAAGGCACAGGGATAACATGATGTGGGAAAAATTTTCAGAACTGAATTACTCTCAGAACGAAGTACCCCCAACGGGTCCTAGGGTTTTTAATTCTTTATACTAGGCAGGTGAATGTAGTCCTCAGAAATGGATAAAGGTTACTAGTGGAAACTGAAGGGCCTAATTTTTTTTTTTGCTTACTCATGAATAAGGTAACTTTTTTGTTCAGATGTTTCTAAGATAGTGAAGTCACCGATGAGCCAATATTAACTAGCTGGGGGAGAGTGGTTGGGGAAGTAGTATGCTTGAACCATTTTCTAGGAGTTTCTTCTTTGTCTTTAGACACATAAATATTATATTTACTCTCTGTGTGTGTTTTCTATTGTATGAAACTCCTTGAAAAAGAGAAGTTCTTCTCTAAGGGAGGATTTAGAGATCATTTTCTTCCCCACAAACAATACTTAATGGTGTTTTGCCCAAACTGTTTTCATGCCTCCGAGTTGAAATATTACTTCTCTCTTCTGTTCCATTCACCCACTATTGTGAAATTTTGTATTCTGCTTTCCAGATTAAGGTTTAAACATCACTGTAAAGTGCATGGTTTCAAATGAATGAATGGTATTTGTCGGATTTCCCCTCTGTAGCACGTTCTTCCTGCCACTGACTTCAACATTAAGTGCAAAACCTATCCCCCGGGGTTTAGAATGTTGCAGGGCATTCTTGAGATGTGTTACAATGTAATGATTGTGATATCTGAGAAAACTAAGTTGATATGCACTGGCATACAAAGTTTATAACTACTCCTGCTTCAAATGAAAAATTGAATTGGAAGCAAAGACGGTACAATGAATAGACACAGTTGATCTGGTAGTGAGGTGACTGCTGTTTCTGCAGTTTCTCCAAACCCCATTTCACGCTAAACCTCACAGCAACTCTAAGGACATTTAATCTCAGCCCAAACAAGGTGTCTGCTCCCAGAAGTAATGGCTGTGTCACACCAGGGGAGTGTGTGACAGAGTGCAAATGGGAAATTGTAAAGTGAAAAAAAAATTAATCCTGGAATCATTTCCCACCATTTTCCATTCACCTGCAGGTAGTATTGAATCTCTACTTGTGATTTGGTCTGGACTAAAGAGTGTCTCTATTTTTGTTCTAATAATAAGGAATTACTACTGGGCTCACAAGCCTATACATCCACTCCTTCTAACTAAGATACCTTGACCCCAGGTGTCAGGTATAGATTTGATTTATTCCTTGATGAAGCTGCCCTCTCTTGAGAGGACTGACTCCCCTTTCTCACATCTTTTGGCTTGTTAAATATTCTCCTCAGGATCCCTGGACGAAGTATTTAAAGCTTAGCTTCTGGATCATGTGTAGTTCTCACCAAAGGCAGTTAAAGGGTGCTCAATGTACAATATGAACCAAGTATTGGACGGGAATCTGTTTTACATTTCACCTCAGATATGCATGCCCTTCCTCAAAGTCCATGTCTTCTGGCAAGCAAGGCCAAGAAATTGGTCTCATCCTATTGTTGGTGATTATCTTCTCTGATCTAGAAGCTTTTCTTGTCATCGGTTGCTTCATTCTTTGAACCTAGGGTCTCTGGATATATTGAATTCACCAAGTCATCTCCAAGTTTGGGCATATATAATTTGACTACATCCTTCATTTGCCTACTCAGAAAGGCAAACAAAGTAGAAAACACTGGCAGGGGACTTAGTGCATGCTCATCTAATTGAGCCCATGATCCGCATAGGATTGGCCTTGGAGTGAAGGAGACAGCATCACTGAATATCCAACCATCCACCCCTCATGGGAAAGAGAGAAACAGGGTAAGAGAAAAGGAAGGAAACATGACTTGCCCCACTGCAGAGTAACAGCAGGAGAGAGCCAAAAGTTTTCTCACCTTTTAATCAATGCAATAGTCTACCTCACTGCCACTGTAACCAGCTACAAAGGTCCTGGGGACTACTCAGTGTTTTCCATGTCATGCCAAACTCTTTCAGTGCTGAATTGCAATGTAGCCAAAAACATCCAGGAGATTTATCATACCCAAAGGGCCCAAGTAGTGAGTCATATATGTGGTCAATAAGAAGTCACAGAATATCTGCATGTGATCTGTACAACCTGCATCACACTTCACAGAGGATACTTATATCTTGTGATCACAGGCCAAAAGATAAAGATAGCTCAAGAGTAGATTGATTCAAATACATGAATGCTTTCAAAACAATATTTTTCTACCAAAAATCACATTCATAATGCTATATAGTGTTGTCTAGTGATTCTCAACTACTCAGCAGTCTGTCTGCAAAGTGATGATGTTTGGAATATTTCAACACTATCCAAGTTCTTTCTCATATAGGAACTCACAAATTGCAAAATTTGTCTAAGATGTCGCAAATGGCAATATACTCCATGTTCCCCAAAATGTCATCCTTATATTGGAGAACCGATCTGTTAAATCAGAAAATTGTCACCATGCTTCACATATATCCAAGAATATGTTTGTTTTTTTTCCTTGAATCAACTTTAATGCTGGACATATGTTTTAAATTTTTAAGAAACCTGGTGTCTTAGAAGTTTGGAAGGAGGCTAGAAGGTCCAATAAAGTAACACTAACATAATGTTTTAAAAAATCTTGTCTTCATAGCTCTGCTTTTGCTTTTTCACCTCAAGTTTCACCTACTGTTTATGAATAGCTCTTGCAATGTGACTTCAACAAATACTTACTAAGCTTATTGAGAGGGGAGCACTAGAGGATAGTGAATAGAAGAACAATCTTGGAGTCAGGAAGACTTGGTGTTATAGGCCAGGCCTAAATCAGCATTACTCTATTGCTTCCAATAAAATGATCAAAATAAGCCACATATATACTATCTAATAATTAAGAAAAGGAAGTTAATTTGGCTATCACATGGAAAAGATACTTAGCAAGAATATAGCATTGATTCAATTGAGTATGATTTCTCCTCCTATGTGTTAACTTTTGTTTTTACACCTCTTTATTTCTAACTATTTCCTCCACTAATATTTTTCCACTGAGTCAATTCTTATAAGAAGCAATCAAATTGAAAGAGAAAAAAAATTCATAAAACCAACCAACACAGCAACCTAGCTAGATAGTATGTATAGTACTACTTACCTATAGTACCCTACCTCACCAACTTCAGACAAGAAGGTAGATTTTCTCAACTCTTCTCCAAGACTGAGCTTAGTCACTTTTAATAATATAGTATTTGGTTTCACTTTTTTATTTATATTTATATTTTTGGAGTAATTCAGTATATTGTTTTTTTCTGGCTCTACTTGGTCAATAAACATTTATTAAGTACCTACTATGTGCCAATCATTTACTAAGAGCCAGGGATAAAAACAAGAAAAAGAAAGACAATACCTGCCCTTAAGGAGCCTGCAGCATAATGGAAGAGACAATACGCACAAAGACGATGAAAGAGGAAGAAGAGGAAGCTCCCAGAGTGGTGGTGGTGGGGCATGATGTTTGAAACCATTTGGTTTTTGCTGTATTTATAGCAGCTAATGGTAAATGAAGGCATATGGAGAAATCTGAGCTCTCTCAGTTTTTCCATGCTTCTCTGAATTCTCATAATCATCATTTTTGTGTCACAATTATACTAAATTAAATTTATATAAGATGATTTGTGTAGCTATTCCTCAATTTACTAAATCATTATCTCTTTACTCTGTAAAAAATTGTGAAAATTGTGAAAGTAGAATGGTTAATGACCTTACTAACCACCTTGATTTGCTTAAGCTTCATTACTATGCAGAGGAAACTGAACCGGCCTGGGAATCAGAATCATCTAATCAGGAGCACTGAGCATCCCTCAAGCTGGACAGACCTACAATCCTTGCAGTGTTTGCTAACCCATGAGTTTTCTTCCAAAAGCATAATTATCCAGAAACTAACCAGTGTGGGAAATCTTTCTTAAAGATTTACCCAGGCCAAACTTTAATCAGACAGTAAAAGAAACTCTAAGTTTGGGCTAATGGATATTTTCCTGCTCATTGTGTTTGCTCAGACAGGTCTGGGAAAATGTTGATTTTCCCTATTGTTAAGACAGGTGATATAGAAATTGATGTCTCTTTGGCCATGATTTAGGTGGCCTAAGTCTCATAATTTTAATGTAGCCCACCTCCCGTTGTGTTAACCAATCAGAGTTGATTAGCATCCCTTGGAAACACCTACTCTTCCAAGGACATATAAACTATGCAACCCAGCCCCAAAGGGAGTTCAGCTCTTTGACTGCAGCTTCACAAGTATATATGCTTTATCCACTTGAGAGAAATAAATGAGCAGAGAATGCTAATTTGTTTCTCTTGCTTAGACCAAACTCTCAGAGGCTGACAACCCTTAATAATTTGATTACATATTTCATGATAAGAATGTATTACTTAGGGAAAGAAAAAAACTAACAGTTTAATTTCTATAAAATGAAGGGAACTAAGTAGATAATGTCTAAGGCAATTTTTAACTCTAAAATATTTTGATCCTAAATTAAAGTAGTTGTCTTAAAATTTTCACCCAACACCACTCTACATTCTGTCAACTGTGCTATGTAGGTTGCCTCTCTATATTTCTCAATTTTCCTAAATAATCAATCAATGGCTTTAATGATTCATAAAAGCCTAATGCTTCCTACTAAATTTGTGAAATTGCAGTTAAAAGCATTGAAACAGTGATATAAATGAAATCTAATTAAAAAAAAAAAATTGCCCTGAAATCAGAAGCAAAAGAAAGAACAGAGATGCCATATTGAAATGTGGACATTCAATTTAACTCAAACTTTTTAAGTCTTTACCATGTTCAAGCAACTATTTTAGATAGAAAGGGAGATACAGTGAAATAAGAGAGATACTCTGATGTACAGAAGTTTGCAATTAAAGAAGGAAAAGCATGTATCAAAATGTAGCCTCAGCAGGATTAATGAGAGGATGGAAAAAAAGAAATACTGTTTAGATAAAAATTGACAATGATGAGGTGATGGAACCTGGACCCCTAAAAGGAAAAGGCCATGTCTTTGAAATAAACTCAGTCCCTGAACTTTCCCACATTGGCATTTCACCTGAGTGAAAAGCATATCTAAGCATATCTAGATATTCAATAATCCTTTTAACTGCCCTTATGGCTCTCCAACCCAGCTCAGACCACTTAACTCCTTTCATTTTCTGCACCTGGCCCACCCAAGGTTATTTACCACTCCTTTACCCCATCTAGATTTTATCACTGTCTTTTCTTGTATATAAGTACCAGTCTTACCCCCATTAAATTGTGCAGATTCTTAGAATCTGTTTCTATTGGTGTCACAAATAAACCTCACTACTTTGGCTGAAAGAAGACTTGAGTGGTTGAATTCTTTCAAGGCAGAACCCCCTGTACCCTTACATTTCAAGGGCACAACCCTACATTTCAGGGTCCCCAGGACTCCAAATCACAACACATACAGGGAAGAAGGTCATACAGAAGATTTAACAAGTCTACTAACCAAATAATTAAGCCTATTCCAAATAGAGCAAAAAAGAGGATCAGAAAAGTAAAATGAGTATTATTCTTGATTTATTGAGGTCCTGCTAAGATATGGCATATTTTTCTACATTGCCTTATCACCCTTTTGTTAGAGAGGCTTGTAAGAGGATAAGAAATCATAAGAAATGGCTTCACATCTGAATCCCTGATTTAGCAAAAACAGTACTTCAAAAACCCAATTTTCTATCCATTGATTTTTACATTACAATATGAATAGATATTATGATAAATAGCATCATGTCATAGGCAAAAAATGAAAATTATCAATGGTGTTTTTCCCCTAAATTTGCATCATGTCGCTTATACATGTATGGTAGAAAACATACTATACCACTACCACCACCACCCCCAACACACACACACACACACATGCACACACACTTTTGAGTGAATAATTATCTGCGTATGCATCGATGAGCAATTCTATTCTATATACAAGAATTCTAATTACAAACTATTGAATGCAATTAAAAATAAATACTATCAAATATTAGGCATATACATGTCAAATAGTAGCGCTATATCTGAGGGTGTGATGACAAATGTTTAATAACTAACACTCCACAAAAAGAAAAAATTAAGCATGACACGATTTTAAACCTTATTATTAACATTTTCTTTATCATTGTTTTAAGTCTAGACAATTAAGAAAATGAGAAATCAAGCCTAATTTGTATCATTTTCTAATTTCTTTGATGTAAAGGATCACAAAGAAATTTTAACAATCACTTCTCTTGAGCTGGTTTGAGCAGTCTCTGGCAGCCCTGTCTATCACCTTTTGTTCTGTGGTCCTTTAGAATCTATTGTGTCTACCATGACAATCAAAAAATTACTTCAGTAGATTATTCTGAAGTTATTTTTGGATCCCAAGTTTGTGATAATTTGGACAATGCCAAAAGTCAGTAAAGAAAGGGATTGCTAAGCACATTAATAATGTGAAGGAGATCCCTGAGGGACAGTTTAAACTACTTAAGAGGACAAAGTATTTTAAAACACCTTTAATATCTTCAATCAGTCAAGAAACAATAAAGTGCTTTCTATGTACCAGACACTATACTAAGCACTGGGGATTCCTACAATTTAACTAGGAGAGGCAACAAACAAACAAAAACATAAAGCAAAGTATAAATAAGATAAATAGGAAGTAAATAAGAGAGGAAAGGCAGTATAATTAAAAGGGATTGAGTTAGAGTCAAGACAATGGAGTGAAAGTCAGCATTTTTGCCCAACTCACCCAATATACCTCCTTCTCAACAACCTAAAAAACATGTTGCTGTTGTTGTTCATCATTCATCCTTAGTTCTCTAAGAAGACTAATCACATCATGAGGGTGATGTCTTGACTTGGGCATGGATTGGATTTAAGTGAGACAAGCTGCTCAAGGTCATCAGCCTCACTTTGTTCCAGAGTCATCAAAGTCCATTGGCAACAAAAAAATCAAGACAACTGGTGATGGACTAAGGTGCAGTGGGTGACCTTGTTATTTTTTTAAATTAAGGTCTTTCCCAGGTCCCAATAATGGGGTACAGGCTCAAGCTGAGACCTTTGCCCCTTACCCCAAAAAGAATTTGGGTCTCATTTGTCTACAAGATTCTCTTTGAACTCTCATACTTGATCAAGAAAGTCTCTAGTGTTCTCCTGAGGCTATAATCCTATCAACTGCCTTGAAATAAAAGGGGCAGAAAAACAACACTAAAGGAGAGTCTGGCAGTTCAATTGTTCTGAACTGATAAACCTACCAGTGGGATAGCAACAAATAAATCTAGCAGCACTCTACTGAAACTACTCAACCACACACAATACAACACAATCCAATGACCTATGCAATTTCCTCCTAAGAGGGCAGTAAAAAAAAAACAAAAAACAAAAAGCCCTCTTCAAATCCTACCACTTTTAGAACAAAACTCGAAGGCCTCCAAACTGAGCTGTGATTAGCAGAAGGACATAAAAAGTCAGAAGCTGAGGACAAACATCACTTCTAGAAATGAGTAGAGTCAAACATTAATATAAAGTTCAAAGTAAAGAAGTAGGGTGGAAGAATGAACAAATTAAAAAGAATCTAACCATAAAAAATAGTGTGGTAACAAGGAAGCCTAATCCACATATATAAAAGTAAACACTGACTTGAATACATCTACAAGTAAAACCTTAAAGAAAAATGAAGATTGGACACAAGTCCAAGAAGAATTTATAAAAGAATTAGAGAAAAGGAGAGAGAGAGAGAGAGAGAGAGAGAGAGAGAGAGAGAAAGAGAAAGTGCTAAAAGAAATTATATTAAAAACCAAATAATAGGCCAAAAGCACAGGGAAGGGGAGTCACTGAGGTTTCCTGCTTCAACAGTGCTTGAATAGAACCTGCTGCTTGATTCCTGGGCAGAGCCACCCTTAGCCACCTCTCCACCTTCACTTTCACTAACCAACACTTCTTCGACCCTCCAGTTTGAGCAGCAGCTGCCCACCTCTCTCCTCCTCCTCTTCTCTGCCTCCACCATCTCCACCACCATGACAACATCATCTCCCTCTCAGGTACAACAGACCTACCACTAGGACTTGGAGGTCACCATCAACCAGCAGATCAACCTGGAGCTCTACAACTCCTACATCTACCTGTCCTTGTCTTACTACTTTGACCGAGATGATGTGGCATTGAAGAATATTGCCAAGTATTTCCTACACCAATCCCATCAGGAGAGGGAGTATGCTGAGAAGCTGATGAAATTCCAAAACCAGTGAAGTGGCCAAATCTTCCTACAAGACATCAAGAAACCAGAACAAGATGACTGGGAGAGTGGGCTGAATACAATGGAGTGTGCTCTGCACTTGGAAAAAAGATGTCAATCAGTCATTACTAGAATTGTACAAGCTGGCAACTGACAAGAACAACTCCTATTTATGTGATTTTATTGAAACCCACTACCTGGACGAACAGGTAAAGCCCATCAAACAACTGGGTGATCACATCATCAACCTGCTCAAAAGAGGGGCTCCTGTTTCTGGCATGATGGAATATCTTTTTGACAAGCACACCCTTGGAGAAAGTAACAAGGAGAACTAAGCCACATCTGACTTCCCCCACAATTGGGAACTGTGGGCATGACTCCTATTGTCTTTCAGTGCATGCATATTTTGGTTATCTGACCTTTTTATAATCTATACCAAAAAAATACCACAGTTTACATCCCAATAAAGTGACTTGGTACTGATGAAAAAAAAATAATAATAGGGATAGAGAAAACAAATGGGAAAAGAAATGAGAGCCATGACAATAAGTTATGAAAAGAGAATTAACAGCTTTGTAAAAAGAGATACAAAACATTTCTGAAGAAAATAACTCCTCAAAAATTGGAATTAGCCAAATGGAATGGAAAGTTGATCAGTTATGGTCAGATAAGGTTTTGGAATTCTTGAATGGGGGTAGTACATTTGTGGATGATGGAAAGATCAAGAAGAGTATGACCATTGTTATGTATGACCAAGGTGGGGTGGAGGAGTTGGTCATGAGTAGTAAGTTGAGAAACAGAGTTGTTAGAGGTCTTAAGGGAGAATTAATATGTATTTTGAGGTCTCCTAGGGTGAAAGCATGAGTTGAGAAAGAGAGAAAAACCACAAGCCATGTACCAAACTTTGAGAAACATCAACATACATGAGTCAGTATGACTCATGGCAGAGTCATAGTTGAACCTAGTCCCTCTGATCCCAAATTCATCAGTCTTTCAATTTATTACAACATGTTGTTTCTACTAAAGCCCTACTCTGGTGACTAATCTTGTTATGGAGGTGACTTGGTTTTGCAAACAAAGATAGTGGAACACAAGCTCTGGAAATACAGCTACCAATCTGGAAAAGCTTAAAGAATGAGCCTACCAGCCAAGTAAAGTACAGAAACACTTACCATTCCTAGAGCTGACCATCAAGTGCTGAAGTGTTTTTGGCTATGATAAATTAGAAAGTTCATCTACTAAGATATGAAAGAACCCACATCAATGAAATCTCAGATCTTTAGAAGTACTGAAATATGTAATAATGATAACACAACAAAGACTTACATTTCCAAAGTACTTTATAGTTTGCAAAGAGTTTTCCTTACAATAACCTTGTGAGACATTATCTTAATTTTATAAGGAAAGTATGGTTCAGAGAGTCACATCCAGACCTGTACCACTTGGCAGTAGATAAGGGCCAAAATTAAAATAAGCTAAACTTCTTCAGACCACAGATAGGTCAGACTAGAGACAGACTAATGATGGTTCGTTGCTGTGGATCATGTGACAAACAAGAGAGAGTTCTCAGTGGCAACTTTATGTTTTTCATGGGCCACCTGCCTTTGGTGGCCCTCAAGCAGCCTTCAGGCCGTATGTTGTGCAGACCTGGTCACATCAGTCAGGAAGCTTAAACATTTTTTTTCAGCCAAAAACACAGTTTATTGAAGATTCGCCATATTA
The DNA here is from genome assembly GCF_900497805.2 of Vombatus ursinus. Taxonomy (NCBI): domain Eukaryota; kingdom Metazoa; phylum Chordata; class Mammalia; order Diprotodontia; family Vombatidae; genus Vombatus; species Vombatus ursinus. The sequence continues at coordinate 20,097,149 of NW_020954641.1, forward strand.
GCCAGACTCTTAAGGAATCTGAGCAGTGGCAAGATTATAAGAATCTGAGCAACTTAATGGAGACAAGGTGGACCTTATATACAGAAAGACTGTGGGAGGGACCTAGGAGCAGCCAGTAAACTGGGGTGAATAGAACTCCTGGGACCTGGACCTCAGGGCCAAGGGAGAATGGAGCCTAGCTAGGATTAAGGCTGGGAAATGGCTTGGAGGCCATACATGGGGAGGTAAGACAAAGGAAGTTTAGGCTAGATAAACAGAATTGGGAGATTGAGTGTAGCCACAATGAAAGACCAGTTGATGGGATTATAGCCTCAGGCCAACACCAGAGATTTGGCCATGTGGGAAAGTCCAGGGTTTTTCCTTTCTGGGGCCCAGATCCCAACCACATCATTCTCCCCTCAAACAAATGGGACCCAAATTCTTTTGGAGTAAGGGGTGAAGGTCTTGGCTTCTGAAACTGCTTCCTGCTGGCAAGGGGTATAGAGCTGTCTCTGCCTTGAGGGGGGTCCCAAAGAGGAGGTTGACTGGAACCAATCACAGGCTTCATCTAGAGAATGATGTGGGAACATTGGCTGGTACTCACTGTTTGCTACCAGCTGTAGGTGAATGGCCCATAGTTTGGAAGACATAAATCTGACAGAAAAAAACTGCAGGGCCCAGATATAAAGCAGGGAATAGATTTAGGGCCCAACTTTGAGAGGATAAAACATCCTTAGCTCTGTTTGGATTCAGATGATTCAGTTTTCCAACCATGCAGTATCAAATCCACTTCATAACCAGACTCGGGAACAGCCAGGTGGGTAACATTCACTTTCAAAGGAACATAATGGGGAAACTGAGCCAGGAGGATCCCATCTTAGACTGAAGCTAAAATTGTCCTCTCACCTCTTCCCAATGCTGACTTCCCACCAGTATCACCTTTTCTGAGTGGTTTGTGGCATTTCAGATGGTGGATTATTGATTATCGATGGATTATGACCCATCAGACAACTCAAAATAATGACTTATGAGCTTTTACCTCAAATAGCAAGTTTAACTAATCACACTTTAGGAAAACCTTTTCCAGGATTTACATCTCAAACTTAAATTTGTCCTGGTATGAAAAGCCAATCATTAGAGATTTCTATACACTTGCAAATTCTCAGCAAGCCATACATAACCCAAACAAACTTTGTGACTGGTTTACACATTAAAACAATAACCAACAATAGCTAAATTATTTTAGCAGTAACCAAATTATGAAAAGTTACTTGACATAGCTGATACAGAAAGTTCACCAATTTGAAACTTGAAACAAACCCATTACCAATCAGGTGACTTCGGTTTTGTTAAATGCACTTCCAAATTACTTTACACAGAGAATCAACATCTCATCATTAACAGTTAAAACTACAAATTTAAAAGAGCGTGCTTACCCAAGTTTAGAGGCTAGCTTCATTATCTTGAGCAGGATGTGCTGAACCTGGGTGATGCTTCCAGACAAAGGTTGACCCAGGACCCAAGACCATTGCCAGTGGGGCCCATGCTGTAGCTGCTGCCCCTCCCCCCTCCTTCCTTTTCCCTAGGTAAGGGGAGGGCAAAATCAAAGGTGAGGGGTAAAGGGTGAAACTCTCTTCTCCTATGAGAGGGGTTAACAGATACCTTCTTGACTCAAGGGAAGGGAGTGACCAGGTTGTATAGGTATTTCAGAACTCCTTAATGATCAATCAAAAACCTTTAGAATATGCCAAGATATTTTTAGTTGTTTTAACTTTCCCTGTAACCTCCATGAAGGAGGATTCAGAGGGAAGGGAGTAAGTAAGCCTCAGGGAACCAAAAAGCAACTGCAGTTTTCCCCAATTCCCTAGAGCCGAGGGAATTGAGCATACATTTCTAGATAGGGTACCTGTCTTTGTCCTCTATGCTATGGAAGGTGGACCCAGGTCCATGGCCTTGAACTGACCCAGTGGACCAATAGCCTGAGAGCATCAGGCCAAGTGCAAGACAGCCTCATAACTGTCTGCCAGAAAAGCACCTCCGAGCCTTGCTGCTTGGAGAGTGACCCCAACTGCAGAGCAAGAAAGGGAGGGAGAAGAGGCTTACATACCTTCCAGTCTTGGCTGGAGAAGAACTTGGGGTTAGGCAGTTTCCCCATATGGGCCACCAAAATGATGTGGTTTAGGGGTTTAGGGATCCTGGGACCCCAAAATCACAACACACGGGTCCTGCCTGGAAGAATTTGACCTGAGTCTTCTTTCAGCCAAAGACAAGGTTTATTAGAGCATCTGTCATATTGGGCAGACTCTTAAGGAGTCTGAACATTAGTAAGCTAGTGACTAGATTTTAAGAATCTCAGCAGTGGCTACATTATAAGAATCTGGGCCAAAACTTAAACTTCTTAGGCCGTAATTTTCTGCCCAGTGTATGAGTCCTCTATAACACTTTCTTTGTAAAAATACATCATGGAATTTCACGTGCACAAAATAAAGTCTAATTCATCATAAAATCCACTCCAAATGCATATTTTTTGTTATTATTGGTGTTGTACTTCACCAAATATTGTTAGTTTTTATAGGGGTTGCCAGAGAAATTTGAGGGAGAATCAAGGCTAATAGAATATTTCAATAAAATAGCATAGTGTCACCATACTAGTAGTTCTAGTCCTTAACTTGTGTGAGTGTCTCACAGAGGGGGGAAAAGCAGATATATTCTATACTCCCTAATCTAAACTTAAATCTCATATTTCCATTTGATTCAACAAATATTCTTTTAGCTCCAATTTCATACAATAAATTGTGCTACCTGCTAAGAATGCAAAGATTAAACATGAATCATAGAGCTGAAAGGAATGTCAGAAGTCTTTCAGATTAACCCAGACCTAAACCAGAATCTTATCTAAAACATATGTATCAAACTTTTGGCCAGTGGGCCACTCTGCAGTACCAGTTCAAAATGTAATTGGGGGGAGCAGCTAGGTGGCTCGGTGGATAGAGCACTGGCCCTGGAGTCAGGAGGACCTGAGTTCAAATCCAGTCTCAGACACATAACACTCACTAGCTGTGTGACTCTGGGCAAGTCACTTAATCCCATTGCCTAGGCAAAAAAAAAATGTAATTGGGAAATGTTTAACAAAACAAATAAAATTATGATACAAAATAGATTTTGTTAATTTGTGGTTTTCTAGTATGTGGCTCACAGGGAAATGATTCTATTTGAGTTTCATACCACTGCTCTAAAACATTTTCAGCAAGTAGTCAAAGACCTACAGTGATCAGGAACTTGTTACTTCCTAGAGCTTTTATGAAGTTAAAAGCAAAGAAATTCTGGCAAAATGACTTAGTTAGCATTGTCAAATCGTTGCTGTCAATAATTAGCCAATTGAATTATTAACAATCTGCTTTGTTGTTTTTCAGTCATGTCTGACTCTTCATGACACTTTGTGAGGTTTTCTTGTCAAATGCTGGAATGGTTTACCATTTCCTTCTGTAGTTCATTTTACATATGAAGAAAGTGAGGTAAACAGGGTTAAGTGACTTGCCCAGGGTCACACAGCTAGCAAGTGACTGAGGCCAGATTTGAACTCAGGAAGATGAGTCTTCCAGACTCCAGGCCTAGTAGTCTATGCACTATGGTGCCATCTAGCTGCCCTAATAATCTACTTTACTCATCAGCCAAAGAAGATATGGGTGTTAGAAGACAGGCAGATCTGGTTATGTTGGAAGTAGGGTCATAATCATATTCCTTCAGCTACAAGGGACTATCCTGATTGATAGGATATATATATAAGTCAATACAACCCATCCCCACTATCAGAATAACAAATTAAAGAGAATGTCCTACCAACAGTGGATGAAGAACGTCATGTTCACATATCAAGGATGCCATCACCATTCATAGAATATGACTCTATTATATTCTTTTTTAAAAAAATTATTTATTTTTAGTTTTCAACATTCACTTCCACAAGATTTTGAGTTCCGAATTTTCTCCCCATCTTATCCCTCCCCCCACCCCAAGGTGGCATGCATTCTGTATACCCCTTCCCCTAATCTACCTTCCCTTCTATCTCTCCCACCCTTCTCTTATCCCCTTCCCCTTCTATTTTCCTGTAGGGCAGGATAGATTTCTATACCCCATTTCCTGTATTTCTTATTTCCCAGTTGCATGTGAAAACATTTTTTTTACATGCAACATTTTTTAACATTTAACTTTTTTAAAAAACTTTGGGTTCCAAATTTTATCCCTTCCTCCCTCCCTACCCACCCTCATTGAAAAGGCAAGCAACTCAATACAGGTTATACATGTGTAGTCATGCAAAACACTTATATAGTAGTCATGTTGTGAGAGACTAACTATGTTTCCCTTCATCCTATCCTGCCCTCCATTTATTCTATTCTCTCTTGTAACCCTGTTCCTCCTCAGAAGTGTTTGTTTCTGATTACCCCTCCCCCAATCTGTCCTCCTCTCTATCATCCCCCTGCTCTCTTGTCCCCGTCCCCCTCTATTTTCCTGTAGGGCAAGATAGATTTCCATATCCAATTAAATGTGTGTGGTATTCGACTCTATTATATTCTAACTCTTAATTTGATCATATCAGTACAACTACAAAAAGAAAAAAAATAGATTTAAAAAATGATGGATGTGGTGATTTGAAGAATGCTAGCAACTAACTCACACCCTACACAGCTTAACCCCATCCATTATAGAAGAATTTACCAAGGTTATAACTGAAATAGTTGATTTTATTACCATTGGCATTGGACTAGGTGACATACAAGGTTCTTCCTGTCTTTAACATCCTGTGAATACATGTCTTGGGCTATGACTGAATCACTGTCTTAGGGTAACATCTATTTAAATAAGTCTTCCTACAGTTTCAAATTATAATGCTGTTTAATGTTACCTATGATGACATCAAAGGGGAGTCCTTGTGGTGTATTTTAAAAACTGCTAGATTTGGAGTTGGGTTCAAATTCTGTCACTCAGTACCTGTGTGATATTAGGCAAGTCATTTAATTTCTCTAGGCTTCTATCTTGCAATGAGTTTGACAGTTACAAAGACTGAATATAGAGACACAGTTGCCCAAAGTAATACAAACATGCAAATTTTATTGCAGGAACATACTGACAAGGGTAGTTTTTGAAAGTTTTAGCTGCTAGTATGCAGATACTGGGGCAAATGGGATGGAGTTCAGCCACCACAAGAAGTTTGGCACTATCACCACAAGAAGTTTGGCACTATCTTTTAAAGGATAAATTATCTGGGGTGTGGCTACCTGGTCTAGCTAGGGACATAGGCACTAGTTATTTACCCCTGGCATTTACTGACTAATTGAAGCAATATAATGCTTTCAGATGTTGAATGATTCATAAGGCAACCCCTGGTGCCATGCATGATCACTTAATAAGAAATAAGTCATATATCTTTATCCTTGAAATGAGGGGAATGGATTAGGTAACCTCTAAAGACCACTTCCAGAACTAAATTTGTGATCATTATACTGTGTATTTGAGAAAAGTAATGAAGTGGATGATAGTATATATGTATACACACATATGTTCTGCACATATACATATATATATACACATATATTTATATAAGTATAAACACATACACACATATAATTTTATATATATTATTTTAACAATGTAAGCATTCTAACATGTACTTTCAGAGAATGAAAGCTCATTCATAGACTTTTGGCTGGCCCATTTTACATTACGTAAAATGTAAAATACATTTTACGTTCAGAAAAATACATTTTAAAAAAAGACTCATTTGAAAAGTGACAACAGACACAACAATTTAGAGAGGTTGTAATGTCACAACATTTTCCACTTTAGTATATGCAACATGCTCATTTTCCCCAAAAAATATCACTTATTTTATCACCACTACATTTTGGGGTTCTTAGAAGAATTAATATTGTAAAACATCTTTATATGTAACCAGGTTTTGATGAATTAATGAAAGCAATGCTTTGTGAAATATTCATGAGTGGCTTTTATAAAATGTGACAAAATATAGGAAAAATTATTTTGAGAAAAGGATATCTTGTCACAAGCTGAAAAGGTTTTTTTTTAACCTATAGACATAAAATCTCAGAATGAAAATTAGAATTTTTTTTACTTTATTTATTTGATTCCATGCCAGATACAAACAAATCTACCTTATTGGAAGCTGGTTTCCAAATCTGATGCCTTTTATTTGTGGTTACACAAAAAGGAAAAAAAAGATCTCCTTCCCTAAGAAATTGGAAAATTCTCTCTAATTGCAAGATTTTCATGTTGTTAAAGAAAGTAAAGTAACTGTTTAAGCTATGTAATAACATTTTAAACAATGAAGTAAAGGAGAACAAAAGGAGAAAGAAACCATGTCAAAAGTCTAGATATCTTGAACGATTTTGAAGATCTGGGGGATGCAAAGCCATGTGTGGAAAGTAACTATACAGTCAGTAACAAAATATTATTGTTTTCAAATGAGTACAAATCACCATTTCTGCAATTAGATAAAAGGAGGAGAAAAAGGAACCTTTTAGCTAATACTGAAACAAAGAAACAAAAAAAGATCTAGGTATAAAATCATTTTGTTCAGTGGACATTTTACATGGAGTATGGATGTCTGGGTATTAATTTTCTCATGAATTTTGAATTCAGGGATTAGATAGATTGATACACACACACACACACACACACACACATAACAGAAAGTTTAAACTACTTGAACTCATTCTTCATCACCTTCATGCTATATTGTCTTTGCAAGTGAGATATTTGGCCCATTATTATTTTTAATAGATGATTACTTTATTTTATTTATTTCACAGTTCACATATTTTTTCCCTTCTATTTGACATTGCACACTTTGATATGACAAAGTCAATGCTGCTTAATAAAGTGTGTGTTGGTTTAGGAAAAAGGCCTCTGTTCTTTTCCCAGTTCTGTCACTAACATAGTACAAAGTAATTCATATCTCAAAAACTTAGTTTCCTTATCTTTAAAATTAGAATGATAATGACTGGCAATGTTCCTTCAGCTCTAACACTCTGGGATTCTTTTATCCTTGTTATCCTGCTCTAAACAACCTTGAAGTAACTGATGAAACTTTAGCTCTTACCTATAAAATAAAATACAGACTTTATCTTGGAAGGTAAGGTCACACATAATCTGATACCAACCTATCTTTCCCACTTTATTTCAAAGTATCTTCCTTAGTAATCAAGCACATTGTACTGCTGACTCTCTCTTAGTCTCTTCCTGTACTTTGGCCTCTGTGCAGATTTTCTCCCTTAGACTGTATCCATCTTGAGTTCAGGGGCCATGTTGTTTTTGATCTTTGCATCCTCAGTGCCTAGAATAATACCCTACAATAAATAGGCACTAGATAAATGTATCTTGTATAATATTCCATCTGCAAAGGGATTTAGACATGTGGACAAAATAAAATTCTTCAATTGCTTTTAGATCCTTTATAAAACACTGACTTTAAAACAATGCCTTAAAGAGACCACATTATCTTTCTCTTGCCCTGGAGAAGTCTTATGGGATATGAGATGACTGTGGAAATGTGGGTGAACTCTAAGACATAAAATCTGAGACTAAGACAATAAATTTGTCTGCCTGGGCTGTCCAGCAGTTGCTGGAATTTTCATTAGGGACAATTGATAACACAGATGGTAGTTTTGTTTCTCAATCTTGTGTCCTGATCCCTGCCCTGCAGAGCATATGTTAATCCCAAATTCACCTGTTCTTTAGAGTTTGCTTATATTTCTCTGCAGTAAGTATCAAAAGCAGGAATGAGTTAAAAGTGTTGTTATTAAGTCATTTCAGTTGTGTCTGATTCTCTGTAACCCCGTCTGGGATTTTCTTGCCAAAGATACTGGATTGGTTTGCAATTTCCTCCTCCAGCTCATTTTATAGATGAGGAAAGGGAGACAAACAGGATTAAGTGACTTGCCCAGGGGCACACAGCTAGTAAGTGTCTGAGGCCAGATTTGAACTCACAAAAATGAATCTTCCTGATTCCAAGTCCAGTGCTCTATCCACTACACTACCTACCTGACTAAAATAAGAGGGTAGTTGACCATAAGCATTTTTATATTGCTTTATGAACCAGCATGGAATGGAGTTAATGACTGGCTAGTTAGACTCATAAAGAATGTAATAGATTAAATAGACTCTATCATAAATTTCGAGGATCTTCCCAGTTGGGGTCTGTGGAACAAAATGAAAGAAAATCTAATTGATTTATATTTTATAAATTCCCGAAGTGTGATAGATGCATGAATTTTGTTTCTCCCTAAGGTGAGCTTATCAGTAGTCTTGTTTTTTTTTTTTGGAGGGAATAGGTTGGGTAAGCTACTCTCTCAGGTCACTTGACCTTACCCGTTGTTCTAATCTTCTTTCTTTTTTCTTTTTTTATTTAGTGTCTTATTTTTTCCCAACTACATGCAGAAACAATTTTCAACATTTGTTTTTAAAATTGAATTCACAATTCTGTCCCTCCCTCTTCACCCCTCTCATTGAGAAGGAAAGCAATTTAATATAGATTATACATGTGTAGTTGCGCAAAACATATTTTTGTATTAGTCATGATATAAAAGAAAAGCATAGACCAAAACAAAAATCCAAGAAAAATAAAGCAAAAATGGCATACTTCAATCTGTACTTTAGACTCCATCAGTTATTTATGTAGGAAGGCATAGCATTTTTCATCAAAATCCTTCAGATTTGGATCCTTATATTGCTGAGAATAGCTAAGTCATTCACAGTTGATCATCTTGCAATATTGCTGTTACTGTATATAAATTCTCCTGGTTCTACTCATTTCACTTTGTATCAGTTCATATAAGTCTTTCCAGGTTTTTTTGAGATCATCTAGCTCAACATTTCTTATAGGATAATAGTATTCCATCACAATCATATACTGCAACTTGTTCAGCCATTCCCCAATTGATGGGCATCCCCTCAATTTCAAATTCTTTGCTATCTGAAAACTTTTACTATAAATATATTTGTACATATAGGTCCTTTTGCTTTCTGATTTTTATCTATTTTGGGATACAGACCTAGCAGTGGTATTGCTTGATCAAAGAGTATGCATGGTTTATAGGCCTTTGAGCGTAGTTCCAAATTGTTCTACATAATGGTTGAATGAGTTCACAACTCCACCAACAATGCATTAGTGCCTCAGTTTTCCCACATCTCCTTCAACATTTGTCATTTTCCTTTTCTGTCCTATTAGACAATCTCATAATGTGAGGTAGTACCTCAGAATTGTTTTAACTTGTATTTCTCAAATCAATAGTGATTTATAGCATTTTTTCATATGACTATAGATAGCCTTGATTATTTCATTTGAAAAGTTCATATTTTTTGATGATTTATCATTTGGAGAATGGTTTCTATTTTTATAAATTTGACTCATTTATATATTTGAGACATGAGGCCTTTATCAGAGAAACTCGCTTCAGTTTTTTTCACAATTATGATTGCTAACAGCATTTCCCTCCATCCTTCCCCCCATTTATTCTATTCTCTCATTCCTTTCATCCTGTCCCTCCTCAAAAGTATTTTGCTTCTGACTACTACCTCCCTTAATCTGTCCTCATTTTTATGAGTACATCCCTTTCCTTGTCCCCTTCCCCTCCTATTTTCCTATAAGGTAAGGATGATTTCTATACCCAATTGAGTGTGTATGTTATTCCCTCTTTAAGCCAGTTCTAATTAGAGTAAGATTCAAACATTTCCCACCACCTCCCCCATCATCGTCTCCACTGTAAAAGCTTTTTCTTGCCTCTTTTAGGTGAGCTAATTTACCCCCATTCTACCTTTCCCTTTCCCTTTCTCCAAGTGCATTCCTCTTTCTCACCCCTTAATTTTATTTTTAAAGATATCATCCCATCATATTCAACTTGCATCTTTACTCTCTCTCTCTCTCTCCTCTCTCCTCTCTCTCTCTTTTCTCTCTCTCTCTGTCTTTCTGTCTCTCTTTCTCTGTCTCTCTTTCTCTGTCTCTCTCTCTGTCTCTCTCTCTGTGTCTCTCTGACTCTCTCTCCATATATACATACACATATTTATACATACATACATACACACACACACACACACACACACACACACATCTTCTAACTGCCCTAATAATGAGAAAGTTCTTATGAGTTACAAATATCATCTTCCTATGTAGGAATGTAAACAGTTTAATCTTATTAAGTCCCTTATGATTTCCCTTTCCTGTTTACCTTTTCAATGCTTCTTTTGCATCTTGTATTTGAAAGTCAAATTTTCTCTGGCCTTTTCATCAGGAATGCTTGAAAGTCCTCTATTTAATTAAATGTCTATTTTCCCCCAGAAGAATTATGCTCAGTTTTTCTGGGTAGGTGATTCTTGGTTCTAATCCTAGCTCCTTTGCCCTCTGGAATATCATATTCCAAACCCTCTGATCATTTAAGGTAGAAGCTGCAAAATATTGTGTTATCCCAACTATGGGTCCACAATATTTGAGTTGTTTCTTTCTCATTGCTTGCAACAATTTTTTCTTGACCTGGCAATTCTGGAATTTGGGTATAATATTTCTGGGAGTTTTCATTTTGAGTTCTCTTTCAAGAGGTGATTTGTGAATTCTTTTTATTTCTCTTTTGCCCTTTGGTTCTAGAATATCAAGGCATTTTTCCTTGATAATTTCTTGAAAGATGATGTCTAGGCTCTCTTTTTTGATCATGGCTTTGAGATAGTCCAATAATTTTAAAATTATCTCTCCTGGATCTATTTTCCAGGTCAGTTGTTTTGCCATGAGATATTTCACATTATCTTCTTTTTTTCATTCTTTTTGTTCTGTTTAATTATTTCTTGATGTCTCATAAAGTCTTTATCTTCTACTTGTCCAATTCTAATTTTTTTGTACTTTTATTTTATTGATCATACTAAGCTCCAACAAAAGTTCAAATTCCCATAGCTCTATCATCCTTCTTCAAATACTCATGGTTCTTAAAGGCTGTGTAGTAGTTGCAAAATGAAAATAAAGTCAAATTTTTCATTCATGTTCATTTCCAACAACCTCTCAACTCCTGTTCTGAAAGCTATAGCAATGTTAGTCCCATTAAAAATATTTCCTTATTCCTTCAACACATTCCCTTCCCTCAAACAAGGGAAAAACCTGATTGACCTGAGAATATTTGGGGGCACAGTTCCTCTTTTTTTTTAGGATTGGAAAGAAGCACAAATCAAAGAGAGGGAACATTGACTCGAACAAGTGAGTTGAACTTAATTTATGAAGTAGGCAAGGATGAGGGGTGGGAGGAGCAAAGTTGTAAAAACCTTAGAGAAAGCTTTTCATTTTCTAACAATAACTGACATTTACAAAACTATCATAGTCCTCAGGAACCCAAGGTCATCTCCATACCATGGTACAAGAAAAGCACATCCTTCTTACCCCTCCCAACCCCCAACTCTTTCCAGAAGTGGGGTGGAGAAGGGTGAAGAGTCAGCTTAATAACAATAATAATCTGGCACTTATATAAGTCTTTAGGGATTGCAAACACTTTACATATGCCATCTCATTTGATCCTTACAACAACTCTGGGAAGCAGATGCTATTATTATTCTCCTTTTACAGATGAGGAAATGGGTTAAATGACTTGCCTAGAGTCCCACAGCTAATGAGCATCTGAGGCAGGATTTGAATTCAGGTCTTCCTGATTCCAAGTCCTATGCTCTCTATATGCACTATGACATCTAGCTGCTTTCAATTTTTATACTATTTACCACCATTAGCTTAACTCTCAGTGCTCTAATTTATTTATTTTTAGTTTTCAACATTCACTTCCACAAGATTTTTAGTTCCAAATTTTCTCCCCATCTCACCCCTCCCCTACCCCAGGGTGGCATACATTCTGAATACCCCTTCCCCTAATCTGCCCTCCCTTCTAACACCACCCCCCTTATCCCCTGCCCCTTCTGTTTTCCTGTAGGGTAGGATAGATTTCTATACACCATCAGGTATATATCTTATTTCCCAGTTGCATTTGAAAACAATTTTTAACATTTGTTTTTAAAACTTTGGGTTCCAAATTTTCTCCCTTCCTCCCTCCAAATGGCCCCTCATTGAAGAGGCAAGCAACTCGATACATGCTATACATGTGTAGTCGTATAAAATATTCCCTTGGTAGTCATGCTGTGAAAAATTAACTATATTTCCCTCCATCCTATCCCACCCCACCCCCTATTTATTCTATTCTCTCTTTTAACTCTATCCTTCCTCAGAAGGGTTTGATTTTGATTACCCCCTTCCCCAATTTGCCCTCTCTCATCCTCCGACTCTCTTATCCCCTTACCCCTATTTTCCTGTAGGGTAAAAGTTTTCCATACCCAATTGAGTGTGTATGCCATTCCCTCCTTAAGCCAATTCCAATAAGAACAAGATTCACTCACTCATTGCCTCTCACCTTCCCCAACTTCCCCTCCACTGTAAAAGCTTTTTCTTGTCTGTTTTGTGTGAGATAATTTACTCCTTTCTACCACTCCCTTTCTCCTTCTCCCAATATAATACTCTTTCACCATTTAATTTTATTTTTTAGGTATTACCCCTTCATCTTCAACTCACCCTGTGCTATCTATCTATCTATCTATCTATCTATCTATCTATCTATCTATCTAT
>NW_020954641.1:20109792-20124438 GCF_900497805.2 Vombatus ursinus
TATCTATCTATCTATCTATCTATCTATCTATCTATCTATCTATCTATACATATAATTTTGTTTCCCTCCAATGACCCTAATACTGACAAAGGTCTAATTAATTATAAATATCATCTTTCCATGTAGGAATGTAAAAAGTTCAACTTTAATATGTCCCTTATGATTTCTCTTTCCTATTTGCCTTTTCATGATTCTCTTGAGTCTTGTATTTGTAAGTCAAATTTTCTATTCAGCTCTGGTCTTTTCATCAAGAATGCTTGAAACTCCTGTATTTCACTGAATGTCCATTTTTTCCCCTGAAGGATTATACTCAGTTTTCCAGGGTAGGTGATTCTTTATTTTAATCCTATTTCCTTTGGTCTCCAGAATATCATATTCCAAGCCTCCTGTCCCTCAATGTAGAAGCTGCTAAATCTTGTGTTACCCTGACTATGTCTCCATGGTACTTCAATTGTTTCTTCCTGGATGCTTGCCATATTTTCTCCTTGACCTGAGAACTCTGAAATTTGGCTACAATATTCTCAGGAGTTTTCCTTTGGGGATCTCTCTCAGGAGGTGATCTGTGGATTCTTTCAATTTCTATTTTACCCTCTGGTGCTAGAATATCAGGGTGCTTTTCCTGGATAATTTCTTGAAAGATAATGTCTAGGCTCTTTTTTTGATCATGGCTTTCAGATAGTCCAATAATTTTTAAATTCTCTCTCCTGGATCTATTTTCCAGGTCAGTTGTTTTTTTCCAATGAGATATTTCACATTGTCTTCTATTTTTTCATTCTTTCAGTTTTGTTTTACAATATCTTGATTTCTCATAAAGTCATTAGTTTCCATTTGCCCCATTCTAATTTTTAAGGAAGTATTTTCTTCAGTGAGCTTTTAGACTTCCTTTTCCATTTAGCCAATTCTGCTTTTTAAGGCATTCTTCTCCTCATTGGCTTTGACCTCTTTTGGCATTTGGGTTAGGCTATTTTTTAAGGTGCTATTTTCTTCAGTATTTTTTTGGGTCTCCTTTATCAAGCTGCTGACTTGTTTTTCATGATTTTCTTGCATCACTCTCATTTCTCTTCCCAGTTTTTCCTCTACTTTTCTTACTTGCTTCTTGAAATCCTTTTTAAGCTCTTCCATGGCCTAGAACCAATTCATATTTTTCTTGGAAGCTTTGGATGTAAGAGCTTTGACTTGGTTGTCTTCATCTGGTTGTACGTTTCGATCTTCTTTGACACCAAAAAAAGATTATATGGTCTGATTCTTTTTGCACTGCTTGCTCATGATTCATGCTGACTACTTGAGTTATAAACTCTTTATTAAGGTAGGGGTCTGCTTCCAGTGTGGAAAATGTACTGTCCCAAACATTGGGAGTTTTGTGCAGCTGTTTTCAGAGATACTTCTAAGGACTTGTAAATTTTCAGTTCTTCCAAGATGCTATGGTCAAGGGCAAGATGTTTACTACTTTCCTGGCCTGTGCTCTGGTCTATGAGTGGCCACAAACACTCTTCGCTGCCTTGGAACTGTGAAGAGAATTTCCTCTCCACCGCCACCACAAGCTCCAACATGGCAGCGCTCTTCCTCACCTCAGAACCACCACCCAGAGCTGTGACCCAAATCTAAGCATTGGCAAAGCAAGAGAATCCTGCCTTAGCACCAACAAAGAGATCCCTGCAATTCCCTTCTGATCAGCCACTTGAATTCCCCTCCATCTGTGGGCCAGGAGCTCTGGAAGCAGCCATTGCCACAGTGCTGCTCTGGGACTGGGGCTGGACCAAGCTCCTCTCTCACCACGGTCAGACAGACCTTTCCTATCGACCTTCTAAGTTGTCTTTGGTGTTTGTGATTTGTGAAGTCTGGAAACTGCCACAGCTCCCCTTCATTCAGTCCCCTGAGGACTGCTCCAGGTTCACTAAGGCCAGTCTTTGCAGGCGTGGCCCATGCTGAACTGCACTCCTCTCTCTCCCTGGCACAATAGACCTTTCCAATAAACTATCCAGGTTGTCTTGGGCTGGAAATTTGTTTCACTCTGTCTTTTGTGGATTCTGGTGCTCTAGAATTTGTTTAGAGCTATTTTTACAGGTATTTGGAGGAGTTTTGGGAAGAGTTCAAGCAATCACTGCTTTTACTCCAGCATCTTGGCTCCACCCCCCAATTCTAATTTTTAATAAATTATTTAATGATCTTTTGTACCTCCTTTTTCATTTGGTCAATTCTATTTTCTAAGGAGTTCTTTTCTTCATTGGGCTCTTATGCTTCTTTTACCATTTGGCCTACTATGTTTGAGGTGTTACTTTTTTCAGTATTTTTTATGCCTCCTTTACCAAGCTGTTGCCTCATTTTTTCCCCCGATTTTCTTGTACCACTCTCATTTTTTCCCCCAATTTTTACTCTGATTTTTTAAAAACACTTTTTGGGCACCTCCAGAAATTCATTTTGTTTGTTTGTTTGTTTGTTTGTTTTGGCCTAAGAACAATTCACATTTTTTTTTTGAGGCTTTGGATGTAGAAGTTTTGACTTCTGAGTTTGTATTTTCATTTTCTCTGTCACCATAGTAACTTTCTATAGTCAGGTTCTTTTATTGTTTTTGTTTGCTCATTTTTCCAGCCTATTTATTGATTTTTAACTCTATATTAGAGTGGGGCTCTGCTCCCAGGATTGAGGGGGCACTATCCCAAACTTCATGCCTTTCTTGCTGCTACTTTCGGAGCTATTTTGATGGGTCTGTCAGTTTTCAGTTCTTCCAAGATGGTATGATGTAAGGGAAGATGTGGTCACTGCTCTCCTGGCTTGTACTCTGGTCTGTAAGAGACTACAAGCACTCTTCTCCACCCCGAACTGTGACCAAAGTCCCCACTGCATACAACCATAAGTTCATCTGTGCCAGTGCTACTCCTCATCCTGGGACTGTCATCCAGGACTGAGAACCAGGTCTTCATATGGCCAGTGCAAGAGAGGTCTACGCTCAATGCCAGCAAAATGATCCCCGTAATCTTCTTTTAACCAGTTGTCAGACTTCCTTACCATCTGTGTGCTGAGAACTCTGAAAGTTGTTGTTGCTTCCACTGATTCAATTGCCCTAATACCTGCTGCTGATTTGTTGGGGCCCAGCCTGTGCTGGACTGCATTCCACTCACAACCTGGTGTGACAAACCTTTCCTTATGATTTACTAAGTTACTTTGGGCTGGAAAATTGTTTCACCACATTCTTTTGTGGGTTCTGCTACTCCAGAATTCATTTTGAGGTATTTAAAGTTGTTTGGTCAGGAATCTGGAAGAGCACAGGAGAGACCCTGGCTTTGTGTTGGTTAGTTTTAATAAATTACTCATTTTTCCTATTTTTTAATCCTCTGTTGCAAGAGATGTCTCACTGGATAGCAGTGAGGGGAGAGATAGATTAAGAAAATAATCTGTTTTTTAAAACAAATCAATAACAATAAAAATATAGATAGATAACTCAAACAAGATAAGAATCTCAGTCCTATGTGACAGAAATGTGGGTTTGAAGTTTGTCAATCTAAGTTAGAGAAGAGTCACCATATATTAGGTCATGTTTTGTGGCGTCTCATTTAGTTAATAGAAGAAGAGAAGAGAGTACAGATGACAACTATTAGAATCCAACTGAGAAGTCAACAAGAAGTTCTTACAAAAACTGAGATTTCATAAGCCAGAAGATAGAACTCAGAAATCTGGAGCAAAGGACCTGACAGAACTGAGAAGCTAACAGAAATTGAGTCCAGCTGACAGACAGTGTCTACAGTTGATGTTGGGAGTTAATTTGATTAAAGAAAAATTCAGCTGTTCAAAAGGGCTATTTAGTTAAAAGGTCAAACCTCTCTCTAGGTAAAGAGCTGCTTTGCTCTCTATCACCATCTACAGCTTGAGAGAAGGAAAACTACTCACTAGTTAGCCTATACTGTCCTTTATTGCCCTCTATGGCTCAAGAAAGGGAGTTCCTTCAAAGCCCAATGAAGAGATTTGGATAGCTTGACAGATTAAAAGATTAAAGGAATTACTTTTTAATCAAAGCAGGCCACAATGTTCCAGAGCACCATGAAGGTAGCAGACCTATTGAGTTCTTCAGATCCCAACCTTAAGGCTGATCTTCACCAACAGAATATTACATTCCTTAAGCCCCTTGGGAATATCAAAGAAGAGGAGCTATCCCACCCAGCAGGTAACTGACTCACGGAGCATATTGTTCCCAAAGGAGACCAAGGACATCAAAGTCTGTAGGACAGAGTTTTGAGTTATCCCAGGCACATGGGTTTACCTATTCATGTCCTTTTCTACAGAGTTTCTATGTGTGTGTTGCTTATTTGTGCATTGCTGGGTGAGCATGACTGAGTTTTAGGAGTGAACTGTTATGTTTTCATAATTATTGTATGCCGCTTTCTATTTAGTAAATGTTATGTTATGATCATTCTTGTATGTGCTTTCTCATTTTTTGGAGACTTTTATTTTTTACATTTATTTATTCTATTTTAAATTTATGGAATAAAACACATTTTCATGACAGTATAATAAAAATATGTGCATGAAATTGCAAATTTATTATGTACAACTTGCTATTTCTTTTAATATATAATATAGTTATGTATTTTTTTCCTTTTTCCATCCCCCCTGCCCAAGAGATGGCTACTATTAGACACAAATATTATATATATATATATATATTCCATGTGTATGTTTATATGTAAAATTATTCAACAAGCTTCTATTTATCAATTCTTTCTCTGTCTGCAGAGAGCATCTTTCTTCATATGTCCTTTATAGTTAATTTGGCTACTTATAATAGTCAAAATGAGTTATTTGCTCAATGTCATTCTTAAAACAATGTTGCTGTTACTGTATAAAATGCTCTCTTGGTTCTGCTCATTTCACTCTTCAATATTTCATGCAAGTCTTTCCATATCTTTCTAAGATCATTGTTTTCTCATTGTTAAGAGTTTATTTAAATAATGTTTAATAGTTAATGATGTCATTGTAACTAATTCATATAAATGTCAAGCATACTGGTGGGGACTCAGGAGATACAGTGATTTGTATAGCCATTTATTTCCCCATATTTGTTTTACTCTAGGACTTGAGAAAGAATTATAGTATCATGGCCACCTATGACTCCCTCTAGAAAAAACCCTTCAGATCTGTGAGAGTGAATAAATCCTGGGATGAGTGATCCAACCCAGAGAGAAGAAAAGGAAGGCCAGGGTTAGGTCAAGCAACATGTGCCACATTACATATATAAGACACTGGCATGCTTTTCTATTCATTCTGATCTTGTACATAACTTAGAATAGAGGCCATTAACCATTTTTGTTTGTTTCATTGACCAGCCTTGTAAAGCTTGTGGACCTCCTCTACATGCATACAATAAAATACATAAGCTTACAAATAAAATTAATTAATGTGTTTATTATATATACATATATGTCTATATGTACACATATATGTCTATATGGATATATATGTGTCTATGTCTGTATACAAATGTGTGTATATATCATAGCCTTAGGCCAAGAACTTATTTTAGAATAATTTTAAAATATTTATATATCTTAAACATATTACAGATCCCCGAAGGAAAATACTCTATTAGATAAGATGAGTAATCATTCCAATGGAGGGATTTGTTGGCCTGGACAATCAATGATTTTTTAACCATTGGATTTAGAATCATTTTTCATGTATCTAGGAATAGATTGACCTCCCTTATTATACTGCTCTACCTAATACTAACATGAGGGTTGTCATACAGGAACAGAAAAAAGGTTCATTCAGCCCAATATTTTGTCTCTGATGTCAATCAGAATGTTCTTTATAGTAAAAATATCCATATCAAGTTTCTTAAAAACATAAAGACATGGGGTGAGGTGGGAGAACTCAGATCTAATTAATACAAACAAACAAAAAGTGACTGAGACCTCAGAAACTGCCTATCTCTATACTTATTCATCTACATAAAATTATTGTGAGTCATCTATACATTAATCAAGAGTGTTAATCCAAAACCTTTGTCCCTGCATGCTCAATTCTTCAGCTATAGAACTCTTGGGCAATTAGGTGCCACATTGGTTAGAGTACTAAGTCTACAGTCAGGAAGACTCATCTTCCTCAGTTCAAATTTGGCCTAAGCCCCTTACTTGCTGGTCAAGTCAGTTAACCCTGTTTGCCTCAGTTCTCTTATCTGATAGATGACCTGGAGAAGGAAATGTCAAACCACTCCAGTTTAAAAGAATTTCCCACATGAGGTCATGAAGAGTCAGACAGCTGGAAAATGATTAATGACAATAGAACCCTTGCCCTGGTGTCTCACTGTCTTGATTGTGGAATACCTCATAATTCTCATATCCATACAATTTCAGCTGTGTATCACCTTATACCCTGGATATATTGTCTTCTTGCCTGCCATTCTACCACCACATGTGTACCTTAATCCATTCAATATCTCAAATCTCACACAGAATTTTCTAGTTTTGGCAACATAGTCAAATCAATACAGCTATTACTACTAGAAAGGATGCATCAATTATACCCATATGGTGCCATTCATCATCACTGTAACTTCCCAAAACAATATACTCCTTCCTGTCTGCAACATATATGATGTCTTCTCCAATCAGAATATAAGCTCCTTGAGGAAAGGGATTATCTAATCATTTGCATTTGTATAGAATTTAGCATAGTGTGGGACACATAATAAATGTTTAATGAATACTCTTTTGGCTTTTTTTTTGGCTTTTTGGTGGGGTTAAGTGACTTGCCTGGGGTCACACAGCTGGTAAGTGTCAAGTGTTTGATGCCAAATTTGAACTCAGGTCCTCCTGACTCCAAGGCCAGAACTTAATGAATATTCTTCATAATCATTCATATTAATAGGGACAAAAGTTTTTACTAGCAATATTTATTAGATAACATCTTTATAATTTTTGATTGACTAATATATACAAAGATTACAAGATCCTACTATACCTATTTTTTGTTAATTGTGAAAAAAAAGACATTTTACTTAATTCAGCAAAATACTTCCTTAGCTTGGTTTTTCCCATCCGTTTGTCAAAATCACTGAAAATTAATTCAAAGAAATAAATTTGTTCAATGATCCTCTGATCGTAAACATATATCATAAATTTGGAGCTGGAGGGAACCTTAGAGACCATCTGTTTCCAACACCCTCATATTTATAGATATGGAAATGAAGGTCCAGAAATGTTATATTAATCATCCAAGGTCACACAGGTAGTAAATATCAAGGTGGGAATATGAACAGAGATCTCAGATCAGAATCTAGCACACTTTCTACTGATCTACCTTGTCTCCCCATTAGATGAGGCATAAAACAGGGGTATCTATCTATCTATCTAATTTATAGATTTATCTTTATCTATATATTCCATGACTTAATGAAAAAACAGCGCCATCTTTAAAAAGAATCATTTCAAGAACTTTACCATTCTTGGGAAATTTCCCTTCAATTTTAATTTTATGCTGGATCTCCTCCATCACAGTAGAAAATATATTTCATTATATCTATCTATATCTATCTACCTATTATCTATCTATATCTTTAGCTAGCTATAGCCACAGATACACACACACACACACACACACACACTCACACACATACAGATAGAAATAAATAATAGTATTCCATCCCAATAACATACCACAATTTGTTCAGTCATTTCACAATTAATAGGCATCCCCTCAATATCCAATTCTTTGCTAACACAAAAAGAGCTGCTATCAACATTTATGTGCAAATAGGTCCCTTCCCCCCTCCTTTTTTTTAATCTCTTTGATATACTGGACTAATAGTGGTATTACTGTATATTTTACATAACTTTGGGTATAGTCCCAAATTGTTCTCCAAAATGACTGAACCAGTTCACAATTCCATTAATAGTGTATTAATGTACCTAGTTTTCCATACTCCCTCCAGCATTTATTATTTTCCTTTTCTATCATGTTAGTCAATCTTATACATATGATCCTCTCTATCTCTTATTTAGTCATAAATTCTTCCCTAATACATATATCTAATAAATATATTTTCTCATGCTTCCCTAATTTACTTATGACATTAGCCTTTATTTCTAAGTCATTTACCCATTTTGACCTTATTTGGGTATGTGGTATGAAATATTGATCTATGCTTAGTTTCTGCTAAACAGCTTTCCAGTTTACCCAGAAATTTTTGTCAAATGATGATTCTTGCCCCCAAAGTTTGGATCATCAGTTCTCTCACTGGAGGTGGGTAGTATTTTTCATCATGGGTCATTTGAAATCATCTTGGATCATGATATTAATCAGAGTAGATAACTCTTTCACAGTTAATCATCATTACAATATTGGTATTACTGTATATGATGTTCATCTGGTTATGTTCAATTCAGTTAACTTCAACATCAATTCATATAAGTCTTCCCAGTTATCCCACAAATTTTGGAATATTGTCTCATTGTTGTCCTCTTTAATGAATTATTGATTATTTCTATGACTTGTTTTTGAACCACTCATTCTTTGGATTGAATTATTTTTCTCTGATAATTTTAATCTATGCTTCCACAGCCCATTGTTGAATATAATTTTATTACATTTTGGTCTGAAAAGGTGCATTTAATATTTCTGCTATGCTAATTTGGTTGTGAGGTTTTTAAGGCTGTGATACATGGTCAGTTTTTGTGAAGATGCAATGTAAAGCAGATAAAAACAAAAGTTTACTCTTTTCTATTCCCATTTAATTTTCTTCAAAGGTTCATCATATCTAAATTTTCTAAAATTCTATTCATTTTCTTAATTTTTTTCTTATTTGTTTTATAATTAAATTTATGTAGCTCTCAAGGGGAAAACTGAGGTCCCCCGCTAGTATAACTCTACTGTCTATTTCCTCTTCTAACTCATTTTTATTCTTTTAAGAGTTCAAATGCTATGCTCAGTGTATATATGTTTAGTATTAATATTATTTCATTGTCTCTGCTACCTTTTAACGAGATGAAGATTCCCTGCTTATCTGTTTTAATTAGGATTATTTGGCTTTTGCTTTGTATGAGATCATAATTGCTACCTGGCCTTTTTTACTTGAGCTGAAACATAATAGATTGTACTTCAGCCCCTTATTACCACTCTATGTGTGTGTCTATCTGTTTAAAATCTTTTTCTTGTAAGAAGCATATTGTTGGGTTTTGATTTCTAACCCATTCTGCTATCCATTTCCACTTTATGGAAATCCCACTCATATTCACAGTTATGATTACTAACAGTGCATTTTCTTCTATCCTATTTTCTTTTTATCCTTATCTCTCTTTTATTACTCTGTCCTTTCTCAAAAGTCTGTTTCATTTCTGACCTCTGCTATCCTTAATTCACTCACCCTTTAATCACCCTCCTTTCTTTTATCCCTTCCCTTCTTACTTCCATGTTGGATAACATAGATTTATATACCTACCTGAGTAGGTGTGTGTGTGTGTATGTGTTTTTGTGTTCCCTCTTTGAACCAGTATTGATGGGGGTGAAGTTCAAGCATTGCCTGTCCCACCTGATTTTCCCCTCCATTGTAAAAGTTCTTCCTTCAATGCCTCTTTTAATTTTCCCCATTCTTGGATGTTGATAGGCAGAGCCAAGATGGTGGAGTGAAAGCAGTGACTTGCTTGAGCTCACCCCCAAACCCCTCCAAAATACCTGTTAAAAAATGGCTCTAACAAATTCTAAAGCAGCAGAACCCACAAAAAGACAGTGTGAAACAAGTTTCCAGCCCAAGACAACCTGGATGGTTAATCAGAAAGGTGTATTGCACTGGGTGGTGAGAGGAAGGCAGTGTGGCATGGGCATGCAGGCCGCAGTGACCCTGGAGCAGGCCTCAGAGGACTGAATCACAGGCAGCTGTGGCAGTTTTCCAGACTTCTCAACCCACAAATGCCAAAGACAACTTAGAAGGTCAGTGGGAAAAGTATATGACTGCAGTGAGAAAAGGAGCTAGGTCTCAGCTTCAAGTCCCGAGCAGGGCCTCTGGGGCAGCAGCTGCCTCCTGAGCTTCTGGCCCACAGACTGAGGGGGAATCAAGTAGCTGATCAGAGGGGGATTGCAGGGATCTCTTTGCCAGAGCTGAGGCAGGAATCTCTTGCTCTGCCCATACTTGGATCTGGGTCACAGTTCCGAGGGGGGGTCCTGGGGCAAGGAGGAGTGCTGGCATGGTGGAGCTTGTTGGCACTGTGCAGAAGAAACACCTTGCCCCTGATCATACCACCTTGGAAGAAGTGAAAATTTACAGGTCCCTAGAAGAATCTCTGAAAACAGCTGTCCAAACCCCCGAAGCTTGGGACAGTATGTTCTCCACATTGGAAGCAGACTCTTACCTTAACAAAGAGTTTAAAGCTCAAGTAATTGGCTGGGATCATGAGTAAGCAGTGCAAAAAGAGTCAGACTATATTATCTTACTTTGGTGACAAAGGAGATCAAAACATACAACCAGAAGAAGACAATAAAGACAAAACTCCTACATCCAAAGCCTCCAAGAAAAATATGAATCAGTCCCAGGCCTTGGAAGAGCTCAAAAAGGATTTTGAGAAGCAAGTAAGAGAAGTAGATGAAAAACTGGGAAGAGAAATGAGAGTGATGCAACAAAATCATGAAAAACAAGTCAACAGCTTGCTAAAGGAGACCCAAAAAATACTGAAGAAAATAATACCTTAAAAAATAACCTAACCCAAATGGTAAAAGAGGTACAAAAGCCAATGAGAAGAATGCTCTAAAAAGCAAAATTGGCCAAATGGAAAAGGAAATCCAAAAGCTTACTGAAGAAAATATTTCCTTAAAAATTAGAATAGAGCAATGGGAAGCTAGTGACTTTATGAGAAATCAAGATACTGTAAAACAAATCCAAAGGAATGAAAAATTAGAAAATAATGTGAAATATCTCATTGGAAAAACAACTGACCTGGAAAATAGATCCAGGAGAGAGAATGTAAAAATTATCAGACTATCTGAAAGCTATGATCAAAAAAAGAGCCTAGACATTATCTTTCAAGAAATTATCAAGGAAAACTGCCCTGATATTTTAGAACCAGAGGGCAAAATAGAAATTGAAAGAATCCACTGATCTCCTCCTGAAAGAGATCCCCAAAGGAAAACTCCTAGGAATATTGTAGCCAAATTCCAGAGTTCCTAGGTCAAGGAAAAAATATTGCAAGCAACTAGAAAGAAACAATTCAAATATTGTGGAAACACAATCAGGATAACACAAGATTTAGCAGCTTCTACATTAAGGGACTGCAGGGCATGGAATATAATATTCCAGAGGGCAAAGGAGATAGGGTTACAACCAAGAATCACCTACCCAACAAAACTGAGTATAATCCTGCAGGGGAAAAAAATGGTCATTCCGTGAAATAGAGGACTTTCAAGCATTGTTGATGAAAAGACCAGAGCTGAATAGAAAATTTGACTTTCAAATACAAGACTGAAGTGGAACATGAAGAGGTAAACAGGAAAGAGAAATCATAAGAGACTTATTAAGGTTGAACTGTTTACATTCCTGTATGGAAAGATGATATTTGTAACTCATGAGACCTTTGTCAGTATTAGGGTAGTTGGAGGGAAAAAATTATATGTATATGTAGATAGATAGATAGATAGATAGATCGATAGATCAATAGAGGGCACAGGGTGAGTTGAAGATGAAGGGGTGATATCTGGAGAATAAAATTAAGGGGTGAGAGAGGATTATACTAGAAGAAGGAGAAAGGAAGAGGTAAAACAGATTAAATTATCTCACAAAAAAACAGAAAAGAAAAGGCTCTTACAGTGGAGGGGAAATGGTGGAAAGTGAGAGGTAATGAGTGAATCTTATTCTCATAGGATTTGACTTAAGGAGGGAATAACATACACACTCAATTTGGTATGCAAATCAGTCTTACCCTACAAGAAAATAGGGAGGAAAGGGGATAAGAGAGTAGGGGAATGATAGAGAGGATGGCAGATTGGGAAAGGGGGTAATCAGAAGCAAATACTTCTGAGGAGGAACAGGGTCAAAAGAAACAATAGAATAAATGGGGGAGGGCAGGATAGGATTAAGGGAAATAGAATTAGTTTTTCTCAGCATGTCTACTATGGAAGTATTTTGCATAATTGCACATGTATAACCTATATTGAGTTGCTTGCCTTTTCAATGAGAGTGGGTGGGGAGGGAGAAAGGGAGAAAATTTGGAACCCGAAGTTTTAAAAACACATGTTTTAAAAAAATGTTTTCACATGCAACTGGGAAATAAGAAATACAGGAAATGGGGTACAGAAATCTATCCTGCCCTACAGGAAAATAGAAGGGGAAGAGGATAAGAGAAGGGGGGGGAGAGATAGAAGGGAAGACAGATTAGGGTAGGGGTATTCAGAATGCATGCCATCTTGGGGTGGGGGAGGGGCGAGATGGGGTGAAAATTTGGAACTCAAAATCTTGTGGAAGTAAATGTTGAAAACTAAAAATAAATAAATTTATTAACAAAAAAAGAAAAAAAATCCCCATTCTTTATCTACCTTCCCCCTTCTCCCAGTGTAGCCCTTTTTCTTACCTACCCACACTTTTTTTTAAATCATCCCAACATCTTCAACTCACTCTCATGTCTTTAGTCTATGTAGAGTGTTTCTGATGACTTAGTCATTTTCAGTCATGTATGACTCTTTATGACCCCATTTGGTGTTTCTTGGCAGAGATACTGGAATGGCTTGCCATTTCTTTTTCCAGCTCATTTGACAGATGGAAAAAATAAGGCAAATAAGGGTTAAGTGACTTTTCTGGGATCACACAGCTACTGTATGAAGCCACATTTGAACTCAGGTCTTCCTGACTCCATGCCTGATGCTCTATCCACTATACCACCTAGCTGCACAGAGTCTTTTTAACTACCCTCATAATGATAAAATTTGTAGGAGTTACATGTATCATCTTTTCACACAACAATTTAAGCACTTTAACCTTATTGAGTATTGAGTCCTTTATGATTTCTATTTCATGTTTACCTTTTCATGCTTCTCTTGAGTCATATTTGAAAGTAAAATTTTCTATTCATTTCTAGTCTTTTCATCATGAATGCTTGAAAGTCCTAGAGGACTTTCATTAAATGCCAATTTTTTTTCCCCTGAAGGATTATACTCAGTTTTACTGGGTAGAATGTTCTTGGTTGTAACCCTAACTTCTTCTGGAAATAGCATATTCCAAGCCCTCTGCCTCTTTAATGTTGTAGCTGCTAAACTTTGTGTGAGCCTGGCTGTGACTCCACAGCATCAGAATGGTTTCTTTCTGATTGCTTAAAGTATTTTCTGTTTGACTAGAGATCTCCAGAATTTTGCTGTAATATTCCTGGGAGTTTTAATTTTGGGATCTGTGTCAGGAGGTGATCAGTGGATTTTTTCCACATCTATTTTACCCTCTAGTTCTAAGATATTTGGCTCATTTTTCTCTATAATTTCTTGAAACATAATGTCTAGCTTCTTCCTTTGAGCATGGCTTTCAGGTAGTCCAATAATTCTTGAATTATCTCTCTTAGATCTGTTTTCCAGGTTAGTTGTTTTTTTCTAATGAGATATTTCACATTTTCTCCTATTTTTTTTTCGTTCTTTTGAATTTCTTTTGTTTCTTGATGTCTTATAGAGCAATAAGTTTCCACTTCCCAAATCTAATTTTTAAGGAATTATTTTCTTCAGTGAGCTTATTAACCTCTTTCTTCACTTGGTCAATTCTGCTTTTTAAGTAAAATTTTATACTTTATTTTAAGCCATTTGGGCAATTCTGTTTTTTTTCTTATTTATTTACTTATAATTAATTTATTTATTCTTAGTTTTCAACATTCACTTCCACAAGATTTTAAATTCCAAATTTTCTCTCCATCTCATCCCTCTCCCACCCCAAAATGGCATGCATTTGGAATACCCCTTCTATCTCTCCCCCTTCCTTATCCCCTTCCCCTTCAATTTTCCTGTAGGGCAAGATAGATTTCTATACTCCATTTCCTATATATCTTATTTCCAAGTTGCATGCGAAAACAATTTTTTTATCTTTTGTTTTTAAAATTTTGGATTCCAAATTTTTTCCCTTCCTTCCTCCCCACCCACCCTCATTGAGAAGGCAAGCAACTCAATACAGGTTAAACATGTGTAGTCATGCAAAACACTTCCATAGTAGTCATGTTGTGAAAAACTAAGTATATTTCCCTTCATCCTATCCTGCCCCCCATTTATTCTATTCTCTCTTTTAACCCTGTTGCTCTCTAGAAATGTTTGTTTCTGATTATCCCCTCCCCAAACTGCTCTCCCCTCTATCGACCTCTTGCTCTCTTATCCCCTTCCCCCACTCTTTTCTGTGGGGTAAGATAGATTTCCATACCCGATTGAGAGTGTATGTTATTCTCTCCTTAAGCCAAACCTTATGAGAAGAAGATTCACTCATTCCCTCTCACCTTCCACCCATTTCCCCTTCACTGTAAAAGCCTTTTCTTGCCTGTTTTACGTGAGATAATTTACCCCATTCTACCTCTCCCTTTCTTGTTCTCCCAGTATGAGCCTCTCTCAGCCTTTAATTTTATTCTCCAGATGTCACCTCTTCATCTTCAACTCACCTTGTGTGCTTTATCTATCTATCTATCTATCTATCTATCTATCTATCTATCTATCTAT
>NW_020954641.1:20124448-20196162 GCF_900497805.2 Vombatus ursinus
TATCTATCTATCTATCTATCTATCTATCTATCTATCTATCTATCTATCTATCTATCTATATACATATAATCTTTTTCCCTCTAACTACTCTAATACTGACAAAGGACTCATGAGTTACAAATATCGTCTTTCCATGCAGGAATATAAACAGTTCAACTTTATTAAGTCTCTTATGATTTCTCTTTCCTGTTTACCTCTTCATGTTTCTCTTGAGTCTTGTGTCTGAAAGTCAAATTTCCTGTTCAGCTCTGGTCTTTTCATCAAAAATGCCTAAAAGTCCTCTATTTCACTGAATGACCATTTTTCCCCTGAAGAATTATGCCCAGTTTTGCTGGGTAGGTGATTCTTGGTTGTAATCCTATCTCCTTTGCCCTCTGGAATGTTATATTCTAAGCCCTCCAGTTCCTTAATGTAGAAGCTACTAAATCTTGTGTTATCCTGATTGTGTTTCCACAATACTTGAATTGTTTCTTTCTGGCTGCTTGCAATATTTTCTCCTTGATCTAAGAACTCTGGAATTTGGCTACAATGTTCCTAGGAATTTTCCTTTGGGGATTTCTTTCAGGAGGTGATCATTGGATTGTTTCAATTTCTATTTTCCCTCTGGTTCTAAAACTGATATTTTAAACTGCCCTGATAGGCAGTTTTCCTTGATAATTTCTTGAAAGATAATGTCTAGGCTCTTTTTTTGATCATGGCTTTCAGATAGTTCAATAATTTTTAAATTCTCTCTCCTGGATCTATTTTCCAGAGCAGTTGTTTTTCCAAATGAGATATTTCACATTGTTCCATATTTTTTCATTTTTTTGAATTTGTTTTACAGTATCTTGATTTCTCATAAAGTCACTAGCTTCCCATTGCTCTATTCTAATTTTTAAGGAAGTATTTTCTTCAGTAAGCTTTTGAACTTCCTTCTCCATTTGATCAATTTTTCTTTTTAAGGCATTCTTCTCCTCATTGGCTTTTTGAACCTCTTTTGCCATTTGGGTTAAGCTATTTTTTTTTTGGCAATTGGGGTTAAGTGACTTGCCCTAGTCACTTAAGTGACAGCTAGTAAGTGTCAAGTGTTTGGTCTGAGGCCAGATTTGAACTCAAGTCCTCCTGACTTCAGGGCCAGTGCTCTATTCACTGCACCACCTAGCTTCCCCCAAGGCTATTTTTTAAAGTGTTATTTTCTTCAGTATTTTTTTGGATCTCCTTTAGCAAGCTGTTGACTTGTTTTTCATGATTTTCTTGCATCACTCTTATTTCTCTTTCCAGTTTTTCCTCTACTTCTCTTACTTGCTTCTCAAAATCCTTTTTGAGCTCTTCCATGGCCTGGGACCAATTCATATTTTTCTTGGAGGTTTTGGATGTAGGAGTTTTGACTTTGTTGTCTTCTTCTGGTTGTATGTTTTGATCTTCTTTGTTACCAAAGAAAGATTCTATGGTCTGATTCTTTTTGCACTGCTTGCTCATGATTCATGCCAATTACTTGAGTTATAAACTCTTTGTTAAGGTAGGAGTCTGCTTCCAGTGTGGAGAATGTACTGTCCAAAGCTTTAGGGGTTTTGTGCAGCTGTTTTCAGAGATACTTCTAGGGACCTGAAAATTTTGAGTTCTTCCAAGGTGCTATGATGAAGGATGAGGTGTTTACTCCTTCCCTGGCCTGTGCTCTGGTCTATGAGTAACCACAAGCACTCTTTTCTGTCTTGGAACTGTGAGGAGGAATTCCTCCCCACAGCCACTACAAGCTCCACCACGCCAGTGCTCCTCCTCGCCCAAGGACCACTACCCAGAACGGTGACCCAGATCCAAGCTCGGGCAAAGCAAGAGAATCCTGCACCAACAAAGAGATCCCTCCAATCTCCCTCTGATCAGTCACTCGATTCCCCCCCAAGTCTGTGGGCCAGAAGCTCTGGAGGCAGCTGCTGCCCTGGGGCCAGGCTCAGGGACTGGGGTTGGGACTCTGACCAGCTTTTCTCTCTCACCACAGACACAGACTTTTCCCACTGACCTTCTAAGTTGTCTTTGGTGTTCATGGGTTGACAAATCTGGAAACCACCACAGCTAACTGAGATTCAGTCCCCTGAAGACTGCTCCAGGTTCGCTGAGGCCTGTGTGCCCATCCTGAACTGTGCCCCTCTCCCTGCTGGGTGTGATATACCTTTCCGATCAACCATTTAGGTTGTCTTGGCTGGAAATTTGTTTCATTCTGTCTTTTTGTGGGTTCTGCTACTTTAGAATTTGTTTAGAGACATTTTTTTTACAGGTATTTGGAGGGGTCTGGGAGAAAGCTCAAGCAAGTCACTATGTTTACTCTGCCATCTTGGCTCCATCCCACAATTCTGTTTTTAAGGTGTTTTTTTCTTTGATATTTTTGTTCCTCTGTTAATTGTCTTTCCATAATTTTTTTGCATAGTTCTGATTTCTTTCCCAAGATTTTCCTCTATCATTCTTATTTGGTTTAATTTATTTTTACTCTTCCTGGAATTCTTGTTGGGTTTGTATCTAATTCTCATTTTTACTTTGATTCTTTCATTGTAGATGTTTTGACATCATTATCTTCTGAGTTTCTGCCTTGATCCTTCGTGTCAACATAGCAGCTTTTTATGGTCAGATTCTTTTTTTTTTTTTTGCTTTTCATTCATTTTTCTAGGCTATTTCCTAACTTTTACCTTTGTGTTAAAATTGGACTCTAATTACTGATTAGATATGGATGATAGAGAACAGTGGAAGATGACACCCAGTTTGCTAGTCTAGGTGACTGCGAGGATGGTGGTACCCTTGGTAGTAAAAGGGAGACAGAAAAAGGAGATGATTTTAGGGGAAAGATAATGAATTCAGCTTTGACTATGTTGAGTTTATGTTTATGGAACACCCAATTTTAAACATATAATTGGCAGCTAGAGATTAAATTCTGAGGGTTAAGAGAGAGGTTATGGCTGAACAAGTATATCTGAGAGCCATCTGCATAGGGATTTTATTTGAAACCATGGGATATGATAAGATCATCTATAGTACAGAAAGAGAAGAGAAAAGTGATGAGTTTAGAGCCTTGGGAAATCATTACAGTTAGTGGTCATTATCTGAAGGAAAAAAAAACCTGGATTCTACAATGCTCATATTTCCTTATAATCCAGTTCTCATAGCCATATGTTGCTACTGGAAAAACCATAGCTTTGATTATTTGGACCTTTGTTGGCAAAGTGATATCTCTGTTTTTTTAGTATGCTGTTCAGATTTGCCATAGCTTCCCTTACAAGGAGCAAGTGTCTTTTAATTTCATGGCTGCAATCAATATCTGCAGTAATCTTTGAGCCCAAATGTAAAATCTTAGTCTTATTCCTCCATTTGCCAGGAAATGATATGACCAGTTGCCAAGATCTTAGTTTTTTTTTTTATGTTAAGCTTCAAGCCAGCTTTTACACTCTCCTCTTTCACCCTCATCAAGATGCTTCCTAATCCCTCTTCACTTTCTACCATCGGTGTGTTACCACCTGCATATCTGAGATTGTGGATATTTCTTTAGAACCCTTAATTCTAGCTTTTGATTCATCCAACCTGGCATTTTGTATGATGTACATATAAAAGTTATATAAATATATGTTAAATAAATAAGGTAGCAATAAAGCTGAAGGCCACAGAATCAACACTTTTGGATTGTGATACTGGAGAAGACTTTTGAAAATCTTTTGGACAGCAAGGGGACCAAATTTGTCAATACTTTAAAAAAAAACTTGATTCAGGTTTTCCATTGGAAAGTCAAATACTGAAGCTTAAATACTTTGGCCACATAATGAGAAGACATTGGAAAAGACCCTGATGTCGGGAAAGGGTGAAGGCAAAATGAAAAGGGGATGACAGAGGATGATATAGATAGATAGTGCCATGGAAATAATGAGCATGAGCTTGGACAGACTTTGAGAGATAGTGGAGGACAGAAGGATTTGATATGCTGTGGTCTGTGAGGTCACAAAGAATTGAACATGGCTGAACAATTAAACAACAACAACAACAACCACCTGAAAGATGATGCAGCAAAGATCCCAGATAAAGAGTAACCATAAATGTAAGAGAAGAACCAAGAAAGTAATGTCATGAAAACTTAAGGCAAAGAGAATATTAAGGAGAATTGATTGATCTACACTGTCAAATGCAGCACAGAAGTCAAGAATGAGGACTAAGAATTTGTAGGATTTGAAGCTTAGAATGAATTTAGTGATTGCAGGATTATAATTTTAGAGCTGGATTGGAAGTCATATAGTCACTTGTAATATCTTTCTATCCAGTTACCAAATCCCCTACCATTTCTGAGGTAAGAACTCCTAAAGCTTCTGCTCCTGTTGTCATAGCTTCCAAGGTGTACAGCTATTGTTGTCATCACATGGGCTCTGGGCAAGCCTCCACCCCTGTATCACACACCTCTCCTTCTAACTTTTGAATTTGTCTTGAGTTGGAAAAATGCCTCACCCTGATTTTTTGGTTGCTCAGAATTTGATTTAAGGTATTATCTTAAAGTTGTTTAGAGGTGTCATGAGTGAAATTTAACAAAAAAGATAAACTGAGACAATTCTCTGAGAAAGATAACAATTTATTAATAGGGTGTCATACCTATTAATAAAGAATAGGTCAGTGTCTCTGCCTCTGGCCAAAGGCTCCAATCAAAAAGATAGCTCCCCTTATATAGGTTTTGGAAAGTACAGAACAAAGAACAGAACATGGTAGGCAACATCACGGGGTAGATGGAAACATGATTAGTTACATAGCTGAGGCATGGGGGAATGATATGATTTATTAGAAGTTTGGTAATGGAGGGCTAGCAAAAACAAACACAACAACAAAAGAAAAACAAACCAAAACAAAAGCTCCTTACCCTGTGACTAAAAAGTGATCTTTTTTTTTTTAGTCTACCTGCAAGATAGTGACCCAGACTTTTTGAACAGCAAGCCAGACATCTTTAAAGGATAACTTGGTGTAGTAAAAATATTAGGTCTTACTCTCCTATTGTAGACCACATACCCCAAGGTTAGCTAAATTCCTTGAGGCAAGAATAGAACAGTGATTAATAAGAAAACTGGATTTCTGTAGTTAACCCATTATAGGCCAGCTGAATTCTGACCTGAATTCAGAGACCCATGACTAAAGAAGTTATAGGACAAAATAAATTAATTGCAAATAGGATCAACAAGAAAATGAGATATAATCAATCTTTATCATTTTAGAGGGGGATGTTGAGGAAGCTCAGCTATGGTGCTTCCTCTATTCTGCCATCTTGGCTCTGCCCCTGGAAGTCCTGAGACATGTTTCTTAAACAAACTGATGCAGAATAAAGCAAACAGAGCCAGAATAATATATTTTAAAAATAAATAATTTTAAAGACATCTTGTATATGAGTAGAAACCAGAAAATAATTTATAAAATAATATTTCAAAATTGAAATTACATTGAAAGTTGTAAGAACTATGATCAATACAAGGAAAATCCATGATTTGAGAAGACAAATGATATTAACATACTACTCACCTACTGACAGAGAGGTAATAGCTTTAGGGTGATACACACATATATACACACACAAAGAGAGGATTTATTTTCTTGACTATGCTACATGTATTTTTTTTATTTTCTTCATTTTTTAACATGATGTAAGGGGGAAGGGAATGAAAATAAATTTCTCTTAATTAAAAGAATTTTTTAATAAAGAGGTAGGGAGTGCTACAGGTCCTTTCCCTCTGTTTTTCATCTCTTTGGGAGAATATGCCTAGTGGTAATGTTCATTCTTGCTCATATGGCATGCACATATACATGTAATAAGCCATACAATTTGTTGGACTTGGATAATGGACAATCTGGCTCCTTGGGGACTAACATATGCTCTAACTCAACACCAAAGGACTTGCATTTTGGGGTGTAACAATCATTAATAGTCCTCACAACTGGTGAGGTTGCATTAGGGTCACAATTTCACAAGAGCTGAGGTACCACAGAGCTCCCAGTACATCTACAAATGCTTTAGTAATATCTCAGTAGACTCTGAAACCTCATCTAAAGTCCTTTCACAGACAAAAACATCAAAGTAATCAAGTGCTACTCAAACATTATAGTACTGCCATGAGGAAACATGCATCTGCTAGATTACAGAGGACGATATGGCCAGAAGGAGAGGCAGTGTGATCTTATAATCAGAATGTGCACATCCCAACTCCAAGCTAGTATTGTGTGGAAGGGGCCATGAGTGGAAGGAGGTTTAGTCCATAAGTAATTAGAGTGAAAGGACCAACAAGACTGGCTGGAGACTGAACTAAAAGTGCTGTACCTCAGTATGGGAGAATAAGGCCCAGGAGCCACAAGGATTCCCCTCACCTCAATAACTGAATAAATACCTTCCTTATTTTTTGCTCCAACTCCCTACCCTTCATAGAAAGTATGAACCACATAAGCCTGTGTAAAGAGGGGAAAGAGGATGGTGGTAGCATAATGGAAAGTGATATCAGATAGGAACACTCCATGACTAACTCAGAGGAGGACTTTGAGGGATGGGGTTGAGTTTTCCCACTATCTTCACTTCTTATTTTTGAACCCTTCACAGAAAAAGGAGAGGAAGTCAAGCTAGGGAAAGTTGGTGGGCAGCTCAAATACCTTTCATGGCCAGATACTGCTGGGCTGCTCACACAGAAAGAGGGTAAGAAAATAAAAACAGTCTATGTCAGAAGGTGGTGGATCAAGATAGGCATACTGATTTATGCTAGTAGAACTATGTTGATTTTTAGTAATTTTCAGTAGTGTCCAACTCTTTGTGGCACTATTTGGGGTTTTCTTGGCAAAGATACTAAATGGTTTGCCATTTCCTTCTCTAGCTCATTTTACAGATGGGGAAACTGAAGTAAATGAGATTAAGTCACTTGCCCAAGGATGTCTCATAGCTAGTAAGTGTCTGAGGCCAGATTTGAACTCAAGAAGATGAATTTTCCTGACTCTAGGCTCAGCACTCTATCAGCACCACTTAGCTGCCCTTAGTGGAGCTATGCATTGGTCCAAATATTCTGGGAAAATAATTTAGAATAATGCAAGAATTATTCAAGTGTAATGATTCTATACCCTTTCATCCAGTGATCCCACTTCTGCGTTTATATCCCAAGGAGGCCAATGACAGAAAGGTACCATATGTACCAAAATATTCAAAACAAGATTATTTGTCATAGCAGAAAGCTATAAATAAATTATACTGTCCTACACAAATTTTGTCACGTGGAGATTTCTAGGTGTTTTATGTGTATTTTTTTTGATGATTAAATCAAAGATGAAAATGGTATCTATCACTTGCTATTATTGAGTGACACATGAGTTTTTTAACTATATTATGCAACATAAGGTGATAATAAAGCATGATTTGTTTGGGAGGGGAGGGAACATGAAAGGGAGGAATTAAGTCACTATTTCATTTGTTTTTGCATGCTCTGTGGAGTTCTAGCTTATATACATATGTTCATGTGTGTTCAGTCAGGTGCTGAAACTCAAATGTAACAAACCATTTTATCAGGTATATGCCAGGTGTCAGTAAACACTACACATCTTATTTCCTCAAATGTTTTAAATTTCTTAGGTATTATACTGACCTCATGAGTGTGTTGATAAAGTTGGGAGTTTTGTTGCTATTGTTTGAATATGCATTGAAATAACTTTTAAATTTAAGAAATGAAACAACTCTTCTATTTAAGAATAAATCAATCAATATTTTTTAAGTACCAACAATATGTCAGACACCATGATTGATGTAGATTGGTAATGGCAGCTACCAGATCAGGAATTCCCATGTATTAATGAAGAATTATACCTTCTCTATAATTATTAGTCTTGAAGAGTCTTAGGTTACCATCCTTTACAGCTACCTCATAGGTTGAGAATTGTTATAGGAAAAGTGTTCAAACTTTTTGGGAGAGTTTAGACTTCCCAAGATGGAACTAGCTCGATGTGAACACTAAATCTCTTCGCCCAACCCTCACACACAAAGCTTCATACAGGTGTGCTAGATCTCAAACCAGCTTGCAAGAACTGGTTGTAAATATTTTAGTATGAATTTTCAGAAATCTGCAAATGCTACAAATCAGGGCTTGATTTGTTGTTTTGTTGATTGTCTAGACTTAAGAAAGTGATGGAGGAATGTTAATAATGGAGATTAAGTTTGAGTGTCCTGTGTACATTTAAAAAAAAAACAGTTGTTCAACATTTACCATCATACCCCTGCTGGAACCAATATCTTAGAATCAGAGCTACCTCTACTATTCCCCCTACAGTATGCCATCCATCCATTAAGCAGGAAAGTCTTGACTTGTTCTTGCACCAAGATCCAGTGGATTTTATGATGCAGCTAAGATTGTTATTAGGGTAGTGACTTTGTACACTGGGCAGTTCTAGAAAGAATTTGACAATCCACCTTATGGTTCTAACATTATCATTCCTCCCTGACTCCGAAACAGGCATTTATTTTTCCTTATTCACTGTGCAAAGGAGTAAAAATCAGAGGTATTTTATCAGAACCAATGTAGGCACCTAGATTTGAAACTTTTTGTTATTTTGTTTTTAATAGAAGAAGAAAAGTTTAAGTTAGCCCAATCACAAGTGAAGTCTTAAAATTCTACAGCTGAGCCAAACTGATTACAATAATAAAAAAATCAGGAACTATAAAAATAGAAATTACTGGTTCAGCTAACACTGCCTAAATTTGCCTCACCTGTGGCAATTTTCTAGCCCAAATTTAACTTTTATTTTCAATTTAAAAGAGCTAAGTCAGGTGCTTGAAATGTACCTATTTATACATGTCAAGGTGAAAAGCAATAGTTTTAAGAGCAGGATGCTTAGACAACTTGGAATTGTAGCACAACAGAATTTGGTTGGAGAAAACGTGAGGATTCATCATGAGTATAAATGCCTCCAAAAAGCATTGATGGACTATTAAGACTATGAAGGAGACACCAAAGGAGAAGATTACTGTGACTTAAGACAGAATTATAGAATTGAAAAGGATGTCATAAGTCAACTACTCAGAGAAACAGATTTAGAACTGTAAAGCGCCTTAAGTATAATTTACTCCAATCCTCTCATTTTACAGATAAGGGAACTGACATCACAACAGCATAAGTTATTTACTCAAGGCCATACAGAAAATACATAATAGAGTCAAGGTTCATATGTAGATTTTCTGGCTCCAAATCCAGAGCTATCTCCACTGTAACAGGTTGCCTCAAAAAGGACTGGTCAGAAGTGAGAATAGCACTACCTGCAGCTAGGTTTTGCCTGGTAACAATTTGAAAAGAGTACTCAGGGCATGCCACCCCAGGCAATTTAACTTAATGAGTAGGTATCATAAGGCTCTGTCTGTCATTCTTTGTGGAAGGCAGTATACCTTGTAAGTTGAGGAGTCAGTCTCTAAGAAATAAAGTAATTTATCTTGGGCTACCTAATTAATCAGTATACAAGTGAAATTTATATCCAGCTTCTTTGACTCAAAGTTTGTATAAAGAAACAGTGAAAGATGAATCTAAGAGTTTAGGAGGCAGCTAGGTGGTACAATAAATAAAGTGCTGAGGTTGGAAGATCTGATTTCAAATTCTGCCTTAGATGCTTACTAGCTATATGACCCTGAGCAAGTTAATTAAATTGTCTCAGTTCTAGTTTTCTCATATGTAAATTGAGGATAATAATAGAATTTACTTAATATGGCTATTTAAAGAATCAAAGGAAATAATATATGCAAAGCACTTTGCAAATCTTACACCATTGCATGAATATTATTATCATTAATATTATCCTTATTTCAGACTAGTACCATATTTTTGAGGGGCTTGAATGCTGAGATGAAAAGTTTGTACTTAATTTAGTAGTTAATGGGGAGTCACTGACAAATTTTCAGTGGAGGGATTGGGTGGTGATGATTACTTAATTAGGTTCATCTAGAAAATTAATCTGGCAACAGAGTATAATATGGAATGAAAATAGATGAATAGAGCATCTAAGAGACCAATTAGTAGGTTTTATTTTATTTTATTTTTTACTGTTAAGTATCACATTTATGTACATATCACTTTTAGTATCTTTTTAATTTTTCCTATTTTCCAGTAAAAAGTATTTTAACCGACCTATCCCTTTTTCTACCTTCTCTGTTCAATAAATTGAAACAAAACATCCTTCCCTAAGTGTAATATGAAACAGAATTCCAAATAGTAGAACTTTCACTTGAACAGATACCATAAACCTTTTCCAGGGAAGGTGTTATAAAACTCATTGTCAGTTGAGTGGAGGGTGGATTGCAGGAAGATCAATTGAGCCCATGTGGTATCTTCCTGTTTTAATTCATTATTCTTTCTACTTAGGTTTATTTAGGTTAACTAAATGTCTGTTGTTTCTTTGCTATGAAAGCTTTCATGTACAAGAATTCTCCCAGCATCCCTAAATCCAAAGCCCTCTAAATTTTATGTCCTCTAAATCTGACCTCTAGGGCAAACTCCCCAGTCAACTCCTAATTGGTTAATTGGTGATGTCATTTCCCAGAACACTATTTCAGGAAAAGACCTAGCCATGCTTCACTTTTCTCCCTGGTCTCAGCAGCAACTTTGCCAACCCCTTTATGACTATGGAAATATATTTTCCTTCTCCCATCCTTCCAAACTCTCCTTCCCATCCCCACCTTCCCATTTATGGAACTGGGAACCAATATTAAATCAACCCTGCAATTGCTCCTGGAGGGAATGTATCAATCTACTTACCCATTGACTCATCCATGATACCTGTTACTTCTCTGGGAAAAAAAAAATGCCTCATGACCACTGCCTTCCTATTTGGTTTGTTTTCCCCATTTGAATGCAAATTTCTGAAGGGCAGGGACTGTGTCTCCTCTTGTATTCATTTCCCTAGTGTTTAACACAGTGTTTGGTACATAGCAAGAACTTAACAAAACTTTTTAAAAATCTTATTCATTCATCCTATTATTTTTATGACTCTGTCATAAAAGCAGCCAAATTCTCTGCCCCTTAGATTCACTGTCTTTCATCAAACTTTTTTAATTATTTTTAGTCTTCAACATTCATTTCCATAAGATTGTGAGTTTTAAATTTTTTCCCCTTCCCTCCTATCCCTCCCCCCCTCCCAAGATGGTATGTAATCTAAGTTCTACATATACATTCATATTGAACATATTTTCACATTACTCATGTCTTTCTTTTAATGAGTTGCTCTTGTTTATTTCTGTAATGTAATGGGAATTTTCTAGCTGGTTCCATTCTCTTAGTAGAGAAAATTTTTGGCATTAAGGGAATAATGAAAAGAGCTTGGAAATTGACATTAGGACACCTAGGTCTAAACACTTAACTTGACACTTAACTTCCTGTATTACCAGAGGTAAGTCACTTCCTCTCACTGAACCTCAGTTACATCATCTGTAAAAGGGACTGAAGAACACTTACAGAATCTACTTCACATTGATGTTGTGAGGAAAACACTTTTTAAACCCTCAGGTGCGTTGTTAATATTTCCTTATTGTTGTTTGTTGCACAGAGGAGTTCTGATAGAAGCAAACATGGAAAAACTTAACATAAGGATGTTATTATTTTATATTTTTTCATATAGAGCATCATTATTGATGTTTTATTATAATACTTCTTTTCCCTCAAAACTTGAGCCCTAAAACATTTCAGTGGAGCAAAAGATCATCTCACCCTTCTCTTCATGTCCATCCCATTTCCTAATGACTACTGTCTTTTTCACTCACTCCAATCTTGATTACTGTCACTTTCTAATACAGGAAAATATGTTGGGGTGGAGATGTGGGAGAAATATGAGAAATGAGGAAGACAGGAAATAAGAATGAGATATTCAACATGAACTGCTATAATGAGGCTTTCTAACTTTCATCCCCATCACCATCCTCCCTTTCTTTTTCTTTTAAATTTTTTAAAATTAATTTATTTATTTTTAGTTTTCAACATTCACTTCCACAAGATTTTGAGTTCCAAATTTTCTCTCCATCTCATCCCTCCCCCACCCCAATATAGCATGCATTCAGAATACCCCTTCTCCTAATCTGCCCTCCCTTCTATATCTCTCCCCTTCTCTTATCCCCTTCCCCTTCAATTTTCCTGTAGGGCAGGATAGATTTCTATAACCCATTTCCTATATATCTTATTTCCCAGTTGCATGTGAAAACATTTTTTTTTTGCCTTTTGTTTTTAAACTTTGGGTTCCAAATTTTCTCCCTTCCTTCCTCCCCACTCACCCTCATTGAGAAGACAAGCAACTTGATACAGGTTGTACATGTGTAATCTTGCAAAACACTTCCATAGTAGTCATGTTGTGAAAAACCAAGTATATTTCCCTTTATTCTATCCTGCCCCCCATTTATTCTATTCTCTCTTTTGACCCTGTCCCTCATTAAAAATGTTTGCTTCTGATTACTTCCTCCCCCAATCTGCTCTCCCCTCTATCATCCTCCTGCTCTTTTGCCCCTCCCCCCCACTTTCCTATAGGGTAAGATAGATTTCCATACCCAATTGAGTGTGTATGTTATTCTTTCCTTAAGCCAAATCCAATGAGAATGAGATTCATTCATTACCTCTCACTTTCCCCTGTTTCCCCTCCACTGTAAAAGCCTTTTCTTGTCTGTTTTATGTGACATAATTTACCCCCATTCTACCTCTCCCTTTTTCCTACTCTCCGTATAATGCTCTCTCACCCCTTAATGTTATCCTCCAGTTATCACCTCTTCATCTTCAATTCACCCTGTGCCCTCTATCTATCTATCTGTCTATCTATCTATCTATCTATCTATCTATCTATCTATCTATCTATCCATCTAAACATACACACACACCTAATTTTTTCCTTCTAACTACTCTAAAGAGACAAAGAACTCATGAGTTACAAATATCATCTTTCCATGAAGAATGTAAACAGTTCAACCTTAGTGTCTTATGATTTCTCTTTCCTGTTTACCTCTTCATGTTTCTCTTGAGTCTTGTATCTGAAAGTCAAATTTCCTATTCAGCTCTGATCTTTTCTTCAAGAATGTTTAAAAGCCTCTATTTCACTGAATGTCCATTTTTTCCCCTGAAGGATTATGCTCAGTTTTGCTAGGTAGGTGATTCTTGGTTGTAATTCTATCTCTTTTGTCCTCTGGAATCTTCTAATCTACGCCCTGTGTTTCCTTAATGTAGAAGCTTCTAAATCTTGTGTTATCTTGACTGTGTTTCCATAATACTTGAATTGTTTCTTTCTGGTTATTTGCAATATTTCCTCCTTGACCTGGGAACTCTGGAATTTGGCTACAATATTCCTAGGATCCCTAGGATCCCTTTGGGGATCTCTTTCAGGAGGTGATCAGTGGATTCTCTCCATTTCTATCTTGCCCTCTAGTTCTAAAATATCAGGGCAGTTTTCCTTGATTTCTTGAAAGATGATGACTAGGCTCTTTTTTTGATCATGGCTTTCAGATAGTCCAATAATTTTTAAATTCTCTCTCCTGGATCTATTTTCCAGGTCAGTTGTTTTTCCAATGAGCTATTTTCCATTGTTTTATATTGTTTTCATTCTTTTGAATTTGTTTTACAGTGTGTTGATTTCTCATAATGTCACTAGCTTCCAAATGCTCCATTCTAATTGTTAAGGAAGCATTTTCTTCAGCAAGCTTTTAGACTTCCTTTTCCATTTAGCCAATTTTTCCTTTTAAGGCATTCTTCTCCTCATTGGCTTTTTGGATCTCTTTTGCCATTTGGGTTAGGCTACTTTTTAAGGTGTTATTTTCTTCAGTGTTTTTTTGGGGTCTCCTTTAGCAAGCTTTGACTTGTTTTTCATGATTTTCTTGCATTGCTCTCAGTTTTCCCTCTATTTCTCTTGCTTGCTTCTCAAAATCCTTTTTGAGCTCTTCCATGGCCTGGGAGCAATTCATATTTTTTCTTGGAGGCTTTGGATGTAGAAGCTTTGACTTTGTTGTCTTCTTCTGGTTGTATGTTTTGATCTTCTTTGTCACCAAAGTAAGATTCTATGGTCTGACTCTTTTTGCACTGCTTGTTCATGATCCCAGCCAGTTACTTGAGTTATGAACCCTTTGTTAAGGTAGGGGTCTGCTTCCAGTGTGGAGAATGTACTGTCCAAAGCTTCAGGGGTTTTGTGCAGCTGTTTTCAGAGATATTTCTAGGAACCTGTAAATTTTCAGTTCTTCCAAGGTTCCAAGACCAGGGGTGAGGTGTTTACTCCTTCCCTGGCCTGTGCTCTGGTCTATAAGTGACCACAAGCACTCTTTTCTGTTTTGGAACTGTGAGGAGGATTCTCTCTCCACAACCACTCAAGCTCAACCACTCCAGCGCTCCTTCTCACCCCAAGACCACCACCCAGAACTGTGACCCAGTTCCAAGGATGGGTAAAGCAAGAGAATACTGCACCAGCAAAGAGATCCCTACAATACCCCTCTGATTAGCCACTTGATTCCCTCTCAGTCTATAGGCCACCACCCTGGGGCCACTCTCAGG
The DNA here is from genome assembly GCF_900497805.2 of Vombatus ursinus. NCBI lineage: Eukaryota > Metazoa > Chordata > Mammalia > Diprotodontia > Vombatidae > Vombatus > Vombatus ursinus. The sequence goes on from NW_020954641.1 coordinate 20,138,947, forward strand.
GACTAGAGCTGGGACCGCACTGACCTTCTAGTTTGTCTTTGGCATTTATGGGTTGAGAAGTCTGGAAACTGCCACAGCTGCCCGTGATTCAATACTCTGAGGCCTGCTCCAGGTTTGCTGAGGCCTGTTTTGCCTGCACACCTATGCCAAACTGCATTCCTCTCCCAGCCTGGAGCAATACACCTTTCAGATCAACCATCCAGGTTGTCTTGGGCTGGAAATTTGTTTGACTCTGTCTTTTTGTGGGTTCTGCTGCATTAGAATTTGTTTAGAGTCAATTTTTATAGGTATTTGGAGGGGTTTGAGGGAGAGCTCAAGCAAGTCACTGCTTTTACTCCACCATCTTGGCTCCGCCACACCATCTCACATTAGTCATGTCTTAAAGAAGAATTAGAACCAATTGGAGAAACCACAAGAAAGAGGAAACAAAACAAAGCAACAAACAAAAAAAGCAAATAGTATGTTTCAATCTGCATTCACACTCCATAGTTCTTTCTCTGGATGTGGACAGCATTTTCCATCATGAGTGTTTTGGAGTTGTCTTAGATCCCTGCATTTCTGAGAAGAGGAAGTCTATCAATGTTAGTCATCGCACAAAGTTGCTGTTACTGTGTACAATGTTCTCCTGGTTCTGCTCACTTCACTCAGAATCAGTTCATATAAGTCTTTCTAGGATTTTTTGAAGTCTGCCTGCTCATTTCTTCCATTCATATACCTCAACTTGTTCAACCATTCCCCAATTGATGGACATCCCCTCAGTTTCTAATTTTTGGCCACCACCAAAAGAACTGCTACAAATGTTTTTGTGCATGTGAGTCCTTTTTCCATTTTTATGATCCCTTTGCAATACAGACCTAGAAGTGGTATTGCTGGATCAAAGGGAAGCTTTTTGTCTTTTAATGCTTACCAAACTTAAAATTTCCATTATTTTGAATGTGTACAATTGTGTATAAGAAGCAAAGTTCATGCCCTTGCCCAGCATCAGCACCCATTATGTCAATCACTCTATTTGAGTACCTGAGTCCCATCTATGATGTAGAATGTAGAAGAGACTGCCAAGAAATAAATGACATGAGGAAATTATATATATGTATATACACATATTTGCATATATGTATATGTACACATGCAATACATTTTACATGTATACACATGCAGGCTTATATAAATGTATGTATATAAATCCATATAACATAATGTTGTATCATTTATCATTAATTTAATATTTAAACTATTATCAATTATTGACATTATATCACCTAAAGAAGGCCTAGAGGCAGTTTAAAGGTATCTATGAACATCAAAATAATTATCCTTTATAAATATCTTTACATATAAATTATCATATAACAATGGCGTATTCCACATCAGACAGAAATTATGTTATGGAGCAGCCAGAATTCATTTCTGTGCAGGATGCCCAGCCTAGAGTCCAAAACCAAGATAGATTCCATGAAGATAAAGAAGTCCTCCATGTATTCTTGTTTGCAAATGACAATATACTGATTTCATCAAGCCCTGAAAAACTCCAAACCCTCTAAAAACAATATAAGCTCATAGATGTAGAACTATAAGGAACACTGGGCACAATCTAGTCCAACCACTCATTTTATAGATGAAGGAATGAGGTCTAGGGAGGTTAAGAAACAAGAAAATATAATCACGTGACTACTTGTCTAGTATATATAATCACTTGACTAATTCAGCTTCATTCCACTATCCATATAGGGAAAACCAAATGAAAGAAATATGTGTTTTATCTAGATTATTGTATACAATTGAGAGTTCAGCCCATAAGGTTGGTCAGTTTGTATATACATTAGATAAACATGGCAAGATGGACAGTGAAATAGGGCAAAAATTGAATAAAAGGAAGAAGGAGCTAGACTGATTTTGGGAAACTGCAGTGCTTTTAATGATGCCAAGTTTCTCTCTGAAACAAAGCCTTCTCTTTTAATATCAATATCCTTTTTGTGATACTTTATGGTTAGTAAGTCATACACTCTCTTAGTATTTGAAAAATCTAAGTTGTGGGTCAGCCAAAGGTGATAGAGTGGGTATGATTAGGTAATGTTTTGTTGTGTTTTGTTTTGTTTGAGAGAAATTTTATAAAGGATACCCAAAATAATCTATGATCAGAATAGGAAGTGGACTATTCATATATCAAAAGAGACAGATTACTGATGGACTGCATTGTTATCCTGAGTTAGGATTTTTGTTTGCTTCTCTTATTCTTTAAAAACCATACCTTGTCTCCAATTATTTTAGCTTACTTTAGGTAATCATTCCACAGACTGCTTCCATTCATCCTCAAGTACCTCCCCCATTTGTCACACTTTTTCTTAGCTTTGGAATATTACTTATTAGTTCCTTTTCCTCTCTTCATTTTAGATAATTACATATTTCTCTTCCACTCTCCTTTCTTCCCTCAGTTAAATAAAATCCCCATTCCTCTCTTTCTATTCAACTTCTTTCGTTTAGCTTTAAAAATTTTTTTCTGCACTTAAAAAAAGTCTTTCCTTCCTCTTTATTACTTCTCTTTCCTTCTCTCTATTCTAATTTTTTTATTCTTTAATTCATGTTCCTTGTTTTTTTTTATTCCTTCTTCAGTCTTCTGTTTTCCTCATGGAATTAAAGCTTCTACAATGCCTATATTCATTTCCCTCTTCTAAACAGTTTCTGGGTCATTACCTTATAGATCTTGGTCCTCTATTTTTTTTTCTGCTCTGCCATACTCTTATCTATTCCTACAGGAGATTTAGAGAAAAGAAATATTATCCCATGGTAGAAATTTCCATGTGTTCTTGATCATCTGGCCCATTCCTATCCCCTATCTTCCCAATGATCATTTTCTTTCCCAATTGCTAAGAAAATCTCCTCTCTGTGCCTATACCCTCTCACCTTGACTCATGCTGGTTTCCCTCATGAGTTTTTCTTTCCCCTTCTGAGGGAGAATGCTGTCCGCTGAAGCACCGCACTATCATTGAAGTAGTAACCTCAGCAATTACTAATTTCCAGCAGCTCAGGCCTGTTGTAGGGTCCTCATTGCTCATCACAAAATATATCCCTCCCCTCCACATGAATATTCTTAAGTAGGATCCTTCCCACTTAAATCAAGATTTTCCCCTTTCTTTCTCCCTGATTCAATCCTTCTTTTTGCCACCTTATCCATTCTCCTGCATCCCTTCTTCATGTGTTCAGTTTAGTAGACATTTCCCCTTCATTGTTTAACATTTATTTGATTAGAGTACACCACACATTTCTGTCTATCTTCTTCCTCCCTTCTCCCCTTTTAGGCTCTTTCCCATTCTACAAAAATCATTGATTCACCTGAATACAGGATTTTGTAACATTTTGCCTTTGTTTTTTTTTTCAGCTTTGTTCATCCATCATCACTTCTATTTATGTACTACTCTCATTTTTATTTCCTTGTGTACTTAAAAAATGTCTTAATGATCCCTCTGTGGTTATTTTGTTGTTGTTGTTGTTGCTGTTTTAAACTCCATAAGTATATTTCTCTTTCTAGTTCTTTTTCACATGGTAATTTATTCCTTTATATGTCCTTTCCTTGTTAGCTATATGTATTCACCTTGTGTTTCTGTTATTGTTTGGAGTGTTGCCAAAGTGAGTAACATGCTCACATTTTTGGTAGGAATGTTTTAAATGCTTTTATTTTATTGAACCACCATTTTTTTTTCATGAATGATTATGCTTAGGTTTGCAGAGTGCATCATATTGGGTTTCATCTTATACTCCTTTGCTCTTTGAAACACATTAATAATTCTTTTCTGTGATTTCTGGCAGTTACAAAAGGGTCTCCTATTGTGCACATTTCTTTTCTTCTACATGTGAAGGTCTTTCTCCAGGTCATTGTGGTGTTCAGGTGATTTGACTTAATGCATTCTTCTGGAAGACCTAGGACCTTTGAGTTATCTCTATACATCCAGTCTTTGAGATGAATGATGGGTTTTTTTGTTTGTTTCTATAAAGATCATGTGTTCCTTTAATATTATTGGGTTTTGCTTCTCTTCTTTGAGATTAATCTTTACTTCAGTATGTTTGTATTTCTGATCAGTTATTTGCTTCTTTCACTTTACGGTGTCAAGAGACTCACCAACCACAATGAAATCAAAGTTTGTTTTGATTGTTGTTGTTGTTCTATTCCGCCTATTATTTATGATGTGCATACTCTAACTTCTGATTTTATTACTGCTTTTTTCCATTCAGGAACACTTTGTTTTCTCTTGAAAATACGCAGTCAACTGCTTCATCAGATATTATTTCAATATTCTTTTTCTTGCATTATTTATTTAGAAATGAGATGTTTGGATTAATTTAGATGCCTTTATGACCATCTTCCCTTGTATTTTAATAATTTCCCTAGTGTTTAATCTTTTTAAACTCTAAGTTTTTAACTGAATTTTATTCTTCCTCAGCCCTTTGGTAATTTCTTTTTTTTCCCCCCTTATATTCACCTGTCACTTACTTCATGACTCTGTCACCTTTCAACACAGATCACCCAGGGCCTGGACCTCAAAAAAGCTGTCTCACCCTCCTCTCATGTATGGAAATTCAATTTTCACTAGCCTCAGTTCCTGTCCCAAGTGAATTCTGAGGGACAGAACTGATTCCAACTGCAAACCAACTCCCTTTCTTTCAGGATTAGTGCAGCTCACCATTACACACACATACCCATTTTGTGCATATTCATGTATGTATCCTGTGAACTTCTCCCCCAGAAAGAGTATGCTTTCCCTTTTCTCTACTTCCTCTGCATAAGGGTTAGGCAATTCTATTGCTTATTGCCACAGAATGTTAGGGTAGAAACTTCAACAGCAGCAGCAAGAAAAAAAATACAAAATTGATACTAGTGCACAACAAATCCATGGAGCATACGATTATGATATTCTGCCAGTTTGTTGGGGATCTTGATGGAGGTGGTGTTGAATGAGTTTGTTAGAGTTTAGGGATTAGGCTTTTCTATTACTAAATCATTACATTGTTACTTTGTTAGGTTTCTTATTCTTTTAGCCTGTGGAAACAGCTGCAATTACTTTATCTCTTGTGCATAATTCTTATTTTGAGGAGTTTTGAGAATTCATGAAGACTGCAAAAAAGGTCTAATGCTCCATCTTGTTGCACATTTGATCTGAAAAGACCTCAGCTTAAAAGGGCCAGAGTCTCCCATTGCATCCCAGGCCATCTCCAGTCATCCTGATGAATATGTGGCCACTGGACCCAAATGGCTCTGGGGGAGAAAGTGAGGCTGGTGACCTTGCACAACTCTCCTTCACTCAAATCAAAGAATTGCAAGTCATGTCATCATCTCCCTGATGTCATGTCCTCTTTGAAAATGAAGGATAAACACAACAACAACAGCATTTGACCTAAACTCTCTGTCGTTTATTAGCCATGCAATGTTGAGATCCAGGGTAAAGACTCACTTGTATTAAATGTCACTACTACCCCCTCCACTTCCACCCAGTGAAGGATTCAGAGGAGACCATATGTACATAGATTTAGAATGGGAAAAGACTCAGTGGTCCTCTATTCCAACCACTTTATTTTATATGATTAACTTAGACCCAAAGAAGGTAAATGACTTAGTATAGGTTACACAGGGAGTAAATAGCACAGCCGGCATTTAAAACCAGTTCCTTTGACTCCACATCATTCTTTCTATTGAAACAAACAGAGGCAAGATGCATACGTGATTAGGCTTAGGTGCATGAGCTATATCATAATAGATTACCTAAACTGATAAAATCACAAATCCATTAAAATCTCAAAGAGTTATCTACCCCATGTCCCACCCATGATTGTTATTGTTGTTCTTGTTCAGTTGTTTCAATTGTAACTGATTCTTCCATGACTCCATTTGGGGTTTTCTTGGCAAAGATACTCTGAGTAGTTTGCCATTTACTTCAATAACTCATTTTCCAAATGAGGGACTGAGGCAAACAGGTTCAAGTGACTTGCCCAGAGTCACACAGATAGTAAGTATCTAAGGCCAGATTTGAACTAATGAAGCTGAGTCTTCTTGATTCTAAGCCCAGCTCTATCCTCTGTGCCACTCTGTTGTCCTATCCATACTTTATCCAGGTTATTCTTTTTGTTGTTTTTCTAACATGAGAGCCTATTTTTTAGGCTAGGAAGAATTGATAAAATATTGACAAAATTATCTGTTAAATTAGAAAAATACATATTTTACTATTGACACATTACTTCATGTTTCACTCACTGTGTTTTTGAACAAAAAGTCAGCAAAGCTTATCTTTATTGTTTCGATTGAAGTGAAATAAATTTAATTACGTTTTTAGAAGTTTGTTTTGTTTTCTTTTAAAAATCATTATGATCCTTAAATATAATAAGAGATAAGTCCTACCATATTCCCAAATAAAATTTACGAATTAGGCTTAGAGGATTTAACTTTTTGTAGTAACAGGAGATAATTTAAAGTATAATATGCATCTCCTCTGTTGAATATTTCAACACTAATGACTTAATAGTTTGTAGGTAGCATAAGGGTCATAAAGTCATTGATTGGAAACAAGAAGGGACCTCACAGGGGCAGCTAGGTGGTGCAGTGGATAGAGCACTGGCCCTGGAGTCAGGATAACCTGAGTTCAAATCCAACCCCATACACATAACACTCACTAGGTATGTGAATTTGGGCAAGTCACTTAACCTCAATTGCCTCACCAAAAACAAACAAAAAAAATAAAAGAAGGGACCTCATCATCTAGTCCAATCCCTTAATTTTACAAATGAAAAACAGAGGCACAGGGAGATTTAATGATTTTCCCAAGGCAGAAGTGGGAAACCTGAGGCCTCTAGGTCCTCAAGTGTGGCCCTTTGACTGAATCCAAACTTCACAGAACAAATCCCCTTAATAAAAGGATTTGTTCTATAAAACTTGGACTCACTCAAAAGGCAGCACCCAAGGACCTGTAAGGCCGCATGTGGCCTCAAGGCCACAGGTTCCCCACCCCTGGCCCAAGGTAATCCGAGGAGCAAACATCAGAGGTAGGATGTGAACCCGAGTGCTTCAACGATATTTTCCCCTCAACGTCTCCTTTGAAAATGTGAATGAAGGCAGAAGATATCATTCTGACATAGTTCACTAACAAGTACAGGAATCATTGAGTAACAGAACTGATGCAGAGGATGTAGAAAAGTCTAGGAAAATAGTATAACATATGAGTTTAACACAGTTACTAAAATCATTTTGCTCCAGACAGAGAAGTGTTATGATCCAAATTAGCATAGTGTCTGACACCTGAAATTTGGATACACACTTTCTTTCCTGAATGAATTACCAAATTTGTCCTTCAGAAAAGTGCTTTTGTCTCCCTCATGCTCTATGTCCAATATCAAACTGATCAAGGATCCAGACAGCAAATTTAAATTCATCCGTGCTTCAAAGGGGCAAGATAGTATAGTGAAAAGTACACAGAATTCAAAGTCCAAAGATAGAGGTTTATATCTAGGCTCTCCTATGTACTAATTACCTTCATGTGCTTCAAGTTCCTCTTCTCCGCAACTAAGGATTTGGACTAGGGTATGCCTAATCTCCTTTGAGCTACAAATTTCGTTGTCGAATAATTCCGTCCATGATGCTTTCTATTCGTGTGACCTTGGGTAAGTCACTTAACCAACTTAAGCCTCGGTTTTCTCATCAATAAAATTAAGAGTATTGAAGCCCATGGCCTCTGAGATTTCCTCCATGTCAAGATCTAGAAACCTTTTCTCTAAGATATTACTATAGGCTCTGATATTGAAAGTATTGAAGCTTGAATCAAAAGGTATAGGAAAAAATGAATGTAAACAAGGAGTATCTAAGAGTGGAAGGGGAACTAGGATAGGAATCAAGAGACCCAAGTCAGAATCCTGACTCTGATATTGACTGAGTGACCAGCACTTAGCATAGTGCCTAGCACACTGTAAGCACTTAATAAACGCAAGTTGATTGACTGACTGATCTTGGGGAAGTCATATCTCAGGCCCTCACTGTTTTCATTTGTAAAATGGAAGAAGGTAATGCTATCTATGAGATTGCTTTCAGCTCTTCACAAAAAAAGCTTAATTTGAAATATTATCATATCCATATTAAACATATTTGCCTGCATGCATATTTTTCAGAATTATTCATTATAATGAATTAAGGGCTAAAGTACCAGTAACTATCCTTCAAAATTTGAAAAAAAAATAGAAGACACATTTTTAGAAAGACTGAAATAGAAGAGAAAATAAATCTAGAAAGATTTTGATTATTGAAAAAATCCCTCACAAAAGAGAACTAACAATTACTACCAAAGATGCTGAGAATATTCCATTTAAGATAGACAAAATGTAAAAGACTTTTCTAGTGATAATTGTACCTTGTCAAAGTGGTGTTACTTTGAACATGAGAATAGGGGAAAGACACCAGTCTTAAACACCAGAAGACCTGGTTTTGAGTGTAGTTCACAAGGACATGGGAAAGTTGCTTTAAATGCTTCCAGCCTCAGTTTCCTCACCTGTGAAATGAGACTAATAATGTTTGAATTATCTATCCCATAGGGTTAATACTGAGAAAATGTGGCCTTTTTGTTGTGTTTCCTTTTCTTTTCTCTCTATCACAAATCCCCTTGACACACATCCCTATCTTCTTTTATCCCAGTCTCTGACAACTACACTGAATATATGCATAACTGAATCACCTCCTACCTTCTCTAGCACGTTGCTTCTTCACTAATACCCTTTCTGTATTCAAGTTCTCCTTTTTACTGGTTCATTTTTGCTTGCCTATAAACATGTCTAAGTTTTCCCAACTTAAAAAAAAAACTCATTATACACTACCATTTCTTCAAAGTATCATCCTGTATTTTTCAGCCCTTTCAGAGTCAAACTCCTATAAAGAGCTGTCTTCTTTCCTTGGCTTCCCTTTCTCTGCCTCACTGACTTCCAGATTGTGCTTCCGACTTATCACTAAATCAAATGTGCCCATTCCAAAGCTACAAATCTAATAGGCTTTTCTCAATCTCTAACCTTCAGCACATTTATATTATTTGACATTGTCAATCATCCCCTATTCCTGTATACCACAATTTCTCTGGGTATTCCTGACATTGATCCTTCTAACCACTTCTTCTCAATCATCTTTGTTGGCTCATTATCAATATCATGCTTCTTAATGATGGGCCCAATCTGGGCTGGCCTATTCTTTGCTTTCTAAAATCTCTCAGTGATGTCATCAGCTCCAACCAGTTTAATTATCATATCTCTGTAGATTACTTCTAGTCCATATATCTAGGTATAATTTCTCTCTTGAGCATCAATCTTTCATCACCAACTACCTGTTAGACATTTAGAAATTGGATGTTCCATATTCACTTCAAACTCTGCATGTCCAAAACAAAGCATTATCTCCATCCTCCAATTCTTCACTCTTTTGAACTTACTTATTTTAGAAGAGAATACCACCATTCTTTTTGTCTTCTTTGGTGTACAATCTCAGCAACTGCCAGGCAAATACTAGGTATTTGCTAACTATTTATTGATGTAAGAAAAAAGAGTATAGTAGATATAAAAAGATTTATAAATTATAAAGTTTTATATGAAGGAGATATCATTATCATTAGTTGAAGCATGATAATGATGATGGTGATGATGTTGAGGATAATAATAAATAACTTGAATCTGAACATATATTGATTAGCGCAATTCTATGTTTGAAAATCTACCACTGTTAGAAATGTTACTGAAGTTCCAAAAAGCCTTTAAAAAGCAAGATCAGGATACAAGTTATTTTAATTTTATTATAGGAAAAATGTTTAAGTTTGTTTTGCATTAACTTCTTCTATCAAAAAAAAAATCCTACCCTCTTCTGACCATAACATTCCTTTACTTAGTAAATTATAGTGCCTTTGTGTTGCTTCTCTTCACAAATAAAAATCTCTTCTTGGCATTTAAAACCCACTACAACCTGGCCTTATTATACGTTAACGCCCTTCCTATACTCTACCCCAGCCAACTTGTCTTCTTGCTGTTTCTCAGATACACAGCATTCCATTCCTCCTCTCAGTGCCTTTACTCCTCTTGTCCCCAAAGCCTGAGCTAGGCTTCTTTCATCTACATATTAGAATCAATTGTGTCCTTCAAGATTCATTTTAAGCATCTCCTTTTGTACAAAACCTTAATTAATTCCACCCTTCTGCCTAATCACCAGTGCTGTCTCTCCCAAAATTATCTTATATTGGTTTTATTTTGTCTATATTCTGTTATATGTGTATGTGTGTGCATACACATACATATGTGTATATTTACATATATAATGTGTATATACATACACACATGCACAAACACACACACACACACATATATATATACATATACATATATATATACTGTCTTTCACAATAGAATTTCTACAACCAAAAATGTATATAACCTATATGGAAAATTGGAATCTTAAGAAAAAAGTCTCTACCAGAAAAGATGGTGTTTAGAAGAAGAGATGGTACTACTTTTATGATATGAAGAAATAAAGATCCTTCTACCATTAACATTAGTTTGTTTCCAAATTTCCTGATATAACTGGCATAAGACCTAATTCTTTTATTTCCCATGTCAAACCTAACTATGTAAGGATTAGAATGAAGGAAACTTTTTCAATGGTTAAGTTTATGCCCATTTATCTTGTAGGCAATTATTTTTTGATTAAAAATAATTTAACTTTTGTTTTTTTGACAAAAGTACTTTTGTAGTTTATATTGTTGTCCAACCTATATTGTACATGATAATCCACCACTTCAGAAATGTTCCATAATATTTTTATCAGGTTCTTTCAAATAGTTATAAATAAATGTTATTTTAAATATTATATTGTGAGACCAGGTTTGAATTATTTTCTTACCTGCTGAGATCTTGCAATCTAAGTTTGAAAGAGGCTGCTTTTTATGTTAATGTTAATCAATTCTATTTTTGGTTTAGACAATTACAATGACTAGTGATGTGGAAAAATTATCAATGCTCCTGATTGCAAAACAGAATTTCAAATGTTTTGAAGGGATGATTTTTAAACAAATTGGCATCTCTCCTGTGCCACAGATCACAACTGACTTTGTGGGTCTGAATTTTGTGCCTATCATTCTTATGGGAGAACTATTTTTTTTTTATCTGACTTAGCTTTAGACAGACATCCAGAAATAATCATTTTCTTCAAAAATCTTATGCTGTGGTCATATAGCCCAAACTTGATCATTTCATAAAAAGAAGGAGGGTTTAGAGAATCAGAAGAAAGAAATGGAATAATGTGAACAGAATACAGAGTGATCTAGCAAAAGTGTTCACATCGTTTATATAGGATTATACTTATTCTTTCTTTACCATAAAGAGATATTGTGACAATTAGTATGATTGCTGTAATATATTGTATCATAAGTTAATGAATTTTATACATTGCAAGTATATTAAGCTTTTAAAATATATTAATAAAGGGACATTGCATGGATAATTAATAAAAAAGGAAAGTGGCAATATGATAAAAGAACCTACCTCATAGGAATAAAAGAAAATCTCCATTAAGATCCAATATGAGTTCATAGGGAACAGATCATACCAGATCAACTTGATACTGTTTCTCAACAGGGTTACTCTAGGTTTGATAGATCAAGGCTATGGAAATAGTATCACAAGGTTTCAAAAGACACTTGGCAAAGTCCCTCATGATGTCCTTGTCAATGGGTTGTAGAAAAGCAGATTTTTTGCTTGTTCAGTTAAGTGGATTCAGAACAGTTCAAAATACATAGGATCCACATGAGGGAGCAGTAGAAAATTGATGGGACATCTCAAGTGGAAAACAGCAAGGACTTACCTTGCCCCTTTTCTAATTAATATTTCTATCAATGATTTAAATCTACAGAAAAGAAGACCAAATGATAGAATGAGAATTCAGAAAGACCTCAATACGTTTGAACAACAAACCAAGACTAAAAAGATGAAATTGAATAATGAGAAGCAAAGAATAATGAGAAATGTAAAGTCATATGATACAAAAGTGTTTTTAAACATACAAATATATATACATATATAGTGTGTATACATAATACATACTATGTATAAATTTAATATATACATAGAAAAATTCACATATATTTATTATATACTTAAATATGTGATGATAATTTATTATTTTTAATTTATGGAATGAAACAAGCATTTGCACAACATAGTACAATAAAAAATGATTACACATGAAACTGCAAATCTACTATGCACAACTTGCTATTCCTTTCAAATACACAACAAAATTACCATGTAAAATTTATTTTTTTTCCTTTTTTGTTTCCCTCCCCCTCAACCCTAAAGATGGCTACCATTAGACATAAATAGGTGTGTGTTTGTATGTGGGTGTATATATATATATATATAGTAAAATTATTCTATACTATTTGTCAGTTCCTTCTCTGGATGCACATAACGTTTTTCTTCATATGTCCTTTATAGTTAATTTGGGTGTTTGCAATAGTCAAAATAACTTATTTGGTCAAAATTGTTCTTAAAACAATATTGTTATTACTATATACAACATTCTCTTATATTTATATCATATATTTTGGGGGCAGCTAAGTGAGAATAGGGGAGAATGTGCTCCCTTCAAGGTAGTAGGTGGCACTATGGATAAAGTGCTGAGCCTGGAATCAGGAAGATCTCACTTCAAATCCAGTGTCAGATACTTACTAGCTATGTGACCCCAGGTAAGTCACTTAATGCTGTTTCCCTCAGTCTTCTCAATTGGAAGATGGGCTAAAGAAGGAAATGGCAAATCACTCCAGTATCTTTGCCAAGAAAATCCCAAATGGAATCACACAGAGTTGGGCATGACTGAAACAACTGAACACCATACATACACACGTGTATATACACATATATGTACACATATACACATATTCATATATACATGTATATATATGTGTATATTTCATAGAAAAGTGACCTTGAAGTTTTAATAGATTGCAAGCTCATATGAATTACCAGTGTGGCATAGCAAACAAAAATATGGTGCAACCACAGGTTGTCTTAATGAAAGCATGGTTTCTAGGATGAGGGAAATGAAGATCTCACTGCACTTTATCACGTCCTCTAAACTAGCATGTGGAATATTTTGTTCAGTCTCAGTTGCAACCATTCAGAAATGATACTGATAACCTGAAATCCATCCTGTGGAAGGTGACAATGATGGTGAAGGGAATTTTTATCATTTCATAGGAAGAGTGGAAGAACTAGTACTGTCTAGTAATAGACATAGTAACAGACTAGTAATAGTCTGGAGAAGAGATTATTGAGGAAGGGCATGCTACAGTAGTTGAAAATTTATTAAATGAAAGAGGGATTAGACTTGCTTTGTTTAGTTATGTGTTCCTGGCCAAGCAGTTTAACCTGTTCAGATCATAACCTCTCTCTGCTTCAGTTTTCACATCTGTAAAATAGGTATAATAAAAGAACCTACCTCGTAAGAAAAAAAAAAATCTCCATTAAGCAATTTTTAATTCTTAAAACACTCTACAAGTCTGACCCCATCATTATTCCACTTGGGTGAGATATGCATGAACAAAGACAACTTTCCCTTTCAGCTTTGTTTAACTTTGTGACTTTACAATCATAGAACTCTCAATCTGTGGAACTGATGCTACTAAAATAAGCCAAAGATGAAAATAACCAAGATATAACATACATACTTTGAATGTTACCATTGTCTTCTTAATCATAATATTTTTCATTCCACTGATAGGAAACAAAAGCCACTTAACATCATTTTAATGTTAGCAACAACTGAGAAAAGACTGTTGAGCCCTGCTACCTTCAGGTACCTCCTCTAAAGCTCAATTTTCATTTCTAAAAATTGGGTAGAAGGGAAGAGGTCTATCTTAATGATCTCAAAGGTAAATTCAAACTCTAATGATCTTAGTCTTTCCAAGGATATTTTCATAAATATCTAACTAAATATCCATTTAAGCCAAATACATTCCATTTTATGGATTAAGATTACCAGTTGCTCTCAAAGGTATACTGTTTTGGGGAGGGATTTCTAATTAGAAATCCAACTTTTTGCAGGTGTAAAGTCACTGGCAGAGTTTTTGAAAAGAGCTATTTGTGACTAGAATGACATTTGGGCCTAGAGAACCTCAGCATTTGTCGGTGAGAAAAATGTGGGTTGGAAGAAAGGAAGTTAGAATCACTTTTATTTGAGTAAATGGAGCCTGACTCCTGCTGGTTAGACTGGTGGGATGTGGATCTCCACTCCCCAGCTGGCAAGGTGTAGACATCTCAGTTGATTTTAGAGTCTGTTCAATAGTGTAAAACTAAGATTCAAAGAGCATGATCAAGCTCCCCCACTATCTGCACACTAATTAATCCTGGTGATTACCTACCTGAGAGAATTATCTAAGAGTAGCCTTGTTGGGGTGGTACTTCATTTTCTTTTTCATTATTATCTGTCCAGGAGAATGAGTAAATAAAGTGAATATAAAATTTGATACGTTCTCACTGCAAAGTCATTGTCACAAACAGCATTTGGGTGTGAGAGGTGATTATATCTGTCTAAAAATATAATATTTCTCCTATTTTTTTCTTTGCAATCTTTTTTTTTCAGGACATTTTATTTTGAAGCATTTTGGATGAAAACTTAATGTTTAAATAATAGCTAATAGCTAGCATTTATATAGTACATTAGCATTTGTAAAGCACTTTAAATATATTAATTCATTTGATCCTCACAACAACCCTGTGAAGTAGGTATTATTATTATTATACACATTTAACAGGTGAAGAAACTGAAGCAGAGAGGTTAAGTGACTTTTCCTGGGTCACATAGCCAGTAAGTGTCTAAGCTGAAATCAAATTCAGGTCTTTTGTGCTCCACACAATGCACTATCTCACTGTCTAATTAAAACTCCAGGTGATTGTATTTAGATAGTTCAGTCAGATTGAATAAATGTGCTTATTTACTAATATACATTTGGGCCAATATTCTACCACATAAATTCATGATCAATATTTTCCTTTTAGTCAATTAAATCTCAAATAATTAAACATTAGCAATCTACAGCAGGAGAAAGAGAATCGATCAGCGGTTTCATTAGTATAGGGAATTCCCAGGTAAGGAAACTGCTACCAATGCAGAACAGAACCTTCTTTATCTGTGATTTACAATCTTAGTTGTCTAGAGTGCTTACTGTCTAAATGACTTACCTGGAAGTCACACAGCCAATACGTGTCAGAGGCAGGATTTGAATGCATATCTTTCCAGCTTCAAGTCCAGCCATACAAAACTGGCTCTCAGTCTCCAGTGTATAATCACTTTTTCAGTTAATCAATTTGGTGGTAGAATGAGGATTTTTGGAAAGTTTGTATCTTTGTATCTTTGATCCTGACTAAAAATTTGTTGTTTACAATTATAATAGAATCAATTCTATTGCATGATAGTTACAGAAATACTTTAAATAAAGTAAACATCCAATGACATTTTCAAATTATTTGGGGGCTTAAGTGATGTCATATTCCAATTTTCTACAACATTTGAGGAGAATTGATATAATTAATTTGAGAATTTTTGGTAGCCTTCCAGAGAGAGGTCAGATATATTGCCTTCTCAGAATTCTAGGGGTTTCCCTGAGGAGTCAACATGTGTCTTCTCTTTGTCCATTGGCTCAATTCCCCATTCTGATGGGGTTCCTCCAACAGTGACTAACACCTCATTTCCATATAACCAGTTAATGTCAATTAGCTTTTGCAAAAGCTATAGCAAGAACAGATGTATAAACATTCCCCTACCCCTACTACCTTGAAGGGAGCATATTCTCTCCTATAGCCACCTCAGTCCCTTGGGAGAGTGGGCTCAGACTTGACACAATTTCTGCATCGGTTTCACCAAGTTCAAATCTAACTGTGGTACTGCTACTGGAAGAGCCCTCTTCACAGCTACCAAAATCCTATGGCTGGACTGGGTGCAGGAAGTCATTCTTCAATCCTTGGGGCCTCAAAGCTTGATTTTCTGACTTCAAACCCCAGCACATACCCCAGACTTTCTGGTGACACCTTTTTCTTATCTTAGAAAAATCATAAGGTTGTAGCCTCTAATCTATTTGACTTGAGAACAAAGGAACAAATGCTAATGCAAAGAGATGAGACAGTATTTATGGGCTACATGTCAGCCTTGAGTAAGGAGGGCTCTCAACCTCTTCTCATATAGCATTGTCTTTCTTTTTTTTTTTTTATTCCCTAGAAAACAGACAGAAAGAAATCACCTGAATAGAAGGGAAAAACTAAGGGTTACTAATGATTTAGGAATTTACACCCAGTTCCTAGTCGCTAATTGAAAGGCTCCCCTTCACCTCTTAGTTAATAAATCAGAACTAGTTACAGTGTATCTATATATGCTCCTGAGTCTATGTGGAAATTGCAACAACTGCACACTCTGCACATGCTTGTTAGTACCTTACTTAGTGACTAGTCCCCTTTCCCCCAAGTCTATACGCTCATGGATTCACCCTAGCTAAGGGTAAGGGAAAGATCCAGTTCCTGATTACACTACTATTCAAAAACAGATCATCTGATAACCATGCTTATCTTAAAATGAGTTATATTTCTTTATTGTTAAAAGTAAATTTTTTTTATATATTTTATTTTTTTCCACAATTACATGGGAAAAATTAAATATTCATTTTTTTTAAATTTTGAGTTCCAAATTCTCTCCTACCCTCTCTATTCTCCCCACTCATTGAGAAGGCAAGCAATTTGATATAGGCTATACATGTACAGTTGCATAAAACATATTTCCATAATAGTCATGTTGTGGAAGAAAACAGACCAAAAAAAAACACAAGAAAAATAAAGTATATAAAAAATATACTTTGATTTACATTCAGACTCCATTAGTTCTTTCTCTGGAAGTAGATAGCATTTTTAATCATAAGTCCTTTGGAATTATTTTGTATCATTTTATTACTGAGAACAGCTAAGTCATTCACAATCGATCATCTTATAATATTGCTGTTACTGTGTACAATGTTCTGCATGTTCTGCTCATTTCATTTTACATCAGTTCATGTAAGTCTTTTCAGGTTTTTGTGAGAGCATCTTGTTAATGATTTCTTACAGTATAATAATATTCCATCACAATTATAAACCACAAATTGTTCAGCCATTCCCCAATTGATGGACATCTCCTCAATTGACAATTCTTTACCACCAGAAAATAGCTGCTATAAATATTTTTGTATATATAGGTCCTTTTCCTTTTTGTTTTTTTTTAATCTCTTTTGGGATATAGACTTAATACTGGTATTGATGGGTCTATAGTTTTATATACCTTTGGGGATAGTTCCAAATTATTCCATATAATGGTTGAATCAGTTCACAACTCCAACAACACTTCATTAGTGTCCCAATTGTTCCACATCTCCAGTATTTATCATTTTCTTTTTCTGTCCTATTAGCAATTCAATAGATATAGCATAGTACCTCAGAATTGTTTTAATTTGCATTTCTCTAATCACTTGTGATTTACAGCATTTTTTAATATGGCTATAGATGGCTTTGTTTACTTAATATGAAAACTGACTGTTCATAACTTTTGACCATTTATCATTCCAGGAATGGCTCTCATTTTAATAAATTTGACTCAGTTCTCTATATATCTGAGATATTTTGTCAGAGAAATGTGCTTCAAAATTTTTTCACAGTTATGATTTCTAAATGTATTTACTTCCATCCTATTTCCACCATTTATTCTATTCTCTCTCTCTTTTCACCCTGTCCCTCCTCAAAAGTATTTTGCTTCTGACTACTGCCTTCCCCAATCTGCCCTCCCTTTTATCAGCCCTACCCCTTCTGTTATGCCCATTCCCTCCAACTTTTCTGTAGGGTAAGATAAATTTCTGTACTCAACTGAGTGTGTATGTTATTGCCTCTTTGAGCAAATTCCAATGAGAGTAAGGTTAAAGTATTCCCCACCACCTCTCCCACCTTCCCCTCTACTGTAAAAGCTTTTTCTTGCCTCTTTTATGTGAGATAATTTTTCCCATTTACCTCTCCCTTTCTGCCAATGCATCCTTCTCTCTCACCCTTTAATTTTCTTTTTTTCAATCATCCCATCATAGTCAACTAACACCCATGCCCTCTGTCTATGTATACTGCTTCTAACTGCCCTAATAGCAAGAAAGTTCTTATAAGTTACAAGTATCATCTTCCCAGCAGGAATGTAAATAGTTTAACCTTATTAAATCCCTTATGATTTCCCTTTCTTGTTTGCCTTTTTATGCTTCTCTTGAGCCTTGTATTTCAAAGTCAAATTTTCTATTCAGCTGTGGTCTTTTCATCGGAAATGCTTGAAAGTCTTCTACTCATTGAATGTCCATTACCTCCCTCCTTCCAAAGTTGTTTGAAGGGGAATTTTGGAGAGCTCATCTGAGTTCCTTGTTTTTCTCCACCATCTTGGCTCCACCCCTTCTAAAAGTAAGTTTTGTTTTTATTAAGTGTAATTTTTGAAACCTTTCATTTTTCTATCAGTAATCTCTAGATATAATCCTCCCCTCCCTGTTCCATGCACACAATGAGACCTCTCATAATCAAGAAAAAACAGTCATGGGCACAATAGACTCTATTCTCTACTAGATGACACTAAATATTTTACTGTTTATGTGTTTGCTTATTTACAAAGTGATAAAAATTGAACTAAGCTGGAGGCATTGTCATCTTTCTGTAAAAATTAGCAATGAGATCTTGATGGTTCTTTACTCCATGATACAGGATACCGGTTCTACTATATAGATTCCTTGGTTTCATACTTGGTGTTTACAGATTCTTTAATGATCTATTTTTAAGCATCCATTGTGTGAAGATCTCAAATGTGTTTCTCTTCTAAATAAATGGGACTATTTGTATTTTAAGTATTTTAAAAAACAAATGACCCAACTTATTTACTTACTATTGACTGCTGAGCTTCATAATGCATTTTATAGCCATACACTGCTCTTTGAATTCTATAGTTCTATGTTTTGTATTCTAAAGCTCAAAACTTCCATGTTCTAAAGTTTTAGACTTTTATTTAGTCAATCCAGGTCTTCTAATAAAATCAATCAATCAATCAATAAACCTTTATAAGGAGCCACTATGTGCCAGGTACTATGCTAGGCTACTGAGGATATGAAAAGAGGCAAAAAACATTCCTTGCATTTGAGGATATTACAATTTAATGGGGGAGACAAAATGCAAACAAACATGTACAAAGCAAACTATATGCAGGATAAATAGTAAATCATTAAAAGAGAGAAGGCACTAGAATTAAGAGAAGTTTGGAAAGGCTTCCTGTAAATGTTAGGATTTTATTTGTGGCCTAAAGGAAAACATGGAAGGCAGTAAGCCGAGTTGAGGACGGGCATTGTTCTAGGAATGGATGATATAAACATTCAAATGGTAATCTTGATATTTGTGTCACTGTCTGATACAGAATTCATGTGAATATTATGTGACTTTTCCATTGACTCTTCCCTACAAAAGTGATATAGATACTTCTAAAATCCTAAATGCAAGGAAAAGATTATGACATAAATGTTTAATTTTGGTTACCACTGTTTAAGAAGGATATTAATTAGATGGAGAACATCCAAAAAAGGGCAGCCAGGATGATGAAGGACTTGAATTTATTTGCTGGCAATGAGGTGGCACACTGAGCTTACAGTTGAAAAGACCTGAATTCAAATTCTGCCTCAGACCCTTACTTGCTGTGTGGCCCTGGGCAAGTCACTTAAATTTTGTCTACCTCATTTTCCTCATCTGTAAAATGGAGATAACAATAGCATTTTTCTCACAGAGTTGTTGTGTGGAGAGAGTGAGATAATATTTATAAAGTGCTTTGCAAGTCTTAAAGTGCTATAAAATGCTAGATATTATTAAAATCTCATATGAGGTTCTGGTGAAGAAACTAGTGATGTTTAGCTTAAAGATGAGAAGACTTAGGGAGGACACTATCATTGTCTTCTATTACTTGAAGCATTATCCTGTGAAAGGTGGCCATCATGCAGAAAACTTGTTCTGTTTGGTCCCAAAAGGTAGAACCAAGAGCAATGTGTGGTAAAGAGTTTTAAATTGTAAAGGGGTAAATTTTGTCTTGATGACAGAGAGAAAACAAACAAAAATCTTATTAATTAGAGCCGTCCAACATTGTGACAGGCTGCTTTGAGATGTGATGGATTTCCACTCTTTGCACATCTTCAAACAAAGGTTGGACGACTGCTTGCTAAGGATTGAGTTAAATGGCCTCTAAGATTTCTTTTTCTGTTGTAAATTTTGTTATTCTATAGTTTGTTAAGCTTTTCCCTCTAATTTCCCCCTTGTATTATCTCTATTATTTTATATTCCATGCTCTCTAACAGGTTTCGGGAGTTCTCATAACAAGGAATGCTTGATAACACAACTGGAGATTCTTGAGGCAATTGTTAGCCAAAGTGGTTGATTTATTTTGAGAGCCATTTAAAGTTTTGGTAACTAGGGATAGTGTTTTGCCCTTGTTTCTCCCAACTTCATAAGCTATATTGGAAAGTGGGGAGTGTATTCACAATAAATCACATTACACTGCAACAAATGTCAGAGTTTTAGTAACATTGGATAGAACATCCTGAATTAGCACACAAAGAGAATGACCAACTATTCTGATATTTCAAGCTTTTATAGATATTTATAACAAATGTGAGAAGAGTACATCTAGTTCTAGAGCTATTTTCTCTCTCTCTCTCTCTCTCTGGCTTCTATAGTTACATGTTTCCTAATATTGAACCTACTTTGTTGGCATCTTAGTGCAATGCTACTTTTGACCAACTTGGAAAAAAAAAAAGGAACCAATGACAGGGGCTCTGGGGAATCTAGAAATAATTTACAGAAAATTAGAATTACTTCCTCCAGTTTTGGGACTCAAGTTACATATATATACCAACACATAATTATATATATTCTATGTGTGCATATATGAATTAATATATGTATGTTGTACATGTAAAGTATACATATAACATTATATTCCAGGAGTCATTTGTGGTTTTCTTTTTTTCTCATACCAATTATGTGTTTAGATAATTCTTCATATTTTATTATAAAAGTTAAATTGTATGTTTCCAGAGACATTGTAAATATAAATAGTTTGTTTCCTTATACACCAATAGTATTTTAGTCAAATTGTAAATTAGTTAATAGCCTTTTTGATTTCCACAATGATTATGTAGAAACTTGCCAAACTAAAGAAACAGTGTAATAAAAGAGTACTGACCTGAGGATCAGGAGATTTAAGTTTTATTTCTAGTTTTGCTAAATATCTGTATGAATTTGTGCATAACACTTACCTTCCCTTGGCCCCAATTTCATTTAAAAAAGCAAATTTTCCAAATTCTAGTTTTAATAATTAAATAACAAATAGATTCTATAGAACCAAAAGGGTCTACCTTTCTACCTTTCCAGGGTGTTGAAGGTTGCAATTATAGACAACAACCAAGGATGATGAGTGTCATGTCAGAATATGCCATAAACTCTGTCCTTACAGTTCTCTTGACAATGTGATTCAACCACTTACTATTTCCTTAATATGATTGGTTCATCTGTTCCTTCAGCAAAGATTGGACAAAATTTGTTTGTTTGTTTGATTTTTTTGCAAGCAGATGAGAAACAGAAATGTGTCTCATTTTCAAGGTCCCCTTATCACTGGTATCTTGATAGATTTTCTAGTTTCTAACTTCCTGGCTTGCCTTGTCTTTTGGTACCTATATACTAGGGTACTTCCTGGTGCCTGATTGTTTACCTCACTTCTGATCTCTAACTCTGTTTTGACCACCACCTTTTAGAAACTCCTCAGTCCAAAGTATCATCTATCTTTTATTTCCGTCTTTACTTTTGCCAGGTTTAACTTCTTGCCCCACTTTCATTGTCCCCTGCTCCAAACTACTCTGATGAGATGCAATGATAGCTATTACAAAGATACCATGCTTGCTTAGTTTCCATGCAAATATAGAATTCTCAGAATTGGAAAGGGACCATAGTGGTCACTTAATTTAACCCTGTATATGAATTCCTTCAACTCCCTGATATATGATCATTCAGAATCTACTTGAATACCTCCAGAGATAATAGCTAAAGAAAGATCTTAGAAAGCAGCCTATTTCAATGTCAGAGAATGGTAGCTATAAAATTATTTCTTCTATTGATCAACAACTGCTTTCTTGTGATGTCCACACACTAACTTTAGTTTTGCTCTGATCAGAGCATCCATATCAATGTTATAAGCTTACTAATCACTCTATAATTTCCAAATACCTCATATCTTTCAGACATCTGTGATGAAATACTTGTGGCAAGCAAACATGATGGCAGCAAAGAATCTCAGGACTAATGGAAGAATTATAAATTGTTATAAAAACTAAAGGTCCCAAAAGGTACCACCTTTAATTTTCAATTATATTCTGCTATTGCTTTCTATCTGAAAAGCAAATAAATAGGTCAATAGATACCAGGCCTGAAGGATGTAAAGGAGGAACCATGGATCTTGAAATATTTTACCCTACAGAGCAAATTGCAATTGATTAGAGTTTTTTTTTTCTGAGAATCAAGGAATTAGAAGCGCATGCATCTAAGTCTTATCTCACGCTTTGATTTTGAAATTTTGAATGAGGCTGAAATGGTGTCAGCACCATGGATAGAGAATGGTTTGATGGTCAAGTGATAAGTCATGCTCATAACAGGATGCCCAGAACTGCTTTGAACAACTTCAGAAGGAGAGAACGGATTTGTCAGGAAAGAAAAAGGAGCTTTTTTCAGGAACTCCAGAAAATATCTTTTTTTTAATCCCAAACTAGGATTTTCTCTCCCATCAACTATAAGGATTGAACTGATGACAAGTTAAAGGACCACTCTAATGATAAAAAGGTTTAAAACAGAATCAAGAAGGAAAGGACTCCTTGGTCAGAGATGACACCATTAAGTGGCACTCTGGTCCTTGAGGTAGCAGTACCTTTAGGTCCATCT
This sequence comes from Vombatus ursinus, assembly GCF_900497805.2. Taxonomy (NCBI): domain Eukaryota; kingdom Metazoa; phylum Chordata; class Mammalia; order Diprotodontia; family Vombatidae; genus Vombatus; species Vombatus ursinus. The sequence goes on from NW_020954641.1 coordinate 20,161,996, forward strand.
CCAGTTTCATCTCAAGCTCTGACTCTAGTCATTAGTGGTTATAGGTCTTTAGCACTGAGCTGCTTCAGAAGCTCTAGTATAACCTCAAGTTCCAGATCCATCAGTTGCTCTGGATCTCCAAGCCCTTCTCTGGAGACACAACAATAGGTGGCAAGTGATGCTGCTCTAAACCCAAACCCACACCACCCCCCACAAAAAAAGGATGGAAAAAGAAAAACTCCTTCACTAAAACCCATCACAGTGTATGTTGGAATGCTTAGTAGTATTGTAACCAAGGTAATATTTCCCACTTTTAGGGGGAGGGGGATGCATTCTATCCCTAGGGAATAAATCCACTTATCCAAAGGTTATTCATATGTGGATTTTAAAAAAAATTTTATTAATTTATTTTGATTTATCAATAATCACTTCCATATGCTTTTGAATTTAAAATTTTTCTCCCCCTTCTTCCCCACCACTCTCCCCAAGATGGTGCACAATCTGATGTGAGCTATACATTTACATTGCTATTAAACATATTTTCACATGTTGTAAGTAAAAATTAAAACCAGTAGGAGGAACCATCAGAAAGAGGAAACAAAACTCAACAGAAGAAAAAAATAGCAAATAGTGTGCTTCGATGTGCATTCAAACTCCATAGTTCTTTCTCTGGATGTGGATAGCATTTTCCATCATGAGGGCTTTGGAGATGTCTTAGATCCTTGTATTGCTGGGAAGGGTCAAGTTGATCAATATTAGTCATCATACAACATGGCTATTATTATGTACAACATTCCCTTGGCTCTGCTCACTTCACTCAGCATCAGACCATACAAGTCTTTCCAGGTTTTTCTGAAGTCAACCTGTTCATCATTTCTTATAGCACAACAGTATTCCATTCATATACCACAACTTGCTCAGCCATTCCCCAATTGATGGGCATCCTCTCAATTTCCAATTCTTTGCCGCCACAAAAAGAGCTGCTATGAAATATTTTTGTACATGTGGGTCTTTTTCCCATTTGTATAATCTCTTTGGGATATAGCCCTAGAAGTGTTATTACTGGGTCAAAGGGTATGCACATTTTTATAGCTCTTTGGGTATAGTTCCAAATTGCTCTCCAAAATGGTTGGATCATTTCACAACTCCACCAACAATGCATTAGTGTTCCAATTTTCTCACATCTTCTCCAACATTTATCATTGTCCTGTTTCATTATGTTAGCCAATCTGATAGGTGTGATGTGGTACCTCAGAGTTGTTTTGATTTGCATTTCTCTAATCAATAGTGATTTAGAGCATTTTTTCATGTGACTATAGATGGCTTTAATTTCTTCATCTAAGAACTGCCTGTTCATATCCTTTGACCATTTATCAATTGGGGAATGACTTATATTCCTATAAATTTGACTTAATTCTCTACATATTTTAGAAATGAGGCCCTTATCAGAGAGACTGGTTGTAAAAATTCTTTCCCAATTTTCTACCTTCCTTCTAATCTTAGTTGCATTGGCTTTGTTTGTGCAAAAACTTTTGAATTTAATGTAATCAAAGTTATCTATTTTGCTTTTTGTAATGTTCTCTATCTCCTGTTTGGTCATGAATTCTTCTATTCTCCATAGATCTGACAGGTGAACTATTCCTTGCTCTCCCAGTTTGCTTATAGTATCAGCCTTTATATCTAAATCATGAACCCATTTTGACTTTATTTTGGTATATGGCATGAGATTTTGGTCTATGCCTAGTTTCTGCCATACTCTTTTCCAGTTTTCTCAGCAGTCTTTTTCAAAGAGTGGGTTCTTATCTCATTCTTTGATTTTGAAATTTTGAATGAGGCTGAAATGGTGTCAGCACCATGGATAGAGAACGGTTTGATGGTCAAGTGATAACAGCCATTATTAGACTGGCTTGCTGGCTCAGGCCCCAATAAAGTCCGTTCAGTCCTCACAAGAATAGGTTGTTATAGCCCCTCACGTTGGACAGATAATATCCACATATAAAGAGAAAAGGCAACTCGTCCTGGTACAGGTAGCTGCTCCAGGTCCAAGTCCTCCAGATAAAATAAGGCTGCAGTTTTTACTCTGTAATTGAAATCCCATTAAATACAATATGAAATTGTTTGTATGGAGAGTAGAAGAGAGAAAAAAAGGAACCCATCACCAGCTAGCAAAGGACTGATGTATTAAGCATCTCCTAATCTTTGAAGGCTTCTAGTCAACAAATTAAAACACTTCTCAGGACTGAATTTGGTTTCTAGGAATGTTGATGGTAGAGGATTGCACCCTATAAAAGATCATCATTTTTTTCCCTAGTCCTGAGAAGAAGTTCACTGTTATCAACTTCTGATAAAAACAGGCTATCAGCAAAACCAAATCAGATAGGGAGGAGATAAAAATGTCAGAGTACTCTCTTCCCAAAATATGTAGCATTTTTTTCTGCTACATCAGAAAAGTTGGATATGTCTGACACTGATGATTTGCTTGTTTGACTATTTAAGAAAAGAAGACATGAACTTATGCAATTCACTCCATATCCACATAACTCAGGCTATAGCTGACCTTAGAGTAGTCTATTTATTTAAATTTTCTCTTCTGATCTGTTGGAATTAAAATGCCTTGGAAAACAGTATAGATTTTTCATTTCACCTCTTTACTCAATGATGTCAATTCTTTTGTGTGTGTGTATAAATATAAATGTATATATATAAATATATATGTATATATACATGCACAAAAAATCTACATGAAAACACACATATTCATATATACATATGTATGCATACACATATATATCCACAGATGTGCACATACACATCCCTATGCTCATCTCCCTCAGAAATTTTTTATGGGCCAGCCTCTGGGTACTATTTCATAAAGCAGCTTAGCTTGCCCTTTGAGAATATAAACCTCAAGAAACTAAAAAGTTGATTTTACACTTTTAAATTACTTTCTTGGCTGGTATTATATATTCAATACTTCTCTATTAAGTTTTGCATTTATGCAGCATTTCAGATAATGTGTTTGTATATTTGTTGTACAGAATGAAAAAAAATTGTATTAAATAAACCTCCAGGGTTGAACAACAGCCAAAAAAATGAATAAATGCAGAATAAATGAGACTAGATGAACATTGTACAAATAATCTTACTTGTTTATAAAATACAAAGTAGGATATCCTATAACTAATAAATGGAAACCCATCTGTTAGGCAACCAACCCCGGCCAGCTGAAATTTATTTATTTTGCTTATTATAATCATTCATTTGTTCACTCATTTTTGCCTATTTATTTATTTGGTTACTTGTTTAGTTGCCATTTTAGAATAGCAAATGATAATAAAATTACTTGATACAAGAAAGTGAATCAAAAGAGCAACTTCCAAAGGGCATAATTTAAACTTTGTATATTTCCAGTCCAACTTCCTATAGATTCTAGATTTACTCCTATTCTGGAGATGACCCCTGAAAATGATTCTGGCACTGATTATTCTGAGACACTACAAGATATTAAATTTTCATTAAAGATTTCAAGTCTGTTCATTAGACTGTAATTACATAAGGCATTAACGTGGACTTTATACTATATTTTAGAGAGACATTTAATTGAAACAACAGGGTTTCTGTTTAACCCTTAACATAGACATGCATGAAGAATATCTGATTTCTCCAGGTTAGGAAATTCCAAGTCTGAAAATGAGATCTCCCTCTGCCAAGGCAAACACATACCTTCAAGTCAGTCCTAGAAAAGTTTTCTGACTTGCCAAGGCTCACATAGCTAGTGAATTTCAGAGACAAGATTTGACCCTGAGTATACATGAAGTCATGTCCAGAATTACATCCTCTACCCTACACTGTGATTTTTAGGTAACCATGAATTATCTAGAAATTCTATTGTCCAGATATTCAATTATCCAAGAATATCCTATCTCCCTGCATTTTGGTTGAGATTTATATTGATGGCAGTCAACTTGTACCTTATTTTATCCATGTCTAAAACTGTCTTTCTTAGATGCTATACTTTATAATTGAATTATAGTTCAATGTAAGTAATATTTCAGAAAATAAAGACGGAAAACATTTAAATCATCAACATGGAATTGTCAAGGCTCTAAAATTTGTCTTTTTGCTCCATAATCAGTATCCATTAGTAGACATTAGCCATTTTATTCAACGAAAATCTCTGGGATTAGATAAAATGCTCAAAAAGTGCTAGCGAAGAAAAACAATATGGTTTAGTAGGAAGAATATTATATCTGGTTGGTCAGAACACAGAAGGCCTGAGTTTGTACTCAGATTCTGAAATTTACTGTCACTTAATGTCTCTGGACCTCATTTTCCTGGTCATCAAAATGATGGAGTTGGAGTAAATTGTATTTCAAGTCCTTTTCAATTGGAAATCCATAATCTTGTGATGAAACTCCACTTGAAATCTGGAACTCATACAGAGAAAGGTAAAAGCATATTTTTAAAGGGCAGCTAGGCAATGCAGTGGATAGAGTGCTAGGCCTAGATTTAGAAGGACTCATCTTTCTGAATTTAAATCTGGCCTCTGACATTTATAAGCTGTGGGAAGTCATTTAAGCCTCACTTTCCCTCAGTTTCCTCATCTGTAAAATGAGTTGGAGAAGGAAATGGCAAACCACTTTAGCATCTTTGTCAAGAAAACCTCAAATGGGGTCACAAAGAGTCAGAAACAACTGAATAAAAACAAATATTTTCTTAAGAGATTTTTTTTTGCCCTATCAATTGAAGCACAGAAAACATCAGGTCTTATGAAATATTTGCATTGTAAATACTAACAATTATCTCCTTGTTTATTCAATTATCTTTTCACATCTTATATTTTTATATTTTAAATCAATTATTTGCCTTAAATAAGAAGCAGTGTGGTCTAATGAATAGAACACCGGACTTTGAGTTATTAAGTTAGGGTTCAAATCCTACCTATGACACTTAGCAGCTATATAGTCTTGGACAAATAACTTAATCTCTTTGAGGCTCAGTCAGTTCTCTGGGGCTCTACTAGACAGGTCATAATCTTTCTTCTATTTACTCTTTCTCATAATCCAAAGACAACTCACATGTTTACAAAAAAAGTAAGGGTGTAGATATGTTGAGAAAACTGAGGCAGACAGATGTTAAGTGACAAACCCATGGTCATGAGCTAGAAATTGTCTGAGGTCAGATTTGAACTCAGGTGTTCCCAACTCCAGTCCCACTACTCTAGCCATTCTATGACCTAGATACTTTTCTCTATATATAGACATTCTCTCTATGTAGACATGTGTGTGTACTTGTTCATTTTCCTATAGAGAATAATTATATGCTCCCTTTCCTTTTGGGCATAAGCCATGTTTTGGGCCTATGCAGGCTTACAAAAATATTTAACATTTCAAGTTTTCTTTATACATTTTTATATAATTTTTTAAAGGTTTCTAAAATTTTATTCACCAAAGGCTTTTTGAGTCAGTACTACTGTTACTCAATCTGGTTAACTTCATTTTTTCACCCAGTGATATTTAGAATTGGTAGACTGGTTTATTGGAAAAAATATTGGAATAATAGCCAGAGCATACAGATTCCTATATTAACATTATCCCTAACTTTTATATGACTTTTGGCAAATCATTTCCCCTCTCTGCTTCTTCTTATCTGTAAAAAGGCTTCTGTGATATCTAAGGCTCTTACTTCCAATTTTAAGTTTTCACATGAACTAATTTGCATAGCCAACTCATCGTGGAAGCTATTGTGTAATTGATGGGGACAAAAATGGTGTTGGCAGTGACAGAGTGAAAATACTAGCTTAGATGAAGCAGAGGCTCTCAATATATTCTTAAATAATTTATTGATAAGTTACCATAAATTTAGAGCAGCAGGATTGGTAATTCTATGTTTTTAAGAGGTTCCTTTTGTACTTTAAAGAGAAACTCACAAATCGATTTCTAATCCACTACAAAATGAGATGTCTATCAAATGTTGGAAGTAACAGGAGACATGCCTCTGGAAAGTAATTGAGAACCAATGTAAATCATAATAATTTCCTGCAGGGGTTGGGAACCTGTGGCCTTGGGGCTACACATGGTCTTTTAGGTCCTTCAGTGTGACCTTTTGACTGACTTTAAATTTTACAAAACAAATCCTTTTATTAAAGGGATTTGTTCTGTGAAGTTTTGATTCTGTCAAAGGGTTACCCTTGGGGACCTAGAGGGCCACATGTGGCCTCAAGGCCACAGGTTCTCCACCCCTGCCTTAGAGGAAAGAAAATAGAAGATAAAATTATATTTTGCATACAGGAATTTATAATAATACCTCATTATTCTAAATGGAATATTGCTCTCCAAGTTAATTTTATGGATAAGTCTGATCTGGGTAAATTATTGAATATGCTGGTTAATTGAAATATTGTTAAATCTGCCTATATTTTCATTTCCACCTAATTCATACTAAGGGATATGGAATGAGTGTGGTATTAGCAGGGAAACAAGGTAAAAATTGTCTTAGATGGAAGAAAGGATGTCAATTTTTCTATATATCTTACAATAAATTACAACAGATTTGGAGTATCTTATGTAGGAAACACCAGCTAATTTTTTTCCTAAAATACCCTTTATACTCTAAACAGAAATTCTTTAATCAATTTCTAACCCAAATCATGATTTTCTTCTTTTTCCTATAATTAGCCATGTTTCCTTTAGTAGTTAAATTTCCTCAGTGAAAAAATCTTTTGGAAAACAATTTGACATTTCAAAATCAATTAAACCTTCCTAGCTTCCATTTATCCAAAAAGTTAACTTTTCTCCTCCAAATTATAAAAGGTTTAAGAGGTACAATGTAGGCTTTCAAAAGCCAGGGTGTTTTGACCTTTTTATATCAAACTGCTTTATAATTTTATCCTTTAATGATTTTCTCAACAATTTTCTTGTACCAGAAGCAAACCCCATTATCTATAATTTCTAGAATCAATCTAGGCAATTTTGAAGCAACCTAGAAAGCATTTCAAAGTATTAGACTATCTTGGAAAATGAACTAAAGCACTTAGATTGCAGGTGGTATTTCTATCAATGCTATGAATTAAAAGTAGGCAATTAAAAAATAATAATAATGTATATATTGCTTACTTTTTGCCAGGCACTGTGCCAAACACTTTACAAGCATTACCTCATTTGAGCCTCACAACAACCCTAGGAGGTAAGTTCTATCATTATCTCTATTACCCCCATCAGCCTCAGATGAGAAAACTGAGGCAAACAGTGGTTAAGTGACTTGTCCAGGGTCACATAGCTAATGTCTGAGATCAGATTTGAACTCAGGTCTTAATGAATGCAGACCCAGCACTCTATCCACCATTCCAATTGAGAAGAAAAATTGAGATTTAGGAAGTGATTTAGAAGTTAAGAAGACAGTGTCTGAAAATGTTTTTTTTTTTAAATTTCAAGAGCATGGTTTAAATTATAAGACCAATGGAATCTTAGTTTGGGATGAGGTACACATAACAAACATATACATATGTATATGCATATCTATAAATATGTTTATATGTAACATAAATTTATATATGTATAAATATATTATAGATATATTTGTACATATATTTCTATTCTTCAGTCTTGCAAATACGATCAAGAAGGCTTTATATCTCAAATGAAGGAGTAAGGAGAAAGCCCACCCTACCAGATAGAGCATAGAAAGATTAGCAGTAGAGAAGAACAATAGTTCATAAAACATAATATCTAAGAAGTAACCCAAGAAGAAAATGTCACCTTATAGATTACTATATAAAAATGTACAAGGTATGGGAAATAAACAGGGTAATCTGTAATTCCTAATGGAAGGAAACAAATTTTAAACATCAATGTGTCATGGTAGTCTAGGACTCCTGTCTAGAATATACTTAAGGAAAATTATGCCTTCTTCAAGAATAATAAAAAAGGATAAAGACAGCTGTTTAGAGTTTCATTTTAAGAAGATACACTCATGTGAAGAAATTGATGAGTTGAAGTAGATAAAAATGGTATAGAATATTAGGGAAAGCATAAATGGAAGAGTCATTAATGATAATGCCAATTCATAGAGAGGTTTCCCATGGAATTACCCAGGAATCTGTCCTTGAGTTTGCTTTAGTCAATTTTATTAATAATTTTATTTTATTAATAAACAATTTTATTAATAATATTGATCAACATATAGATGTTATGTTGACCAAATTTACAAATGATATGAATCTGATATGGTTAACTAATATTTGATGACAATTGGGATATAAAAAGATCTTTAGTCTATGCTAATGGACTGAATCTATGAAGATGAAATTAAATAGTGATACAAGTAAAGATACAAACTTGGGTTAACAAAATCAACTCTCCATGTATCATATAGGAAGACTGGGTTTTACTGGTCAACAGCATCTGAAAAAGATCATTAAAAGAGTTTTAATGCAATGTAAATTCAAAACTAATTAACTGTATGATAAGGTAGCCAAGAAGATAATAGTAATTCTAGGTTGCATTAGTAGAGACATTTAGTCCTGAACAAGAAAGGTGATGAATCCAATGGATTGTGCTTTGATCAGACCATACCTGGAATATTTTGTACATTTCTCAGAAGCAATTTTTAAGGAAGAACAATGGCAGATAAAAAATCTAGATGAGGGTAAACAGGATGGTTAGTGAATTGGTGATACCAAAGGAGGGTAAATTGGTGGAACTAAGAATAGTGAGTTAGCATAAAAAAAAAACTTAGTGGGGTATATCATTACAATAATCAAAGCATTCAATAGAATTAGGACATGTAGAAGAATTATTAGACTTTTTATACTGGCCACAGATGGCAAAATGAGGAACAGTTGACAAAAGCTTCAGCAAAGAAGAGGTAAAGAAAAACTACCTAATCAAGTTATCTGAAATTGGAGCAGACTACTATGTGACAGTGTGGGTTGCCCTGTGCTAGAAATTTTTAAGCAGAATCTACAATGCCATTTCCACTTCATTGTCTGAAAACTTCCTGTTCATATCCTTTGACTATTTATCAATTGAGGAATGACTTGTGTTTTTATAAATTTGACTCAATACTCTATAAATAAGGCCTCTATCAGAGATACTTGTTGTAAAATGTTTCACTGGTTTTCTGCTTTCCTTAAAATTTTAGTTGCATTCATTTTGTTTGTGCAAAACCTTTTTTAATTTTTATAGAATCAAAATTATCTATTTTACCTTTTGTAATGCTCTTTGGTTCTAAATTATTTCATAAATCTGACAATAAACTATTCCTTACTCTCTTAATTTGTTTAAGGTATCATCCTTTATGTTTAAATCATCTACCCATTTTGATCTTATCTTGATATATGGTGTGAGATACTGGTCAATATACCTAGTTTGTGCCCTATTGTTTTCCAGTTTTTCTAGCAGTTTTTGTCAAATAGTGAGCTTTTATCCAAAGTCTAGGGTCTTTGGGCTTATCAGACTACAGTTTGATATGGTCATTGACTACTGTGTCTTGTGTACCTAATCTGTTCCACTGATTCACCATTCTACTTCTTAACCAGTCCCAGATTGTTTTGATAATTACCACTTTATAACACAGTTTGATATTTGGTATGGGTAGACCACCTTGTTTCACTTTTTTTCTTTTCATTAATTCCTTTGATATCCTTGAGCTTTTGTTCTTTCAGTTGAATTTTGTTATTATTTTTTCTAGCTCTGTAAAATAATTTTTGATAGTTTGATTGGTATGGCACTGAATAAATAGACTAATTTAGGTAGAATTGTCATTTTTATTATATAGACTCGGCCTATTCATGAGTAATTAATATTTTTCCAATGGTTTAAATCTAACTTTATTGGTGAGGAAAGTGTTTTATAGTTCTGTTCATATAGTTCCTGGGTTTGTCTTGGCAGGTAGACGCTCAAGTATTTTGTATTGTCTACAGTTATTTTAAATGGAATTTTTCTATCTCTTGCTGCTGGGTTTTGTTTGGTAGTATATAGAAATGCTGGTGATTTATGTGAGTTCATTTTGTATCTGGCAATTTTGCAGAAGTTGTTAATAATTTCAAGTAGTTTTTTAGTTGATTCTCTAGGATTTTCTCACATTAGATCATCTGCAAAGCATGATAATTTTGTTTCCTCATAGCGTATTCTAATTGCTTTAACTTCTTTTTCTTCTCTTATTGCTATTGCTAACATTTCTAGTACAATATTAAATAACAGAGGTGATAATGGGCATCCTTGTTTCATCTGTGATTGTACTGGGAAGGCTTCTAGCTTATCCTCTTTACAGATAATGCTTGCTGATGGTTTTAGATAAATATTACTTATCATTTTAAAGTATGTTCCACTTATTCCTATGTTTTCTAGTGTTTTTAATGGGAATGGCTGTGTATTTTGTCAAAGAATTTTGCTGCATCTATTGATATAATCATACGATTTCTGTTGGTTTTGTTATCGATATGGTCAATTATGTTAATAGTTTTCCTAATATTAAACCAGCCCTGCATTCCTGGTATAAATCCCATCTGATCATGGTTTATTATCCTGGTAATAAATTGCTACAATCTCTTTGCTAGTTTTTTAAATTTTTTCATCAACATTTGTTTGGGAAATTGGTCTGTAGTTTTCTTTCTCAATTTTGGCTCTTCCTGGTTTTGGTATCAGCACCATTTGTGTCATAAAAGGAATTTGGTAGGACTGCCTCTTTGCCTATTTTACAAATAGCTTATATAGTATGGGATTAATTGTTCTTTAAATGTTAGGTAGAATTTGCTTGTGAATCCATCTGGTCCTGGGGAATTTTTCTTAAGAAGTTCATTGATAGCTCGTTCAATTTCTTTTTCTAAGATTGGGTTATGTAAGTATTTTATTTCTGCTTCTGATTATCTGGGCAATTTATATTTTTGTAGATATTTATTCATTTCATTTAATGATCAGATTTATGGGTATATAATTAGGCAAAATAGCTCCTAACAATTGTCTTAATTTCCTCTTCATTGGTGGTGGGTTCACCCCTTTCATTTTTGATGCTAGTAATTTGGTTTTCTTCTTTCCTTTTTAAAATAAAATTAGCCAGTGGTTTATCTACTTTATTGCTTTTTTTTCCATAAAACCAGCCTCTAGTTTTATTTATTAGTTCAATGGTTTTCTCACTTCCAATTTTATTAGTCTCTCATTTGATTTTCAGGATTTCCAACTTGGTGTTTAATTGGGAATTTTTAATTTGTTTTTTTTTCTAGTGATTTTTAGTTGCATTCTCACTACATCTATCTACTTTTTCTCTATTTTACTAATGGAAGCAATTAGAGATATAAATTTTCCCCTAAGTACCACTTTGGCTGCACCATATAAATTTTAATATGTTGTCTCATCATTGTAATTTGCTTTAATGAAATTTTTGATTGTTTCTATGATTTGTTCTTCGAACCACTCATTTTTTAGGATTAGGTTATTTAATTTCCAATTAATTTTTAATCTCTTTCCATAGTCCATTATTGATGTAATTTTTATTACATTATTATCTCTAAAGGATGCATTTACAATTACTGCTTTTCTGCATTTGGTTGTGAGGTTTTTATGTCCTAATACATGGTCAATTTTTGTGTAGGTGTCATGTACTGCTGAGAAAAAGTATATTCCTTTCTATTCCATTCCATTTTCTCCAGAGATCTATCATATATATATACATATATATGTATATATATATGTATGTGTATATATATATATACATATACACATACATACATATATATATTTCAGAATTTTATTCATCTCCTTAACTTCTTTCTCATGTATTTCTTTTTTGTTAGAATTGTCTAGTTCTGAGAGAGGAAAGTTGAGGTCCCCTACTAGTATAGTTTTACTATCTATTTCTTCCTGTAACTCATTCAAATTCTCCTTCAAAAATTTAGATGCTATACCATTTGGTGTATATATGTTTAGTATTGATATGACTTTATTATCTATGGTATCTTTCAGCAAGATTTCTTTTCCTTCTTTATCTCTTTTAATTAGATCTATTTTTGCTTTTGCTTTGTCTGAAATCAGAATTGCTACCCCTGGTCTCTTTGCTTCCCCTGAAGCATAACAGATTCTTCTCTAGCCCCTCAACTTTATCTTGTGTGTATCTCTCTTCTTCAAATGTGTTTCTTTTAAACAGCATATTGTAGAATTGTGGTTTTTAATCCATTCTGCTATCTGATTCCATTTTATGAATAAGTTCATTCCATACACTTTTATAATTATGATAACTGTGTATTTCCCTCCATGCTATTTTTCACTTGTTTATCCCCCCTCACTCTCACCCCACACCCCTTCCCTCCTCACAAGTGTTTTACTTCTGATCACCACCTTTCCCAGTATACCCTCCCCCTTCTACTATCCCCTCCCTTTTTACTTCCTTATAGGGTGAGACAGATTTCTATAACCAACTGTGTGTCTATCTCTTTTAGCCAATTTTGATGAGAGTAAGGTTTAAGCTTTGCCCACCACACCTGTTTATCTCCCCCCATTATAATAGTTTTCTTGCCTCTTTTATGTGGAATAATTCACCCCACTCAATCTCCCCCCTTCTTCCAGTGAATTTTTCTTCCTCACCCTTTTATTTTGTTTTTTGGGGATATCACCCCATCAAAGTCACCTTATATCCACACCCTTTGTCTACACATACTTTTTCTAATTGATCTTATAGTAATAAAGTTGTTAACAGTTACAAATATTATCTTGCCATATAGAAATATAAACCATTTAACTTCATTGAATTTCTTATGTTTTCTTTCTTCTTTCTTTTCTTTTAATATTTCCCTTGAGTCTTGCATTTGGAGGTCATTTTTTTTAATTCAGCTCTGGTCTTTTAAGTAGAAATCCTTGAAAGTCCTCTATTTCATTAAATGCCCATTTTCCCCCCTGAAAGATTATATTCATTTTTTCTAGGGAGGCATTTCTTGGTTGTAATCTTAACTTCTTTGCCTTCTGGTATATCATATTCCAAGTCCTACAATTCTTTAATGTGAATCTGCCAAATCCTGTGTAATCCTCATTGCAGCTCCATGAAATTTGAATGGTTTCTTTTTGGTTGCTTGCAGGACTACCTCCTTGATCTGTGAGCTCTGGAATTTTTTTTGTTCATTTGGTTTTTTGTTTGTTTGTTTGTTTGTTCATTTGTTTATTTTGTTTTGTTTTGTTTTGGCAAGGCAATTGGGGTTAAGTGACTTGTCCAGGGTCACACAGCTAGTAAATATCAAGTGTCTGAGGCTAGATTTGAACTTAGGTCCTCCTGACTCCAGGGCCACTGCTCTATTTACTGTGCCACCTAGCTGCCCTGAGCTCTGGAATTTGGCTATGATATTCCTTGGAGTTTTCCTCTGGGGATCTTTTTCAGGTGGCGATCTTTAAATTCTTTTAATTTCTATTTTGCCCTCTGGTAGTAGTATATCAGTACAGTTTTTGTTGATTATTTTTTTTTAGGCAATTGGGGTTAAGTGACTTGCCCAGGGTCACCCAGTTAGTAAGTGTCAAGTGTTTGGTCTGAGGCCAGATTTGAACTCAGTTCCTCCTGACTTCAGGGCTGGTCCTCTACTCACTGCACCACCTAGCTGCTCCAATAATTTCTTGAAAGAGATTGTCTAGGCTTTTTTTTTTATCATAGCTTTCAGATAGTCCAATAATTCTTATATTATCTTTTCTGGATTTATTTTAGGTCAGTTATTTTTCCAATGAGAAATTTCACATTTTCTTTTATTATATTTTACTTTTTGATCTTGTTTTATTGTATCTTGATTTCGCATAGAGTCATTGGTTTCCACTTGTTCAATTCTAATTTTTAAGGAATTATTTTCTTCCATGAGTTTTTGTACTTCCTTTTCCATTTAGCCAATTCCATTTTTTAGAGAGTTATTTTCCTTGGCAAAATTTTATATATCTTCTCCCATGCTATTAACTTTTTTTCATATTTCTCTGGCAATACTTTTATTTCTTTTCCCAATTTTTCTTCTACTTCTCTAATTTGCTTTTTAAAGTGCTTTTTAAGTTCTTCTAAGAATTCTTTTTGGGCCTGAGACCAAATTATATTTTTCTTTGAGGCTTCACATGTAGCCATTTTGACAGTATTGCCCTGTTTTAAATTTATGCCTTGATCTTCCCTGTCATTTTCTATAGTCAAGCTTTTTTTTTTTTTTTTTTTTTTTTTTTTTTTTTTTCTATTTTTTTTTTTTTTTTTTTTTTTTTGCTTTTCTTCTGCCTTTTTTGTATTTTTATGTGAGAGTTGGGCTCTGGTTCTGCACTGTCCCCAGCTTTCTGTGCTGGGGCTCTGGGTCTCACTGCTGGCTTTCAATGGGTTTCAGGGCTTAACTGCTTGCTTTGTTTGGAGGATAGGCTTCCCTTCTGTCTTATACTGGGGGGGTGGGATCTCCCTGTTGGCCTCTTCTGGGTGTGGGGTTTAGCTTCTGGCCTGCTCCAGGGATAGGGCCGTGCTACTGGGTTGTTATGGTAAGAGTCTTTCTGGTGGCTGGCCCTTGAGGAGAGATCTTGTTGCTGGTCTTCCCCAGGGGTGGGGCCTTGCTGCTAGGTTGCTATGAAAACAAGGTCTCTCTGTTGGTAGGCCCCAGAGGTAAGGTCTCCATGTTGGCCAGTCTTGGGGTGGGGCTTCACTGCTGGTCTGCAATGGGATCAAAGTTTCCCTGGTGGCTTGTGCTGAGAATGGTTCACTGGGGTGGGACTTTGCTATGCTGCACAGACAGCTCACTTGCCTAAGGGACTACTGGTTTATGGGAGGGTGGTGCCTTGCTGACAGATTTCCTCAGAGCCCTGCTTAAGGCCCCCTACAGTGAGGCTGGCTGCTGCTGCTACTGCTTTTGACCTTGCTCCCTTCCCACCCCAGTGACAGACATCTTTCCTCCTGTTCTTGTAAACTGCTTCCCTGCACCTAGACCAATTCTGCGGTGGTTTTTTAAGTTTTTTGGAGAGCTTCAGAGGGTTCCTTCCTCACTCTGCCATCTGGGGCTGGAAAGTTCTGGAATTACCTTTTATCCTAAAATATTCCTGAAATTATTTCAAATAATTATAGTTTATTCCAATGTCCTCTAAGTAAACCATCACATTTTCTGCAAAAATATGAATTGATGCAGAGCAAACAGAAACAGAAGAACAAGCGATATAACAACCTTATAAAGACAAACAACTCTGTTGTTAAACTTAATGAGTATGATCAACACAACAACCAGCCAAGATTCCAGAAAATTAATAATGAAGTATGATACTCACATACTAAAAGAGAAGTGATGCACTCAGAGTGTAGAATAAGGTATTTTGGGGATATAACTATTAAATGAATTTGTTTGCTTGATTGTTCATTTTTTTAAGGTGTGTTTATCTTTTTCAAGTAAAAAATAAAGGTAAAACAAATTTACAAAGGATAGAAACAGATAATTTCATTACATCACTAAGATTTTTCTTAACATAGACTGTTGTCATATATTGGAATTTTTGGATGCTATCAATTGGCCATTATTTTCATTGCTCATCTCAGTCCTGTTTGGAAGATCCCTTGGGTAGGGAAAATCACTTTACCTCTTATTTGATGCTATCACCTGGGTTTGGTCTTTTGCTCGCAGCAACATAACCATTTTAATGGGCAACATCATTCCTGGAACCTACCTATATTACAATAATTTCCTTCAATTACCAGGATCAGGTTAATTTTTTCGTCTTATTTCAAATATTATAAATCTCATTGAACTCATCAATAAATCCTCATCCCCTCTCCCCCAAGAAAACCCCCAACTCTCAGCTAGTTTACAGAGAAGAGACAATCAATAATTAATTAGGTACTTACTATCTTCTAAACATTGTACTAGGTGCTGATGAAAAAAAAATAAAGTACCTATCTTCAAGGCACCTACACTCTATCAAGAGACATCCTGCCCCCCCCCACAGGTATTTTGAAAAGAATTTTTAAGAAGTAATTTTCTATCTGCTCTTACTAGATTTTCTTGGTAATTCAATAGAAGTGTTGATTTCTGTGGGTTTACTTTATATACTAAAATAATGCTGAAGTTGTTGTTTCAAATATTTTTTAGCAAGAATAGTTAAATTCTCCTTAAAATAACTACAGAATTTGTGAGTACACCTATGAAATAATATTTGTCCAAATGGAGAGAGACCTAAATAATTTCAGAAATATTAATTACTCATGGCTAAGTTGAACCCATTTGATAAGAATAACAATACAACTTAAATTACTTACTGAATGTCATGCCAATTGAACTCCCAAAGGGTTATTTTATGCATTTAGAAAAGGAATTAAAAGTGCTTTGAGGAGATGGATCATGTCATAATCTTTGTTTTATCTTTTACATGCAATTATTTGGTACATGCAAATAATTAAGAGGTAATTTTGGAGAAGCATAAGCAGCTATGGTGAATCAGGGATCATTTATAAGTTAAAAGACTCAGTAATGACCATAAGTTTCAGGCCCAGAGCACAATAAGTGAGAATGCCTGGAGTCTGGAGATGTAGTATTTTGTGTGAAGAACAGCAAGGAAGTCAGTTTCAGCAGAGTGAAGAGTATGTAGGAAGGAGTAAGGTATAAGAAAAGTAGAAAGGTAAAGGGAAACAAATTGTGAAGAGCTTTGAATGACAGAGGATTTTGTATTTGATCCTAGAAGTGATAAGGAGCCACAAGATTTCACTTAATGGGGGTAATATGGTCAAATCTATACATTAGGAAAATTAATTTGACAGCTGAGTGGAGAACTGACTGGAGTGAGAACTTGAGTCAGGGAAACCAACCAACAGGCTATTGCAGTAATCCAGGAGTAAATTGATGATGTCCTTCACTAACTTGGTAGTAGTGTCAGAGGAGAGAAAGAGGCATATAGACAGGAGGTTTTAAGATCAATGGATGTACACTTAGAAACATATCCTTTATACTTGCAAGGGATTTTAAAGGTCAACTGATATAAGATCCTTATTTTCCTTTTTTATAATTTAATTTATTTTTATTTATGAAATAAAATAAGCATTTCCATAACATAGCAGAATTAAAAAAAAAAGGTGATGGTACAGGAAACTGAAAATGTATTATGTACAACTTGCTATTCTTTTAAAATATATAATAAAGTTATCAAGTAAATTTCTTTTTTTCTTCCCTCCTCCCCACCCCCACCCTAAAGATGGCTTCCAATAGATACAAATATGTATTATATACATACATATATATGTAAATTCATTTTATATATACTTCTGTTTATCAGTTTTTCTTTGGATGCAGATAGTATCTTCTTTCATAAGTCCGTTGTAGTTATTTTGGGTATTTATAATAGTAAAATCACTTATTTCTCAAAGTTGTTCTTGAAACAATATTGCTATTACTGTATACAACATTCTCTTGGTTTTGCTCATTTTATTCTTCATCATTTTGTGCATCTATCCATCTAAATCTAAAGTCAACAAGCTCATCATTTCTTATAGTGTAGTAGTATTCTATCATGCTCATATACAACAACTTGCTTAGCCATTCCCCAAGTGACAGGAATCCATTCTTCAAATGGGGAATATGAGGAGGGTTGTTACTTATTCAAGGTCACACAAATTGTTGGAATTATTATTTAGATTCAAGATTAGACCTTCTCACTCTAATAATCAGAGCTTCATTGAATAAAATGATCACTGTCATTTCATCCATGAAGGAAATTTGGTTAGAAATAAGATAGAAGATACCTCATTGGAAGAGAATATTTAATGATAAATTTTGTTATACTCAAAAATTAATAAACAATTAGGAATCTAGTATTTTCAGTATCTTTTAGTCTGTTTTGTGACTTTTGAGACAATTTGCTAGCTTTTAACAAAACAAGGCAAGACAAAGATAAAAATCTATCATTTTACATTTGTAGAAAAGATGGAAAGATGTTTACCAGATAGTAGCACAATAATAAGCATTTAGAAATATTTAGATGGCTAAATCCAAAATAGTGACTGAACTTGGGGAAACCAAATTAAAGATGTGAGCTAAGGCTTAATTGTCTTTTTTTGTTTACATTTTGTATATATTTAAGAATGGAAGTAGTAATCACTAAGAGCTTATGTGTGTGTGTGTGCGTGTGTGTGTATATATATATATATATATATATATATTCTATAAGAATCAGGTATGACAAATTTTCTCATTTTTTGAGACTAGACCTTTTTATGTCTCCAGGCTGGAAGTACATCAGTCACTTATGAGCCCACCTCCTTTTCTGACTGTCACAGAAACTTTGGTCTACTCCTTTTCTGACTTGGGTCAATTAACTCCTCCTTAGATATCCTGTTTGTCCCTCACTATCAGGGGCTCATAATATTGGTGCTGGACTTAGTTCAGATTCTTGATTAGCTTTTAGTCCTAATGCAGCTTAAAACTCATGAATTTAAGTGATCCACCAGCCTCCCCAGTAGCAGAGAATACAGATATATGTCACCATGTACACCTTGGTGATAACTCATTTTCTTTTTTGATAAAGCATCTGTCATGGTAAGTCAGGAGAACATGCACATATCCATATATATTTTAGCAGATAGAAGGATTGCAATAGACAGACAAAAAGTATATATATAGATATGTGTATATACATATATATGTACTTACACACACAAACTGTATTAAGAGGCACCTTCACAAAAATTGACTGGGTATTAATGCAAAAAACCTCACAACCAAATGTGGAAAAGCAGAATTATTCAATGTATTCTTTTTGACCATAATGCAATAAAAAATTATATTCAATAAATGATAGAAATATAGATTAAAATCAATTGGAAACTAAATAGTGTAATCCTAAAGAATGAGTTGATCAAAGAACAAATCATAAGAAACAGTAAATAATTTCATTAAAGAAAATGATAACAATGAGACAACATACCAAAATTTATGGGGTGCATCCAAAACAGTACTTGAAGGAAAATTTATATATCTAAATGCTCACATCAACAAAATAGAGAAAGAGCAGATCAACTAATTGGGCATGAAACTAAAAAAAAACTAGAAAAAAGAACAAGTAAAAAATCCCCAATTAAATACCAAATTGGAAATACTGAAAATCAAAGGAGAGATTAGTAAAAATTGAATGTAAGAAAAGCACTAAACTAATAAATAAAACAAAGAGCTGGGTTTATGAAAAAATCCAATAAAATAAGCCAATAGTTAATTTCATTTAAAAAAAAAACAAATTATCAATATCAAAAATGAAAAGGGTGATTTTTAATACCAATGAAAAGAAATTAAAGCAATGAATAGGAGCTATTTTTCCCAGTCATATATTAATAGATATAAGAATTAAATGAAATGGATGAATATTTACAAAAATGTGAATTGTTTATATTAACAGAAGAAGAAATAGAATACTTAAATAACCCCATTGTAAGAAGTTAAATTAAACAAACTATAAATGAATTCCCTAAGAAAAAATTCCCAGGAAAGGATGGATTCATAAGTGTATTCTACCAAACATTTAAAGAACAATTAATTTCAATACTATATAAACTATTTAGAAAAATAGGCAAAGGAGTCCAAGCAAACTCCTTTTATGACATAAATATAACTCTGATACATAAACTAGGAAGAACAAAAACAAAAAGAAAACTATAGACCAATTTCCCTAAAGAATATTGATGCAAAATTTTTAAAGAAAATGTTAGCAAGAAGATTATAGCAATACATCACAAAGATTATACACTATGACCAGGTAGGATTAATACTAGGGATGCAGGGCTGGTTCAATATTAGACAAATCATCAGCATAATTGATCATATCAATAACAAAAATATATGATTATCTTAATAGGTACAGAAAAGTGTTTAATAAAATGCAATACTCATTCTTAATAAAAACACTAGAAAGCATGGGAATAAATGGAGCTTTCTTGAAAATAATAGGTAGTTTCTATTCAAAACTATGAGAAACTATTATCTGTAATGGGGCTAAGCTAGAAACCTTCTCAATAAGACTGGAGGTGAAGCAATCATTCCCATTATCACTACTATTATTCAATATTGTACTAGAAATGCTAGTTATTGCAATAAGAGAAGAAAAAAAGGAAATTGAAGGAATTAGAATAGGCAATGATGAGACAAAACTTTCATTCTTTGAAGATGATATGATGGTATACTCTGAAAATCCTAGAGAATCAATTAAAAATTAATTGAAACAATTAACAACTTCAGCAAAGTTGCAGGATATAAAATAAACCCACAGAAATCATCACTGTTTATATATACTACTAACAATGTCCAGCCTCACAGGATAGAAAGAAAAATTCCATTTAAAATAACTGTAGGCAACATAAAATATTTGGGAGTCTGCCTGCCACCAGAAAAGCAGGGACTATATAACACAATTACAAAATACTTTTCACACAAATCAAGAAAGATGTAAATAATTAGAGAAATATTCATTGCTCATGCATAGGCCAAACCAATATAACAAAAATGACAATTCTATCTAAATCCATTTACTTATTCAGTTCCATTCCAAACAAACTACCAAAAATTTAGAGAACTAGAAAAATAATAACAAAATTTGTTTGGAAGAATAAAAGGTGGAGAATATCAAAGGAATCAATAAAAAACATAAAGGAAGGTGGCCTAGCAATACCAGATGTCAAACTGCTTTACAAAGTGGTGATCATCAAAACAATCTAGTATTGGCTAAGAAACAGAGTGGTAGCTCAGTAGAACAGATTAGGTACACAAGCAGTTCATTTGTTTTTCAATTATGTTTGACTCTTCATGACCCCATTTGAAATTTTCTTGGCAAAGATATTGGAGTGCTTTGCCATTTCTTTCTCCAGCTCATTTTACAGATGAGGAACTGAAGCAAACAGGGTAAAGTGATTTGCCCAGGGTCACACAGTTAGTAAGACATGCCTATCAAGTTTGCAGATTAGAAAAATGAGGGGAAGATAGCTCACACATTGGGAGACAGATTCAGGATTAAATACTAAATTTATGGGCTAGAATATTAGTCCTAATTTAATCAGATGAAATTTAATAACAGTGAATGGAAAGCCTTACATTTCTGTCCAAAAAACTAATTTCAATAGTACAACATATGAAAGGCATGGGTACACAGCAGATTAAGATGGGGAAAATGGGAATTTTAGCAGACTATAAACACAATCCAATTCAACATATGGCAGCCAAGAAGACTAATCCTTTTTTTTAACTGCATTAAAATAGTGTCCAAAACCAAGAAGAGGAGAAGGTGCAAATGGTGCCCCTATACTGTGCCCTGACTTTATAACTGAAGTTTTGAATGATAGACTAGTGTCCACAAGAGGGCAATCAAGATAATGAAGATCCACAATTATTGCCATGTGAAAAACAATTGATCTTGATCAGTGTTTAGTCTGGAGAAGACAAAGTATGTGGGGAATATGATACTGTCTTCAACTATTTGGAGGACTCCTATATTGGGTAGATGTTACACTTGTTCACTTGGCAGAAGAAGGAGGAACTATAGCCAAAGGGTCATGCAGTCACAGATTTAGGTCTGGAAGGGACCCTAAATACTAGCTATTCCAATCTCTTTGATTTATAGTCAAGTATAGTAGATGGAATGTTGGTCTTTGAATCAGGAAGAACTGAGTACAAATATTTCGTCAGATATCTACTAGCTATATGACCCTGGACAAATAATTTATTTCTCTCAGCTCCAGTTCCATCATATGTAAAATGAAGGTAATAAGAACAATTACTCTTCCAGGACTACTGTGTGAGCAAATAAAAAACAAATTGCATTATAACTTTTAACACATTATTTATTTATTAGATGTTTTACTACAGAAGAGAAAACTGAGACTCAAAGATGTAAGTGACTTGCCCAAAATCACCCAGCAAGTTTGTAAAGAAGTATTTGAACATCGGTCTTCCTAACTCCAAATAGTATGCTCTCTCTACTATGTCACACATTTATTATCTCTCTCTTCCACTGCTGATTGAACAAAAAACAAAACAAAGACAAAAACAAAAAGAAAGAACAAAACAAACACGCATAGTCCAGCAAAACAAATTCTCATATAGGTCATCTCCAAAATTGCATGTCTCTTGGATTTTAAGATCATTACCTCTCCGACAGTAGTCAAGTGGCATGATTTATCTTCATTCTTTTGGACTTGAGGTTTATTATTTTAATTGCCAGAGTTCTGAAGTCTTTCAAAGTAGTTTTTCTCTATAGTATTGTTATCATTGGGTAAATTGTTTTCTTAATTCTGCTCACTTCATTCTGTATTAGATCAAAAATGTCTTGTCAGTTTCCAAAGCTTTCATCTTTAAAAAATTATTGATATACTGGCATGAGACTTGTGTGTAGTCTATGAGCTATGGGCCTTTTTCACTGCTTCATCCTGACACATATGTTCCCATTTTTTTCATTCTCTACTTTACCCATCTTTAACTTGAATAATAAGTATGTAGAATTGCTTTGTAGGATCTTGTCTAGTTCTTTCTTCATAGAGCTTCTCTATTTGTTTACCATCTGCATACATTGTTGATTTTTTTTCTCTATAATTGTATTATTGGGAGTGGACCTGACAATGCTTATTATTATAAACACTTTATGGTAAAATGACCAACTGCATTATAAAATGATACTTGCTGCCCTTTGTTGCACTTTGAAATCAAAATTACCAATTCATTAACATTCTTCCAGAAGGATAAACTGTTCATTGTGCTTCCATTTAGTTTCAATCTCTTTTTTTCCCTACAAATTGTGGTTCAAATATGTTTCTATTTTTTTTAAATGACCATTTTCCAATGGCTAATGTTTTAATTAAGGCAAAATACTAGACTTAAAACAAATAAATAATTGGTCTTTAAATTAGAAAGGTCAACATGATAGTAATAAATAAATTGGATTTTTAGGGGGAAAGTCAATAAATGATATCCTGATTCCAGTACTGATTCTCATCATTCTCTGATAACTTCTTTACCTACTGTCCTATATAGTGATTTTTGATGTTCAGAAAGATAACCCTAAGACCCTGAAAGATTCTCAAACATTAGTGTCCTTAAATATTCAATTAGGTCCCCTAGTATTATTGAAAAACAGGAAAGCAAATTCAGGAACTTAAGAAAGGTTTTCAGTTCCAAAGGTTAAAACAAAAAGAGCTTTTTGAGTAACCTTCAATGATCCATGATAGTCCATTGCAGAGAAACTTCTCCCTCATATATGGAAGGGTTTTGGTGATTGAGATTGGAAAATTATATTTTCAGAATTTTCAAGTTCCTTCCTACAACTCAATTATATTACTTTACTGATGATATCATTTTAAAGAGTCTCTCCCATCCACCCTATCCTCCTCCCTCCCTATGTGTTTTTTAATACCAGTCGTCAGCGTTCAATAACATCTCATATCACCATCATCCTAGGCGCCTGAGATTGGAAACTAAATAAAATTAGTATTCCCCTATTGCCATAGCATTGATAGATTTCTCAAATTACCATTTTACTTCCATTTGTATCATCAATAATTTCATTTGATATTTTGAGGCATACTATACTATATATTTAAGATTGATTTATTTCAGATGATGTTAAAAGGGATGTTCAGTTAAAAGACCTTCAGTAATTCAAGCTCTCAACTTTTGATTTCTAAAAGTGAAATGATTGCTTGTCTGGGCTACTTTAAAAATTTCTATTTCATTCACTTGATGGGTGAAGCATGTAAAGGGCTATAAAATGGGGGAAGAATCTTTAGGAGGATTTTTTTTTTAACAAAACCAAGAAATTACTTGAAAGGTCTTAAGTCCATTGATATTTGTACTCAGCCATTCACACTTGCTGACTCTTGAACATCAAGAATATATGATCTCTATGTTTCTAATATTTCTATATTGGGTATCAGGATGCTAATAATCACATAGACATTTATTAGATGTGAGCAGTACACTAGAATATATGAAAAATTTGAATATTAAGTAGACTTATATCCTAATGTTATACCTTTATTGATAATTTGAATATTTTACACTGTATACTAAAGGCCCATTACAGTGTAAGGAAAGAAACATAACCTGGTGGATAGTGAGTTTAGATTTCTAGGATGTTTTGCAAAATCTATTAATTCAGAGTCTAGTGATCTGGACATTATGAACATATACAAAATGTTTTTTTACTGCCATTGATACAAAGTTTTGCTAAGTAAATGAATCATTTGAATAAAATTATAGCAAGAATGTATATCTTTCTTTAATTACAATCTAATGGTTAAATTTACTCTAGTGGCAACTGTATGCATATAAAAAATAATAGGTTAATTATCAATGTTTTCATTTGTCTCAGTAGAATCTCTACTAGTTAATATATTGTTAACTATTAGTCTGGGTTAACATATATACTTGAAAGTAATATAAATGAATTTCTTTTTAAGGTATTTTATAATTTAGATGTTTCACTAATTGAGACTAGTCTTTCAAAATGACTGATGGCTTATCATGTAGTGTTTGCATTACCTCAATTCAATATTAATATTACTTCATCCAAGTGAGCAAGAATTGGGAAGACAAATGAGTTAGAGATTTATAGGACTCTTTATGTAAAATATATCACCTTTCAACCACAAAGACATTGTAAAGCTCTGGTAATAAATAAGAACAAAAAAGTTCTTTTATACCTGCACAGTGTCCTACTACTCCCTTGGTCTCAACAATAAAGAAGCAATGACAGGCCAGGGCAATTTCAAATTTATATTAAGGTCTTTTTATTTTCCCTTTGTTCCCCATGTGATACTACAAATCTGAATGTTTTCATTGTGAATTTTCTAGACCAAGTTAAATCAATCTTATTATCATTCTGTATTTTAGTACTCAATCATTGTTTCCTCAATTGTTGTGTGAAGCATTGGAGGTTCTAAAGAAAGGACACCAGTAAACTGAGATTTTGAAATTCCAACAATTATCCTCATTGTATTACTATTATGGTAATTTTTTCTTTTCAAAAATTTGCAGGACAAGTTCATAGAGCCAGAGATTAGTAGAGCTCGAAGGACTTTTAGAAATATAGTACAATATTCTATTTGTACAGATGAAAAAACTGAGATAGAGAGAGAAGCAATTTGCCCAAATTCATAAATATACTTTGGGACAGAGGTGGGATTTTAACCAAACAAGTTCTAACTTTCAAGTCAATGTTCTTTAAGATTAACTGGCTGTGTGTACATATTTCTATGGAATAGAAACCAGTACAATCACTGGCCCATTTCAGCTTTCAGAGCGAGTGTCTAGAAACTTATTGCCATTGCTTTCAGTTCAACCTTGGGTAAAAGGTTATCAGCATATATCTATGTCAACAGCTCTTTCAGAAGAATTAAGGATTTTTTAAAAAAATCCTTTCCTTTTTGTTACCACCTAGATTTTGAACCTGACCTAACTGCTATCTGAAATGTCTTTACCTCTTCAAGGCAAAATTCATTTTCATTCCATTTCTTGGAACCTAGCTTCAAATTCACACCTCCTAGAACTATTCTGAGACTAACATCAATCTCTGTTGATTGTTACCTTCTGCATTCTTGTTTTCAGTTTAAACTGTTACATTTGTTGTTCATTCAACAAAAGTGTTAAG
This sequence comes from Vombatus ursinus, assembly GCF_900497805.2. Lineage (NCBI taxonomy): Eukaryota > Metazoa > Chordata > Mammalia > Diprotodontia > Vombatidae > Vombatus > Vombatus ursinus. The sequence goes on from NW_020954641.1 coordinate 20,187,552, forward strand.
CGCTTATTGTGGATATAATACTACTTTACTGAGAGAAATTTAAAGATAAGTGTAAAATGGACCCTGCCTTCAAGGAATTTTCATCTAAATAGAAGCAAACATCTACACAAAAAAGTCCAAATAATCAATTGTATGCATATGTATCAGATGAGTATGACATGCTATAAAATTAGACAAAGTCACTTCAAACTGGGTAATTAAAAAAGATTTCCTGCAGGAGGTAGACTTTGAGCTAGGCCTTGAAGAAGAGGTAGTATAACAGTAGGTGAGAATATAATTCTCAGAATTTCAGGAAATTCAGAAGGACACTCTAGCACTTATGGAACTGCATGAGCAAATGTACAGGGATAGAAAGCAAATGAAACATGCGATTGTTTTCAAGTTGCTCCAAGTTTCTAACTTTGGAGTCTCTGAAAAATACAGAGGTAGGAGGGCATTCTCCATTTCTTTTATACCCCAACCTTATTGGTATTCTGTACATGAGGCAAGTTATACTTGGCTGGGTAGTCTGGGGTTATGGTGTTGTTTTTTTGTTTGTTTGTTTTGTTTTCTCCTATTGCATTACAGAACAAAAATCTTCTTCCAGTCTAAACTAGCATGGGCCCAGTTAGACAAGAAATAGGAGAGGTATAATTTGAATAACCAAATTGCAAAGCAATTGGTCTGTGGTGATTCCTGGAGGGTGACTGATTGATGTTGTGTCTCACCAGCCGGTTTACTTGCAGCTTATTCTGCTACTATCAGGCTTGTACACTGTTCATGATTTTGTAAAAAGCCAATCTTTCTCTCCGGAAAAGTTTGATTGTGTAAAAGGGAGAGAGAAGAAGCAACAGATGAATAGACACCACCACCCCTCCCCCCCATCTGCATTATAGATATAAAAAAAGGAATGTATGGATCGTGGACTATATGTGTCAATTAAAACTTTAAGGATCCCTTATATCTTGGGTGGGAGTGATTCTTCCCCTGACGTACATAGCAACTCCTTTATATTTTTATAGAGTTAATGTATTGCTCTGGCTTAAAAGAATTTATCATCTGGTGTCGAGACCTCCTAATAAACCTTTCTAACTACTGCTAGCTTGGTACTAAAGTAATATACCTGTGGTTTTCCTAGGACTAATATTAAAAGATTTTCCAACTCAGTAACACCTGCCAGAGCAAAACCTTCAAAAAGAACCCAGGGTTTTCCACTTTACAGTAAGGCCTCTAGAGAAGGACTTTAGTGGAGGCCTAGATACAAAAAAATTTTTCATAGATGGATCTTTAGAGGTAGGGAAGAAGCATATTGCAGATCCATATCCTATTATCATCAAAGGCATAGAGATGTGAATATTAACCTACCTATCTTTTTCTTATTTATGATTATCTAGTCTTTTAATTTTGTTGCTTTTAAATTTGTAAACACAAATTTTCTCACCTCCTGCCCCTTCCCACCTTTCCCACCCCAAGATCACAGATTGCTACTTCCTCTCTCCTTCCTCTTCTGCATTTGCACTGCCCTAGTGTGACCCACTGACCAAACAGAACGAGAGATGAAGTGAAAGGGGCCAATGGTAGCAGGGAAGTGGGTCATGAGTGTAGTTGGGATTTAGGAAGCCCTTAAGCAGGGTTAGTGCCCAGATCCATTTCAACAGATGATACTGTATGCATTCCCCCAGCACCTTGCACCCAACAGGGGCCCCAAGCTCATATCAAGGTACTTGCCCACTAGAAGCCCGGGTAAATCCTGGGCTCCCTCACACTACAGAACTAGGGAGCTTTTTTTTTCTTTTTCTTTTTTTGGTGGGGTGGGGAGAGGGTGGAGATCGGCAGAAGCCGGAAGGGAAGAATCAGATGACAGATAACTAAGTGTCTGGTGGCAGACCGTGAGCTGCATGCATGACTGAGGAACTGGTCTCGTTCACCAAACACTTGACTGGGCTGGGGCATCGTCCAAAAAGGGGACAGGAATGGAAAGGAAGGGGAAAGTTCCCAAAGAAAACCTCAGGAGAGTCACTTCGGTTTTCATGGCTCAGGAGAAACACTTACCACTATGCTTTTGCTCATTCTTGGGGTCAAGAGCCACCTCCCACCTCTCACCCAGTCTGTATGTGTATTTGTGCCCCTCCTCCTAATGCAAATGAAGGATGTATTTTATTACTTGAAGAATCAACATAGCTCTCCCTCCCAGGTATCCAGGAACTCCAGGGGACAGTTGGAGCAGAGCCAACCCCAGCCCATGGGGCAGTGAGCAACTGGGGTCCAAAAGGGACTTTCGAGGAGGAAGAGGGGGGTAGTAATGAAGGAGGAGAAGGAAGAGGCGACATTATCTGTCAAGGGAGTTCCCCCCTTTGTCTTCTCCTGTACTCAATTCCCCCCATCCCCATTTTTGCCTTCCTCCTTTGCCCTTTTCTCTGGGAATCTCTTTGTATCTTGTCTCTGCGGGTCTCAGTGCCATCCTGCACAGTCCCCGTTTTGTGGCTACAGGGATCTACCGCGAAGCCTTGCCTGCCACCCCTGCATCGCTACTCTACATTTGGAAAGGGGTGGGTGGAAGGGGTTCGGGTCCCATAGTATGTCAAGAGAGGGGGAGGGGGTCCAGAGTGAATCTGGGAACCAACGAAGAGAAGACAAGGAGGGGAGGGGAATGAAGGCTGTGTGTGCGCGCAGGTGTGCGTGTATGTGCGCGCGCGTGTGTATGTCTAGGACAAGTCCAGCTGAAGAACTTACCTCTTCAACCTCCACTATTTTTCCCTCTCATCCCAACCATCCCTGCTCCCTTTAAGGTTTATATCTCCCTCCTCCTTAGTCCCTTTATATCACTACCCACCCATTCCACTCCCCACCCAGGTAACTGCCATTCCCACCCTTGCCAGTCACACCGATGTATGTACTGAAAGGCAAAATTAGTTAGAAATACGGGCAAAAACGCAGTGGCTTTTCAAATTGCCTCTCCCTTTTCCGTATTTTCCTGCTATAAATAACCCCGAAAAGCCGTCCAGGCGCGTCACATGGTGAGAAGCCAGGACCCCGAAGCTCCTATTTCTAAGTGTATGGGGTAAAAGAAAAAGAAATAAATATCCTGCTAGAAGGAGAGAGAAAGAGAAATCTATCTTCACCTCTGCTCCTAGAAACTATCATTTTTTCCTCCTCTCTTCTTTTTGCATGAGATATCTAGCCGGTTTCCCAGCGTCCACCCTTCTCGTTTTCTCCTTCCCCCTTTTCTACTACCTTCCTTCCTCCCTCCCTCCTGTCTCCTCCGCCCTTATCCCACACCCTAGGTACCCCTCGTTTGCCAGGTAGGGGATGCTGTTTCCAGAAAAAGAAAAAAAAAGTTGAAACTCTCTTCCCGCCCTCCTGCAACACCCTCCCCCTCCCTGCTCTGTCAAGCCATATGTAGGCACTGCACCCTCTGGCTCAAAGATTCCCCTATCCTCTCTTTTAACTCTCCCCACAACAGCTCTTCCCTCCTTTCCTAATCCTGTTCTGCACATTAAAAAAAAAAAAAAAGAAAGAAAGAAAGAGAAAGAAAAAACCCCCAGCCTCATAGGCAAACTGAAAAACTGCCTTATCCCGTAACTCCCGAAACTCACCAGACGTTGTAGTTTATATTACCCTAATTCGAGGACAACAATCAAAATTTACTCTTGATTCTCCAGTGGTGTGACTTTAAAAAATAATAATAATACATTTCCTTCTTCCCCTTTAATTCTTTTTTTTTTTTTAACAAGGAAATTTGCTCTATCTCCAGCAGCCACCGCTGCTCCTTTGATGTTTTGGTACGCCGTGCGCATGCGCCTCACATTAGAATTACTGCACTGGCCAGAATAAGTTGGATCTCTTCTTCTCTTCAGTGAAACCCTAAATCATATCAAAAGCTAAAGGGATGTGGAGAGTCCGGAAAAAGGGCTACTTTGGAATTTGGACATTCCTTTTAATAGTAGCTGTGGTCTGTGCACAGAGGTAAGTGATCCCTTTCTTTTTACCTCTTCACTTTGTATCACTGTCTATGCCAGTTAACAGGAATGTGTAGTGTGGATCTGATCTTGAGAAACCTGTGCATGGTGGCTTATCTATTTCCTCTTATTGTTATTTTTTAGTGCCAATGACCCTAGCAATATGTCACTGGTTAAAGAGACGGTGGATAGACTGCTGAAAGGCTATGACATTCGTCTAAGGCCAGATTTTGGAGGTAATTCAGTTGTCTTGCAAATAAGATATTTTAGTTGCTATTCCCAAGCTCTTTCTGCAGTTTTGCTTTTCTTCTCTCTCTCTCTTAATATCGCTGTTTTATTTTGTTATTGTTTTTGGTTGCTTGCTGTTCTCTGTGTCACTATATTTTCAGTCTGGTCCAAAGTTCCTTAATTTCCTTAGCACAGGACAGTCTTGCTGTGATCCTTGAATACTACTGAATTTTTGTAACTGGTCACTCATGTTTTTTTTTTCCCTTATCCGATTTCATATACTAGTATTTATTGGCATTATTAACATGTAAGTCTTGTAAGTTTGTTTTGTTTGAGTCCAAAGTATAAATATATCCTGGGATACAGTAAGCATTCTTAAGGGCAAGATGTGCTGACAAACGATTAGAAGATGGTATTTAACCCCCTGTGCCTGCCTACTTTTGAAGAGTTTTACTTGCCCATTTCTTTAGGCATTGATCTTTCCATTTTTGTCCTTAAAGCCTGACTTACTCATTTTACTGTCCCCTCAACCTTTCCTCCCAGTTCAGTGAGCAGCCCCTTCCCCTCAAAAAAACAAACCAAAACAAAAAACCTCTATAGCCATCATCTTGATTCCTAAAGGAAAGGTGCAAACTCAGCATTGCTTCTGACTTGTATGGGACAGAAACAGTTAAAATATGCTTGCAGGGGGAGAGGGGAGAGAGGGAAAGAAAGAGGAGGAGGAAGAAGTGGTGGTAATGGTGATATTCAAGGCAATATATTAACCTACCAGTTTAGACAGTTTGTGTATGTATATATTCATATCCTGGTGTGACCACACGTGTAGACATATCTGGAACCTGTCATCCATTCCTAACACGTGTGTGCATGTTATATAAAGAATTCCTAGAGGGAAGCCCCCAAGGCTCAGGCAACTGAAGAATCTTCACTGTTGCAATTTAACATGGAGGACTCAGGGATAGAGATTTGGGGGTTGGGAAGGGAAAAGAGGGAGAGGATTGTGCTGAGATTGTGCTAAGTGAAGAGATAACTTCCTAAGAATGAATTAAGTTCTTAGAGATCACAGTGCTTGCCATCTCCTTGGTTTTCAGGTCCTCCTGTGGCTGTGGGCATGAATATAGACATAGCCAGCATAGATATGGTATCAGAAGTCAATATGGTGAGTATTTAGTTTTGTCTGTCTTCTTTCTCCCTCCGGAAGCGTCTGATGTTACTGATTATCTGGGGGTGGGGAAAGGGATGGGGGGGGGTTGTGCTGTGGGGGAAACAAGGAGGAAGTCATATTTCTCCTTGGAACCCTCTGTGCAGAAAATGAAAACTCCCAGGTAAAAGAGTCAGCTCTCTTTTACCAAATGTCCCTCCCCCCATTTCTGGATGAAGCTTCTTTTAAAGCTATACCAGACAATTGTTATAAAGGAGAGTGAAAACACACACGCAGAAAACATATGCACAGCCACTCATACAAAACGCATATGTTGTTCTCCAGTGGCTTGACTACCTGGGGTTCAGGGGGAGATGTTCTCAAAGTCTCTCTTGGCATTGGGAAGGGAGAGGATGGCATTTAACCAAAATAAACCCAAACCAAACCGGGCAGCAAACCTTTGAATTTATCGGGATCCTAATGCTCTTAGGACACAGGAATGCCTCTTGGTACCATTTTCTCACACTTTGATTTCCTGTGATACCTGCTCTGCTACTTCCATACACACCCCACCCCCATAATCATCAAGCTTGAGTATCCTGGTGTCAGAGGCAAGCGCTGAACTATATGCCTTCTCCATTTATTTCTGCATCATGACTCACCTCCAGAGCTTGTAGATTTATTGAGTGTCGTACTATTTAGTAGGTACCCCTTCAGACATACAGGAAGCTCCATTGAAAGCCTTGGCAGTCTGGACCCAAGGAGCCCTGTTGGGGTTTTTTACTTCGTGCAAGAGTGCCCCCTGCTGCCCACGATGGAACACTGCTGCCATGTATTATAAATAACATTGTCCCAGATCTAAGATGAAGGAGGGGGCGGGTGCGGGGGGTGGGGGGGCGTAGGGGGAAGGGGGAGGAAGGGGAAGGTTTGATTTCCTCTTGTGGTTCCTTACTCTGGAAAATCACAGGTATTTCAGCTATGGAAGCCACATTTAAACACTAGATACTTAAATGAGTCCCATTCCCAAAAGCCCACCTAGAAATTGAGTTTTATGACATGGAAGGATTTTGTGGGCAGAATAGAGGTGGCTGAAAGAGTGCATGATCCTTATTTCCAAATTGGTTTAACCACATAAACAGCAAGAAGGCTTGGAATGCTTAGATAATTATTTTAATAATATCAACCAGTTGAGCCAAAGGCTTTGGCATCAGGCAGTCTTCTACCCCTAAGAAAATAACAACAACAAAAATAGCTGGCATTTACATAGTTTTATGGTTTGCCAAGTATATTATCATATATTGTATAATTTAAAAGACCTATGTTCTTGTGAACTCAAAATATAGTACATCACCTCTTCCCCAAGCAAGAAAGCATACAAGTAAGAAACTGGGGGGGGGGGGGGGGGGGGGAATCAGGAAACAGCCAGAATTTATCTTACATATCATATTACAATTATAATAAACAAAATGCCTTTTGAATCGTGAAGGGAAAATGAAATGAGCATTTCAGTTGTTAAGATGTGTAGTTAATTATACATTAATTCTATCAAAATTGGTAATCCTTATATGCCAACTCTCAACTAAACAGACTATTTGCTTAAACAGAATAACAAGTTCCTCAGACATTCTGGAGTTTGCTGAATGTGGGCAGAAAAGTGGCATTTCCTTAGGGAACTGAATTTATTTCCTATGGGAATTCTTTAGTTTAAAAAAATACTCTACTTTAGATTTCACTGAACAAATAAAAACTTTTCTAGTGTGGGTGTTCTCTCAGGCTGAACAACTTTAAATCATAAACTATTAGGTGAACAGGATTACTCAGAGGGAAGTGACATGAGAAAGAAGTGTGTTTATATATCTATGTGTGTGTGTGTGCATGTATATATGCATATGCATACATATATGACATGTATATATACACACATATGTGTGCTCACACACAGTCATGTAGCTGAAGCCAGAGCAGTATTTCGGAACTTCTTAAAGTTTAAGATTTCTTTTTCAAATTTGCCTTACAAGAACTTAAAAAATTCCAGATAGATCTCTGGATGATTTTGTCATGGAATTAAAATTTAAGCCTACAAAGGAACATCAATGAACTAAACTGAGGCAACAATAAGGGATTATAACAGAACCTCAATGAAAAATACACTGACTTTAATTCAGAATATAGAGTCTCCAAATTTTTAGTTTTAATTTATTTCACTTCACTTTATATTCATTTACCTGGTGAATTTGTGATGACCACAATACAGAGATATTCTAGTCAAACTTTGCAGTCAGCTAAGGTGAGATGTCATTTCTTGACCTATTTACTGTGGCTGAAAAATCATGGGATTTTAAAGGTGTGAGAATAAATATCAGCTTGTAAATGAGACAATATTTATTATTTTTAAAAGTGTTAGGCTAGTGGTTTTTCTTGTTCTGAGGTTAATATTACACTACTGTCAAGTAGAAATTAACATTTAATTTTGGTTGGTAATTTAGTAGCCAAAAATTGACTGCTACATTTGGTTGTTGTTGTTTAGTTGTGTCTGACTCTTTGTGACCTCATTTTGGGTCTTTTTGGTAAAGACACTAGAGTGGTTTGCCATGTTCTTCTCCAGCTCTTTTTACAGATGAGGAAACTGAGGCAAATAGGATTAAATTACTTGCATAGCGTTACACAGCTACTAGATGTCTGAAAACAGATTTGAACTCAGGAAGATTATTCTTCCTGACTTCAGGCCTAGCCCTTTGTCCATGAGCTGATCAACTTTGGAGTGTTTCTTAATTACAAAACAATAGAATAATAATCCCCCCCCCCCCCCCCCGCCCCAGCCTGCTCTGATAAAGGGTGCTTTTGAAATGAGGGGAGAGTATTTTTCTTGAATTGGGAAAGTATTTGTGTCATTCTTTTCTGAATCTAAAGTGTTCTGTATCATTGTTTGACTAATTTCTCAAAGAATGGCACATTAGTCCTTCAAGAAAGATCTCCTAACAATAGGATGCATTCTCCTTTCAAGGCTGTAACTTTTGGTTACTGCTTCTGTCTCCTTGTGAACCATCTTAAATATCAACAATTGAAAATCATGAACATTAAATAATTTTAATTTTCCTTGAATCATCTGTTTGAAAAAAAGAAATTATGTAGAAAAGGCCCTGGATTAGGATGTTAGAGGCCTGGTTTCTACATCAGGCTTTACCTATAACTCATCATATATAACTTTGGGCAAGGCAGGTTTCCCATCTGGCCCTCAGTTTCCTCACCTGCAGTGTTGGACAAAACCCCCTTGGTTCCTCCTCAGATTAAACATTCTACGGTT
>NW_020954641.1:20196172-20233606 GCF_900497805.2 Vombatus ursinus
ATTAAACATTCTACGGTTCTAAAGTGGTGGGTATCAATCGACTAGTGATTATCTTTGGTTTTAGTATTACAGAAATATTTGTCTTCCCTGAAAACTAAGAGTAAACTTGACAGAAGGGGCCAATTTTTTAAATGGCTGACACTTAAAGGTCCTTACTTGGGAAGGTGTTTGTGCTCTTAGTGTGGTGTGTCTCAGACAAGTGGCAGCCTAATGGAGGATTTTTTGAAGAATATTGTGTTAGTCTCAATATATTCCTGTGCAGCACCCTCATCTATCCCTGGGTCTTTGCCCACTAAGGGCCTTCAGTATTCCAAAATCTTTGTTTCCCTCCAACAGGGCAGCTAGAGGGAACTGGCCTCTTTTCATGGAGACTTGTGTTTCAAAATCCAAGGTCTCTTCTTCTACTCCCTGCTTAACTGATTTTATTTTTTCAAGTAATTTGAGGAAACCTTGCTTGCTTCTTCAGGTACCAGAATTCCTACTTATGACTCTGAGAGGCAATGATGCAAATCAGAGTTATGATGGCAAAACAAGTTTTGTTATAAATAATACATAAGAATCAAAACAGTAATTTTCTCCTCTTTTTCTCCTGCTAGAAGAAATGCTTAAAATTAACTTTCAAATGTTTAATAACGGTATTAGACATGTCAAAAATCAAAGCTACCACCAAAAATGAAAAATGTTTTTTAAATACACCTGCAAATACACATACACCCACACACACACACACCCCCATACATACAATAAATGCTAGTGTCATTGCAGTGAAATCTTGAAGAATTTTGTTCCATAATACCTTATTTCCAAGTATCAAGATACTTCAAAAGAAAAAAAATTAAATTTTAAAAAAAGAAAAAAAAATCATCCCTATGGGTACTTCCTCTTTCACTACCACAGAATCTTTCATCTTTTGAATTGCCATAACTGAAATGTTCATTGCTTGGTGGTCAACTTCTTCCCTTATCTTTGCCAGCCAAAATCCTTTTACTAAAAGCCTAATTTAAGTGTTAATTCCTGCTGAAACATCCTCTGATCTGTTTTCCTAATCTTATATCCTCTCAATCCTTATCCTTCTTGTTCTCTTATATTATGTGACACTATTATCAACCTTCCTCTCCAATGTACTCTCCTTTCTTTCTCTCTTTTTTGTGTTGATGCTCTTTCTTTTTTCTTCTTCTACCTGTCTGTTCATTCCTCAGTCTCCTTTGATGGATCATCATCCATACACCAGTCCCTTTCTGTGGGTGAAACTTAAAACTCTGTTTTGGGCTATTTTCTCTTCTCTTTGTCTCTACACTCTCACAGTGACACCATCAACTTCCATGGTTTTAATTATCATTTCTATGCAGATAACTCTTAGATCTGTATATCTATCTATAATCTCTCTTTTGAATTCCAGGCCCCCCTCACCAATACTGGACATTTCCTATAGGCATCTAAAAGTCATTATGTATCAAAGATAACTTTTTCCCCCTTCAGAATATACCCCTCTTCCAGATTTCACCATTTCTTTCAAGGGCATCACCATCCTTCTGATTATTTAGGCTGCAACCTCAGAGTCATTCTTAGCTGCTCTCTCATTCAGTTCCACATATCCATTCAGTTGCCAAATTTTGTCAATTCTTTCTTTGCATCTCTTGCATTCATGCCTTTGTCTCTATTGATGTACCGCCACCCACTAGTTCAGACTGTCATAAGCGCCTTCTCTTTCTAATCTATATGCCACTCAAACTACCAAAGTAATTTTCCCGAAGCATAAGTCTGACATATTACTCTTCTGTTCAGTAAAGTCTAGTGTCTTCTTATTACTTGTAGTATCAATATCTGACATTTAAAATCCTTCGTTTTCCATCTTTCATTTAAAGTCCTTCCACTTCACCTTTTTAATCTTAATATCAATTACTGCCCTCTACATGCACATTATACAGTCAAACCAAACTGACCTTCTGTCATGTTGGTCCTCACACATGACCTTCCATCTCCTATCTCTCAGCTTTTGCATACTCTGTCCATGCCTGGAATACACTTCTTCCTTGCATTTGTCTGTTTGAATTTCTAATTTCTTTCAAAGCTCAGCTCAAAAGCAACTTTCTATATGAAGCCATTGATCCTATGGTTCTGTGGATTTCATTATCATATGTTCCCTGGACCTACTTTAGGAGGGTTATTATTTGTTTGTTTGTTTTTTTCATTCAAAAATGTGAGCAGGGATAAAGAAGCTTTGTCAAACAAAACCTCAAATACTCAGATTGGTTCTTTGTACTCATCTTTGAAGCCTTCGCTTGGACATTCTAGCCTGTGCATCTATAGACATCCACTCATACATATTTCTGTCACCTGCTCTTTATTTCTGTTCAAGCTACACCTTCTCAATAAAACCTTCCTTTATTTTCCATTCAACAGTGATATTGCTCACTTTCATTTGGATTCCTGTAGAACTTACTGTCCCAAGTTCTAGTTTGACACATCACATGATATAGTAGAAATGTGTTGCATCTAGAATCATATAACCTGGATTTGACTCTTGTCTTTGCTATTTACTACCTTGTGACTTTAAGGCAACTCTAGGTCTCAGTTTCTTCATTGTACATTGAAAGGATGGGACTAAATGACTTTCGATGCCCTTTTTAGTCCTAAATCCATGGGCTTATGATTGTGTATCAGTCATAATCTGACTTGAGTTGTTAGATTTAATTTTTAGGCATGAATCTTCACTCTCCAGAGATAATAAAATCCTTGAGAGGGAAGGGAAGTGGCTTATATTCTTTGTATTCCTCCATATCACCAATACCTTGTACATGGTGAGGACTTTAAAAAATCACTTTTAGTTCATCAGTAACTGAATTTTAGAGTCAAATAGCATAAGAAATTTGCTTATTTTAATGTATCTGCATGCCAAAGATGATGGAGAGGTATAAACTCTGATTGACTTCAGTTATGGACAATTATTCTTTTCTCAGTTCCTTCATGGGTTTCTTTGGCTGCCAAGTTATTCCTACTATTGTGCCTAGGCTTGCTGGCCCTTTTTGCTTTTGACTTTTTTTTCTCTTTTTCTTTACCCTTATCAAAGTTTATTTGCTTTTGGGAGCAAATATAGATTTTTAATTCTGTAAATTCATTTTTGCTTATATGGTTTTTTTTATCACTTTACAAACTTACAACTATTTAAAAAGTTGTAGGACAGTAAAGGAACTGTAAAGACCATTTGGAAAAAAAAATTTGTCAGAGAGACTTTTTTAACCTCCCTCTAAAGTTTTCTATTGTTTGTAGGATAAGTGATAAAAAATCAATTGCTCAGCTTGGCATTTAAAGCTCTTCTCATTCTAGCTTATTTGATATTAGGGTAGAGGGAGAGGAAAAAGAGAGAGGTGACAGAGACCAAGACAGACAGAGGGAGGAAGAGAGAGGGAGGGGGAGAGAGGGAGAGAAAGAAAGAGAGAGGGGGAGAGAGGGAGAGAGGCAGAGAGAGACAGAGACAGAGACAGAGCAGAGAGGGAGACAGAGAGAATTTGAGGTATTTGGGCAATTAATTTTGTCCTATGCAGTAAGTATATATCCCAGAATATATTAATCTGCCATTACCTCAGTTGTTCTCAGTTTCATTGCATCTTTCATAGTGTCAGCATCTCCATTACTTACTGTGATCCTTTAATCTCTTCTTCCACAGTCTATTCATTCTACATGGGATAGTAGACTTCATGAGAGGGACCATTTTATTTAGCATTGGTTAACTAGAATGTCCTTGCTGTATTTCTGACTTTGTGTCCTCCTTTGTCTCATGGTAAAACAAGTAAAAGAAAAGTTATGGATTGGAATGATTACCCTGTAGTATAATCATACTTATCGATAAAGTCCTTTAGAGCATATTATATAATTTATCTTTATTTTTTCTAGAGCCTGGGTCTTTACTTCTTTTTATTTTCATATATTTGAGTAGAAATTCTTATTCTCTATCTCTTTCCTGATCAGTAGCTTAGATGAATATTGTGAAATATAAATTTCATATTTTTTGCAATATTAATTATATATCATCCATATTCTTTTAAAGAGACCCTATCCATTTTCAAACTATAATTGTTTAATGATACTTTATAGACAATTAAAGCTCTTTTCAAAAGTAATTTAAGCTATGTAATATCTACTTTATATACTAATTCCACTGTCTTCTTATTATGTTTTGCTATACTTAAGCTTCATTTTATTGTATTTGGATGTATTACTTTACATTTCAGTCATCAAACTCTTTATGCAAATAAAACAGTGTCTACTATGTAGGCACCATGAGTGCTACAAAGAAATATAGGGACCTGACCTCACCCTTGAATGCCTTGCTATCTAGTTCCAGAGACAAAAAGAATATACATATATAAGGTATTTGTAAATTATATAGTTAGTTAATTAGTTAGCTAGTTACATAAAAGGTAAAGTGAGAAATAATGTAAGGCATAGACAAATACAGTAGTTTAGATTAAGTAAACCTTAATGTGAGTTAAGGGCAGTCAGAAAAAGGTTCATGGAGAAAGTAAGGACTTGAATCATGGGTAGAATATGGAGTAAGAAAGACCATATCAGGCAACAAGTATAGCATGAGCAGAGAACTGGAAGGAAGGAAATACAAGGTTTGTTTAGAGAACAATGAGAACACCATGGTCAGAGCAAAAATTTGTGTTGTGGAAGATAGAGATAAGGACTAGACCTGTGATTTTTTGGCATAGAGGGCTCCAAGATGAGGAACTTTAATGATGTAGATCAATATCTTCTGTGCAAAAATATTTTCTCAGAGAGCTGCCCAGAACACCGACAAATCAAGTGACTTCCCCAGGGACTCATGGTTACTATGTGACAGAAAGGGATCTTGAGCTCAAGTCTACCTGGCTTTAAACCATAGAAAAAAGTTAATGAGAAATTAGTTTTGTGGAAGGTTTTGAATGCCAAACCAAGGAATTTGGACTTTATCCTGTAGCTACTAGGGACTCAATGAAGGTTGAGAAACATGGCAAAAGAACTGATTTGGGTTGATTGTATGTAGTAGAATGGGTCGTCATAGTCAGGAAGTAGTCCATTTAGGAAGCTGTTGCAATATTATAGTAATGAATCGATAAAGCTGCATAATAGGACATGTCAGCTTGATTGTCTTTTATTATTAGAATAAAATAGAGAAGATATTAATTTTATTTATTTAGTCACAATTTGTCAACGATGGGCTCATGTACAACACCACTCTGCATGCTGTGAAATCTATGAAGGAAGTAGAATACTTACTTGTCCCTTGACCAGATTATAAACTGCCAACATATATTTAAGTTCCTACTCTTTAAACTCCCTAATTTTATAGATGTGGAAACTGAGGCCCTAGAAGAGTAAATGACTTTCCCAACACAGCTAAAATATGTCCTAGGTAGGTTATGAACACAGGTGTTCTGACTTCTAGAGCAATATAAATCAATACAATGCAGGATGCCCTAAAAGTCTGAGTATAGTTTTAAACTATTAAACATTTGATAGCTTAAAATTTCACTAATATCATTTAATCTATCACTAATATCATTTAATCTAAAGTTTCGTGAAGACTTCTTGGATGCCATTTAATCTTTTTAAGGAGGAAGGACACTAGTGGTGGGGGGCATCAGGAGATAGCTTCTTTGAGAAGGGGTCACTTGATTCTAAAAGATGAAAGTGAGATAAGAGTGTATCCTAGTTATTCTAGTATCCTAGCTACAGAACAGACAGTGCAAGATGTGTAGATAGGACATATATGAAGAATAGCAAGGATAATGGCATGGCTGTAAAGTAGAATGTGTGAATGTATAATAAGATTGGAAATACAAGTTAGGACCAACTTGTAAAGGAGAAAAGGAGCTTTTGGAAGGTAAACAGAAGAGCTTATATTTGATCTGGGAGGCAATAAGGAGCTAACTGGTTTTATTGAATAGAGGAGTGCCCTGCTCAAAGTTGCATTTTAGAAAAAATATTTATCGCCTATAGATTGGGGTAGGGAGAGACTTGAAGCAGGGAGAACAATTAGGGGATTATTGTAATAGCTTAGATGACAGTTAATATGAGAGGTTATGGAAGGAGAAGGAAGAAAATGACAACTGGTTGGATATATGGTGTGAGGGAAAGCAAAGAATTGAGGATAGGACTAAGTTCAAAAAGGAGTACATTTAAGAGGAAGATTAATTTAGTTTCTGACATTTTAAATTTATGATATAAATAGACATCCAATTTAAAATATTCAGTAGTATTTGGAGATACACGACTGGTGCTCAGGAGAGGCACTAGGGCTAGAAATATAAATTTGGTGGCCATCTATATAGAAACAATAAATTGATGAGAGCTGAGAAGGTCAGGATTTCATAGAGAGTGTAGATAGAAAAGAAGAACACCATGGACATAGCCTAGGGATGTTAGGAATTATGATATAGATGATGACTCAAGCAAAGGAGACTGAGAATGAGTTATCAAAAAGGAGGTACACCAGGGGAGAGCTGTGTCATAAAAACATGGAATTCTCTCTCTTAGGAGAGTGAATCCAGGAGAAGAAGGTGGTCCTCATTATCAAGTGCAACAGAGATATCAAGAAGGATGAGATTTGAGATTGAGAAAATTTTAGATTTTAAAATTAAGAGTTTATTGATAACTTTGAAAATAGTTGTTACAATTGAGAGATGAACTTGGAAACCAGATTCCCAAGGATTGAGATATAATAGGTATAGATAGCTTATTCAAGCATTTGACTGTGAGATATCAAAGAATAGCATGAAAGATTAGTAGAGTCTAAACAGGATGTTTCCCCCCAGGATGGGGGAAATGGGAATTTGTAGGTAGTAGGGCATGAACTAGTATATAGGAAGAGGATAAAGATTAGAGAGAGGAAGGGATGTTTTGGGGACAATCTAAGAAACAAATAAATAGTGAGAACAAATATATACTTATAGCAATATGACTCTATAGATGGCTGGACTTGCTTAAAATTTTGAAGACTCATTTGACAGAGAAATTCTTGGTCTGAGAGAGTCATGGCTAGTTGATTTTAGCATATGATATTAAAATTAAAGGTTTAGAAAATGCAAAGTATCTGATAGACCTTGTCCACTTAATATTTGTTCTTTAAAATGTTACTTAAGGTCTATAGTTGGTCACTTCTTGTTATAAATGCACAAGTTACTTTCATCCTAATGAAAGCCTAATGGGAATACATTATAACTTTAGCCAAGCATTTCATCTGAGTTCCCTAGTTCTATTGAATTATATGTAATTTACAGAAGTATAGAAAATGCAGGATACAATATGTGAAGTTAATTCAGCATGATATTGATCACAAATAGCCTTGGCCTCTGCTCCAGGTTCCTGCGTACAGTACAAAGGCTAACAGTGCTCAGGCATGATACTTTAGTTAAGAATTTAGTTTTCCTGTGTTCAGTTTGCATGGATGGATCTGGTTAGGAGATTGCTTTACAGAGATAAGTTCTGTGAATGGATAAATTAATTTAAGTATTTATCGAGAGTATTTATTGAATAGGGTCTGCTGTAGGCAACATTGTGCAATAGACATAAAATGTATATAAAATCCTGAGAATAAATCTCCTTCCCCCTTCCCTTCCTAGTCCTCTTCATTGGACAAACTATAAAGTTCAAGGTATGTTAGTTCTTTATGCTGCTTTCTTCCTTCTGTCAAAATCCCTATTCTATTTACTGAAAATTATAAGAATGAGAAACTATACATGAATGGAATACTTTCAGTTGTTTTTTTTTTTAACAAAGTACTTAGTTCAATTAAACACTATTTGGTAAATAGCTTTATTTACGTGGAATATATGTTGACACATATTGTGTGGATCTAGTTCTCCAAGCCATAATGAACTTTTATAATTTGCTTTTCTGATAACCACTTAAGACATACAATTTCATCCCCAAATCAAATTTCTTTTGTATATATTTTAGATATTGCAATTCAGGCATAATTTTAAAAATAAGTTGAGATAATGGTTTACCAATTAATTTCAGAAATACAAATGCTTTCATATGTGTACAGTATTGGAAACTTAGTATGAAATGTTAAGCATAAGGAAGAAACAGATTTCTATGATTGTTACATCCATATTCTTATTGAATAGTCTTGTATTTATTATATTGACACTTAATAGTATTCTTTTAGTTGAATCTATTGCATTATAAGTCCTTTTCTTCTACACATTATAATTTGTCCATAACTGTCCACTCTGGCATAAGACTTGACAGAAAAGAGGTCTCAATTTAGAAGTAAAATGTTGTCAATTAAAATTGAAACAAGTCTTACTTAAACACTTCCATTGTTAAGAACAAACTGATTGAGGAAGTGATGATATTTTTAAGGCAAATATTTTATCTATGTTTTGCTTATTTCTATGATCTTTATTTAAGAAAAAAGATATTCTAGAAGGAAGACAACAGTAAATCAAATGGTAGACCTGAAGTCAGAGATACGGGGCTTAACATCCTATTTCTGACATGTACTATCTATTTCAAACTATGGCCAAGTCATAGCCTCTCCAAACCTTGGTTTCCTTATCTATAAAATGGACTTAATAATATTTGTAGTTCTTATTTTACATAATTGTTGTGAAGCTCAAAGGAAATAATGTATAAAGTGCTTTAGAGACTTTTAAGTATTCATAACTGTATTACAACAATTAATAATAATAATAAAAGGTGTCTTTCAACTCCAATAATATGCATCTATGAGTTCAAAAGAATGAGAAGGATTTGGAGTTCTGAGCTATCCCAAACCTGTCATCCTTGCAGTGAAAGTTTCTATTTGCCTTTGCAAAGAGTACAATTTTGCATAGATACTAATAAAAGATAATTCTCTATAGTATGTCATTCTCTATAAAAAGCCAAAACTAGTTATAGAATGACAAGGAGACATAATGAATACTCAAAGGTAACTGTTGTAATCTGTGAATACAGTGATATTAGCTTTCTCTTATGAGGAACAGGTATATGGAAAGAAGAGTTGCATTATGTGCCTTATTGTTTCTCCCCCAAATACAACTTAGGTATATCTGTGATTTAAATGCCATAAGCTATAGGTTTTTAAATGATGAAGCAATTTGGTCATATGGAGGACTATCAGCTATCAAAACAATAATAGCTAGCTTTCTTTTTATTATGTACAATGGCCATCTCTCTATAGGAATGTTAGTTTTCATAGCTTGTGCCAGTTTTTGTTGCAGCTGTAAATTGTTTTATTGTTGCATGGAATCTTTTATAGTACCTTGAAAAGGGTGTATTATTTACTTAGGAAGCAAAGAAATTATTGAGTCCTGAGTAAAACATATATTTAGATAGGTAGAAATGATTGGATTTTTAATTAGCATACTTGTGAAATTAAATGGCCATTCTAATCTACTATATCTTATTACTCAAAGAATGAAATAGATTGATATGACATTATGATTTGAAAGAAGAGGTAGTAACTTGGATTACCACAATATATTATTCCATAAACCAAGATAATTTAATGTCTATTATATAAATTTACACTTATGTTTGTATTGAAAAACATAGTTGAGAGTTAATAGATCCACCAGCTCCAAGAGAGTTGCTGAAGTTCACTGCGCAGACATCCCTTTACATTAAGAACTATGACATGGCATCCTCTAAGCACTCTAGTATAATTATATCTGGTTGTATTAATCTGTTTCTGGGATGTGAATTCCAGAATCATTCAAATATTCATTTGAATCAAATTACTATTCTTGTGTGGTGAATATTTTCCCTAAGAAGTATTATGTATAAAAACTATAAGGATCCATCATTTCATACCTTTTCTCTCCCCTTGAATAAAGTGTGATCCTTCTATGCCTCATGAATTACTATGACCTAAAAAGAATCACCTGGTAGTGTCCAGTCTTCTGTTGATAAATTTCAAATTTTACTGGGGCTCATCCTGGGATGGCAGGCACATAGTCTTCTGTGTATTTCATGTACTCAAAAATGACAGCTTAGTCAAACCTGTCCAGGCTTACATTCTATTTGCATGGCTTCCCAGAAACCAAAGTCCTCTGTATACCACAATGAGGCATTGGAGTAAAACTTTCATGGAGGCTAAGATAAATCAATTTTTTTTTGTTTTAAAAATCTAATATTGAAAGTAAGCAGTAAATTGTCATAATGCTCCCATATTCACCTCCAAACAACATAAAATAGTATCCCAAGACAAATCCTGGAATAGCAGAACCAGCAAAAGGTTGGGGTAAAACAATCTTTGAGCCCAAGAAACTCAGAAGAACACCAGGAAAGGTCTGTCTCACTCAGGGAAAAGGGGAGTGCAGTCCAGGACAGAAAGTGTCCCAGCAATCCAGTAGCAAGCTCCATCTCAACAAACCAACAGGAGATCCTGAACCCCAGTGCAGTAGTGCAGGCAAAAGCCAACACCAGGACCCCACCCTGTTCCTCTACCCTCCACCCCATAGGCCTCAGCATAGCCAAGGGAATGGGCAGACTCCAACTCTGAAAACCTCCATATTCTTCAGTGTAGCCCTGGGCAAACAGGCAACCTACAGCACCCAGACCTCCACGTGTTTTTCAGTGTATCCCCAGGGAAATGCAGTAACACCCCCTTGAACCTCAGCACTAGGACTCAGGCTCAGCACCAGGTAAGATGCCAGACCCCTATAGCCTCTAGTAGCACCAACCACCCCCCATCTCATCCCCTCAGCACAGCACCAAACACAAGGATCCCCCATGGGCCTCAGGGCAACATCAGTGCAGCACCAAGTAAACAGTCAGGGTCTGCAGCTCTTGGCACAAGAAGCCTGAGACAGTGACCCTTCCACCTTGGGAGCAGAGATCAAATTTAAAGGAAAGGGAAAAGGTGAAAAAGATGAGCAAAACAACAACAATAACGAAAGAATAATCTGACCGTAGAAAGTAATTACAGTGACAGGGAAGATTAAGACACAAACTCAGAAAAGAAAAACAATGTCAAGATATATATGGGCAAAACACGAAAGAAAAATGGGAAGTGATCTAAAGCCCAGAAAGGACTCATGGAAGAGATCAAAAAGGAGCTTAAAAATCATATAAGAGAAGCAGAAGAAAGATTGGGGAAAGAAATGAGAGTGATGCAAGAGAAAAAAGAGTTGGAAAAAGAAAACAACTGCTTAAAAAGTCAAATTGGCCAAATAGAAAAGAAAGCAAAAAAGCTAATTGAGGAAAACAACTCCTTAAAAGTGAGAATTGGACAAGTGGAAGCTAATGACTCTATGGGAGATCAAGAATCAAACAAATTCAAAAGAATGAAAAAATAGAAAAAAATGTAAAATATGTCATAGCAAAAATGACTGATCTTAAAAATAAAGACAGGAGATGTAATATCAGAATGACTGGACTATGTGAAAGCCATAGTCAAAAGGAGGACCTGGAAAGCATCTTTCAGGAAATTATCGAGGAAAATTGACCTGATATGCTGGAAGCAGAGAACAAAATAGGCATTTAAAGAATCCACCAATCACCTCAGGAAAAGGATCCCAAAATAAAAAACTCCAAGCAACATTATAGCCAAATTTCAGAAGTATCTCATCAAGGAAAAATCACTGCAAGTGACCAGAAAGAAACAATTCAAATATCAGGGAGCCAAAATCAGGATTACATGGGACTTAGCAGCTACAACATTGAAAGATTGGATGTTCATGGAACATGATATTCCAGAGGGTAGTGGAGCTAGGACTATAATCAAGAATCACTTACCTGGTGAAATTAAGCATAATACATCAAGGGGGAAAATGGTCATTCAATAAAATAGAAGAATTTCAAGCTTTCATAAGATCAGAATTTAATAAAAAATTTGATCTCCAATATTGAGACTGAAGAGAAGCATAAACCAGTAAAAAGGGAAAAGAAAACATAAGGGACTCAATAGAGCTAAACTGTTTACATCTCCACATGGGGATGATACTTGTAATTCCTAAAAATTGTATCACTAATAGTACAGGTAGAACAAATATACATAGACAGGGTACAAGTATAAGGTGAATTTGAGGGAATGACATAAAAAAATTAAGGAATGAGAAAGAGGAGTGCACTAAGTACAGAAGAAAGGGAGAGGTAGAAAGGTAGAGATAGCAAGGTCACATGAAGAGGCATAAATGACCTATCACAGTAGAGGGGAAAATGGGAGTGGGCAACAGGCATTGCTTGAACCTTACTCATCAATTTTGGCTCAAAGAGAGAATAAAATATACAGTCAGTTAAATATAGAAATCTATTTTACTCAACGCGGAAATAGGAAGGGAGGAGATTAAGTAAGGGGGTGGAGGCCTTACAGAAGGGAGGGCAAATCAGGGGAAGTGGTAGACAGAAACAAAACACTGGTGAGGAGGAAGAGGGTGAAAGGAGAGAGAGGACAAACAGGAAGAAGAATAGGATGGAGGGAAATAAACAGGTATTAATCATAACTGTGAATCTGAATGAGATGAACTCTCCATTAAAACAGAAGCAGATAACAGAGTGGGTTAAAAAACAGAATCCTACAATATGTTATTTACAAAAAAAAAAAAAGCACACTTGAATCAGAGAGACATAAACAGAGTAAAGGTAAGGGGCTGAAGCAGAATCTTTTATGCTTCAGCTGAAGTAATAAAAGCAGGGGTAGCAATTCTGATCTCAGTCAAAGTAAAAACAAAAATAGACCTAATTAAAAGAGTTAAGGAAGTTACATCTTGCTAAAAGATACCATAGACCATGATACAATATCAATACTAAACGTATATGCAGCAAGTGGTATAGCATCCAGATTCTTAAAGTAGAAGTTAAGTGAGTTATACACATTATGAAATGTAAAATAGATAATTTTAATTATATTAAAATAAAAAGCTTTTATAAAAACAAAAGCAATGCAACCAAGATTAGAAGGAAAGCAGAAAGCTGGGAAACAATCTTTATAGCAGGTGTCTCTGATAAAGACCTCATTTCTCAAGTATATAGAGAACTGAGTCAAACTTAAAAAGAATATAAGCCATTCCCCAGTTGATAAATGGTCAAAGAAATATGAACAGGCAGTTTTCAAATGAAGAAATCAAAGCTAGATCTATAGGCATATGAAGAAGTACTTTAAACCATTTTTGATTAGAGAAATGCAAATTAAAACAACTCTGAGGTACCACCTGACACCTATCAAATTGCCTAATATGATAAAAAGGGAAAATGATAAAGCTTGGAGAGGATGTGGAAAATTGGAACTCTAATGCAATATTGATGGAGCTGTAAACTGATCCAACCATTCCAGAGAGCAATTTGGAACTATGCCCAAAGGGCAACCAAACTGTGCATATCTGTTGATCCAGTAATATCACCACTAGGTCTGTATCCCAAAGAGATCATAAAAAAGGGAAAAGGACCTGCATGTGCAAAAATACTTATAGCAGCCCTCTTCGTGCTGGCAAGATATTGGAAATTAAGAGGATTCCCATCAGTTGGGGAATGGCTGAATAAACTGTGGTATATGAATGTAATGGAATACTATTGTGCAATAAGAAATGATGAACAGGCAGATTTCAGAAAAAAAAAAAACCTGGTAAGATTTGTACAAATTGATGTAAAGTGAAATAAGAAGCACCAGGAAAACATTGTCCATATTATTAGCAACATTGTGTGATGATAAGCCATAAATGACTCAGCTATTCTCAGCAGCACAATGATCTAAGACAAGTACAAAGGACTGCTGAAGGAAATGCTATCCACATCAAGATAAAGAACTGATGGACTCTGAATACAGATCAAAGCATATTTTTTCATTTATTTTATTCTTTTTTGTGTTTTTTTTCTTTTGGTCTATTTCTTCTTTTGCAACTGTGACTAATATGGAAATATATTTTACGTGACAGCATATGTATAACCTATATCAAATTGTCTATCATTTTCAGAAAAGTGGAGGGGTTGGAGGGAGAGAGGGAGAAAAATTTGGAACTCAAAATCTAGTTAAAATTAATGTTAAAATTTTCCTGGCATGTAATTGGGAAAAAGTAAAATATTATCAAAAATAAAAATATGCAATATTTATGATTGCTTGGTCAAGTTTTAACTGAAATAACTTTTAAAACTATTTATGTCAATAAAACTGTAGGTTTTTGTTGCTTGCTTTTTGGTCTCCATAAGTTAAATGAGTTTTCAGATGACAACTTCCAACCCAAAATAAATGTACAAAGTGGTTTCAATTTCTTTGATTTGTACAAGGAATATAGAATATACAAGGAGAAATGGTATTCAATAATTAGTCATGGAATCCATTGAAGGCTTGTTAGGTCCAGTTGTTCTCTTGCTATTTTTAAATTAGATGGTTCACTGGATCATATTTTTAAAGCATTTCAAATGTATTTACATACCAAACATTTTCCATTATCAAGTCAGATCAATTAAATGAGAATTTGCTTAAGCAAACTGAATTGTCCCTGCTGCTTTGACATACACAAACTGGTTTATTTTAGACCAAAGGGACATTATTTTGATTATTTCTTCATTTTTAAATATGTTAAATTATAATTAGGAGACTTTTAAGAAAAGTCTCCATCCTGAAAATTTGAATATTCTTACTTTATATTTGAGATGAGTTATTCCATGGAAGGGGGCAAAAATAATATTTCAGTATCAAACAAACATATTTTAAAGTGTGTACTATGTTTCAAGGAAACCTATTAAGTGAACGTTTCAAATGACAAAACTGGTAATCATTTGTATTATAAAAAAGTCTTCTTCAGTATACAAAGGAATATGCCATAGACATCCTTGAAATTACCTTTTGGTGGACCAACACTTCAAAGACTAGATCAATGATCAGACTTTTAATTACTTGGCATACTTCAATTTATACAGCACACCTGTTCCAGAAAAAGGTATATGTAAATCACATTTTTAAAAATAACTGTGTATTTAACTATATTCCAAAATCTTGCTATTTAAGAATAATGGTCCCTGGAAAATTAGCCACTTAATTTCTTTATTATCTTCCTTAACATGCAATCACACATATTAATACTTGGTAAATGCATGTATTTATGATTACATCCATCTATACATAATTTTATTTTTTATAACTAAAATTATTTAACACAACTGAAATAAGAAAATTGCATTATGACTTTCCTATATAAAATTCTGATGCTTGTTAGGAAAAATAGGCACAGATCAAGTTAGTGAGTTTTATATTCATCTGAAAGACAAGGAAATATGAGTCATGAATAATTGTTCCAAAAAATAAAAAAATAGTCATAAAATTGAGATTTGGAAGTGAATAAAAATAATTGTTTCTTTTTTTCTTGAGATTTCAGATATTTTTATTAATTTATTTTGATTTATCAACAATCACTTCCATATGCTTTTGAGTTTAAAATTTTTCTCCCCCTTCCTTCCCACTACCCTTTCCAAGACGGTGCACAATCTGATATAGGGTATGCATATACATTCCTATTAAACATATTTTCACATTAGTGATGTTGTAAGTAAGAATTAGAACCAATAGGAGGAACCACCAGAAAGAGGAAGCAAAACTCAGTAGAAGAGAAACAAAATAGCAAATAGTAAGCTTCAATCTGCATTCAAATTCCATATTTCCTTCTTTGGAGGTGGATAGCATTTTCTATCGTGAGGCCTTTGGAGATGTCTTAGATCCTTGTATTGCTGGGAAGGGTTAAATCTATCAATATTAGTCATCGCACAATGTGGCTGTTATTGTGTACAATGTTGTCTTGGTTCTGCTCACTTCACTCAGCATCAGACCATATAAGTCTTTCCAGGTTTTTCTGAAGTCAGCCTGTTCATCATTTCTTATAGCACAATGATATTCCATTACATTCATATACCACAACTTATTCAACCATTCCCCAATTGATGAGCATCCCCTCAATTTCCAATTCTTTGCCACCACAAAAAGAGCTGCTTTGAATATTTTTGTGCATGTGGGTCCTTTTCCCATTTGTATGATCTCTTTGGGATATAGGCCTAGAAGTGCTCTTGCTGGGTCAAAGGGTGTGCACATTTTTTTTAGCCCTTTGGGCATAGTTCCAAATTGCTCTCCAAAATGGTTGGACCATTTTGCAACCCCACCAACAATGCATTAGTGTTCCAATTTTCCCATATCTTCTCCAACATTTATTGTTTTCCTGTTTTGTCATGTTGGTCAATCTGGTAGGTGTGATGTGGTACCTCAGAGTTTTTTTGATTTGATTAGAGAAATCTCTAATCAATAGTGATTTAGAGCATTTTTTCATATGACAATAGATGACTTTAATTTCTCCATCTGAGAACTGCCTGTTCATATCCTTTGACCATTTATCAATTGGGGAATGGCTTATATTGTTATAGATTTGACTTAATTCTCTATATATTTTAGAAGTGAGGCCCTTAGCAGGGAGATTGGTTGTAAAAATTCTTTCCCAATTTTCTACTTTCCTTCTAATCTTAGTTGTATTGACTTTGTGCAAAAACTTTTCAATTTAATGTAATCAAAGTTATCCATTTTGCTTTTCATAATGCTCTCTATCTCCTGATTGGTCATGAATTCTCCTGTTCTCCATAAATCTCATGGGTAAACTATTCCTTGCTCTCCCAGTTTGCTTATAGTATCAGCCTTTATATCTAAATCATGAACCCATTTTAACTTTATTTTGGTATATGGTGTGAGATTTTGATCAATGACTAGTTTCTGTCATACTCTTTTCCGGTTTTCCCAGTAGTTTTTTTTTTTTTTCAGAATGGGTTCTTATCCCAGAAGCTGGGGTCTTTGAGTTTATCAAATAATAGATTACTGTAGTCATTGACTACTGTGTCTTGCATACTTAACCTATTCCCCTTATCCACCACTTTATTTCTTAGCCAGTACCAAGCAGTTTTGATGATTGCTGCTTTATAATACAATTTAAGATCTGGAATGACTAGGCCACCTTCCCCTGCATTTTTTTTCATTAGTTCCCTTGATATTCTGGACCTTTTGTTCTTCCAAATGAATTTTGTTATTATTTTTTCTAACTCTATAAAATAATTTTTGTTAGTTTGATTGGTATGGCACTGAATAAGTAAATTAGATTAGGTAGAATTGTCATTGTTACTATATTAGCTTGGCCTACCCATCAGCAACTGATGTTTTTCCAATTATTTAGATCTGACTTTATTTGTGTGAAAAGTGTTTTATAATTGTGTTCATAGAGTTCTTGGGTTTGTTTCAACAAGTAGACTCCTAAATATTTTATAATGTCTACAGTAAGTTTAAATGGAATTTCTCTTTCTATCTCTTGCTGTTAGGCTTTGTTGGTAATAAGTAGAAATGTTGATGATTTGTATGGGCTTATTTTATAGCCTGCAACTTTGCTAAAGTTGTTTATTATTTCAAGTAGTTTTTTACTTGATTATCTAGGATTCTGTAAGTATATCATCATGTCATCTGCAAAGAGTGATAGCTTTGTTTCTTCTTTGCCTATTCTGATACCTTCAATTTCTTTTTCTTCTCTTATTGATAAAGCTAATGTTTCCAGTACAATATTGAACAACAATGATGATAATGGACATCCTTGTTTCACCCCCGATCTTATTGGAAATGCTTCTAGCTTGTCCCCATTACATATGATGCTTGCTGAAGGTTTTAGGTAGATGCTATTTATCATTTTAAGGAAGACTCCATTTATTCCTCTGCTCTGTAGTGTTTTTAATAGGAATGGATGTTGTATTTTGTCAAAAGCTTTTTCTACATCTATTGAGATGATCATGTGGTTTCTGTTAGTTTCGGTGTTGACATGATCAATTATGCTGATAGTTTTCCTAATATCGAACCAGCCCTGCATTCCTGGTATAAATCCTACCTGGTCATAGTGTCTTATTCTTGTGACAAGTTGCTGTAATCTATTTGCTAATATTTTATTTAAAATTTTTGCATCTGTATTCATTAGAGAAATTGGTCTATAATTTTCTTTCTCTTTTGACTGTTCCTGGTTTAGGTTATCAGCACCATATTTGTATCATAAAAAGAATTTCTTTTTTTTCCTTGAGATTTGATATTTTTGTTGAGTTTTGAATGTGTAAAATATGTATGGAGTTAAATCCACGTTCTGGCTAATGTTCAGACCTGTTAATTTCGACATAGATTTCCTGGTGACTTTAGGGCTATATAGCAAATAAATTAAGTACATAGTGGAGATGCAACACTATTTAATAAGAGTTAGTATCTCTGCTTGGAGTAGAGATGGTTCAAGATAAATAAGCCATTTTAGACTATGCTACATCATAGTTGACCTTTTATGGTTCAAGAATTTTTTCCCTTGATTTCCAGTCACATTTAAGAATGAATACAATCCTTTTCTGAGATTTGTCTGTATCATACTAAATCCATACTGAGGAAAATTGGGTGTAGAATGTAATTGTGATTTGCTTTCTAATTGGATTGATGTTTTTTGAGAACCAGTCCTCACCACAGTGTGATACTTGATATTGTAATAATGAGGCATTTGTGTTTTATTGTTCAATGAACTGTTGTGCTTGTATATAAAAACAGTGATACAGGGATTGGCATATGTAGATATAGACATATAGACATCTATATTTCTAGATCTAGATTTCTAGAAACAGATTTAAAATATCTAGATACATAGATATGTATATGTCTACATATATCTAGATACATAGATATTGATCTCTACCTATATATTTTTAACTAGAGACTTGAGTTTAAATCCTTGTTCTACAATCTTAACTTCATAACATTTGGTATGTCAGTTAACCTCTCTAAAGATTATTTTCCTTAGAAGCAAAGTGAGAGTGTTAAACTAGAAGATCTCTAAAATCTTCAGGTCTAATGGTTTTGATTGCATGATATCTTATATTATCAATCTCTGAATCATTATCATTAAAACAATTCAGAGTCCTTTTCTTTTACATCAGATAATTCATAATCAGTCAGTTGATAAGTATTATAATACTTTGAGGATTTCTGATTTCATAAGTGGTTTCGATTGTCCATTTCAAAGTAAGATGGCAAATCAACTGTATGTCTAAAGAATCAAGTATCAAGAACTAATATGTTGGCTTTTGTTTATAAAAAATTAATTTTAAGTCATTTTGGAAGCATGCAGCTCTAACAATCATTTACATGTTTGGTCAGAAGAATAGTACAGGGAGTGGTCAAAGCTCATCACAACTTGAGAGAATAAAAGTCAAATATCATCTACATCAATTAATATCTAAGGACTGCTCATAACAAGCATGGTTAAGCATACTCTTCCTAAAACTGGTCTGTTATTTCATTCTAATAGTAAATTTTGGAATTTTAGAGTCAGAAAGGACCCTCAAGTCAACTAGTCCAACCTTTACTTGAGTATTAATTAGAAGCAGATATCTACAAACTAAAACATTAGAACTGGTCATAAAATTATTTAATGTATTGATATCATATATTATTAGCCCACTATCAATTAGATTTGCCAAGTAATCTTACTTTGTTCTTTAAAAGCCCTATGTCCTGTACAAATAGGGCAATAGTCATTTGACATTCCTTCAGTGTTGATGAAGAAAGAGTAGGGTCATCCAGCTAATCCATATGGGCCTACCATCCACAATGTAGAATTTTTAAGTTTAAATGATTTTTTGTGCATTTTAGTGTCACCTTGGTGTATCTGGAAAATTTCAAAGGAATGGTGAGTGCATGTAGAACTTCTAGGTCTTTTTTAACAGCACTATCTTATTTTTGTGCATTTTATGATAATTCTAATAAGTATTTTAGTCAAGGTTTACCTTACAGACCACAATTAGAAAATGTTTTAGTACTTAAATAAACAAATATTAGCTACTAATAACATTCTATGAAAATTAAAAAAGATTCATATTTTCATATGCTTATAGAAGACTTTTTAAAATACTGTCTAGTGATTTTGGTGATCTGCCTTAATTCTGATTTACCACTGTTGGTTAAAAGACAAATTCAACTTTAGTATGGTAACCAAATGTGTAGCCATTACCCTATAAAACAGAAATTTCTATTTCTAGTAAATTAAACCATCTACAAAGAACAAATACAGGGTATGTCTCCCTTACCTTCTGTCACGATTCTGTTTCATCTGAGAGGTATGTGTCCAAATTATAAAAGGTTTCACAAAACATTCTTGTTATACTCTACAAAATACTAGGAGATTATTGACACTTAACATAAGAAAATGTGGTTAGGAATAGATTGAGATAAAAGTGTAAGAGCAATCAAAGGAAGCATGATCTCATGAAAAAAGCAGTGGATTTGGATTCAGAAGATCTCAGTTCTGTTCCAAACTTAGACACTTAAGTTCTGTGACCTTAGCAAGTCACTTCATTTGTTTCTGAGTCTCATTTTCCTTATTCATAAATGTGAATGATTATACTTGTGCGACTTATCTCATAGGTTTTCTTTTCTTCCCCCTAGGAAAGTACTTTGTAAAACCTTAAAGCACTGCATGAATGTGTTATTATTTTTACAAAGTATTCACCTTGTAATGAATAACCTGATAAATATTATATCCCCTCTATGGGGTACTTAATGTGCAAGCTGTCTTTAGCAGATTCTGTGTCCAAAAAAACAGAAAAAAAAAACCTGATGGATAGCCTTCTGGTAAGAAATGAGTCTGTCTAAAGTTATACAGACTGGTCTTCAGATATTTTGTAACATGGGAATAATAATGACACCTACATCATGTGGGAGCTAAATAAAATATAGCTAGGGCCCTATTAGTGACAATAATGAACTCCCTGAAGTGATCAAATACAATTGAATTCCCTATTAATTATATAAAATACATTAATTGTTTCCAGCCCAATGTAAATATGTGATGTAGATTCAAATAACACTGTTATGGCAGGGGATTCTTAATTGCACTAATCAGGACTTAGTTGTAATACATTTAAATATTCTGTAAAACTTAGTGCTGTATAAATTTTAGCTATTGTTAATAATTTATGATGAAAATAAAGATGATGATGTTACTATTGATACTACTACTAGTATTATTCTTCCTATGATGATGATAATGATGACTATTAATGATATACAATCTGATTATAAAACACTTCCAAATTTTCCATTTTAGACTACCTGCCTTAGATTTCTCTCAGCTGACTTGGCCTTCAAGAGTCCATAATCCAAATTATGCCATAATGAGATATCAGGGTTGGATTTTTGTGCAGGCAATGTGGTATAATGGAAGAAGCCCAGGGCTTTGTCAAAAGATCTGAGTTTGGGGCAGCTAAGTGATGCAGTGGATAGAACACTGAACCTGGAATTAGGAGAACATGAGTTCAAATCCAGCCTCACACACATAACACTCACAGTTGTGTGACCCTGGGCAAGTCACTTAACCCCAATTGCCTCAAAAAAACAAAAAACAAACAAAAAAAAGATCTGAGTTTGAGACCTAATGCTCACTTATTAATTGTATGACTTTGGGCAAGTCATTGAATAAAATGAATTGGCCCTCTATGAATCAGATCCCTCATCAGGAAAATGAAAGTATTCATAGACAGTCTCTAAAGACCTTTGAAGTTCTAATACTATTAACGTTTTAGAATTAAGATTTTGGTAATCATATAATAACAATAACAATGTCAGGCTCCAGAAATTATACTGGCTAATCGGAGGTTTTGCTGGCTTCAGACTGCCATTCTTGGAGTTCTAAAGAAAGCGGGAAAAAAAATTTTCTTAAGTTTCATTTGATAAGAAATTAAAGGTAGTGGGACAGAATGGCCTGTGGTCAGTTTTGAGAATCATCTAAAATGGAATTTCAAGTTTGATAAATTTTGAACACCATGTTCTGCTTCCCCTAAGCACTGGTAAGAACTTTCTTTTAGTCTCAAAAGAGAATTTGTGTTCAGATCCAAGAAAATTAATTTATACCTTTGGAGGTAGTTAGTATTTTAAGTGAGAGACTAGTATGTGCAATAATTAATTCTCAGACTCATTGTTCTGTTAAATTTCCCATTTTTTCTTACGGTATTCTGGCTACTAAGAGATTTGTTGTAGTACTTTACAAAAAAGATTGAATGTAATAAAAAGAAAAACTCTTTTTTTTACTTTAAAGGATCTAATGAGAAAATTAGTCTCAATCAGGGAGAAGTCTGAATTACAGACTCCCTTTTTAACAAGTACATGTTTTAAAATTCTTTAAAGTACATGCTGGAATAAAATCTAAAAGAATAACATTGTCTAATAACTATCCTTAGAACTGATTTAATGAATAAGAATGATTTGTAATTAGCATCAGTGGTTGGTATGTAAGTAGTACTTTCAGGCTACATAAGGGATCAGGAAAAATATTATTTAAAATATGTTCCTTAATTAGTTAGATACATAATTATTAATATTTTCATAGATGATATAGAAAAAGTAGAAGTCCAGAATTTTTCACAAATTCTAGAGTTAATGCAGTCTACATCAGCATGATTTTTTTCATTTTATTTGGTAGTCCAATGCCAGGAATTATTTTGAGTGTTTACTAACTGCTTGTTCATTGGTGACACATTAGTGAATACATTGATTTTTAGCCATTTTATGTAATGCCCATTTTCTCTTACCTCTTAAAATATGACCTCACTGAAAACAATCAAAGGTGTAGTATTAACTTTGTACAATTTTATCATTTATAAGGTTCTAGTTCAGGTTTTACCTCAAGCTACTTCTGTGACATTGGGCAAGTCACTTGCCCTCTTTGAACTTCAGTTTCCTTATTTATAAAAAATCTCTTCCAGACCTAAAATTGTGATCAGATTTAATTTATTTTATTTTTAAAGAATTACACTGTAAAGTTAAATCTGAGTAAGGATAGTAAATAAAACTGATAATGATATCAAAGGAAACAGTAAAGGAGAATGCTATTTTAGCAATACTTTATTGTATGACATCATATGATAAATACTACTTTATGAGAGGCCCAATGGTATGGTGGGTAGAGCTCTAGATTTGTTGATAGGAAGGCCTGAGTTCAAATCTTGCTTAAGCTAACTTACTAGTTATGTGACCCTAAGTGAGTTACTTAACTTCTGAGTCTTTTTTCTTTATCTACAAAATGATATTTGATGACACCCCTGAGGGCCCTTTAACACTTCATCTATGATCTGATGACCATTTTGTAATCCAGAGAGTCATAGTATGCCAGCTAGACATTAATATATTAATGTTCTCAGACTTTCAAGAGATGATTAGAACAGAAATCAGAAAGTATTCACTCAATTTATAGTAGACTAATAGTGTAAGAGAGTAGAGTTTTTTTTTTTAAATGAACAGTTTGCTCCACAGAAATATATACTGCAGAAGGGAAATGAATCTCTGGGTCACAAATCTTTGAAAATAGGACCACTCTTGAGATATGTGCTTATCTCTTGTATGAAGGAATGAAAAATAAAATTATAAAAATAATGTTTGAGCAAATATTCTCACTTCATGGGTTTCTTTTGAATTTGAAATCATTGTTGGGCAGAAATGCTTATCATGAATATCAATAAAATTTTCATACCCAAATCTAATGTCCATTTTTTAAAATCTTTGTCCTCCTTTACTTTTATTCTCAATAGCTTTGGACTGTTTTGACCACTCTAGTCCACTTGAAAATTAAATCTCCTTTTTTCTTTTAGGACACTGTGTTCTCCTAACTTTATTTCCCCTTCCCTACAAGATCCCTTTGTGCTTCTATGATGCTTACTAGATTGCAAGCTCCTTCAGGACAGATGAAGTAGTCAAGGAAGAGCATACAGAGAAGACAGTCCAGAATCATGTGGAACACATGGAGTTAGGAAGAGTTAAGTTAAGTCAAGCCTAGCACATAATAGGTGCTTAATAATGCTTGTTGACTGGATTTGATTTTTCATGACTATGGGTGTTTTGCATAGTTCTGGACTCTGCCTTCTCCGTATTTTCTTTCTTGGCTATTTCATCTACTCTCACAACTTCAGCTCTATGAAAATGACTTACAAATTTGCATCTATGGTTTCACATTGTCTCTCCAGCTCAGACCCATGTTTCAAACTCCCTGCAGCACTTTTACCCCTATACCCTACTGTCATATTAAATTAAATATTCCTTAAACAAACTGTTCATCCTTTTAATAAAATCTGATAATCCTGACTTCCCTAGTTGCATTAGTTATAGTACCTGGACACAATACCTTTTTAAAATGTAGCTTAAAATTATTTTTGGCTGCCATATCACACTTTTGACTCATATTGCTCTTTCATTGCTATAAAACCTGGAGATTTTTTTTTCAGATAGACTAATATCTGATCACAAGTCCTCCATATTGTGCTCAAGAAATTATTATTTCTTTATTTGTGTGAGGCAATGGGGTGAAGTAACTTGCCCAAGGTCACATGGCTAGTAAGTGTCAAGTGTCTGAGGCCAGATTTGAACTCAGGCGTTGCTGAATCCAGGGCTGGTGATCTATCCACTGTGCCATTTAGCTGCCCCAAAATTATTATTTCTTAAAAACTTTATCTTACCAATTCTAGCTCAGTGTTACAGACTCTCAACATCTGTTTGGATCCTAACTCATTCTTACAATATGATAGCTTTTCTTTCCAGCTTTGTTTCATTTGTAAATACAAAAATCATGTTATCTGTGCTTTTATCCAGTAAGTGAAGTCATTGATAAAGCATGTTAAATAGGCCAAGTCTGAGTATAGATGCCTGGGACACTCCTTCCAAAATGATGTAAAAAAAAATCAGTGACTATCCTTTGAGTCAGCTATTCAACCAATTACAAAACTAATCATACCTTCATATATCCCACATTTCCCAATGTTTTCTATAAGAAAAAACATCTATAAGATGTTGTCAAATGCTTTTCTAAAATGTAGTTATATTTATAGCATTTCCCTGGGCAATCTTTTCCTGGTTCCCTTAGTTATTAGTGAGTTTATCCCCTCCCAAAACTACCTTGTATTAATTTTGCATATATTCTGCATATAATTATAGGTATTTCTGTTCTTTCCAATTAAAATGTAAACTCCTTGAGGGCAAGGACTTTTTTCATAATTGTTTTTGTAAATCCAGAACTTAGCACAGTACCTGGCACACAATAAGCACTTAATAAATGCTTTTTGATTGACAGTTCTTGTAGGAAGGAAAGGGAGAAAGAAAAAGAAAGGAGTAAAGGGGAAAGAAGGAAGGAAGGAGGGAAGAAGGGAAAGAAGGAAGGAAAACATAATTTATTATTACCTTAATAATATAGCTTAGAATTTTGCCAAGGTATTGAAGATGAACCCTGTGCTGGGTTGTTTATAGGCTCTATTATCTTCCCTTTTTTAAGAATTGGGAATCTTCTATTTTCCAGGACTATGCAAGCTCCCATGATCTTTCAGAAATCCCTGACAATGCCTCAGCATATACATCTGTCAGGTCCTTCAGTATTGAAGGATGTAGTTCACCTGGGAATGGTGACTTGAACTCATTATGTGTAGCTTATTTCATTAATTTTATTTAGTATTTGTTATGTTAGTCATTTCTGTTTTGTCCTTTACAGTCAAAAGATCAATTCTCTTTTTCAGAGAAAATAGGTCTCTCTAGTTTTTTTTCTCATCATTTCTTTTTCCTACACTATTCTGCTAGATGAATCCTTCTAAAGAGCCATTCTGACCATGTTCCTTTTGAACGAAAAATATGAGCAACAAGTCATTTTTTCCTAAAGGCACAAATAAAATGAGGAAAATTAAAATTTGCTTAGTATTTTCATTTGGGGGCAGCTAGGTGGTGCAGTAGATAGAGCACTTGGCTTGGAGACAGGAAAATCTGAGTTCAAATCCAGCCTCAGACACTTCCTAGCTATGTGGCCATGGGCAAACCATTTAATCCCTATTTGCCTCATTTCCTCATCTGTAAAATGGAGATGCACTGGAGAAGAAAATGGCAGACCATTCCAGTATCTTTGCCAAGAAAACCCCATAGATCATGTCCATGGGGTTATCTAGAGACAGATACAACTGAACAACAACAAATTTATTTTTCATTTTAAGGTTCACACTAATTTAGAACTTCCTTACATCTTAACCAGACTATTGTAACAGCCTCCTAGCCAACATGATTGTGTGATTTTCTCTAGAAGCTCTTAGTGGTATGCATGTAAGAGAGAGGAGGCATATTGTGGAGTGAACTTGGAGTTTAGCAAAGCATGACTAGTGATAAAGGAGGAAAGAGATTCAGTGATGCAGAGTAGTGTACAGCTAAACTAGTCAAGGATAGGTTTTGGATTGAGGGAAAAGAATAAGTAGTAGGAGAGAGGAATTTATAATTAGAGGAATTTCAAAGTTCACATTTATGTAGCTAGCAAAATTATAGGTGATGGAGAGATATAAGATGCGACTATGCCTGGGAGTCATTCATGTTGACAAAGATGTATGTATGTCATTAGAATGAAGGAGGCTAATGAACTTCTGGATTATTCAAAGGGGTTTCAGTATATGTTTTGAAGTCTCTGAGTACAAGCATAGTTTATCGTTGAGAAGAAGACAGTGAACCATGTCCTTAAACCTTAAAGAAATAAACCTTAAAGAAGTGATTGCTGAGTGATGATGACAAAGAAACACTCAGGAAGTGACAGTGATGAGCAAGGAGTTTATTTTTTCTTAACTGTTTTGTCAGAGGATATGAAAGAAGGAACTTATAATACTGGAGATTGTGACTAGGTATTGCTTGTCTTTTGATGGAAGTCAAGATTCTGTTCATACTAGGAGTCTGAAAGAGTATGGAGTGAAGTGATCTAGGGTGGAAGATTGTATCTTATGGAGGGGTGGAGCTAAAGTGGATGGGGATGAAATTATGAGGAGTAGAAGGTATGTTTGTCTCAACTGATAACAACTCTGAATCTCAGGGACAAGGAAAACAGGAGCTTGAATTTTGCCATAGGATTGGGACAAAACCATTTCATCCTTTGATGACTGAATATCACATAAATGAGGGAGCAGGGTTTCTTGAACTGATTACTTCAGATACATGGGTTCTGGAGGTGGATACAGAAGTAAGAGGTGTCAGGGAGTTCTGTCCTCGAACCTGATTTAAATAACTGATGCTCAGATACCCCAGTTAAGACTGTATTCATACCCAGCACCAGTCACATAGTTCATCTCAAAGTGACAGGAGTAATCCAGAAGTTCATCTCAAAGGCACATCAAGAAGATGCCATGAACATGAAGAAATCATTCTCTCTGGATCCCCAGGAGCCTAGGCCTTCTAAGTGTCTTCGGTGCTCTGGGGTGCAAAATCACTAATGCATCTGCTTAGGATCTTAGCCAAATGTGAAGCCCTTACCAAACAGATCTTCTAGTGTTTCTGGAACCCCGAGGCTCAGAAGTTTTGAGGGGGTGTGAGCTCCCTTTCAGTGCAAGCTCTCTGGAGAGGCAATATCCTCAAATATTAGGAGCATTAGACTTGAGTCAGCACAGAACTTTGTTCAATTCCCCCATTTTATATCAGCTGTGTGAACACAGACAAGCCCTCTACTTTTTCTGCGCTTCTGTTTTCTCATGTTTAAATGGATATGTAACACTGAAGCTTTCATACAGAAATATTTACTTCCAAAAATGTGATCACAAATATATAAACTTATACCCCCAACATATGGAGGGCATAATCTTCCTTCCTACCTGCTCTACCTCAGCCTCTGGGGAAGAGAGGGCAATACATTCATTCGTAGCTTGGTTTGGTTCCCGTAAAGTACAGTCCCACTTCTAAGCCCAAACCAATTTGGACCTGAGTCCCAGGTCCCTTGACTTCTTAGGGCTTCCATGCAAGGTTGGCTGACTACTGTACCATCCCACCTGCAATCTTCATTCCAAGGTCTCCATGGCTCTAACTCTCCGTCAGTAGAGAGTACCTTGCGCATCTGAAACTTAGAACAACCAACAACACAGGCCATTTCAAATAAACAAGGCCTCAGGTTCATTTCTTATAGCTGGGGTAAAAGAGAGGTAGCAGGATAAGATCAATTCATGGCATCCACACCGGGTACAGAGGTAGACAAAAGTGAACAACTCAGTCTCACCAGTTTTAAAGATGTAGGCAGCCAATCAAAGAAGGCCACCCCACCCACATGGTAAGGGACCACAAGGGGTAGGGAAGAAAGTGGAGGCTCCAGTTAGGCAAACGAGGTTTGTTCAAAAGTGGGATCACCCATTTAATAATAACTGCAATGGCTACTTCACAGGGTTGTTGTGATGACCAACTGAGATAATGTACATACAATGGTTTGCAAACTTTAAAGTGTTATGAAAATGTTAAATGTTATCATTTCCCAGGAATTTATACTATTGCTTCTAACTTAAAATTCTAATCTTGAAGTGCCCCCCTCAGGAAGATGTGATTCAGGGTCACTAGAAACTTTAAACCTGTCCTGAAAAGTCCACATGACTCACAAGTACCAGTGGAGATCAAAGTCAAGGTATGCTCCTTGGTTGTGGCTTATACAATTCCAAGTTTGACTCATGTCCTAAGAACTCTTTTGTTTTGTTTTGATCTGCTAGTTGCTGAACTCATATTTCTCCAGCTTCTGATTTGGCCAAAAAAAATTTACTATTTCACTGATGCCTCTGTATACTACATATCTAGGACCACATGGTTCCTTGGGAGGCCATGTAATTTCATGGGCCTCATTCATAGTCCTCAGAGAAACTCTGTTCCTGCATATATTCCTCATTCTTTGCTAGATACACTCTTTCTAATTTTTGTAACTCTTTATTGCCCCAGATTAAAGGCCATGTTTAAGAGTACAGTCAATTTGTACAAACCAACTATGAACTTTTAAGTGGCAGAACAATGATGAGGCCTTTAACTGGAATCCATCTTACAGAGTTTTTAGAGACCTTAAATCTTGTCAATGAGATACAAGGGGACGAAGGGACTCCTGCAGCATTTCAGGACATAAAAGAGAGTATCTGCTATATGTGGCAGCTGAATGGCATACTGGATACCAGTGATGGACTTGGAGTCAGGAAAACACTGAGTTCAAAATCTTCCTGAAACATTTTCTAGCTCTGTGACACTGGGCAATTCACTTAATTTCTGTGGAGTTTTGTTTCCTCATCTATAAAATTAATTATGATGATAGAACTTATGTCATAGGGTTGTTGTGATACTCAAATGAGATAATATGTGTAAAGAGCTTTGTAAATTTTAAAGCACTACATAAATGTTATTATCATTATCAACATCATTATACATTGCATCATCCTTATTTATGAAACTCTTCTTCCCCATATAAGCTTCTGAAAGATTAGGGACTCTTTGTATCTCCAGTACTTAGCATAGTGTCTAATTCATAGTAGAGGCTTAATGAAACTTGTTGAATTGAACTCAGTTTATAATCCTTTTAATAGTGTTTGTTGCTCTTCGTGACTCACAGCAGATCAAGGTCACACTCACAACTCTTTTAACAGAACAGGAGATATAAAGCTTAATTGAAGTTATGAGGGAAGAATCTTCATTATGACCTTTATCCCTAAAATCATATGTAGGCCTAGCTATCAATGAAGGCAGAAACAAAATTCCAGACAGTTTTGGAATTTACCTTGTTTATGAGATAGGATCTCCATCTGTCATCTTTTGGCAACTGTCTTTCATTTCTGAAGCTCTGACATTGAAATATAGGTGGGATTAAAGACAGCCTAAAAGTTGAATAATACAGATACAGCAGATTGGAGAAAGAATGAGGTATAATTATAATGACTTAACAGTTAGCAAATATGTCAGAATAATTCAGATGTAGAAAAGCAAGAAAATATCATGAACTAATTTAACCTACTAGATAAATAAACACAAGTTGTAATCACAAGCTTTGAAAGACTTTATTAATGCCAAATGACTCAGAAATTTGTTGAAACATATTTACAATTTATAGCAACATAAACTTCAATTTGTATGACTTGACTGGTAGTTTAATGAATTGGATTGAAATCTCTATAAGAAGTTATGGAAGTTGTTCTTAAAATGACATCATGATCATAATAATGAGGTTATTTTTTTTCTGGAATTTGTTCCATAGTTTTTTTATTTATTTTTTATTATTTTTACCTAATGCAATAATACTTAGATTTATTATTCTCTGAAATTTTTGGTATAGAGACACAATAAAGTAATTATAATTTCACAAAAATGTCAAGATACCTCAAAAGCAACCATATCCATGATTTAGAAGTGGTGGCCATCAACCTAAACAATTTAATTGACATGTCCCAGAATGCATATAGTGAATGAAACTCTAGAGTTTGAAGTCAGAAGAATTGGTTTTAATCCCCAGTTCTATGTGACCTTGAACGCTTCTTTTAACCTTTCCAAGCCTCAGAGTACTGTCTATAAAATGGGAACAGTACAAATGTATGTGTGCCACGAATCTCAGAGAGTTATATGTAATTTGTAAAACAGTCCATTTAAAAGACTTTGTAATGGCAAATAATAATAGCTAATAGCTAGTATTTATATAGCACTTTAAGATTTTCAAGTCCTTCAAGTTTTTTAAATACTTAAAGATCAGATACCTTTCTTCCCTCTGTCTTCTCTTACTCAGGCTAAATGTTCTTTGTGACTTGAATCATAACTTTCAATTCCAGGTGAGGCTTCCATGCCTTTTCCCTGGTGCTTTCTCCATTTTTGTGATGTTGTCCCTCTTCATTTCTGTCACTCTGCATACATAGTTTCCCTCAAATCACTCCTTTTTTCTGAATCCTCCAGTACTTATTTGTTGTTTGGAGGTTAATAAAGTAGCAAACCTCTTCTTTTTTGCTCTCGTACTATCCAAATAATTCACAGCAGTAGTGGGTGGCAAAGCCTCTTTCATTTCCTATATCTTGTTTTCCTTGTAGAATTTTCCCCCTGATAAATATGAACTCTCCTATTGGTGATCTTTATTTGCAGGGTTCACTTTATTAAGTCCACAATCTTTCACAGATGGTATGACCAATGAAAGGGAAATGGATTTTTTAACAATTTTTGCATTTGTCCAGCATGATTCTTGATTAATAGTTTTAGATATGCTAACTGAGGCTTAACTGTAGGTTCATCTGTTGTTGATGGATCAGCTGTAATTTGATCTTCTTTCTGCACCATTATCAGGGCTCTGCAGTTATATTCATGGCAGAAATTCTCAAGAATAGATATGTTCCATGTGCATCCATCTGCAAGTATTCATGAGCATACATTTGTGGTAAAGCTTTGTGTTCAAACAGTGGAAAATGCTTTGATGTATTCAACAAATAATCATTATACTCCCAACCAAAGCAATTTTGAATTGCAGCAGAATCAAAATGAGCATATGACTTATGTGCACCCCTGTGTACACATCTATGTGTATTTTGCTTTGAGAGCATAAAGAATTCAGCCGTGGTCCATGATTTAGAGAAGTAGAGCTTAATTTGCCTCTTCTTTTCCTCAATACTTGCAGTAATAAAATGTAGTTTTCAAAATAGTGGCCTTGAACGCTAACCTTTCCCTGGTGCTTCTGAAATGGCATTCATGAAAATGCTCATGACTACTTCATGATCAGTGCCTTAGAGCTAAGTGCTGGCTTTTTAACCTTATAAATGTCAAATATAGTTATTATTGTATTACTGACAAAAAATCAAACTTAAGAAGTCTTTACTTGTATACACTCAAAGAGATTTATTTTAAAATACTATACCCTTATAATAACCACTTAGCACTAAAATTTGACAACAATCTTCACAACTCAATAGCTGCTTTTACTGCAGAAATAATTCTCATTTTTTTTAAATTTCAGTTTATAATGCTCCTTTACCCAAATTTGAAAATGATGCTTTTGAAAATCAGTGTAGATATAGCTATAGATTTGTTGCTTTGATTTTTTTTTTTTTTTTGCTTTTTGGT
This sequence comes from Vombatus ursinus, assembly GCF_900497805.2. Lineage (NCBI taxonomy): Eukaryota > Metazoa > Chordata > Mammalia > Diprotodontia > Vombatidae > Vombatus > Vombatus ursinus. The sequence continues at coordinate 20,228,013 of NW_020954641.1, forward strand.
GAGGCAATCAGGGTTAAGTGACTTGCTCAGGGTCACACAGTTAGTAAATGTCAAGTGTCTAAGGCCAAATTTGAACTCAGGTCCTCCTGACTCCCAAGACCAGAGCTCTGTCCACTGTAACACCGAGCTGCCTGTGCTTTGATTTTTTTTTTTAATCTGTGTTCTAGACTTTTGATTTCATTTGTGTGGAAAACTCCCCATGTGAAAGGTACTTCGGCAAATGCAGCTCAACAACTTAACTGTAGCTTATAGTGTCAGACAGTCACCTGGGGCACTGAGAAATTAAGTGATTGTCCATGATCACCTAGCTAGCATATGTCATATGCAGACCTCAAAGCTAGGTCCACTGACCACAAGGCCAGTCCTCTCTTTTCTGTGCTATTGCTTCCTCTTTATGAATATCTGTGTAGTAGGCTTAAGTGTCTTTTAATTAGAGACTTAAAGAAAAAATGATTTACAATTTCACATTTCTTAAACTCTCAAACATCTACATAGAAAGTATATTTTTTGGCTTGAAACTTCTACCTATAAGTCTCTTGGGAACTACAGAGACTATGTCCCCAAACAAATAGGATGGTTAACTGTTAAAGGTTTAGCATTAAAAATGACTTTCCTATCATTTCATCCTCAGTCCTATCATGAAGTCTCAGTCATCAATGAATAAGTTGTTTTGGAATAGAAAGCAATAGAGTTAAGGAAAATAAAAGTCACCGCCAAGTATTAAAGCACAACTATGACTTTCAACAATATCAGAAAGGGTGTTAATGGAAACATTACAGTCATGGTTAACTTGGAACCTTAACCTTAACAAAGACCATATATGGCAGAAGATGGATACAAACTCAGATCTTCCTCATTCTGAGGGTGACTCCCTATCCAAGATGACAAGCTGCCTCTATGTGAACTGTTATTAATGTACCCAGTGTCCTTGCAAAGGTAGCATGGTATAATGAAAAGAGTGTTGGACTTGACTCAGGAAAGACTACACTTATATTTTGCCTCTAGTATTGATCTGTGTGTGTGAGCACAGAAGAGTTGCTTAATTTTTTTGAACTTTAGTTTACTCTTCTATAAAATGGGGAATAATGATGATCATGGTGATAATGATGAGGATGATTAATAATAAGGATAATAATAAAGTATAGTCCCCTTTTCAGAATGTTATGGGGATCAAATGAAACAATATTTGGAACATACCTTGAAACCTTTAAATATGTGCATGCCAAGCAACATATGTTTAAATAAATTGTTTTCAAACTAATTTTGTTCTACTTATTTCTTCACTCAGTAGAATGCCTTCTATTCAGTATGGTACCTCATTAGAATCAATGGAAAAAATAGAAGTCTTTGGTAATGCTTCAGTGAGATAATATTTAGATGGAACCATAATTTTTTTCAGAACAGATATTCTTTCCAATAGTATAGATTCAAACCTCTCCCTTGCTTCCTGTGATATTTTGATCCAGATTCTTATCTGATTTCCCCTAGAAAATCCACCCAATGTGCTGGAGGATTGCCTCTATTGAAAAAAAAAAAAACTACCTCCAGAATACAAGGCTAGTATCCAAACAATCCTTTTCTCTCATTTTTGTCACATGAACAGACTTGAAGTGTTTTGATTTCACTGAATATCCGTAGTGTGTTATTAAAACTTGTCAAAGAACAATACTAGAGAAAAGAACACCAGATTGAGAACTGGGTGTGAGAGATGGGTTCTAGTCCTAACTTTTCCAATGTCTACTATTCGACTTTGGGCAGGTTACTTCCCCTCTCTGGTCTTGGCTTCCTCTTCTATAAAACTGAATGTATTGCTTATGTCAATAGTGTGAAATTCAAATAGAAATGGTTCTTAGAGGCTGCATATTGATTTGAAAAACCACAAATTAACTATGTCGTATTGTATTTTGTAGTAATTTTGTTAAACATTTCCCAATTACATTTTAATATGGCTCTTTGTAGTCAGGAGTTTTGTTTAGATGATCTTTAAGATGAATTCCAGGTCCAAAATTCAATTATTCTGTAGCCATTATAAGAAATCAGCTTATATACCACATGAAGGGGAGGGCCTTTATTGAAAAGGATATTATATGATGTTGACTTTGAGAATCACTAACGATCTTGATACTTAAATCAATTTTATTCATTTAAATATATAATAGTCAAATAGGCTCTCTCTACAGTCATTATTCTCCCTACTTTCTGGTTATCTTGATTTTTCATGAAAGGAATGGTGTTCTCTTTTTCTGTTTTCTACTTTCCTAGGTCCTTTGCCATTTGATAGTGACGTTCACCAAACTGTAATTTTTGATAGCGTGAAAGCAATTCCTGGATCACAGCAAATAAGTCCTTAAAAAGTTTACTGAGAAAGTGTTTAGAGTGATCCAAGTTGTATGGCGGTACTTGGGGAGAAAATGTTTTCTATAACATGCTCCTGTATACTTTCTTTGAAACTTTCTTCAGTATACTGCAGAAATCATTTACTATTGTTAAGGTAAATCGAATGAACCCAAATTAGCAGAAAACAGAAAAGTCCTATAAGGCTTTTCCCTTTTAATCTTTTCTTATAAATCCATTCCAGAAGCTTCCATAGCATTGGGCTGTTATATTAAATGCCAAGCCATTGGCCTCCTCAACTCTTGCTATTTTGCCGTTCCTTATCTTTTGCTATAGTAACCAACATGCTCTCGTTTGCAAAGCCTGTATAATATAGCCCCCAAAACAGGAGAAGGAAAAGTCTTATATAGTCATCTAGCCTTCCTTCAAAACATGAATTCAGGAAGAACTTAGGAATGCCTCTGCACAGTAAGTAGAAAGCATCTGAGTTTAGAGGAACTTCAATCAAGTTGGGAATTAAATAAATACCTGAAGCATTAAAATCTTAACTTTTTATCCAATTAATTTGTTCAGTAGAGCAAAACAAAGCAGAAAATACATCATCAATGTCTAGTTCCTCACAAGTACATGTGTATGTGGTGAAATACTCTTTCAATTTACCAATTTAAAAGATTTTCTTGCCAAATGGTCTTTTGGATGGAAAATGGTACTGCTTTCTAAAATGTCAAATTCATATTACTGAGAATAATATAGTTTAGATATTTATTTAATTTTTGAAATTTTAAGAGGGAAAAGTTCCAAACACATGCCTTTAGCACATTACATATTAAATATAGTTCTGGCTAAAATTTTGAAAGATTTGACATAAAAATCATTGTCACAAAGTTTATTCAATAATAATTCTACTAAGATTAAAATAACTTCATTTCTTCTTTGGGAAAACCACAAGTTAGGGGTGAAAGCAAGACTAGATTAATGAGAAAAATTTGATATTTTTGTCCGTTCAGTTCTTGCCTGGTAGCATAGAACCAATCATGTCTTCTCTTTTACAAAATGAGAGAAACAGTTTTCCACCCTGCTGACTCTTCCAGTATGGTAATAATCTGTATAATCCTGAAAGCTTTAGTTAAACAGTCAACAAATATGTAAGCACACACTTCATACAAGGTACTTGGCTAGGAACAAGGTGACTTAGTAGCTTAAGAAAGCACTCAGATTTCCCTTTAAAATCCAGATTTTATTATATTATTGGTTTACCTCTACTTAAAATGCATACAGTTTGATCTGCAATTTTTATAAGAAAAGATTGAATAGAAGAAGAAATTATTTGAACCACACAAACACATTACAATGATAATATCATCATTATCATTGTCACCACCAACAATAAATTTATTTAAGCAGACATATACAAAGTGCCCTTTATATGAATGGTCAAGAGGCTGTATTGGTGCAGTGACTTGAGAACCAGTCAGAAGTCTTGGGTTCAAGCCCTGCCTCTAGCACATACTGGCTATGTGACCTTGGACAAATGAATTAACCTCCTAGTGCTTTAGAAAACTTTTTTTTATTTTTCCAGTGAGGCAATTGGGGTTTAGTGACTTGCCCAGAGTCACACAGCTAGGAAGTATTATGTGTTTGAGGCCAGATTTGAACTCAGGTCCTCCTGACTCCAGGGCCAGTGCTGTATCCACTGTGCCACCTAGCTACCCCAAGAAAACTTTCTAAAACTACATATGCAGAGAAGATACCAATTTGCATTGGTACAGGGAACTTCCTTTTGTTTTCTCAATATCAATGAAATCACAGATTCAGTCCTAATTTTTCCTATTCCCACCTCCATCCCTATTCCTATGTAAAAGCCATTGTGTTAGGTACTAGAGCTACAAAGATGAAATGTGCCTCAGTCCTTACCTTCAAGGAGCTTATAGTAAAGTCAGTGAACAGAAGGGGGAGGTAAATAGCAATAATAACAATAATAAATCATATTCACATAACACTTATGTGCCAAGTACTGTGCTTTATAACCATTATCTCATTTGATCTTCACAATAACTCTGGGAGATTGATACTATTACTATTTGCATTTTACCGATAAGGAAAATGAAGCAAAGGTTAAGTGACTTGCCCAGGGTCACACTGCTAGTAAGTGTCTTAGCACTCAAGATTTGAATTCCTTCACTCAAGGCCCATTCTCTATCCACTGGGCCACATAGGTACCCCTATCCTACTTACTCAAATAACTTTCAAAAAGTAGTACCAAGCAATGCTTTCCATCATTTTAACCTCATCCTCAAATTTGCAAGTCATTGGTCATTTGCAATCATATAACTTTTCCAGAATGATTGAAGTATGCTTTGGAGTGATTAGGGAAGGGTAGGAAGTGAAGAAATGCTATTTATCCTTGAGATAGGAAGTGAAGAAATGCTATTTCTCCTTGAGAGATATTATTCAGAATTTGCAAATGCCAGGATAAACATATTTGGTGACATGTTTGTGTGTCCTGTTGTGGAAATATAATCATTATATGCTAGGATCAAACTATCATTGATACAGAATAAAACTGATTTATTTTTTTAGTTTTTTTTTGAGGGTACAACTATGTAAAAAAATCATTTCAACTGAGATGTTAACAAATATGGTTTAAAATAGTAAAAAACAACAGAATGATGAGAGGCTGAATTACAGTGACATATTTCTTCTTGATTATGACTTCAGTGTTAGAAAGTTATACATACATAAAATTAACTCTCTATTATAGTGCTGTTTTATTACTGGCCATTTTGGAATGAGCTCACATAGAGTCCTATTGCCTAGGGGATCATAGAAACTGAATCTTCTTTAAAATTAAGTAGTTTGTAATGAATTGCACTTTGAAATTGAATTGCATTAGTTTGGACATATTGACCATTGATCATTGACCAGAGCACTGCACTTGTACAAATAATTGAACAGTGGTTGGGCTTTTTCCTTACTGTTAATTTTATGATATTGCATCTCTTGAATGTGCAAACTACTCTATTATGTTTTTATTTCTTCATTTGAATGACTAACATGTTTATATTCATTCTCTGCTCTTAATAAATGATTCTTGAGTTGTTATCTTTTCAGGAGGTTCATTTGTGCCCCTCTCACTCATAGCCCTTATCTGGACCTCTTAATGATAAGTGACCCTAAAATCTTTAGCTGATATGTAAAGCCATTCTCACCCTCACTTCTCTCTCTCTCTCTCTCTCTCTCTCTCTCTCTCTCTCTCTCTC
>NW_020954641.1:20233616-20237743 GCF_900497805.2 Vombatus ursinus
TCTCTCTCTCTCTCTCTCTCTCTCTCTCTCTCTCTCTCTCTCTCCCTCTCTTTCTTTCTATCTCTCTCTCTTTTCCCCTTGATGAGGCAGCATGGGAGACAAGCCAAACCATTCCTATTTCTTATTTATAATAGCTTAACTCCCTTGCCCTTTACTGTGTAACCAGTCACATCTAAGATATACACATGCACACATACACATACATATATATGTATATATCCAACTAATATGCTTTTTTCCATTATCATCATAATTTATCATTAGTTCTGTATATGCACTGTGAATTAAATAATGTCTGTATCTCTAGGAATTTGGGATTACATCTGTAAATATAAATCTACTCACAAATCTAATCCTATTCTATCTTCAAATTTCCTGACACTTCTCCAAGTGCCTGTAGGACATCTCAACTTGATTATTTCATCTGTTAAGGTCACTTCTATAGGAAGAGATTTTTAGATACAATTGTACCCCATTTCTATCTACTAAAATATCATTGAGCAGGGGACAAATAATAAAACTGTTTGGCAGAATCCCACTGGATAAACAGTTTTTTTTTTCCTTGAGAGATATTTGTTTAAGGATAATTGAAAAGCATATTAATTTTAAAGAAATTTACAGGTCAGTAAAAACATGAAAATTGAATTTAACATTCTATGAATTGAGAGGACAGCTCTTCACATTAACTCTAATGACACAAACACACAAAATTTTCTGCTGAGAATGGAACTACATTATCTATTGATAACTATTCTTTAACTCAGATGCCAGAGAAGAGCCGAAAGGGAGAGTGGAAACCTGCTGCTGATTTTCCCCTCAGGAAGAGAATGGAAGCAAACCTGATGCTTGTCGCTCTCTTTGAACATGCTCAGAAGACCTGTGCATTGTTCCTTCCTCACTGTTCTTCTGCTCTAGTCAAGTCACACGGAATTATTTTCTTTCTAGCTAACATTTCTATAGCCTACTCTTCAGCATCCCTTAGGGGTTGGAGGCAATATACTTTCTGTATTCCAAACTCAATGCCAGTCAAATCTTTGAAAGGCATATTAGGCCTTTGCAAGGCACCACCATTTTGAATTATGGAGGCCAATCCCTAACTTCTAGGCTTTTTTGTATATTATTGCCTTCCATCTACTTTAGCAAAAAGGATAACTCTCTGGCCATTGTGATTTCCTGCCTCTGTGCCTTGTTCCAAGCATTCCATGGTCCTGAGAAATCAAATGAGTTTATTACTTCATTTTAAATAAATAATGGACAACTGAAATATCCGGTATTTCCTCCACTTTACCCTTGAATTCCTAATCACATATTAAAACCCAGTTCAGAGGCCACGTAGGTCAGGAATCTTCCCCTTAATCATACACATTCCTCTTTGATAATGACAGTTTCCCCATGGTACTTAATGGTATATTTTATATTTCTCTAATGCATTTATTTGGTGTTGTGTATTATACTGAACTGCATCTTATCCTCTTACTAAACTCTGAACTTTATGTAGGCAAGCATCATGTTTTATCCAAATGTTATGTCTTTTCTAGTGTCTACCTTCATTCTTTGTTTGGAGCAGATGTTTAATAAATGTTTGCATAAATGAATGATTCAATCAACCAATCAGTCAAAGGATAAGATCAAGGAAAAATGAATTTATATTATTTGAAAATCTCAGAGTTTTTGTGACTGTTACCTAAGTATTGCTAGGAGGACAGTAGGGATGTCCTTTTATCCTGCATTTGATTCTGTGTGTGTATTTGTGTTTGTGCGTGTATATGTGTGTGTGTGTTTAATTTTTAAATCCAGCACAAAATACCAAAATCTTCTGATTGTGCAATCACAAAGATTATTTTAAAATAATCGTACCTTCATCATTATTATTCTCAGCATCATATAGCTATAAAAATAGCAACAGAAGTATTTTTTGAGCATTGGCTCATCTTACCCAAATGGATGACATAATTTAGTGTAAAGAGTTGAACCTGTAGTCAAGAGATAGAGGTTCAGATAGTGCCTCTGACACTGTATGCAAGCTGTGTGATCATAGGCAAATCATCTAATCTCTCTGAACCTTAGATTCCTTATCTACAAAATGGGGGCAATACTTGACTCACTGTGTTGTTGTGAGGAAAATACTTTGCATATATCAAAATCCTATGTAAATGAGTTATTATTACTACAACTTTCTATATTGACTCTGAAAGAGTATCAGACATTAGTCATGTCTTATTCCACTTAAGTTGCTTTCACACTGACTCATGGTGAATGGAGTAAGGGAAACCCAGGACTCAATTTACATTGTGTTGCCTCATTTCCTCACATAGCTTTTTGTAATGGTATTAAGTACTGCTAATTTAAGAATGAACCACAATACCTCTTGGAAAGAAAGAGTAGCTTTGAAGAAATTGAGTTGTTCTGACAAATTTAATTCCTCATTATTCACCAATAGAATAAAGACTTTTGTGTCTTTCTTTTATATTATGGTATAGCCCCACCTTATACTCCTGTCAAGGGCAAGGATAACAATCACTTTGTTGACTTGTTCTGTTATAGTGAAAGAAAATTGTTAAACATCAGCAGGTATACAGAGGAAATGATTTGGCTGCAGTAGAATTGACACTATTATAGCAGCGTACTCTGTAATGTATTTTTACTGTTCTTAATTATTTAGATTCCTATTTAGGATTTTATTAGTTACTGCATGAGGAGAAGGGGACAGAAAGTCACATCAAATGTTAATCGTCTTACACTGAACAGTTTGTTAGATGCAATAGATTTTTGTGCCAAGTGAGTTGATCTCTTCAGTTAAAATTACCAGGGGAAACCTGCCTCCCTCAAGAAAAATAATCACCATTTCAGAGACCATCAAGATGCAATACAGTTTTGAGAGCTGATGATATTTTCATAGTTTTTGAAATAAACATAATAAGAAGTCATCTGGTTTTATTTTACACATAAGAAAACTGAGAGGTTCAGGGAAGCTAAGTGACAACTAATGTCACTCAAGTTGTAAATAACAGTGCTGGGTTTCTAACCCAAGTTTTCGGATGTTCTCTTCAGCACAAAAAAATGACATTGTTTATGTTTTTCCAGGATGAAACTTATGATGATTGATTGAAACATGAGTTCCTGATGATCAATCACATATTGATCATATGGTTTAAAGGAAACAAATATAGACGAGAAGTCAGGAACCCTGAATTGTTGTTGTGTTGTTTTCCAAATTCTATCACTTATTAGTGATATAATCATGGGTAAGGGCAGCTAGGTGGCACAGTACTGGGCTTGGAGTCAGGAAGAATCATCTCCTTGAGCTCAAATCTAGCCTCAGGCACTTACTAGCTGTGTGACCCTAGGCAAGTCCCTTAACTATGTTTGCCTCAGTTTCTTCATCTGTAAAATGAGTTGGAGAAGGAAATGGCAAACCACACCAGTATCTTTGCCAAGAAAACTCCAAATAAGTTCACAAAGAGTTGGACATGACTGAAAACAACTGAACAACAACAACAAAATTATGAGAAACTTATCTCTGTAGGCCTCATCTCCCAGGGAGCAGACTCTGATCTTAATTTATCTTTAAAATGAAGACACTATAATACATAATCCTTTCCATCTCTAAAATTCTTTTATTGCAGACATTTTATAGATGTCTATTATACGCCTAACAATGTTCTAGCCTTTTTTTTGGAGAGGGGGTATGTAAGGATATAGAGAATGGTCTCAAAATTGGAGGAGCTTATAACTCGTCTCGGGGGGCGATGCTTATTAGACATGAGAAAATTGAGGAAAAGATATGATATTATCGAATACTAAATGGAATTTAAATATGTAACTATATATTTTGTAGTGAATGATCAGGAGATCTAGACCATCTAAAAAGGCTTAAATATTTCTTAGATTTTAAGATTTATAGTTTTACTTACTTAGTAATTTAGACCTGGGAGAGTTCAGATTTTCCCAACTCCCGGTCTATTGCTTTTTTCATTACACCTCCCCCACTTAATTATGTTTTTCTATTTAAGAAAATATAATCTGAGGTCCTGAAACAACTGAATGAGAAGTGAACTTTGGAATAAGCTTAGTTTGAAAGTGTGTGTGTGTGTGTGTGTGTGTGTGTGTGTGTGTGTGTGTGTGTG
>NW_020954641.1:20237753-20249714 GCF_900497805.2 Vombatus ursinus
GTGTGTGTGTGTGTGTGTGTGTGTGTGTGTGTGTGTGTGTGTGTGTGTGTAGATGATGGGAGAAGGGGGAAGGGGAAGTATAGTCAAAAGAGTGCAGTGAAAAGAGTGCTGGGCATGCCATTAGAGAAGGACTGATTGCAAATTCTATCTCTGTTGTTTATTATCTGTATGACTTCAGGCAGGTCAATTAACTTGTCTGGTCCTTATTTTCTCACCTTTAAAATGAAGAGTTTGAAAGAATCATCTCTAATGTTCCCAACCCCTGCATGTAGATCAAATTCTCTGATCTTATGAAGTGTTTGTAGCAGGCTACATGAAACTACAGTTCTAGCATCATAGACAATGCCAGGGTGTGGGTTCTTTTTTTCGTCATGTAAACTGCATTACTGATGGCAGTGAATCTGTAAATACATATACGTGTTCCTTTGGGTAATGAAATGGGAAATATCTGGCACTCTTCCAAACAGAACTAAAAAGATTTCCTAAGACAACAAATGATCTGATCTTTCTTATTTGGGAGATATTTTCCCAGATAACTTTTGGCATGTCCAACACTGTGTGCATTTATATATCCACATGTATTTGTATATATAATGAAATATATTATTTATACATGTATTATATTTTACAAGAACCAAAGTACCATTTAAAATAATATGAAATACTATTATTTTAAAATTTTAATATTCTACTCTTCTAATCATTTCTCCTTTTTTTACTTGAATAATTGAATCCATGACTTAGCAAGATTCATTGTTTAAAAAAAAAGGAGATTGTGTTTGCTGACATAGGAAATATGTTTATATCACAATGATAACATGGTAACATATTGGGGGATCTAAAATGTAAGGGAAATATTTTATCTTTGAACAATATTTTAAATTGTATATGTGTACATATATTATTGTATCATAGTTTGATTCAGGTTTCTTATTACTCATAGAAGCAAACATAGATTTTTCTCAACTCATTCCACTGGGCTTTTTAAAATGTTCTCTTAATTTAAATCATTCTTTTAAAATACAAATGGAAAAATTTATCCTTACTAATCCAGATCATAGGATAGGTTTCATATACAGTTGCATGTTTGCATGTGTGCATGCATACATGTACCCTGAAATTGACAAGCTTCCTTTAGACTCTTAACACTTGCAAAGAATATTGAAAAAATAATCACTTCAGAGTCTTAGGAAGGTGAAAGTCTTTAGGAACTGGAAGAAGGAAAAATAGTCCAGTTAACATTTTGGAATTATAAAACATGTAGAAAGGCTACTGAAAATATAACTGAAAAACGAAAAATTGCATTTTGCTTAAAGATCTGTGGCTGAAAACCTAATTAATTCTACCTTCCAAAAGGCAAATTCTTTCTTTAATCCACAGATAACATTTATGAGGTGCTCTTGCCACAAAGACTCGAAATGATCAAATTTTTAAGTCTTAGTTTAGTTGAATGCTTATGCTTCTTGGAATGGATACAGAATAACGATGCCTGTCATTTTTTGTTGTTTTCTTTCTAATGGAATTTTATCACCAGTAAGATTATAATTTTGATCCTCTTTGTTAGGCAGCTCTTGACAAGCTTTTGGCACCTTGATAAAGGTTTCTTGGATTTTGTTCACATATCTTCCATTTTCTGGATGGCCCATATCTATTTCTTTTCAATTAAAGTAAAAGGAAATAAAAGGAATCAAGCAAAATAAAAGTTGTTTGCTTTGGTAGTAGGTATGGGGAATTTCATTATATCCCTTAAAATAATTAGAGATTCCTTGGCATGCTACAAAACTGGGAATGGGAATTGCTAACTAATGATCTTCCTTGAACAGTTGACTCTCCATGGTTTTAACTATGGTAGGACCCTGATTCCACTCGTTCAATAAAGAGAGTATATCCTGTAGTTTGATTGTTCAACTTAGTTCCAATGCATTTCACTCACTACTTGCAAGAACAGAAATGACGATGCAAACACTGCCAAATTATTCCTAGAGATGATAGACAAGAAGGAGGAGCTCAGTATACTTTTTCTAAGTGATGAAAAGCCTAAGTTAGAAATTTGCAAAAGTTCAAAAAACCCTACATCAATAGTATATGTTTATCTTACATGTTGGAATTTTTAAAATCACATTAAAGTAGTCCTTGTTATCTCTATATTCAGGCTAATTGGTACTGGAACAGAATACAGTTAAAGTGAATACATTTAAAACATTTCATAGTAAATTGTAAAAAAAAGAGATTTTATTGGCTTGATTGGGAATTTTTCACGAAATAAAATGAAAATGTATAAAATAAGTTCGTGTTATCCTATATTTAACAAGAAGTCTGAATTCTTGGCAGGAACAAAGGATGAATCAAGTATTGATTGGGGGAAAGTCAGATATAATTTTTTTCTGATTAAATGATATGATAATGACATCATTAATTGACATTTTTGTTTTGTAGAACATCATAAACATTATAGTTGTTGCAAAAATATTTGAGTACTTAATCAGTTTTTCCAAGGGCCTTTCTTAATCCTTTAATATGCACATGTGCTTTCTTTAGAAGAGAAAGAACAACAGAAATGATGAGGGAGAACTAAATCAGTGTTGAAAGGAGGAATAATTGAGATGTATGTGATTTTATAATTGGTCAGTTGATTAGGGAAAATGTTTGTGTTATAATAACATTTATTCCTTCCAAAATCTCATAAGAAAGTAAATTGATGTAGTAGACAGAGATCTGTCCTCAGATCTGGAAGATGTGTTCAGGTTCAGTCTGTAGCACATAGTGGCAAATCCTTTAACCTCTCTTTTCTTATGCAACTCTGAAACTCAAAAACATACAACAGTTGCTTATCTACCTGAGCAGAGAATATCTCCTTTCAAGAAAATCCCAGGTAGGGACCAAAACAAAGTACAACCTTAGAACTGCTGGGACTTGGAAAATGAACCCTCAGAGAAAAAAGACATCCTAAGATTAATTGCATGATTCTTGAATTCCCTGTGTTATCTGCAGTGCTACTTTGGGCAATCAGGTTTACTTTTTAAACTATGAAATTTATGTTTATCACAGACTATAAAGGACAATGGGAGGACCAAAAGACAAAGTAATCCTTGTGGTTACATGCTCCATATTTAACATACTTTTTCTTTAGACTTTAGTTACTCAGTCAATAAACATTTGTTAAGTGCCTACTGTGTGCCAGACTCTATACTAAGTGCTGGACATATGAAAAAAAGGCAGTCTAATAAGACAAAATATGACAACTATATGCCATCAAGCTATATGTAAGACAAATAAAAAATAATCAACAGAGGGAAGCCAGGAAATCACTTGGTCTTTCCATGCTTTTGTTTCATTTATCTGTTAAGTGAAAAGAGAGTACTTAAATTGTTACCTGAAAGTAATAAAGGGAAACTATTGCTTATTTTCCTCTAGGGTTCTTAAGAGCTGGCAACCTATTAGGAGTACCATATTTTACTGATTTTTGTGAGTGGGATATGGGAACAGTGGAGAGAAGGAAGGAGGCTTTTGATGTTACCAACATGTTTTCTTGAAAACATAAATTCTAGTATGGTATCTTTCAAATACTTAGGAAATCTAAAATTGGAAGGAATTAGAGATCATTTAGCTCAGGGCCTTCATTTTGCAGAAGAAAAGTAAGGTGAATTAGCCCAGGTCATAGGTTAACTGTAACATTTTTGAATGAGTTCCAAGAGGGGTAGATTTTAAAAGAGAAGAAAATATAAAGCTCTGTAGCTCAAAACAAAGATATGCTTTCCCACACTTTATTTTTGTAGAGTTTTGATTCACCTAGGATCTGAAGAGTGTCTTTGGTATTGGGCTACCCTTTAGGCCCTGGGACATACCATATATTCTAGTGGATACACATCAGGTATTGAGTCTGGTTTTCCTTTTTGGCATTTTGAGTTATCTTTGGGATATTGCCATGCCCTGGCTACAAAAGATAAGAGGGCATGGGATGAAAGGAAAGAAGCATTGGCTGCTTTCTATAGATTATCACGCATGATTGATGAGAGAATTCTTAATGCCAAATTTAAATTGATTGAAGTGAAAAGGCACCAAAGAAAGTACAGATGCAAGAAAATATTCTTTACATTTATACCAAAATGCCAAAGAATCTAGAAAAAGATGATTTTTGCTGCCAACACTATGTTATGTTAATGAGAGCAAGGCATGAGCATAATAAAATGAAAAAAGAAGGAATAATGAAATGAAATCTGTTTTAAGTCAGAATTAAAGAGTCCTAATTGTCAAGTGATCCTTCACAGATAGCACAGAGAGATGGCTAAATGCATCTATAGAACTCATATTTACTCAGGACAATTGAGGGAGCTTCAAAAGATCCATTAAATACTATTTTTCAAGCTTCAATTTGGATGATATTGAAGTACTAATTTAGGTAACAAACCATAAATGCTCTTTCTGAAGGCCTTTGCAGTTTTTGTGCTTTGTACATATTTGCTTAATGATGCATAATAAATCCTAATGAAATTTTATAGACAATTTCAGCCTCACAGGTGTGATGAAGTACCATGTTTTCAAGGTCATTACTTTGTTTCTTTCCCAAAGACCATTTTCTAATTTTATTTAGAGCACTACTTTATGATTAATAATAATAATAGCCAACATTTATATAGCACTTTAAGACTGGTGAAGTACCTTACATACTTTATCTTACTTGGTCTTCACTTCAGAGTAAATAGAAGCTCGATCTTAAAGTCAGGAAGAACTGTGTTCAAGGTGTACCTTTGATACATATGAACTATATGACCCTGGGCAACTCACTTAATTTTTAGTGCTTTAGGCACCTCTCTAAGTGTGGTCTAGGAATGCCTGTGGGTCCCCCGGTCTCTTCCTAGGGGTTCATGAAGATAACACTATTCTATAACAATACAAAAACATTTTCATTTCTATCATGATAAATGTCAAAAGCTCTTTGGGTTGATTTTCAAAAATTCTTAAGAGAATAAAAAGGTCCTGAGAGTGAAAAAGTTTAAGAGCCACTCTTATAAGACTATAGTTTCCACTTTAGACCTGCTTTCTTAGAGGAAGCTTCCTCACCTAGGAGTGAGGAAATTAATACCAATGACATTACAAGTCTAATTCCTATCTCTATCATTTCAAATAAAAACACTGAGACCCAGTGATGCTGTCACTTGTTCATGGTCACACAATTAATAGGTTCTTGAGGAAGCATTCAAATCCAGTCTTCCATCTAATTCTTGATTTAATCTCTTTTAAGGGTTCTATTTGCTGAGCATTGCATAGACATCATAGACTCAGAACCTTTGGTGGAGAGCAGTGGAAAAGTATCCCTAAACATAATTCATAGTTGTATTCCAAGAGCTTAGCACAGTGCCTGGCACATAGTAAGTGCTTAATAAATGCTTGTTGATTAACTGACTGAAATGTGAGAAGCAGGGAGTGGGCAAAGATTAGTTTTGCTCCAAAGGCAAAGACAGTTCTCTTTAGACTTTTTGATGGCATGGGCACTGTAGAATGTCCAAGCTTTGGTGTTCCTAAGAGACAAATGACCACAAAAGTCATGCTCACTAACTTAACTCTGTCCCTACCATTTTTGTACTACTATTTCTCTCTTCCATCAAATAACTTGAAAGGGGTTATTGAAAAATGTAATAGGACATACACATATCAAGAATTTGAACTTTGAACTACTATATTTCATAGAGAAAAGTTGCCTTTGGCATCATTACCTTGGTGATTATTTCTCATTAAGTCAGTATGTAGGAAGGTAATGTTAAAGTGATGATTAGATGTATGCATCTGCAGTCCAAATGGCCCAGCACCAGAACAAATATTTCCTTTTATGGACCATGCATATTTTGCTTCCTTGGGAAGCCAGTCAATCTATCCAAATAAGCCTAAATCACATTCTTTAGTTTAAATGAACTCCTTTCTCAAATTCCATATTGTAGAAAGCCAATTTTATGGGGGGTTTGAGAAGGGAAGGGAATAAGCATTTATATAGTTCCATGTGCCAGACACTATGAAGTAATAATAACTTGATTCCACAGAAATATGAAGTGGCATAGTCAGAATGCTAGATTTGAAGTTGGGAAGACCTGGATTTAAATCTTGCCTCTGACTTTTATTAACTGTGTTTCCCTGGTCTTCAGTTCCTCCTGTGTAAAATGGAATGATAATACCTAGAGTATTATACCTCATAGTTCCCTGAGATTAGGATAGTGTAAGTTAAGTGCTTTTCAAACCTTAAAGTGCTTTATAAAATATTCTTGACTTTCAAGTATAAACATAGACACTACCAAACACAGGCTAATAACTGTGCTCTGGGTTAAGATGAAACCAGATAGTGCTTGTTAAGTGTATCCTTTCTAATAGCAACTGCTGGCATGTATCTCTGAAAGAACGATATAATTATGTCCCTAAACCTTCTATAAGATTGAAGTTGGACTTGCCTAGCTTTGCCCTTAGCTACAGTATAAACCATAGGCTCATTGATCTAGAAAAGATCCCAAAAGGGTCTCTGATTCATCCCCCTGCCCCTTTACATCTCTAAGCCTAAATCAGACTACTTGATTACCTTGTATTTTTAAAGATCTCCCATGGAGGCTTTACAGGCTATACATCTCAAAGGAAGCTCAGTTGACATACAAAGAGACCGAGAGATAGATTTTCCCCCCATAGGAAGATATTCTTTGATTGTTCACAGAGGGTCAGGGAATAGGGCCCAGCAGCAGCTGTAGGAGGTAGCTCAGTGCCTTTGCCGCAGATGGCACTTCAATAACTTGGCTGCCACCTGACAATACCATCTAGAAAGGGAGCAAGTTCCATTTGTTAGTGACAGATCCTACACCTGCTATTACTACCTGACTTTTCTTCTGTGTGGAAGTAAGTAATCCTGGCACAATAGGGAAAATGCTGGGCTTTGTGTTGGAAGCCCTGGCTGTTAATGTCGCTGTTGTTATTCAGTCATTTTAGGCATGTCCAACTCTTTATGACCCCATATGGGATTTTCTTGGCAGAGATACTGAAGTGGTTTGCCATTTCCTTCTCCAGCATATTTTATAGATGAGGAGACTGAGGCAAACAGAGTTAAGTGACTTGCCTAGGGTCACACAGCTAGAAAGTGTCTGAAGCCAGGTTTGAACTCAGGAAGATAAATCTTTCTAACTCCAGGCCTAGCACTCTATCCACTGTACCACCTAGCTGAACTGTCTTTAATACCAACTCCTGCCCTCGCTAGCTATGTGACTATAGGAAAGTCGTTCCATGTCTCTGAACCTATTTTCTCTCATCTACAAAATGACAGTCGCAATCTGTGAGCTACACTGCTCACCTTTCTTTGAGGAAAGGATTTTTAAAAGCCTCAAAGCTCCATAAAATATGAATTGTTCGGCTGATGTGAGAGTAAAGAGCACAGATGTTTGTGGGACTGTTAGCAGTAGACCAATGACCAATGCATCCTCCTTGCAGTCTGATCAGTTAAGAAAAAAAAATGTAAAGAAACATTCCAAAAAACCAGAGATAAGTTCAGTTTCAAGAACCAAGTGACTTCATATCACCAGAACATAAGAGTTTTGGGGCCTTCCTTTGCTGGCTAGCAAATGTCCTTGGGAACATAACACTTTTCTTAACTCAAAGAGTTAAGTTAATGGCACACAAACCCTGGAAGAGGACTCTTCCCTTTTTAACCACAGATTTGGCCACTGAGCTTTGAATCTCATCCAACCTTTGAAGTACAGAATGCACAAAGAGAGAGCTATTTTGAGATGCTGAAGATTTATTTCTCTGGAGGATCTTGATGTAACACAATTTGAAGATGATTCAGGACAACCTGCTTTGAATTCACTAAAAAAAAAAAACTAGCTAAAAATCATTCCCTAGAATCAATATGAGTTTTAAGAAATAGTCTGATAGCTTAAATTTCCTCTTTCCCTTTAAAGAATACTAATAGGTAGTTTTGTTCACCTACCCTTCTTTATTATAATATTATAGATATAATGTTTAGTGACACAACACTACTAGGAAGAGAATTTGAGTACTTCAAAAGACCAATTTTTATATGAATTCAAATACTTGATCTATTAATAACCTTGTTTTACTTGTAACATAAACTCATAGAATCAGAGTACATTAGAGCTAGGAGAAAACTTAGGTATGACCTAGTCCTACCCTCTCTTTTTTTTAATGAATAACTCAACTCCTAGAAAAGAGAAGTAATTTCACCAAGGTCGCATGGTTGACAATTGGCTCTTTCCACTTGCATGACTATCATGTGTTTCATAGATTCTTATATAAACTATATTTTAAGACACATTTTATTCAGTAGATCAGAGGCACTATGATATCATGGATAAAGTGCTGAACTTGGATTCAGAAAGACCTAGGTTCACATTCCATCTTTGACATTTACAAGTTGTGTGACTTTAGTCAAAGCGCTTTGTGTCTCAGGCAAATCTCTAGGACTTAACTTCTAAGTCATAGATAGGTCATGATCTGTATTGGTTGAGGGAGTTTCCACATTGGGAATTCCTGGCCTGAATAAAACATAAATCCTTTAATTATTTCTGTCTATTTAACAAAAAAAAAAGTTCCCTGCTCAGTGTCATTGCTCTAATAAGCTAACACCAGTTCAATCATTGTTAACAGAGTACAATGTGGGAATAAATTTAAAAATGTGCTTAAGAGCACACAGTCCTTTTTTTAGGTAAAGTTATTTTACCCTTGGGAGTTGTCGAATGGTGCTGTTATAATGTCAGAATCCTGACGTTTATGGTTTAATCCATTAAAAAAATCCCTTAAACAAAGGGATCATCTGTAAACTCATTAAGATTTTCAATGACATACCACTGAGAAAGATAGAACTGGAAATAATGAAAAGGATTTACAGTACATTTGCTTTGTGAGTTTACACTAGTCATATATATTTATAGATGCTGATGGACGTGAAACATTCCCTAGGAGGCATGATGATAAATAGTTGTGTTTGCTTACTGATCTGGACTTCTCCCTTAATCAGCTTAAAATGAAAAAGAAACAAAAACACCAAGGAGCAATTAATAGACTGAAGGACCAGATTAGGAATCAGGAAGTCATCTCTAATAATGGTTATACCACTAGCACTGTGTGACCTTGAGCTCATCTCTCAATGTTTCTGGGCCTGAATTTTCTCTTTTGTAACATAACTGAGTTGGGCTTTAAATTCAAAGTCCCTTCCAGACTGCCTGTGTATTAGGTAGGCAGCAGTGAATCTGATTTCATTTAGGAAACTATTCCCACCTGATACCTCTTTACCTAGAGGAGCACACTGTACTTTCTGTACTTCAAAAGACACTAAAAAAAAGTGCTGCTGATGTTAAAAAAAAATAAGACAAGCAGTGAGGAGAGGCTAAAATCCTAAATCTATTATGAGTAGGAAGCCTGAGTGAATAGGTACATCTCTGCTTTTCTTGAAGTGATGGAGTCTGTATTACAGATTAGGAGGCATGAATGTATAAAAGTGGGACAAGGTGCAGTAAAGGTTTCTAAGGACTGCATTCCAGCCTGGAGGAGTGGCAGTAGCAGTAGATGTAACTTAAACTTAATAGTTAGTACTCAATTTTTATAAAACCCAGTTAGCTTTCTGAAATTCTGCATTCTGCCATCAATTTGCTGACATTTCCAGGACAGAATATGACAATGTAATGATGCCTCTCTTAGGCCAAGCATCTATAGGAACAAAAATCTATTGAGGAAAAGCAAAACTAAACAAACAAAAATATAAATTTTGCTTTGGGAAACATACACATTTATTCTCACAGTTTCCTCATGACCTGGTGCCTGCAGTTGAGCTCTGAGTGATCTAAAAATATATGATGAGCCTGACTTCCTAATAGAAGATGTAAGCCTTCTAAAATTTATATATAGGTTTAGAGGATCATAATATATAATATAGAGCTAGAAGTTATGTTAGAGGCTATCTGGTTCAACACTTGAATTTTAAATATGAGGAACTGAGATTTAGATTGGTTAAATGACTTACCTCTGGTCACATGGCCAATAAGTACCAGAGGCAGGGATTTGAATCCAGATGTTCCTGATTCCAAACCTATGTGTGAAGGGAAAAGAACTTTCATTTTAGGCTCTTGGTCAAGCCACAACTTCCTAGTTAAACAACCAGGCTCAGAAACACGAGTGTAAACAAACATAATCCATAAAGTGCCTAATGAAAAGAAAAAAAACAAACAAACAAACCCAGTGTTAAAAAGAAAGAACAATGACTGGAGTCAAAGAACTTAGGTTCAACTCCTACCTTTAATGTATATCTTTGTGACATCCACTGTAGTCACTTACTAGTTGGGTGATCAGACTAGCCACTTTATCTCCTATGGGCTTTATTTCTTCCTTTACAAAATGGGAATTATGACAGCTGCTTTGCCTACTTAATAAGAATTTTGTTAGCATCCAAAATAATAATGTATATGTAAAAGTCCTTTAAAATTTAAAGAAAGTATCTGTAATATATAAAGTATAAGATCTGGGGCTATTTTCACTGTTGTGGGCATTGGCTAGTAATCAATTTCTAACCATGGAGTCAAACTTAATTTCTGTATCTTATTATTGTCTAATAAAGACCTTATATCCCCTTCTTGACACTTTTATCTACCTTATCCAGTGGTTTCCACTAATACCACCAAATATGCCTGAAAAGGTGAGAAAAGTAGTATGAATGGAAGCAGGATTTTTCATCTAGGAAGTAGAAGTACTGGTTCTTGAAATATAGATTTTTTTGTGAATTTTATGTACTTAGTCAAAGGATTGAGACCTGGATACAATGAGCAACTATTATATGCAATTCAGAGAGATTATGTAAATAATGCGGTCTGGCCAAAAGAACAGTAGACTTGGGAGTCAGATACACAGGGCTCTGGCTCAGCCAAACTACCTTTGTGACCTTGGACGAGTAACTTCACTTGTCTGTTTTTTCCTCTATAAAATTATCTCTATGCTATCTTGTAATTCTGATACTCAGTGACTCTAAGAAATGTGTGATTGAAAATCCATAACAGTGCTATGAGTTTTTGTGATAGCCTGTCCTAACCCTGACAATAGATTGCAATTTCCTTCTGTTACACTCTGGGTCCTGCAGGGAAGGAAGGGAAAGGAAGGGAAGGGTAGGGAAGAGAAAAAATTATTTCCCTGAGTGTCCTCAGGGTAACAAGATAATAATGTAGTCTTCACACTTTATGCCACCCTTTCATTCTCTAGGATGAAAGATCCTTGAGCCTCCTGTTCTCATGACTAGTATGTATATTTTTGGGAGAGTACACCCCAGTTTTATAGGGAAAATTGTAACTTTTTTTCCCTCTATGCCATGTTAGTAAATCACTTTACTACGAGTTAAATGTAACTACTAGTGGACTGTTAATAGGAAGTACACCTTTGAAGACTCATGAACTGTTGCTGCTGCTACTGCTGTTTTTCCTTCCTTCTCTAAGAGGACCATAACATCAGGAAGGTGATGTCATGACATGCAAGTGAATTGGATTTAAGTTAAGGAGGGTTGTGCAAAGTCACCAGCCTCACTTTCACCAGAGCCATCTGGGTTCGGTGGCCAGGTATAGATCAGGACAACTGGAGATGGCCCAGGATGCAGTGGGAGTCCTTGGCCTTTCCAAGCTAAGTCTTTAACAGGTCTCAGTTTGTCTGAGGCAAAGCCTATGCAGTGATTAAGGCTTAATAAGAAAAGAAGCAAAGAATCGCCTCTTTAAAAAAATATATATCTAGGAGGGGAGACCCTCAGGGTTTCTGGCCAGAACTAAAACAATTGCTATTTGCATTCATTCTGAGCCAATCAGGGCCCAAAACAATGATGGATCCTTCCTTCCTTCCTTCCTTCCTTCCTTCCTTCCTTCCTTCCTTCCTTCCTTCCTTCCTTCTTTCCATCTTTCCTTTCCTTCCTTCCTTCCTTCCTTCCTTCCTTCCTTCCTTCCTTCCTTC
>NW_020954641.1:20249724-20276993 GCF_900497805.2 Vombatus ursinus
CTTCCTTCCTTCCTTCCTTCCTTCCTTCCTTCCTTCCTTCCTTCCTTTCTTCCTTCCTTCCTTTTCCTTCCCTCAGTTCAAATAGGGTATCACACTCTTACCTGCAGGTGCTCTGCCCAAAGGGAATTTGAATTTTTAATCGCTGAAACTTTTTTCTTATTCTTTTCTCTTAAAGACTTGTTTAACCCCAAATCATTCTGCCCGGTTCCAGGCCAAGCCCTGCTTGGTCACTCTTTTGGGCCCTGATTGGCAATTGTTTCTGTTTTGGTCAGAAACCCTGAGGCTCTTCCCCTTCCAGGTTTATGAACTATAGTGTTAGGAGTATCCACACACTAGATGCCCTAGAACCAAAGTAGCAGTTGTGCTCTGAGTTATGGAACCTACCAGTAAAATTTTGGGGGGCAGTCCATAGGGGATGGTATACAGCTATAATTGTTTTTGTCTGCTTCTTTTGATATTTCAATAACAATTATTTTAGTTTCCCCTTCTTTTTCCCCTCAAAAAAGAGGCCTATTAACAATGCAAACCACATTCCTTTCTTCAGTCATTCTAACTAATGTCAGATCCATATGAATCACCTTCTTGATGTTCACAGGAAAGAACTTTTTTGTCTACCATCTGCTATCATAGTTTTTGTTTTTATTACATATGCAATAACATTTCTATTTTGACATAACTGACTAGAGAATATGTTTTGCATTTAAGATAAATGATTAAGAGGGGAAGAGTCACCTGTTCTCTGGGCATTGTGGAACCACCACTATAAAATATCAGTATCCATTCTGGCTTCCCTGGATAGATCTGCTGGATCTCTGCCAGCGTTTGTTATCTCTAACCTGAAAATTTCAGTGAAAAAATTTAAAAAAAATAACAAGAACATTAACACCGGGTACATAACATTTTAAAGTTTGCAATGTGTTTTGCATACATTATCTCATTTGAGCTTCAAAACAACCTTATGAGTTAGATAGTACAGGTGTTATTTTCCCTATTTCATATGAAACTGAGGCTTAGAGAGAGGTTAAGTGATTTGTTCATCCTCAAATATTGTATCAGAGATGAGATGTGAACCAAATCTGCCTGACTCCAAATTCAGAACATGTTCTGCTTTTTAGAATGTTTTAATAATGTTTGTGGATATGGTTTGTAGTACTGTCCAAAGCCCTTGTAGATGATATTGGAATTGTAAAATAAAATGCATATATGAATATATTTTGAATTCCTCCTAACCATTATTCTGATGTATATGAGAGATTACAAAGCAAATGGCAAAGAATTGAGAAGGCTTTTTTGCTTGTTTGTTTGTTTGGTTTGGTTTGGTTTCTTTTTGTTTGTGTGTGTGTGTGTGTGTGTGTGTGTGTGTGTGTGTGTGTGTGTGTGTGTGTTTTAAGACCCCTGGATTGTGGGGCTGTCTGGTCAAGTGGAAAGGAAATGGCAGTAGGAGTCAGACTTGTCTGACTTCTAGTCCTCCCTTATACTAATTATTAGTGTAGATTATAGGAAAGTCATACAACCTACCACTTAAATTTCTAATCTGTAAAATGGGGTAATAGATATTGCTTTAAGTCAGAAGTTTAAACATGATAACCTCTTGAGAATTCTTGCATGTCTATGGTCTATTGTTTCTTATATCCCCACAGTGTGAAGCATATAGTAGGTGATCCATCTGTCATTCAACACGGTCACTTCAAAGTCCAAACTTGATAACATGATAATTCATTTTGGAACAATATGGGAAGAAATATTTTCAGCTTAGAGTTTATGACTATTGGAGACAGAATGGAAGATGACTCAATCTCATACTTGGATGGTTGCATGATTGAAAATAAAAGCGCATTTGCAATAAACCAACTGTTTTATGGTTAAAACAACCAGTTCTTTTTCAGGGTCAGACTTTTAGTTTCTTAAGTAATTACATTTAGAACTCCCATTGTATCTATAGAGAACATTGAGAAAATACAAAGATGTCCAGCTTAGGTGTCAAAATACACTATCCTCAATTAGTAAGAATAGCTTATTGATGCATAGTTCTTAATTTCCTGCAAGGAGTAGTGATTGCACTGTTACCTATGATCTCAAAATCAAGGGTGTAGGCTCTTGTTACAAAGAGAAGCTAACTGTCTCATAGAGGATAATAAGCTTAGGCTTATTACGTTGGACTAATTCTCAGTGGTTGTACCATCTTGGTTCACTCAGGTAGAAACTTTTGTGCTTCACAAAACAGATCCTGCTTGCAAAAATAAGTAAGTCAATATATCATTAGTTTCAATGTATAATTTTCAAAAAATGAGCTGATCACTTGGCAAATAGAAGAGGTAACTGATGAATAGTGTATTTACTCCATGGGTATCTTTGAGATGTTAAAAGAACATGATGTATTTCTCTAGTATGCTGGATGAACCCCCTATGGAAAACTTGTGGGAGGACACAGTCAAAAGTCACACATGAGAGTCAGACATGTATGATTTCAGTCTACATCATTAGAACAAGTACTCCATTTTTGAGATTACCAATGTGCTTGCTATATTGGATTGCTAAATGCTGAGGGCAGTCATTGTGTCTTATTGATCATCATATTATCCTATTGCTAAAACTTTATGTTAGACTTGTGGTTCTCAAAGTATAGTCCAAGGATTCCCCTAGATCCTTTCTGGTGGTCTATGAAATCAAAACTATTTTCATAATAATACTGACATTTAAATTTATAATATGTAAATGTTGATAGGTATAACATATATAATAACATATATAAAACTCTTTGGCATGTCCTGAATCACTTTTAAAAGTGTAAAGAAGCCCAAAGACCGCAAATCACAGCCTTGGATAATAGACCTTCAAATAGAATATACTGAATTAAATTGTTAATCTGTGGTAATCCCTAATCTGGATTTTCATTCATTTTTATCTTCTGGCATTTTAAAATAACCATCATTTGATCATTATGAGTATTCTATTAATGTAGATAATGACCCCTATGCATTTTAGCAGGCATTTTCATGAATTGTAGTTGCCATAAAATTAATCATCTAGTGACCAGTCTTCTGGTGGTGAACCTTTCCAATTTACATAGGTTGGAACAGTCCATTATGGAGTCCTTACTCTGATCCTTTCCAACTTAATTGGATGGATGATTCAGAGTTTCCACCTCACGACATATAATTTGGGACCCAGAGACAACCTTCTGCCACAATGGAGTAGATAGGATCTTAAGATCATAGATTTAGAGCTGGAAGAAATAGTAAAGATTATCTGATCAAATCCCCTCATTTTATGTGTGAGAAAACTGTGGCTGAGGGAGGTTAAATGATTTACCAAAGTCACACAGGTAGGAATTTCCTATGGTGGGATTGTAATCCAAAACTTGGTTGTGTTTCCCTGTACACAATGTCATTTTGCCTGCCATCTACTTCCTTTCTACCCCTAGTACACCTAAAGCGAAATAATAATAATAATGATAATGATAATAACAACAACAATGATAATTATAATAATAATTCATAGGGCATTGTTGGTATTTATTTTGTCAAAACTCATTATTTGCTTTTACTAATAACTTTTGACATTAGAATGAATTTTCCCAAGTGGTGTACATTTTCTCAATCGATACTCAGGATCTGGTGTAATATTAAATGCCCTGCTACTAGAAGTTCCATAGAAGGAAGAGACTGTTGTTGTTGTGTCATTTCATTCATGTCCAACTCTTCATGACCCTATTTGGGATTATCTTGGCTAGGATACTGAAATGATTTGCCATTTCCTTCTACAGCTCATTTTACAGATGAGAATACTGAGGCAAACTGACTTAAGTGACTTGTCCAGTATTACACAGCTAGTGTGATCGGAGGACAAATTTGAACTCAGGTCTTGCTGACTCATGACCTAGCACTCTATCCACTCTACTACTTAGCTGTTCAGGGAAAAACCATGTCTGACATAAGGGATTGATTCTGGGATTCTAATATTTTCATAATATATGCTGACATAAACATTTACAGCCTACACCTTGACAACAAATACTTATCCTTTTCAACACAATTTTGATTCATGAAGTTGAAAAATGGTCTGTCCCTGCTGTGATTGTGAGCTGCATAGTGTTTGGCCATAGCACATGCATGAATGTATACAGTTTATAAGCTTTGGTTACTAGTGTAAGGAATTATCCACCGTGAATTGCGATGCTTCAGATAAATATTTTTTACTCTGGCCTGGAGGAGAGCTCTCTGGATAAATATGAATACCAAATAGATTAAACATAATTCAAACAAGAAATTAAATTTAGCACTTGGAATGATGCTAATAAAAAAGATAACTCTATTGAATAGATTCATGCATTTAAGCAACTGAGAGTCTGCCTTAAAACACATGGTATAATCAAAAGACAATAATCATAAAAGAGTAACAGAGGCTAGCTCCTTCCATCCCTAAAGCCACATATGTAACTTATCAACCATAAAATAGTATTTACACTTTTATTTCCCATCACAACTGCATTGTTAAAGTGAAATAACAAAACAATGTTAGAGCAGAATGAAATTAACAATGTTTGAAGCTATACAAATGTGAGAAAAAGAGAGGGGCAGAGTGCTAGAACAAACAACTCAACGCCTCCTCTTTGTTAGGCCTGCAACTTGCTGTGTGTCCTTGGGCAGTCCACTTTCTTGCTCAAGACCTCAATTTCTTCTTCTCTAAAATGAAGGGGGTGGACTAAATGATCTTTAAGGTTCCTTTTGATTTTGACTTTCTATGGATGAAAATTAAAAAAAGGATTTGAATAAAGCAAATTCTTTACCTTCCAATTTAACCCAAACCAGCTCCATTTCTCCTAAACTATTCTCACTTAGGAAGCAATTGCAGTTGAGATGAGTCAGTGAGAAATGCAACATACGATCTTTTCCTCTTTGCATAAGGATAAATAAACTAAATCACATTGTTATTTCTGTTAGGAGAATATGCAGCTCTTCACCCACCGTATTGTGGAGTACTCTTGTAGGCTGTAGTTTCTGTGTGATATGGACACCTGTAAGGGAAGTGGATGTCTAGTGACTGTGCTTTGGTAAAAACTTTTTTACATTGTACATGGCTAAACACTTCTTTCACTCACTGATTAGAAGAGTGAAAAGAGAATTTTTTCCTGTCTTCTCTCATAAATAAAGAATAAAATGAAAATTGTCAGAATTACACTTTTAATATGAAAGTCATATGATTTTCAAGTTCTGTTTACACACAGCTATGCAAGAAGAAACATGAATAATTTCCCCAATCACTCCACTCTTGCTCTGTTCTTTTTATTACCATGCAATTTGTGTCACTTGCATAGTGATACCCATCGTCTATGAAGTTAGAGCAACCTATCAGTGTTTGCTCAACTTTGTTACAACCTTTCTTCCTTGGAAAAATCCAATTATAGATATGGCCTTATCCATAACATAAGGAAATAATTAAATATATAGCCTGAGCATTTCATTTCCTATCCATTTTGATAGTTCTCAAATGTTTTCATTTTTCTTTACACAAGATGACTTCACTTTTAGACATGGTGAAAAAGTAAGCAAAAAATTTGAATTGTCAGCCTACTTGTTGTTGTTGTTGTCATTGTTTTGGCACAGTTCTGTGATTTCATTGATGTTGAAACTCTTCCAACTGCTACAGTTTTGCTAGTAATATGTAACTTAGAGTATTAGGAAGTTGCCAAGGCAAAATGAAAAGTGAAATGACTCACATTGGAGGCATGTGTCAGAGATATGACTTGAGGCAGAGGATTCCTGGAACCAAGGCCAGCTTTCTATACACTATGCTTCATTTATCAACTACATAACTCAGGACTTAATTAAATTTTCCTTCAGGTTTTTATTGCCTCATTTCCCTACCTATAGGTGGAATCCTAGAGTTTAAAGAGCCTTAAATCACCTACTTTAAACATGTCATTTTATACATGAGAACACTGAGACACAGGGAAGAAAAATGACTTATCCAAAGTCATGTACCTAGTTAGCAACATAGCCAGGCTTGAAATACTCATTTCTCAGTTCTTTAAAACACTGTGCTTTCCTTTAGGTGTCTATTATGCCTCCTATAAGAAGCTACCTTAACAGATTTATGATCTCATTGGTGTGGGTATGTTTTCTACCAATGGAAATTATAATCCATCCATTCTCTCTTACCTGGTATCATTATTGTCCATGCCTTTACATAGATTTTCCATAGAAGATCTACCTATCTTGCTGGAGGCCTTCTTCTGGTTTTTCTTTTTCTTTTTTTGTGGGGTGGGGCAGGCAATGGGGTTAAGTGACTTGCCCAGAGTCACACAGCTAATAAGTGTTATGTGTCTGAGGCTGGATTTGAACTCAGGTCCTCCTGAATCCAGGGTCAGTGCTCTATCCACTGTGCCACC
This sequence comes from Vombatus ursinus, assembly GCF_900497805.2. NCBI lineage: Eukaryota > Metazoa > Chordata > Mammalia > Diprotodontia > Vombatidae > Vombatus > Vombatus ursinus. Next base: position 20,256,116 of record NW_020954641.1, read on the forward strand.
TCGCTTCCCCGGTCCTCTGGTTTTTCTAAACATCAGTGCAGCATTCATACTACCCACTTGTTATCTTTCACTTTGGCTATGTGACTAGCTCACCTCCTTTTATGTTCACATGTTTAATTTAGGATGGCCATTTACCACTTCTTGAAGTCAAGCAATTGTTGGTGAGATGCTTTCACCTACTTGTACCTACCATGTGTCTTTCTTTCACTGTTTGGGTCACCTGGAATGTTTATTCTCATGTAATCATGATATTCTGTATTCATGTCTATTCACCATCAACAGGGGAATTTTCATGTGGAAAAACAAAGGTTTTGTAAATGGGAACAGCTTGAGACCATAGAAAACTCTGTGCTATTTCCTCTCCCATATCATCCTCTCATTTGGTTTATAGCAGAAATCATCCTTCTTTAGAGGCAACTAGGTGGCACAGGGATGTAGCACTGAGTCTGGAGTCAGGAAGACATGAACTCAAATCTGGCCTCAGATACTAGCTGTATGACCCTGGATAAGTCACTTAACCTTTTTTTGCTTCAATTTTCTCATTGCAAAATGGGGATCATAATACCACCTACTTCCTAGGGTTGTTGTGAGGATTAAATGAAATGATATTTGTAAAGTACTTAGCATAAAGTGACACATAATAGGCCTTAATGTTTGTTCCTTTCCCCATTCTGTCTCTGTCCAAGGTATGTGTACTGATTGAACTATCTTGATAGACTGTCCATACAACTTCATGTCATAATAGAAGCAATATGCATTCTTTAATTACTGGGATTTTTCCATATAGAGTACTAGACTCATACCGTGAGAGGCTATGAGATCTCAAACAGAAGTGTCTGCAGAATGCCAGGCATGGTTTAGTAAAATTATCACAATGCTGCCTCCCAACAGAAGGATCTATAATACCTTACCATCCATAAGGGATTATCCTTCTAATAGCACTTTGCCCTCTGTGACATTGGAAGACAATTTTGATGAGCACATGCCTCACCAGAGAAACTGCTTCTGGGAAATCAGTCATAGATTTAGGAGGGAACTTAGAAGTTCTCTATTCCAAATAGCATGCTTGTGGCACATGTTTCAATTTTCCAGGAATTTTATTCATACTGAATCCATTATGGTGACCTCAGCGGCATTCAGAGTCTGCAGAGTTTCATTATTGACTAAGCACCCTTTGAAATGAGGATTTATTGGTCTTAGCAACAGAGGAGAAGGCTTGGCAAGATGATGCTGGTCTGTATGGGAAAAAGTAAAATGAAAAAGAGATGTTGCCGTCCTTTACACAGTACCTTGGAAAACCACTGAATGGATTATAAATGTATACATTGTAAGGCTGAATTAACCTGCCACAAACCAAGCTGCTTCAAAATGTTGTACTCTAGTCCCATGCTGACCTGTTGTGTATACGCAGCCAGAAATTCAGTAGAGTGCCTGTACAGACATGGATAGAGCAGGGAAAGGATGGCATCTAGGGGAGCTGGTGTTTCAATACATGACTCAAAACAACAACAACAACAACAACAAAAAGTTTAGGAGATTAAAAAGAAATCACTTAGAAAGAGGTAACAGATTTCCATAAATGCCTCTCCCACCACTTTATAACATCAAAGGTCAGTGTATCAACTTTGTGATGCTTATGGTGCTGGGAAAAGCTGAGGTGACCACAACAGGGAATGACAGATGCATTCATGCCCTCTTCTAGTCCTTTAGCTAACTAAGCCATGTTCCACCCAGCTCAAACTCCTTCTCCATGAAGTCTTTCTTGTCCACTTAATTTCCTAGTGAGTTCCTTTCCTGCTTCTTTTCCCCCTCTAATATCTCTTAGTACTTATTGTCTCTATAATTCATTTGGCTCAGTAAACACAGTGCATCTACAGCAGATCTAAATCACATGACTTAAAATACAAAAAATGGAGGTATTTTTCTCACTGAATATAGTGATAATTGGAAATGAGTGCTGGTTTATACACTGCTTAATAGTCATTTCTATTTTGATTTTCAGTGATTAAATAATTTGCATTATTTCTCCCATTCTCTAACATGCACTTTCTATCATAATAAGGCTAATCTCTTTATTACCCCATGAACATACTTTGTTCACCTCAACCTTAATGTTTTCAATCATGTTTGTCATTGCCCAGAATACCCTTCCCTTTCCCTTTTATCTCTCTAGATCCTAACTATCCTTCAAGGTACATCCTTGAATTCTACCATTTCTATGGAGCATTCCCTGTCACTTGATCCCATTCCCTCCTTTCTTTATCAGAATATTGTCCTATCAGTTTTCTCCCTCTCTTGAATCTTCAACCTCTTCCTATCAACTATTTTCCCCCTATTGCCTTTAAATATGCCCAAGTCAATCGATTCTAAAACATAAAAGCAAAATAAAATAAAATAAACATTTATTATTTCGAGGAGTCATCTCCTCGAACTATCACCTTATATCTCTCCCTGGATTCTTAGACAAATTCCTTGAAATATGTGTGTGTGTGTGTATTTGCTTGTTATACTTCCTCTCCTCTCACTCTTCAACCCTTTGCATTATAGCTTCATTACCCAAATGAAATGACTGTATCCAAAATTACTGATTATCTCTTAACTGTCAAATCTGATGGTCTTTTCTCAGTACTGGTACTTTTCCATCTATTTTTTTTTTCTGCATTTAACACTGTTGCTTGGACAATGACTTCTTTTTATCATGTTTTAATCTTAATTTGCACACAAAGAAGTATTCAATTCTTATGGACAGTGTCATTTACCACACATGAAGACTAAATTTATTGTTTGACTGATGTGATCAGTTAGTTGAGACAAGCAGCCAGTAAATTCAAATTTTAAAATTGACTTTACATTTTCTCAAGAAATGATAGTTATTTTACCAAATTGGGTAGTCTTAGTATGAGATAGACATTTATATTTTCCCAAGTGTCAAATAGGAAATAATGTTGTCTACTTTGATCCCACTCTCCTCCCAGGAGAATGTAAGATCCTTGGTGATAGGACTATTTTGTTTTTGTCTTTGTATATCATATTATGTGTTGCATACAGTAGACACTTTATAAGTGCTCATTGAATCAAACATATACTCTGTAACATTGATTTCACTTATATTCTGGATATGTGTAATTCAATTAGTGTATTGGTTTGGTTCAGTAGATTATTTTCAGGAACTCTACAATATTTCATGACATTCATTCATTCAGTCAGTCAATAAGCATTTAGTTAGTGCTGACTATGTTCAAGGCACTGTGCAAAGCACTAGAAATAGAAAAAGAAGCAAAAGACAGTTACTGCCCTCAAGGAATTCACAATCTCTTGGGGGGAAGGGAGACAAGCAAAAATATGTGTGAACAAGCTTTGTATAGGATAAATAAGAAATAGTTGAAAGAGGGATGGCACTAGAATTAAGAAGAGTTGCAAAAGCTTTTTTTTTTAATACAAGATGGGAGTCTAGGTGAGTCTTGAAGGAAACCAGGGAACCAGGGGGCAGGGATGAAGAGAGAGAACATTCCAGGCACAGGGGATAATCAGAGGAGATGCCTTGAGTTGAGAGATGGTTCATTTGGATGGATTGATCAATATATTTATTGGATAGGAGACAGAATTATAGAAGGCCTTTAGGAACATGCTAGATGGATTAGAAAGCATCAGGAGAAGATTAAAATTTCTCCTCTTCTTCCTTAAGTCTAGTCTTGTTTCACAAAGGCATTGCCTTGAAAAAGAGATTAATGTAAAATCCTATGATGAAGCCAGTGAACAGAGATGATCAAAATGGCAGGCATTTCTTTCCTCTCATTTTCTGAATGGGGCATTTAGCACATAGAGAATATCTGAATGTCTTCTGCTTTGGTACTCATCCAAGACTTGCCCTACAGGATGTCACTGATCTCTACCCTTACCTAAATCTAGAAGGTCTGCCCAGAATTATGGCACAGTGAAAATTTTTGTGGCCCATAAAGACAGAAGCTATTCAATTCTGGTATGAGGCAGATTTAGGAAATGGTACCTTCTGCATCTCATGTCATTTAAGCCACCATTTCCCTTTAGAGCTGGAGGCAAACACAACCTGTAGAGCAGAATATAGGTGAAGTATCATTTGATAGCAAGTAAGAGATAGCACGTTGTGGTAAATTTAGCTTTGGAGTTAGAGACAATATCTACATTTGAATTTTGATTTGGCTACTTTTTATCTGTATGGCCTAAGTCAAGTCATTTTACTTTGGGCCTCAGTTTCCTTGTCTGTAAGATAAGACCATTGTGTAGAAGATTTTGAAGGTCACTTTTAGCCAGGAATGTATTGATAAATGTTTAAAATGCATAATACGATACACTTTTAAGTTCAATAAACATTAGTAACATTTTCTCTATAACCTTAATCAACGGACTAATAAAAGCCATGTCTTGGTTTTTAGCACTACTGATTTCTATGGCATAAGTACTCAAACTGGAAATTTAACAATCACCTCAGCCAGTGCAAGCTGGCTCCAGCATACCACTGGATTAAATTCCGTGAACCTATACACAATTGTCTATACTATATTGAAAGGCTTGTCTGGCTGTCATGCCTCAATGTGAAAACCTAAGCATTTGCTTTATCTTCTTACAAGCATATCTGAGGGAATGATAATGTGAGTTTGTGTGTATGCATGTATGCATGTATGCATGCATGCATGTATACACGTATGTGTGTGTGTCAGGATGGGGGGGAATGGCACAAAAAAAAAGTAGCTCCCTCAGTACCATATTTACTGGCTAATCAGTGTTGTTAATGTATATAAATAGCATTGAATTGACAAGGAAAATGTAAAACAAAAAAATGTCAGAAATGGAGGGGAATGTTGGTCACAAGATTAAAATAAAAGAATTAGCTTTGCTTGCAAAGGGTGATAATGCACATTTCTTTTTCATCTCCACACATCAGATATTCTCTTAGAAGCACATCTATATACTGAACATATTCTCTTTGCTGTAGTATTGGCCTGCAAATTGGACTTCCTGTCAGCTTCTACAAGCCTGTCAGATAAATTAAAGCAGTGATATGTACTTATTTTAAATTGTCCTTTTACTTCAGTACTATCAGATTTCTTCAGAGCCTGTCACTTCAAGAGAGAAGACACTGAGCACATGCTGTGAAAGGAAAAAAAATAGAATTTAAAATAAAAAAAAAAGTTGAGGCCTACATGACATGTCCATCTCCCTCAGAACTTTGTTTATTCACTGTTTTCAAGAAATCATTTGTTAGGATTCATGGATTAATAAAAAAAGAAGAAATTTATAGTACTTAAAAATGTTTGTTGATTGAATTAAACCAAATCATATTTAGTTGATCCCTTCCATTGGAAATGTGTGGGAAACTGGGAGAAAATTCTCATCATATTAACAGCAAATTTGACATAGACCTTTACATGTATTATTTATTTTGATCATCATAATAATTCCGTGAGCTAGGTGATATTATGATCCCTATTTCACAGATAAAGAAACTGAACCTAAGAGAGATTAAATGACTCGCCCAGAGTTGCATAGTAAGAGTCTGAGGCGGGATTCAAATTCAAATCTTAACTTCAAGTTGAGCTCAGTATCCACTGCATAAACTGTGTTGTAGTCTACTGTGATTCATAAATCATTAAAGGCATGCTTTTATGGGAAATTTTTTCTTATCTTTTTAAATTTGTTCTTTCTTTTAAAAACAGAAGGTAGAAAACTCCCTTGCAAGGATATTCATTGGCAATTAGGCATGTATTTACAATTATAAAATATTTGGGATGATAGAGACTTAAGGTCATGTTTTAGAAGACATAACTTCTCTGGGCTTTAATTTCCTCATTTGTAAAATGAAATTGTTGGACTTATGACCTCTAAGATCTCTGTAAGTCCTAAAAATATGATCCTATAATGCTGTGATTCCCCCCTTCCACCACGCACTCTACACACACACACACACACACACATATACCCTTTTCATTGTACAGCTGGCATCTAGTGAAGGGAAGGATTCATTATAGAGTTACTTTACTTAGTGACTTCTCATAACTCACTTTATAAAAAATTGATCTGACACAATTTTCTCATTGATTCATCTTTTGCTAGAAGTGGATTACTGCTTTGAGTCATAAACTTGGTCCCCCATTTTTTTCCAAGGAGGTGTCTGCTTTTTTTGGGGGGGTGCAGGTATGAGGAAATCTTATTCTATTCCTCCCCATCCCCTAGTTTTCCCTTGTTAGGGACAAAAAAGCAGCTAATATTTACCTCAGCTTCATTAAAAAGTACTTTCTTTAGAATTATTGTGTCTTGAGAGGCAGAAAAAGTGATGAGCATAAATTTGTTTAGCTAGGAATTCTTAGACTATTTAATGCTAATACTAGATGATTTGGGACATTCCACAGGGAGATTCCTATATGGATGACTTAGGTAGAGAACTGAACTACTAGATAAATAGTATATAGCAAGGTGCACTCAGTTTTATATTGTAGCCATTAACATGTTTGAAAAAAAAGTTAATTTTCAGTGTGGTTAGGGAGAAAGAAAATTACTATATCAAGAACTAGGTGCAATGTTCTTTTAATAATACATTTTCCCCAAAAAAACTGAAATGTTTCAGGAATTTTTGAAAATTTCTGAGGGGACATGGGAACAAAAGGATAGAAAAGGATAGCAAAGCAGCCAGATAACAAAGATTATAGGATCATAAATTTAGTGTTTAAAGAGACTATAGAGTCCATTTGATTCTATTAAGTTCAGTGAGGATGAGGCTGAAGATTAGAGAAATTAAGCATATTTCCCCTGTCCTATGGCTGATGCATAGAATTTTTTATTTAAAGTTTTAAGGAACCTTAGAGGCCATCTAATCCATCCCTCTCATTACCAGATGAGGAAATTTAAGACAATAGAAGTGAAGTGATTTTCCCAAGGTCAGGGAAATTACACACCCAGAATTCAAACCCAAATTCTCCAGCTCCAAATCCAGCATTCTTTCAACAGAACCACGCAGTGGTATCCAACTGGGAACTTGAATTCACTTCTTCAGACCATGAATCTAATATATATTTTCAATTATACCATGTTATCATTCAAAAAAGGAAGGATGGAGGGAGGGAAAGGGGAAAGGGAAGAAAGAAGGAAGGAAAGGAGAGAGGGAGGGAAGGAGGGACTGAAGTAAGGGAGAAGGGAAGGGAAGGGAAGGGAAGAGGAGGGCATCTGGAAAGTACATGTTATATTCCACAGCTATAGCATCTTGCCCCAGCCCCCATTCTCTATTTTTCTAATTAAATATTCTCTCCCTTGCACTCTGCACTCCACTAGGGAAAAAAAAGAGAAAAGAAAAGCAAATTCCTTTAAAAATATGGATAGTCAAATAAAACAAATTTATTCATTGCCTTTATTATATAGATCTAAATCTATATAGATATAGATATGAGTGTGTATGTATCTATATGTACATATATACACACACATATATGTATGTGTGCATATTATATAAATACCATTCTATAATCCTAAATTTGTCACCTCTGTGTCAAGATACAGATAATATGTTACATCAATGGGCCTTTGGAATCATGAATAGTCATTATATTGCTCATAGTTCTTATAGCTTTCAAAGCTGGTTTTTCTTTATAGTGTAATTATTGTATAAACTATTCTTGTTCTGCTCTTTTAATTCTTAAAAGACTACATAATTACTCATTCTATAAGATTGATATTATCGCATACATTTTCTTCTGATTCTGCTTACTTCACTATGCATCAATTCATGTGTTTCCATGTCTCTTTGTAATTATCTATTTCTTCATTTCTTTCACAGCATATTATTATTCTATCACATTCATATACCACAACTTTTTTGCTGCAATATCTACTAAGTTCATCCTTATATTCACAATATATTAGTAATCTAAAATCCCAGCACACATTTAGGCAAAATTGTTGAAATTGACTTTAGAGTAGTTAAAATCCAAGAGCACCAGTTCTACACTGAGCTACTGATTGTTAATGGTCTCAAGACAGACAGCTTGGAATATACGTTCAAAGTGAGAGTGAAATTTAAAAAAAAAAATTTGCTCTTTTACCCTGGGAGGTACTTGAGAAGTATAAAAACATCCAACAATGTTTTTTATAAACAAAAAAGTATGAAGTAGCAGGTTTGTTTAGGATAACTTTATATATTGAACTTGCCATGAGCAAATGAGTGAACGTGTGTGTTTGTGTGTACGCATAAAAAAGTCACTAACTGATTGGAACCTGGAATAGTTTCTTTTAAATCCAGAAACTTTAATATTTCTTCCTCTTCCCATCTACCATGGTTTTAAAATAAATATTGCCATTGTTTTGTTGAAAATCATTGTTATGCATTAGGATGTCAAATTGAGTTATACTTCAGGCTGACAGAAATTTTACCTGTTTTGTTCCCCTCTGTAGAGATATAATACTTTTAAATACATCTTATGTTCTGTTTGTTGGTCTTTTTTAGTAGTAGTGAATAAACTGCCATTTCCAGAGCTATTTTGAAAATTCTGTTGCATCAATGTGAATTTGGAGTCATCACTTTTTTATAAAGCTAGCATGGTTCTCTATATGCACATGTATGGTGGAATACAATCCAGTGGTTTTGAATCTCAGAAACCTCCAGGGTCAACATTTTTTTTCATGTATTCAGAAGGCAATTATAGAACATCTGCAACATGTACAGCACTATTTGCATGGCAGCAAGTTGGGTAGGAGAGTGAGGGAAGCAATGGTTCAAACAATAGAAGAAATAAGCCAAACTCTGTGGGAGTGGTGAAATAAAAAAAAAAAAACAACCAAGTATCTTTGCCACGTGATCTCAGACTCAAATCTGCTACAGCATCCTCTCAGGGTGTTAGAAGTACCCCTTTGGGGCTGTGATATCTTTTCTCTAATTCCATTGGCTTACACTTCTATGCTAGATATGTTCCCCCCCCCACTGTTAGCCAATCTGCAACTAGCAGCCCTGTGACATTTTACCACTTAACATCAATTAAATTTAACAAATGGTTATTTACTTTCCAAATAGAGCAAAAACAGAATTACACCAATTTCCCCACCTCAGGGATACATTCTTCCTTATACCATCTTGATCTCTTGCTTGCTCTTAGCACAGTTTCTACATGGAATTCATCTAGTCAAATTCATATTCAAATACGTCATGGTTACCAGATGAGTCCTTCCTTAGCTAACTTTGGCTTGGGTCTGGAAGGTTACTTCTCACTTGAACAAGTATCAGTACTGGACTGGCTGCAAAACCCATCAATGGACTGGATTCCTATATTCCCATATGAGTCACTCTCTTGACCTTTCAAAACTCACAGAGTTATAACCTCCAGATTAATCTTCTTCACGTAAAATGAAAGAATAAATGTTAAGACAGGCAAAAAAACTGATTCATGAGGACATATGTTGGCCTCAAGTGAGCCATCTCTCTTTACAACCTTGTCTTTCACTGGACCCTATCTAGGCTGAAGAAGTCAGCCAAAAAGAAGTGACCCTGGGCAAGTCACTTAACCTCGTTGCCTAGCCAACAAACAAACAAACGAACAAACAAAAATATTACAGGAGCAAAATAACAATAAAAATGCCCGAAGGCAGTATATGATTAATTGCCAAATAAATGGTTATCTGAAGGAAAGTAGAAAAATTCATGATAGATATAAATAGGCCCAAAGATGTTCGTGAGAAGCAGCACAAAAGAACTTCTAAAGAACGTTTGACCAGAAAAGGAGAAAGGCCTTATCTTATAGAGAGAACTATAGAAACACATAGACAGTTTATATGATCCATTGGTACTTATGTAATTTCAGGAGAGCTAGAGGGAAAGTGGGAAGCCCCCAGAAACATGGAGGAGGGGAAGAGAAAGGACAAGGGGACTGCCTATATAAGAATTCTAGCAGACATGGTCAAGAATCTCCTAGGATGAGGAGGTATGGGCTCATACACACCATGTGCCTTCCATTGGCCTCAAAGTGATGCTTATCTTTAGTTCTTTGGAAGCAGTCAGTTTCAAAGTCTGACTTCAATACTGGTTGAAAAAAAAACACTGGTTGGAAAAAATGTCTTACAAAAAAGTGGAGCTTTTTATTGAGTTGAACGTTTTTATTTAAGAGGCTTTTTGAAGAGCTCGTAGGGACGTTAGATGAAGAAACTCAAGCCTTGATTGACACTTCCTTCAGCATCCTCTCCTGTCTGCTTGGAGAGCTGAAGGGTGGAATATACAAACTCTGCCCAATGCCTTCCTTTAAGGAGGGCAGAAATTGGACATTGAACTCACTCCACTTAGCATTTTTGCTCTGCATGGTTTAAACTCCATGGAACAAGATGCCTCTGTGCTGGGTCCTCCCTGATGTCTTCCTCCAACCAACCCACCACTTCCCTGCCTCCTTTTGTGTGTTGTCTCTCCCCAGATAAAGAATGAGCTCCTTGAGATCAGGGACTTTTATTTTTATTCATTGTATCCCTAGAACTTAGCGTGGTACTTGCCATATAGTAGGCACTTAAATATTTATTGGATTGGATTGGAAATAGTCACAAAAGAGGTTACTACATAAAAGATACGTAACTAATTATTCACAAAGTTTTTAATGATATTCTACATTTTTTTCCAAAAGTATGATTCAGAGGAAAAGATTGGCATAACTAATTTTTCAGAACAGCAATTAAAGTTTCTTGTTTTGGGTTTGTTCTTATTTTGAGGGGGGAGGAGGTGTTTGTTGCTCAAATAAATATTTTTCCTTTTCCAAACCCATAACTTAATAGACTGCTGTATTTAATAACAAAAAAAAATCTTCTTGCATGGATCTGACATGGGTCATGAAGATCTTGAATCTTGTATTTATAAATATTTTTAATCTGAATAAGCCTATACTGTGATAACTTCCTGATCGATGGGGTGAGATCTCATTGTTTTTTTTTTTTTCTTACTGTTAGTTGAGAAAAAGGTTTCAATTAGGATGGTTGGTGGTAAAGATGAGAAGAATACATTAAGAGATACTTATTTCTTTTGAGATTATTTGTATTCTCTGAAGAAGCCATTTCTTTAACTGAATATGTTGTAATATGTAACAATAAAATAAAATTAAATAAGAATTGATGCATTGGTTCACAGAATAACTGACATCCTTCTCTAGAAGCGTATCTGAATGCATATCGTCTTGGTAGAAAAATGATTAAAAATTATCAAGTAAGTCTGAATCCCAGTACATTACTATTCATTTAACAGTTTATTAAATGTTCGATTTCATTTCTGGTGCTGAAAGGTATTTCAAGGCCTAATAGATAGAGCTCAACACCTTCTAAACAATCACTTCTCTGAATGTCAAAAGAGCCCATAATCAAAGTCACTTTAATGGCTGTATCTCCTAGCAGAAAGAATAATTGTATTTTCCAAGTAGTTATTGCCAAGAAAGAGAATTGAGTAACTTCTTTCTTAGGGAAAAAATTATCTGCTTATTTTATTTCTTGTGTCTTCTGTTTCTATCTTCTAAATTCCTCAGAAAATGTCTATTTGTAATTTTTTCTTTACATTTTCTGGTCCATTGTTCTTTTAAGATTTTGAATTGTAAACCAACCATAATTTCTAGAAACATGTACGCAAATTTAGTGCTAAAACTATCAGTAATAGCTATATGAAATGTTATTTAGAAATCACTAATAAGATAAATGCAAGCTAAATCAACTGGAATGTTTCACCTCACATAGGAAATTGGTGAGGATTTAAAAAATATGGAAATACAGCAGACATAATGCACTGTTGTGCTGTGATTGGAGTTGTGAATTGTTCCAAACCTTCCAACCATTGAAATTAAGCTTTAGAAAAAGTTGATAAAATGTCCATGTAAACTGACCCACTGCAAGACATGTACCCCAAGGAAGTCAAAGATAGAAAGTTCCTTTATATACCAGATTAGGCATAGCATCACTTTTTTGTGGTAGCCAAGAACTGAAAATAAAGTAGGTGTCAGTTAATTGAGAAATGCTGTATCAAATTTAGAATATTACTACACCATAAGAAATAATAAATATGAAATATAAAGCAGACTGAAGCTAGCAGGAACAGAAAAACAGCATACATGACTATGGTATTATAAAAAAGAAAGAACAATTGAACAAATCTGAATACTGTGTAATTATAATGATCTATCTTGGCCACAGGAAAGGGTTAAGAAAATTGATCTCTTTACTTTCATTGGGGGAAATAAGGGCCAACATATGTGGAATGTTGCATACACTGACAGATGCTATTGAAGGATCTGTCAATTGGTTTGAGTGAACTTTTTGTTTGTTTTCTTTTTTATAAGGAAATGTTCACTGTATAGAGAAAGGAGAGGAATATATTTGCAAATGAATGTGATGCAAAAGTAAAGAAAATCAACAACAAAAAGATAAAAATGAATCTGAATATCTATATATTAAAAAATAAGACAACCTAAAACATTAAGAGAAGCAATTATTTAAGTCAAGTTTATACATCGTCGCTTAAAGAACCCTAAGAATGTTGATGTTTTATTCACTTTCATTGTTTTTCTAGAATAAACAGGACTAATTAGGTTTTAAATTCAGAAGGCATTAGACTCACTCTGAGATCAAACATAGACATTTCTGATTTGAGAGGAAAGGGGGGAAATGATAAAACATAACTTTAAGAATATGTTCCATGGTTTCAAAAATGCTTTATTTCATCTAGCATCTTTAATACTCATTTATATATACATTTCACATGTTAATTCATCATTAGAGGAATCATAAAAGTATTATTGCTTTTGTTTTATATGAGAGAAAACTGAGCTTCCAAGGTGTGGCATAACCTGCTCAATGCCACATAGCTTGGTAAAATCTAGGACACATTTATGGAATGCTTTGAGATTTGGAACTATGGCAGACAAGGCTTAAGTGAGATGAACCTATGATTTGTACTTTAGTTCCAGGGCACTGTCCATCATCATCATCATCATCATCATCATCATTTCATTTTTATAGCATTTTAAGATTTACAAAATACTTTATAATTTTTATTACATTTTATCCTTACAACTACCTTGGGAGGTAGGTGATATTATTATCCCCATTTTACAGATAAGGAAACTGAGGTAGATATAAGATAACTTGTCTTGGTTACAGAGCTAGTAAATGTATGAAGCTGGATTTAAACTCAGATCTTCCTGCCCCAAGTCCAATGCTCAATCCACTTGTCACCTACCTCATCTTTCTTATCAATTTCATTAACAAATGTAGAAAAGGAACTCAGTAAATACATATAGTCAAGTGGTAACTAAAGAGAAAAGAACTCACACACATGAGGACACATTAACTTTCTGCTCTGCAACCTTAAAAAGACTGAATCCAAATAATTCTTCTCTGGTGAATGATCAGCAGGAGAAAGGAAAGTTGTGAAATTGCAATAATGGTATTTATTGGAATATTCAATGTATACTTGTTGTTATAGTTATTGATAAATGGGGGGAGGTGCAAACAGTTCTACCTCACAGTCATACAAGGTATTCTGAGCATCACTCCATTTTATATACACAGAGAGTAGTTGTTTGCCTATTTCCAAAGTCTATTTTGGTGCAAATAATAATTTTCTCTTCTCCCAATCACAGGACTATACCCTGACAATGTACTTTCAGCAAGCTTGGCGAGATAAGAGGCTGTCATATAATGTAATACCTTTAAATCTCACGTTGGACAATAGAGTAGCTGATCAGCTCTGGGTGCCTGACACATACTTCCTGAACGACAAGAAGTCATTTGTGCACGGGGTGACTGTCAAGAATAGGATGATTCGTCTGCATCCTGATGGGACTGTCCTTTATGGCCTCAGGTCTGTAGAAATATAGAAATTTAACTTCATCTTTCTTATGATCATATTTATGTTGTGTAACTTAAGACATTCTTAGGGAATATTTTTGTTTTTACCCTTTCTGATGGGCAATTAAAAACGTCTTCCACATGAATAACTGTAAGCCTGGAATGGCCGAGTACTTAGTCACATGTAGGACTAAGATTTCTGTGAAGTATCAGTCGTCAACTTTGGAACTACTTCCTTTAAAATATTGAAATAAATGATAACAGACTGGCAGTGACAAACTGCTAAACCCTCCTCCCCCCACCCCAAATAAAAAGAAAAGAAAAGAAACTGGATATTAAGATGGCAGATGATTTTGTTCATCACTCCTGTTCAAAGTGAGTTAGATGTGATCTTAGAGAGGGAGAACTTGATGATGCCCTCCCCCAACCCTCAACCCAGGGGTAATTGGCCTTGAAAATAAGGCAAACATGAACAAATCACTTCATTAATGTTTTTGTTATGCTATTAAATTCGATTACTTATGCCATAACCAGGCAGTGGCTCAACGGTCTGCTAGAAAGACATAGAAGTTAAAAAAAAAAACTTCTCTTATTTTGCAGAGATTGATTCATATGGTTTCTTTAAAAAGACAAGAAAAGACATGCGGGTTATTTATTAACACACTATAATATAGAGTTAATTCCTTTATTTAAATGCAGGCTACTCAATAATCTTATATTTCAATTTCCCTAAGATTTCTAAATGTTGGTGAGCTTTTCTGTTATCAGTACATAAGGGATTGAAATTGTTTGTTTCTCTTATTTTTAAACTGAATTCTTACTCATCTTCCCCTATGTATTGTAAACCATCTTTTTTGTTTTTCTGTTGAAAACTCTGGGTATCAGGTCACAGTGTAACTAATTTCTTAATTCTGATTAGTTGGTAAATTTGGGTTTGGGTTATATGATCTTAGTTTTTCCAATATTGTCCAAGTTATTAAAGAAGATACCCTTCTTTAACTGCAGTTTAAAAAATTTTCTCCTAACCCTGAATGAGTTGTAGAACATTTCCACATTCTGCATATAGCCCACAGCAGCCTAACTATTCACATTAGCATCATGAAGAAGCAATTAGTTTGCAAGTTAAACTTAATTCCCCTTCTTTTGAAAATGGCCCCACTGTGACCATTCATTCAACAAATATTTATTAAGCATGCATTATGTGCAAGACACTGTGTTGGGTATTGAGGAAAATATATAAACAAAATTCCATTCCAACTTTCAAGGAACTTAGTCTCTGGTAAGAAAGATAAGTCATCTACCCAGTTGTCCATCCTATGAGGAAGAAAGAGAGTAGTACATAATAGAGGAACAGAGTATTGTTTCACGGAGGCACTACCTTTATGAATAAGTGGACAAGACATAATTTTCACTGTTAGTGACCTAGCACCTACACTAGAACCCAAATCCAATGCCAAGGTTATAGGCTTTATCACTTTATGGATCAGGTGACTGTCCTGTATAACCACAACTAAATGTAGAATATTAATGAACACCCTGCAGGTGTACATCACTGGTCACAATGGGAGCCTGGTGAGAAAGTATTGATGGATCAGTGCAAATTCTGCTGCTACTGCTTTATTCATATAGGGTAAATAGCACTATCCTCACATATGAAAGACAATTTTACAATATAAGTAAAAGAAATATAATAGAAATAAGAGGAGAATGTGTCTAATTTATGTTCCATTATACTTTATGTTTTGCTAAATGTCTTGTGTTCTCAGTGTTGTTGCTTCTTCCTGGCCTCAGATCTTTGAGGTTTGGATAGAGTTGAGATGAGTTCATTATATAACTAAAATGGTAGAAAGTCAACCCTTAGTCTATTGTTTGAAATAGCTTTCTGTGTCCTTCTTTTGAAATGACTCTGGTGACAATGTCATGTTATACTGTTTCTTCTGGGTAAGTGTAAATTCTGAACTTAAAAAGACATGAGGGATTTCATTATGGGATGAGCTAATGAAATAATGTTATAAACTGTGGATAGTCAAACACTTTACTTTTCTTAGGTTATATCCTATGACAATTTTTTGTGTGTGTCAGCAACAAAGTATTGTAACAATGAATGGAAGTTTCATAAAAAGAAGAGAGTAGGGTATTCTTGGGGTGGATCCAGACTGAAACTATTCTCAAATAAAATTTAATTCAAGGAAGAAGATTGCTCAGTACAAGAGAGGGGGGAATATAACTAAGGTACAGATGTAAGAAGACTAATAAGGATGATGACAAAATGTGTACTAATTGTCGACTTTGAAACAAATTTAGATTATGTTCCCTTTCATTAACATGTTACTTATGGAGGAAATAGGATTTGGCACTGATCTTTAGCAGGCATTTGAAGTTGACCAAAGGAAGTGATGGAATTACAACAATGTGAGTGAGAAAGTCTCCTTTGCCTATGAAGAGGGAGTAGGTGAAATGAGGAAGGATAAGAATTACAAAAGCAAGTAAAAGTGTCTACTTTTTCACATCTTCCCTTTGGTGAAGTCTGTGGCTGCTCAGGTTATACCATATAGAGGGGAGCCTTCTTGGTTTGAGGGAGTAGGGATAAATTTAGTCACCAAGTTCCTGTGCAGGAAGGATACCAGAATATCATGCAGGGGCAGCTAGTTGGCATAGTGGATAGAGCACTAGTCCTGGAATCAGGAGGACCTGAGTTCAAATCCAGCCTCAGACACTTGACACTTACTAGCTGTGTGACCTTGGGAAAGTCACTTAACCCCATTGTCTAGCCAAAAAAAAAAAAAGAATATCATGAAAAAACAAACAAACAAACAAAAGAAAAGAAAAACAGCCACAATGGAGGGGCCATGGAGTGGAAGTAACAGAGGCAGAAAGGAGTTTTGGTAGAGGAAGTAGAGTGAAAACCAAGATCAACAAAGGCCCTTGAGGGCTACTGAGATTTGAGGTCCAGTGACAGGTATTAAAGGTCAAGTTTAATGAGAAGTTTAATTAAAAAGTTTTCACTAAAATGTTTAATGATATTTTTCAATCTTCAGCATTCTGTTGGCACTTGTATTCCTTTGTTTTTAAGCACAGATATGTGTGGCTGTCTCTTCCTTCTAGCTATCACTAAATTTGCCTCACTTGGTTAGCTCCCACCACTATCTTTGCTCTCCATGGCAACAGTCATCCCTAAGTGTTGGTGGACAGAGGTGGAGAGAAAATTTTAAAAATATTGAAAATCACAGCAATGATGAAGCACATATATGCAAAGATGTCTGAAGATTGGGAGAAGTAGAGTCCAATGGCTTCAAGTGTTATATACTTACTGGCTGTATGAGTATGGACAAATCCCCTAACAACATTGATCTTCAGTTTCCATATTTGTAAGCTTGGAATAATAATACCTGCCACCTTACACTGTTGTTATAAGAAAAGCCCTTTGTAAATTTTAAAGTACCATGTTAGAATGCTGTATTCTACCAAGGGACTTGTTACTCAGTAAATCTGCCTACAAAAATGGAATGATGTTACTTTGAATCCTGAAAAACTGATCTATTTTCCTTCCCTTCTTTAAACATTATTATTGTCATAGTAAAATATGTGACAGGCAATAGAGCATGGTAAGTGGATAGAGAACTAGCCTTTCAGTTAGTTCAGTTAGTTCAAGTTATACCTGATAGCGGCTATGTGGCCCTAGGTAATTAACTTAACCTCTCCATGTTTTAGGAATCTCTTACAGACTAAAAGTTACAGAGAAGGTGTCAGTCTGCATTGGTAAAGTGTGTTTTATCATAAGAAGTTTTTTATGCCAATGAAATCACAAATCTGGTCCCCCCCCTCAAAAATGTATATCACATTACCCCTAATGCTCTACCTTCATGAAGTTAACATTGGTGGGCAAGAAAGGCATATAAACCATATTTGTCATCTCAAGTGCATATCATTTCAGGCTCAGTGTGAAAGTGGTTGGTGAAGGAGGGCATGTCCAAGAATGTTATAACATGCTATATTAGCTTATGAAGGCAAAAACCAGTGCAATTTACTTCACTGCTGGAAATTTAATACAGACCAGTATTGCCTTTTGAACCCTACAGGCTTTACTTATGATGGATAAGAAAAAGAAATCTAATTGAAATTATGCTTGCTAGGGATTATTCAGGTACATTTAGACCACTCACTGTGTTTCTGTAAAATATTAAACTGAAGTGTGGCCTAAAAATGCTATCATTTAGGCTTTTATTCTTGCTTGTTTGTTTATTTGTTTAGAATAAAAATGTGAACCAGCAATATGGAAGGATTGGTAATGAGTACAATAAAAAATTAATTAGATTGAAATAGGATTCTTTGGTGCCAAAGACATGAACATCCTTCTAATAAGATGTAGTTATAAAGAATAATACTTAATTCATTCATGCATGATGCATTGCTATCCTGTGAAATCACAGGATTAGGAGAAAAATATAAAACTGGAATTTACAGAGAGAGCATCACTTTTTCTCAGACACTGGAATAAAGAGGAGAGGGTGAGGGATGACCTTGAAGTGATTCAGTGTATGGAGTTGTCAAATTAAAACAATACCAATGGCAGCTCTTTTTATGGTGGCCAACGATTGGAAATTGAAGAAATGCCCATCAATTGGGGAATGGGCAAACAAGTTGTGGTATATGAATGTAATGGAACACTATTGTGCTATAAGAAATGATGAGAAGGCAGACTTCAGAAAAAACCTAGAAAGACTTGTATGGATTGATGCCAAGTGAAGTGAGCAGAACCAGGGGAACATTGTACACAGTAACAGCCATGTTGTGCGATGACTTATTTTGATATACAGACCTTCTCAGCAATGCAAGAATCTAAGACATCTCCAAAAGTTTCATGATGGAAAATGCTATCCACATCCAAATAAAGAACTATGGAGTTTCAATGCAAATCAAAGAATACTATTTGCTATTTTTTGCTTCTGTTTTATTTTGTTTCCTCTTTCTTGTGGTTCCTACTATTGGTTCTAATTCTTCCTTACAACATGACTAATGTGAAAATATGTTTAATAGGAATGCATATGCAAAGCCTATATCAGATTGCGTGCCGTCTTGGAGCGGGAAATGGGGAGGGGGAGAAAAATTCTAAACTCAAAAGCTTATGGAAGTGATTGTTGATAAAATAAATCAATAAAAATTTTAAAAAGTAATAAAAAACAAAAAAATACAGAATTATCACCTTATACCCCTTGGATTGACTAAGATGACAGAAAAGGAAAATTATAAATACTGGAAGGGATTTGGGAAAACAGGGACACTAATGCACTGTTGGTGGTACAATGAAGTAGTCCAACCATTCTGGAGGACAATTTGGAGCTATGCCTAAAAGGCTAGAAGATTGCACGTACCCTTTGACCCAGGAATACTGCTACTAGGTCTATACCCCAGAGAGATCCAAAAAAAGGAAAAGGACCCATATTTACAAAAATATTTACAGCAGTTCTTTTTGTCATGGCAAAGAACGGGAAACTGAAGGGATGCCTACCAATTAGGGAGTAGCTGAATGAGTTATGGTATATGAATATAATGGAATATTATTGTGCTGTAAGAAATATTGAAGGGAATGGTTTCAGAAAAAAAACAACTTGGAAGATATATAAACTGAAGTAAAATGAAGTGAACAGAACCAGGAGAACAATCTATACAGCAATGGCAATATTGTAAAGATAATCAACTGTGAAAGATTTTGTAAGTCTAATCCATACAATAATCCATCATAACTCCCAAGGAATCATGATGTAAAATACTTCCCACCTCTAGATAGAGAACTGATGGATTTAGTGTGCAGATTAAAATATATTTTTCTTTTATTTTTCTTGCTTTTTTTGGAACATGGATAATGGGGAACTAAGGCTATCATATTTCTTGCCTTCTCAACAGGTGTGGAGAGGCAAGGGAGAGAATTTGGAGCTGAAAATAAAATTTAAAAACTTAATAAGTAAACTAAAAAAATAGAGTATAAAGCTGGGGATAAGATAGAGCTTAAATTGATGGCCTTAATGTTTTTAATGAAGTTTTCATGAGGTACTATGCTGAGAAGTGTCCCTAGGAGAGAAGAGATGGTCTGCAACAAAACTGAGTGAAACAAGATAGAAGATCAACCAGGGATATATGAAAGATTTGGCAATAGCTTTGAGGGTCAAATTGAGATCCCTTCTTTTGACTCAACCTTCTCCTCAAACTACCACCATATATGTCTAGCTTTTCATAAGTAAGTTTTTAGGGAAGAAAAAAAGTGGTGTATAGATGTTTCTACATATTTTTTCACTATTCATTCACTTGTCAACTCCTTGCAGTCTGGTTTCCAACCTCATTATTCAATTGAAATGGTTCTCTCTGAAGTAACCTGTGATCTATTAATTGCTAAATCTGGTGGCCTTTCCTTAGTACTAAATCTTCTTGACTTTTGGTAGTATTTGACCCTGTTACCCATCCCTTTCTATACATCCACTCTTTCTTGGATTTGTGATATATTTTTCTCCTGGTTCTTCTTCTACTTGTCCACTCAATTTTGTTCTGTCTCAGTCATATTTGTTTGATCATTACCCTTGTCCCATTATGTCTATGTTGTTAGACCTCAAGTCTCTCTCATAGGTCCTTTATGCTCTCTCTCTGTATTCTCAGTGATCTTATCATCTCCCACAGATTCAACTAGCATCTCTGGGATGACTCTCAGGTTGAACTGTTTGGCCTCATTATCTCTCCTGAACTCCACTCCTGCATTACTCCCTACTGAGCATGTCCAATTGTGTGTTCCCTATACATCTCAAGTCCAGTATGTACAAGGCAGAACTCCTGGACATTCCATTCCTCTTTCTAACTTCCCTTCTGTTATTAAGGGCATGACTATATTTCCAGGCACTCAAGTTTATGACCTGGGTAACATCCTTGACTCCTTAATCTCTCACACTCCATATACCAGTGATTTCTTGCTAATTCTTGCCATTTATATTTCCACAGTAATTCTCCCCCACAGACATGCACCACTTCTTCTTCTTCTTCTTCTTCTTCTTCTTCTTCTTCTTCTTCTTCT
>NW_020954641.1:20277003-20416102 GCF_900497805.2 Vombatus ursinus
TCTTCTTCTTCTTCTTCTTCTTCTTCTTCTTCTTCTTCTTCTTCTTCCTTCTCTTCCTCCTCCTCCTCCTCCCTCCTCTTCCTCCCCTTCCTCTCCTTTTTTCTTCTTCATTTCTTCTTCCTCCTCTTTTTCCTATTCCTCCTCGTCTCTATTTACATAGCAACTATCACCTCTAACATAACTATTACAATCACCTCCAAATTTATCTCTTTGCCTTAAGTCTGTTGTCTCTCCAATCCATCCCCCATTACTGCTAAAATGGTTTCCCCAAGGTATAAGCTTGACCATGTCATTCTTCTGCTTCAACTCCAGAGGTTATCTTTTGCATCTGGGACAAAATATAAATATCTTTGTTTGGCATTTAAATATTGTTACAATCTGGTTCTATTCTGCCTTTCAAATGGGGGTGGGGTGGGGAAGACTTCAGTCAACATATGCAGTAAAACTGGACATAATCACAGTGATAGATTATATTTGGATAGCAGTGGCTTTCTGGAAAGCACACCAGCTGTTCTTTTCATTGCTCAGCAACCACTGCATTAATGTACAACCTCCCAAGGGAGCAGTCAGGTGGTAGACTGGAAGATTTAGTAATATGATAAAAGTGACTTTTATTTATAAAATGCCACTGGTTAAGCAGGACATTTGACAACCTCTTTGTGATTCAGTTTGCCCAACTCTAAGAGTATTTGGAGTAGGAATTGTAGAGGCTCATTTCCATGCCCACTTCTTCTGTCATATTTCAGGATGAAAGCAATTTTGTCATTGCAAAGACAACACTGTGCTATTGATATACTAGTATTTAAGAAGCTGAAATTGGAGAATTTGTGAAGATTGTCAGTCAGCCCTAGAAGAAACATGGATTCATAGTTCAGAAGTTATGGGTTCTGTTCCTAACTCTGCCACTAAGTAGCTGTGTGATAATGAATAACTCAGTCTCTATGGGCTTCATTTTCTTTGGGACAAGATGATACCTAGGATTCCTTCCAATTTTGAGATTCATTAATTAATGTGATCTATTAAATGGAAAAAATATCCTAGAATCCCTGACAAGGTCACCACTAATCATTTGTCTGAAGGTTGGCTATGAAGTATTTAGTTCTACAGCACTGAGTGCCATGTACATAGCTTATATTTATCAAACAATTGAATGAATTGATGCCTTTCTTTCCCTTTTCCACCTGCTTCTACTATGACAATAATCACAAATATACTTTCAGTGTTGCATAGCACACAACCTGAACATGGGAAAATGCATCTTACAGTATAACAAATCTCCTCTTTCTCTCTCTCTCTCTCTCTTCCTCCCTCTCTCTCTCCCTCCCTCTCTCTCTCTGTCTCTCTCTCTGTGTCTCTCTCTGTCTCTCTCTCTCTCTGTCTCTTTCTCCCTACTTACCTACCTACCTACCTACTACATATACTACAAGTCCATGGAAAGAAGTAAATCTGAGAAAAAATAAAGGATATTTTAGAATAGGAAAGGATATTCCTAGAATAGAAATTAGGTGAGGTTGTGGGGCATAATGGATAGAATGCTGGAATTAGAGCCTGGAAAACCTAGTTCAAATTCTCCACATGAACCTGGGTAGCTGTGTGACACAAGACAAGCCACTAATCCCCAGTTATGCCCCAGAACCACATCCAATTCATATTCTATGAATACATTTTTTCCTATTTACTTCCAGCTAATAGTTAATTTAGGTTAATTTGATTAGAAAAATGCCTTTGTTTTTAGCTTTCCCACACATAACTGTCTTCTCTGAACTTGAAAAAAATCACCTGTCCTTTCAGGTAGTGGTCAGGTGTTCAACCAACACCCCTCTCAGGGAATTTTGAACCAATGATGCCTTCAACATTAGGAGTATTGATAAAATGTCTTTCAGATAACTTGGAAATATCATTCCTGTAAAAGTAATTTCAAAAGTAACTTTAATAAATCTTATCAAGTATATGTTTTCCAAATAGTTTCAATCTCTATTTTAATTCAATGGTTTCAGACTCTATTTTAATTGTCTATCTTCACTGAATCAAGTTATTTTCAAAACATTCTTAAGTAATTGTCATTATAGAAAATATTTTAGTGATAGCAAGCCTAGTCAAATGATGCCCAGTTGTAAATCAAGGCCATTCTGCAGGTGACATAGACACACAGTACTGACACAGATTTAGAATTTAAAATGATCCTTTTCACATCTGGATCAGCAAGATAAAAGCAGGGTTTTTTTTCTAATTTCTAAAAGATAATAAATAAGAATATGATTTATATCAGGATATAACATTTGGTCTCAGCTTTGCCACAGACACCTGGGTGAACACTTCTCTTTGGATCTCAGTTTCTTCACCTGGAAAAGGAGGGAATTAGACTAAATGACATTTAAATTCCCATTCCAGCTCTAAAATTCTGTGATTTTAGTAATTTAAGGTATGATATCATTTAAGACTTAAGCTCTGGCTCATGTATTTTGGGCAATATTTCACCCAATGTTTGTATATCATGGTACTTCAGAAAAATGAAACTTATTTCCTTACAACTTTCTAATTTAACAAGAAAATAAATAGAAATTCTTGTAACCCAAGTTTGTCAAAATGTCAGCTGCCTTGAAACATACATTCATAGTATTTTATGGACAATGGGGATGTGGTTATTTACTACCATCAGAAGCTCAGTCAAAATTGGGCATGGGCATTATTTATACCATGGCAGTTCATAGAAAGAAGTTTTAAGGCCATAAGAAGAAAATATGTATGAATTAATTTGTTTATTTAAATACACATTAAGTGCTTACTACATGACAAGCACTATAAAAAGTGTTGGAAGTGCAATTTCAAAAGCAAAGACAGTCCCTGCCCTCAAGAAGTTTGCATTCTAATGGAAGAGATGATTGTTCTTGTGTTTGTCTTTTATTCTCAAAGAGAACCATGACATCAGAAAGGTAATGCCATGACTTGCAAGAGAACTGGATTTAAGTGAGTGAGGCCTGTGCAAAGTCACCAGCCTCACTATCTCCTCCAGAGCCATCTTGGCCCAGTGATAAGATATAGATCAACACAACTGGAGATGGCCCCCAGTGCAGTGGGAGACCTTGACTTTTTTAAGCTAAGTTCTTTCCAAGGTCTCAGTTTTACTGAGGCAATGCCCATTCAGTGATTAAGGCTACATAAGAAATGAGGCAAAGAATGGCCTCTTTTACTGGGGGAGATGATTCACATAGAGGGTCTAATGGTTAAGGAGGAAGCACTTCAGTTTTGGAATGGTGAGTAGGGTTATAAGAAAAGATGGCCAGGGAATAGAAAGCAAGGTGAAGCATGGCTAGGGCTTTCCAGAAATAGTGATGTGGGGGATATAGTCACCAATCAGAAGTTGGTGTGGGTGTGAAGGTGGCTAGAGAATATGGAGCAGTGTGTTGTTATAACAGTGTGAGCTTAAGGCAATTTTTTTTTCTTCTTTTAATGTGGCTTCTGAAATGACTCTGAAGGTAGTTCCTAAAAAGGAACTCCAGAAATGTGGATAAATGAGGAGATTGCCAAGCTTTGCCAAGAAGATTGCTTGCTTTGAAGGGGATAGTCTTAATTTTGTTGTATTAATTCTGGTCTATTTGTTTTTTTTTTTAAATCAATTACATCATTTTACAATCTCAGCTTTATAGCCTTACATTTGCTACCTGTGAATATCTTGGCAGGAATGATACTTGCATAATGTACAAATAATGTTTGTTGCTGTTCAATTGTTTTCAATCACGTCTGACTCTTTGTGACTCCATTTAGGATTTTCTTGGAAGAGATAGCTCTTGGAGTTGTTCGCCATTTCCTTCTCCATCTCATTTTATAGATAAGGAAGCTGAGGCAAGCAGGGTTAAGTGACTTGTCCAGGGTCTAGTAAGTGTCTGAGGCCAGATTTGAACTCAGGAAGATGAGTCTTCCTGACTCCAGGCCTGGTAATTTGTCCATTACACCACCTAGATGTCCTTACAATTAATGTAATTGAGTATGTTCAGTATTTGCTGTTT
Source organism: Vombatus ursinus (assembly GCF_900497805.2). Taxonomy (NCBI): domain Eukaryota; kingdom Metazoa; phylum Chordata; class Mammalia; order Diprotodontia; family Vombatidae; genus Vombatus; species Vombatus ursinus. The sequence continues at coordinate 20,281,011 of NW_020954641.1, forward strand.
CCATAGGCCTTACCTCCCTGGTGTTTCAGTAAGGTGATACAATCATAGGATCGTAGATATAGAATGGGAAGGGACCTTAAAGTTCTTCTACTCCAACTCCCACCCTTTTTCCAGCTGAAGAAATTGAGACCTAGAGAGAGTGACTTTTCCAAGGTCACGCAGTAATTGTCAGAGTCAGTATTCAAACTCAGGTCTTGAGTCTCCAGGTTCTCTGTTCTTTCAATGCAATATGCACTGTGATAGTAAGAGAACCAGAATAAGAATCAAATGAGTCTGTGGGGTGTAATGGATAGAGTGTTGGAATTAGTCAGGGAGACCTGTTTCAAATACTCTTCCTTACTCTTACTAGCTGTGTTACACAGGCCAAGACACTAAGCCTCAGTTTCCTCATCTGTGAAATGAGGATGATAATAATACCTGTAATAACTAGTAGCCCCACTGACTTATAGAATTGTTGTAAATACCCATGAGATAATATGGTTGAAAAGTAATAGAAAACTAAAAACAAAACATAGTGATAGTTCTATATTTGGGAAATTTCAAGTTAGGTATATACAGAGTTCATTCAACCTTGGGGGTAATAGGGGTATCCCTCTGATAAGGCTCACATACTTCTAAGCACCCATCTAGAGTCTTTGTGTTTGCCTGGGGCTCTAAATTAGAAGAACTAGATAGTGGTGGGAAAAGGTCTCATGTAGGGGGACTCTATATGCAACTTCTACCTACCTCAGGGTCTCTGGAGTCTACAGTCTAGACTGTCACAATGGTCTTCTAATTGGTCTCCCTGCTTTGATCCTCAGCTTCTTTAATATTTAATCTATTCTCTACATAACAATGCTTAACAAATGTTTATTGACTAACTGGGTATGAATATCATTCCTTGATTTTACACAACTCTGAACACCATAATCTTAGAAGAATAAACACTGCAGATAACCTAGAGGACAATGGCAGATTGTGTACAGGGTGTATGTAGATTACAGCATATTACCAGTGATGTCTTCTTGGATGAGAAGTAGTTTAAAATACATTATCAAGAACATGTGAGTAGCAGTGGAGCATGGTAGATAGACAGTTGGCCTTGGAACAAGGAAGACCTGGACTCAAGTCCCACCCCTGACACATATGCCCATGTGACCTTAATCAAGTCACTTAACCTTTCAATGTTCTAAAAACTCTACAAAATTAACTTGTTGAGAAGGTATCAATTTACATTAGATAAAGTTTCTCACAGAGAATGGGGTTCTCTACATCAGGGATGTAGGTCCTTGAGTGAAGCCTTTTGACTGAGTCCAAGTTCTACCAAACAAATCCTTTTATTAAGAGGATTTGTTCTGTGAAGTTTGAATTCAGTCAAAGGGTGGTGCTTGAGAACCTAGAGGGCCACATGTGGCTCTACACCACCTCTGCTCTACACCAATGATATCACAGACCCAATTCCCACATCTATCAAGAACATGTATGCAATTTGTCTATAAACATTATTAAGCACCTACTATATGCCAGAAACTATACTAAGTTCAGGTGATACAAAGAAAGGCAAAAGACAGTCTCTGCTCTCAAGGAGGTCACAGTCTAATGGAAGAGACAATTATGTCCAAAAAGCAATATATAGGGATGATGAGGGATGGGAGGGAATCAACAGAGGGAAGGCACTAGAATTAAGAGTGATTAGGAAAAGATTCCTGTAGAAGGAATTTTAGTTGGGACTTATAGGAAGCTAGGGAAGTCAGGAGATGAAGATGAGGAGGGAAAGCATTCCAGGCATGGAGGGCAGCCAGTGAAAATACTAAGTTGGAAGATGGAATGTCTTATTCAAAGGACAGCAAAGAGGCTAGATTTGTTGGATAACAGAGTACATGGGATGAGTAAAGTATATGAAGACTAGAAAGGCAGAAGTGGGGGGAAGTTCTAAAGAGCTTTGAACCCCAAATAAGATTGAAAATTTGATATTAGAAGTGATGAGTGATATGAAAAAGGAGCTATGAATCAAGAACAAATGATAAGTAGGAAGAACTTTGTCAAGATTAGGTGAAAATGGTAGAATTTGCTTGTGACTTGAGGAACCTGAATGCCTGGATATTTATTTTTAATGACCACAATTAAAAGGGAGTTAAGAATTCATAAGGGTCCATGTAAAGAATTCTGCTCTAAAAGAGTCATTGCTGCTTCTGCACAACCAAGTGTTGCACTGGTTTATTAAACATATTATTTAAATATATTAAAATATATTTAAAAAAATTATTTAAATATATTAAAAAATTGAGGGAAAGATCCATAGTACATTGAGTAGTTCCTCTTTGAAAAAGCTGCATGTATCATCAGCATCATGCATCAACATGCATCAGAGTGTGATAGGTTGAAAAAGCATAGACACCTTATTATCCATAGGCCATATGGGGCTAAATTTCCAATTGTTTTCCTTCAGCCCAAAGTTGTCAAAAAAAAAAAAAAAGACTACAGTGTTCTTTAATTCCAACTTGGATATTTTGTGATTTAAAGATTTTGAAAGGTTATACTCTAATGATTCTGTCAGGAGTCTGTCTTCTCCAATATTGTCAACAAAGTGGAAGATACATTCTTTCTTAATTTTTTTTCAGGGCAGTATTCATTTAAGGACTTACTTCCAGCTCTTCTCTCACCAGGTATTAATTCATTTAAAATTAACTGCTTGGTTTTTGGTTATCTGGGAGGCTGTGACATCATACATTGTTACACCACCTGTACATAATATCAGATCAGAAACATGTCACTTCTCATTAAATGTTATAATTCTTAAGGTAAAATTCAGCAGGGAGCAGAAAGCAATTCTACAGCCACCTGCTATGTTCTGTCACTAGCAAGATGGAAAAAAGGTTAGTACCTAATGTATTTAGACAACAAGATTTTATTAATTTTACCCTCATTCTGCTAGGAAAACCTTTGTTGCAGAGTGTTAGGCAAATGAATAAGTACATTCAAAGCAAATAGATAAATCATATTCCATCTAAAATTATTGCCATGTTAATTTACAACCTATAGTTCATAATTGTTTTTACTTAATCAGGTGTCATAGTGAAAATGAATAAAGACTTTGGCTTGAAGTAAATTTACAATTCTAGCAAAAAGAGTGGGAGGACTGCCTCAGACTTAGGAGGCACACCTGTGACATCAGTTTCTCCAATAGTAAAATGTTTTTATCCCCCAAGTACTTTTCTTCTGGTCTTCCAGAGTCATTATAAGAATAAACAAAAGGCTTTGTATAACAGATTTTGAGCTTTGTAAACAGAGAATATAATATGCAAAAATATTTCTGAAGGGGATCACCACCCCACCTTGGTTTTCTTTCCAGTCATATTAAATATAAAATTTTAAAAAATTAAGATTTCATAAATTTTTTAATATTGCCAATACACTGTATTATACTAGTTAATAGGTCCCACATGTTACCTGACTGTAATTGTCCATAGGTGTCCTGATGTGCCATTGACTTCAATAAAATGACAATCGGATTTTGTTACATGGATACTATAGGTTTGAAGGAATAATCTCAAACAAGATGAATGATTAGCTGATTCAATCATTCAAAAACAGAAAAGCAACCAGCTGTGACCCAGATAAAGATCTGGATTATGTATTATAAGATTAAGCATAGTGGTATCTTGAAATGGCCACTGAATCATTCTCTGAAAAGAACAAAAACATTCAAGGAACATAAAATATTTTTAAGAAGGAAAGTGAATAATAAAAATTGCTAGGTCATGGATCAAAACACAGATTAAAGCTGAGTGGGTGGGACCTTAGAGATCTAGTCCAACTTCTTTATTGTACAGAGGGAAAAACACCCTGAAGTGACTTGTCTGAGGCAGTACAGGAATTAATGAATTCATCTTATTTTGGAATGTGTAGTAGTTAATTATCAGGGCTAAGAAAGATCTCCAACCAGAAAATAAAGGGAAAAAAGGGGGCATGGTAGCATATTCATGATTAAAGGTGATAGATCTTCAAAGGAAGGAACCTTATAGATAGTAAAGACCAGCTCCCCCCATCCCTTTTTAAAAGGAAGACACCCAAAGGCCTACAGAAGTGACTTATCTAAAGACATTTGGCTCATAAATAAATGATAGAATCTAAAAAAATCTCTTAAATGCCCGTGTCCTAGAAAGACTCCTGCTCTTTCCATATCATCACATTGCCTTCTTGTGAGTCATAGTTTTCTAGATCAGTATTCTTTGTATGGCCACTTTTACATTTCTGTTCTTTTGTAATTTTTTTATTAATATGCTCAAGTTCCTCAACTAAATATAGGAAGTGCAAATAGCTGTTCCACAAGGGAATTCTGTCATCTTCCCTAAAGCCTTAGAAAGCACTTCACTGATTTCTACAGTTAGATGCGAGAACCCCTTATGGAGAATTCCCAGCAAGTGATGGCACAAAAGCAGCTGTACCAAACATCTGGCCTGTTGTTTTGTTCTATTATCCTTCAGCACATGTCTCATACTAAGAAAAAAAAATTCTGAAACACTAGCAATGTGAAAAATGCCTTCCCTCCTGTTCTATTTAATATGCCAACTCAGAAATAGAGGGACAAAAAGCCTACAAAAATGTAATAACAGAAACTTCTCTTCCTGGGCAGTAGTATAATTCTATTACTAGCTAGTGACAGGTTAGAACAGTTCCCCTTCAATATGACAATAACTTTTTAAGCACCTACTCTGAGTGGAATATCATACCGAGAACATAGATAAATAAGGCCACTATTTTCATTCCTTAGGGGTCTTATAATTTCTCAATGGAATATGGCATATATAAAATACTACCTATAAAATAGAAGATAGTGTACATGAAAAAAGTTACAAGCAAACATTTTGTAAGGTCTTATTGTAGGGATTGAGGAGGTCCTTCTGGAGGAGGTGACAGATGATAATCAAAATCAGGATCTGAATCCTATTCTCTGGCTCTAGATCTGATGTTCTTTTCACTGTGCCAGGCTGTCTTCAAGTGAGGTATTTGAGTGAGGAGAGACTGGAAAGAGTCATCTGTAATGTTTCTGGTTTTAGAATAGATTCTGCAGCATTCTCCTATGATAGCATGGCCTAGAAGAATATCTCTCACAAAAAAAGTTTTAGCCTGAAAATTAAAAATAAAAAGAAAGTTTGTAGCCACAGAGAAGCAAAGGCATCAATGACCTGAAAAAAAATATGGTACAAACTCTATGTAGTGCTCTCTGTCACTGATTTATTTGTGATGGTGGGAAAAATACAATCTCTATGTCTCTATAAAGTGAGAGAAAAAGAGTCCTTAACTAATTGTTGCTGTTGTTCAGTGTTTTGTTTTGTTTTTTTCAGTCAGGTCCAACTCTTCATGACCTCTTTTGGGGTTTTCTTGGCAAAGATACTGGATTGGTTTGCCATTTCCTTCTGCAGCTCATTTTACAGATGAGGAAACTGAGACAAGCAGAATTAAGTGACTTGCCAAGGGTCACATAGCTAATAAGTGTCTAAGGACAGATTTGAACTCAGGAAGACGAGTCTTCCTAACTTCAGCCCTGACGCTCTATCCACTGTGCCATCTAGCTACCCTTTTGTGAAGGTAGATAACTGAAATGATGGTAGTGCTATTGACTAAAATAAGCAATTTTGGAGGCCAAATAGATATGGGGTAGGGAAGGGGAATATGCAATAAGTTTTGTTTTGGATATTTTGAGCTTAAGAGGATTATAGGACACCCACATAGATATCCAGCAGGCAACTGGTAATAGCAGAGTGAAGTCGTCTAACCCATTATGAATTTTCTTTCTGCTGTTTTCCCCCCTTAAGATCACAGATGTAGATTTGGAGGGGACTAAGCCCAGAGTCCATTCATTCTAACTCCCTCATTTTAAGATAATGAAACTGAAGCTCGAGCAGGTTAAAGCATCAGGGGTGGTATTTGAACCTGTGTCCTCTGACTCCAAAGACTCCTACTGTTCTTTACCATGCTACCTCCTCTAATTGTAGAATCTTCAGCAAATTTCAGAATGGCCTAGTGGGAACGGACCTTAGGACCTGACTAGATTACTTCCTTCATTTTACAGATGAAAAAACGTGAGCACTGAGAAATGAATTGACTTGCCTATGGTCACACAACTAGCAAGTGGTAGACTCTAGGCCTGACACTCTATCTATTGTGCCACCTAACTGATTATTTATTATAAATGAATTTGTATTAATTATATAATTATGCATCTTTATATAGCAATATAATTATTTATACACATTATATTATCTATTACAAAGATCTAGACCTTTCTTTACACTACTATATTCCTTAAGTTACACAGACACTGCTTCCTAACACTATTAACTAATGTCCGCTTTAATTAAAAAAATATATATTCATCATTTAGAGTATGGTCAGGCTACCCTGTCCTTATTCCTACTACATAAGGTATCATTAGAATGCTCTGTGTGTGTGTGTGTGTGTGTGTGTGTGTGTGTGTGTGTGTGTGTGTGTGAGCAAATGCTACAGTATCTGTATTGTTAGAAAAAGTATTCAATATCTTCTAGTTTAGCCTCTTGCATTTAAGTAGGGTCAGGTCTTACCTAAGACAAAAATTATTATCTGTCACAGAATTTCAACCTGAAAGATATTCCTGTAAAAATTTTTTTCACTATTTCAAAAACTGATTTTTTTTAAAGTCTTGATATCCTTCTCCCTCCTCACTTCCCAGATCACATTTAGTGGCTACTGTTCTAATCATTAGCCTGAACTGAACTGAACTAGATTGATTCTCAGACATGACCTATTTCAGACCTTATACTTGGAAGCTTTATAGGTTGGCATACAATCTGTAGACTGAAAGAATCCAGAGTTGCTTCTACATCAAAAATGAAATGTCAAAGTAGAATTTTAGTATAAGTATTACTGTAAGATCTGACATTTGTGTGACAGCCTGTGATTTATACAGCAACTTCCTCACAATATCGTTGTGAAATAGGTTGCATAAATATGTTATTCCACTTAGAGATAAGGAAAGTGAAGCTCAGAAATGTTAAATCACTCACCTAATGTCACACAGCTAGTAAGTGGAAGATGGCTTGAACTTACATTCTCTTACTCCAATACTGTTTCTAGTAACTAAGTTACTTCCCATTATCTTCACCCCTTATTGGCACTAAGATGCTGCCTTATATTATTGGTATTTTACTAAAATGAACATGTGTTATCTGCTTCACTAGAAAGTAAGTTTCCAGAGGATAACACTTTATACTTCTTTGGACATCCCATTGCACCTAATAAAGGGTCTTGCTTAATCAGTAATTATTTCTTGATTAAGCACCAAGTATAAATCATTAAAATATTTATTTCCTCAGTAGTACTCATATTAAGAAGTGAAAATCTAAGTGGTTCTTAGGTCCTGACAATCAGAGCAACACCGTTCTTACTTCTTTTTTCACTTTTTTCAACATTCATTTTCATAAAATTTTGAGTTCCAATTTTTTTTTCCTCTCCTCTCCCCAAGATATCATGCAATCTGATATAGGCCATATGTGTATGATCATATTAAACCTATTTCCACTTTAGTTATATTGTAAAAGAAGAATCAGAACAAAAAGGAAAAAACCACAAGAAAGAAAAAAAAGAGAAAATAGTGTACTTTGATCTGCATACAGACTTCATAGCTTTTTCTCTGGATGTAGTTAGCATTTTCCATCATGAGTCTTTTAGAATGATCATCGTACTGCTGAGAAGAGCTAAGTCTATCAAAGGGCCATCACATAATGAACCAGTACCCTTCAAATGGAAGTCCAGACCACAAATAGGAAGAAAGTGACATTTGAAAATTCTTTAGGAATCTGAGACATGCACATTTGAATGAGTTCTTCACTGTACTTTGAATATAATTCAGACCTGGAGAAGTTAGGACAGGTACCTTAGATAAATCAATCAGTCAAGAAGCTGATATTTGTTAAAGTAAAACACTTAGAAAGCTTCTGAGGAACATACCATGAAAACTTTATGGTGCTTACCCTTAAGAAGCTAACAACCTAGCTGGGCAACCTGATGTATACATGTGAAGGTGGCTCAAAGCACTGGGCAATTGGAAATTCTAGGTGATAAACACAAAATGCTATTTAGGAGGGAAATTTAATTTTTTTGAGTTGGTCAGGTAACATTTCAGCGAGGAGATCACATTTGAGATGAGCCTGGAGGTAGGCTTTGGACATGTAGAAATGAGGGAAGGGGCATTTCAGACAGAAGAAAAGCAGGACTAAAGTCAACAAGAGTTCTATTGTCCACAGGTAACAGAGGACGGAATTTGTCCAAGATTTTTGTTTCCTGTACCTAAGATTTCACTGATGTAAGGAACTCAATTCCATTCAATTCAATTCAACAAGTGATTATGGAAGTGTCTTCCAGCCACTGTCAGGGTCTGGAAATACAGAGATAGAAATGTAAAAAAAAAAAGTCTGTACTTACATAAAGTTTACATTATAACTCTTGTTGAGAACCAGAAACTTCTGAATTTATGGTCTTAGAAGCTCAAGATTTGTGCACTGGGACTGGGATTACCCAGTGGCTTACCCATAGTCACACAGTTAATATGTACATAATTTGAACTGAGATATTCTTTAAGGCTCATCCTTTATCCTCCATCCAATACCAGTATGCCTTTCCATACTGGTTAATAAACATATGAGAATAAGGAACAGCATCCCCTGCCCATGGCATATCTTGGGAGGGGAAAGAATGTAATCACTATAATTGTGAAGTATCATTTATTCTGAATCATTGGGAAAAGGTTCATAATTTTTTTTGAATCTATAAATTATAAAACATTTTAAAACAGTTGGTTGATTACTTTCATATGGATACAAATAGTTAATAACATTTCTAAATAGAAATTCACCTTCCTGCTTAAAAAATAATTGGCGGAGCATTTATGTATGATATGATAAAATTCACAGTTTGTTCATAGAATGAGACTTGGAAATATTTGTGGGTAACAGAGGAGTCTGAAGATGAGGAGAGTTTAAAGATTAGAGGGAAGAGATATTATAGTTACAGCAATCTGCTAGGTAAGACTATTGGATCAAAAGGTACATGTAGAGGGGTTCACTTTGACAAGGCAATAATCACACTGTCATCTAAGACTTAAGTAAAGGATAGCAGAGAACAGTCCCTGACTTTCACTGAATACCAAGTCTTTGTGGAAGGCTTCATCTGTCAATCTATCCATCTGTTTACCCATCTGTGCATGTCAAGCTATCTATTGAGATACATATATCTACCTTGATAAATAGATACTTATGTAAGCACAATATGAGCATGTTAATAAATTTATACCCATACTCATATATGCAAGGCGTCCCAAAAGTCTTAGTGCAATTTAAACTTTAGTAGCCGAAAACTGCATTAAGACTTTTGGTACACACTATATTTCTTCTGACATACAGATTGAATAACAGTTGTTTTCATGGGTATATTGCTCAAGATTCTCACTGAAGCTATAAGACGCCCAAACTGGGTAACTGAGTTAGCAATAAGCCACTTTAGTCATCTACAAGAGAGAAAACTAATCTAACAATATCTTTCTCCACTTCACTTAGCATCACATAGACAATGGAGGCAACTTGGTGCAAGTACAGGGAATAAAAGTCTGGGCTTAGAATCAGGTATCCATAGAGATTCCAGTCTTGCCTCTGATCCCTATTACTTTTATGACCATGGTCAAGTCGCTTAGCATCTCTTAACAATTGTTCTCAACTGCAAAATAACAATAATACTTGTGGCACACACAAAACCCAAAGGAAATCACTCACATAAAGCCCCATGCAAACAATGAAATAATATATAAATGTCAGATATTACTTTTGTGAGTCTTGATTTTATTCAGATGGTGGGATTGATGCCATGGTGCCTTTGTCCAAAAGACTGAAGTCAGAACTTGTCCCAAAGATTATTTTTTTCTCTTTCTTGTTATAAGCAACTTACTGAAAGTAGGCCTATTCTATATTTTTCTTTATTGTTATTTTAAGTAGCAACCTGCTAAATCAAAAGAATTGTATTACATGATGAAATAAAATGAAGTAGAGGGGGAAACAGTGACAAAAGAGAAAGAAATCAATATCATTAATTATTCTATTATCAAAGTTATGTTGTAATAGAAAGAGGAAAATCCAGTCATATTTCTGAATAGACACATGGTGACATTTTCTCTGTAAATAGGACTCTACTATGAGTTAGACTACATACAAGATGTTATTTTGTGAATATTAGAAGAGTTTATTTAAAAAACAAATGGAGGGTCCCAAAGCTCATAAATGTAATTTCCCTAGTTGTTACTAAAATATAAATATGACTTGATAAGGCAGAGAGATCCATTTGCACTGTAGCTTTGTATATTTTGCTCACTGATATGGTTTCTTTAAAAGTTTATAGTGACATTAAGGTGGGGAGAATTGTCATGGGATTAAGTGACTTGCCAAGGCCTTCTTTGTAAAATGAGGTATAAAGGGACTTTGTTAATGAAAGTTTTTACTTTAAATATGAACACCAGCAAGGGGTTGGCTTTTGTGAGGCCCTTTTTGTTCATCATGATCAAATTTAATTTCACTACAAAGCCTTAGAATTTTATCTTTTTTTTTTGAGGGGAGGATGGTGTATGTGTGTGTGTGTATACATTATATATGTATTTATGTATATATGTCACATATATTAAAATAAATATAATACATACATGCATATACATATATATACATGTATACATATGTATATGTTGTGCATGATAGAACTGTATATACCTTGAAATGGTTAAGTTCCATGTCTAAGAGTAACAATTATTTATGCCCATAAGGAATATATGCAATCTTTTATGCTTTTCACAAAAATCCCATGAGTTACATATAACAAATTGTATTATCTATACTTTCCAGATGAGGAAATTGAGACTTAGAGAGGTTTAATTGTCTTGCCCTGAGTAACACACCTGGAGTATGGCAGAATTAGACCTCAAACTGAGATTTCCTGACTTTGTCTAGGAGTTTTTCAACTATACTCTGCTGCCTCTATGTGTGTATGTGAAGTAAGAGACAGTTTATGTTATACCTTGGTAATACATTTTCCCCCTAAATACCTTGTATTCAAAAATCATTTTAACTGTAATCCTAGTCTTCTAGATCTAGGCCCAGTTTTATGTAGATAGTCCATCTACAATGTGATTTCAGGAATGCTTTAAGTGGAATCTTATGCTCCACAAATCAGATCCTCATTAAACCTACAATAGGGTCTGAAATTATCACATTTATCTCTTTTTGTCATTAAAGAATGATTAAGACATTTACAAAATTAACTAGAAAGGTAATGCATGAGAGCTTTTATTAGTTTACCATGAATAAGCATACCCTGCTAGTTAGCCACTTCACAGTGTCTAGAAAAAATGAAGACATAATTCTGGTAAGATTGTTTTGTTTGGAGGTGGTTGGAGTCATGATGGTAGAAAGAAGCCAGGAAGTTGCTTGAGATCTCCCCAGTTTCCCTCAGAAACAACCTTAAATCAAGCCTCTGAAAGGATTCTGGAGCAATAGAATCCACAAAAAGACAGAGTGAAACAATTTTCCAGCCCAAGATAACTTAGAAGGACTTCAGGAAAGGTCTATCTTACTTGAGTGAAAGGGGAGCAGAGCCCAGCCCAGGAGGTGTCTGAGCAAGCCAGCAGGAGGCTGTTAGCCACAGTACAGATCAGCACTGAGACCTATCATCCTGGTTCATCAGGTGAGCAACACAGCAGGCCAGCTGTGAGACCTCCAGCCCAAGCTCAGCAGGCAAATTACCAGCCCCAGTACCCAGGGCACAACAGGCATGACTAGGCTGGGACACCCTTATGCAGTGGGCCAGCCACCAGCCCCAGAGGTCCCAGCACAGAAAGCCAGTGATTAGGCCACTGGTTCCCAGTGCAAGAAGCTTGGAATAGTGCCCCTTGTTCCCTAAGAGAAGAGCTTTACTTTAAAAATGAGAAAAAATAGAGACTTGACCATAGAAAGCTATCACATCAACAAAGAAGATCAAAACACAATCTACAAGAGGACAGCAGTGTCAAAATGCCTACATGCAAAGTCTCAAAGAGGAATATGAATTCCTCAAGACCAAAAAGTTCTCTTGAAAGAGATAGAAAAGGATTTTCAAAATCAAGTAAGAGAGGTAGAAGAAAAATTGGGGAAAGAAATGAGAGTTATGAAAGAGAATTATGAAAAAAGAGTCAGCAATTTGGAAAAGGAAGCACAAAAATTTACTGGAGGAAACATCTCCTTAAGAGAGAGAATTAGCCAAATGAGAAAAAATCCACTGAAAAAAACAACTGCTTTAAAAGTAGAATTGGTCCAATGAAAAAGGAAGTACAAAAGCTTACTGAAGAAAACAATTGCTTAAAAATTAGAATTGGGCAAGTGTAAGCTAAGGACTCTATGAGACAGAATCTGTCAAAGAAAATCAAAAGAATGAAAAAATAGAAGGAAATGTAACTCACCGGAAAAACAACTGACCTGGAAAATAGATACAGGAGAGATAATTTAAGAATAATTTTATACACGAAATCCATGATCAAAAAAAGAGCCTGGACAGCATCTTTCAAGAAATTATCAAGGAAAACTGCCCTAATCTTCTAAAACAGTCATTGAAAGAATCCACCAATCACCTCCTGAAAGAGATCCCAAAATGAAAATTCCAAGAAATATTGTAGCCAAATTCCAGAACTATCAGTCAAGGAGAAAATACTGCAAACAGCCAGAAAGAAACAATTCAAATGTCCAGGAGCCACAGTCAAGATTACATAGGACTTAGCAGCTTCTACGTTAGAAGATAAGAGGGATTAGAATATGATATTCCAGAAGGCAAAGGAGCTTGGATTACAACCAAGAATCAATTACCCAGCAAAACTGAGCATAATCTTTCAGAGGAAAAGATAAACATTCAATGAAATAGGGGACTTTCAAACTTTTCCTGATGAAAAGACCAGAGCTGAACAGAAAATTTGATCTTCAAATATAAGACTCAAGAAAAGCATAAAAAAGTAAACAGGAAAGAAAAACAGTAACAGCCACAAGCAACATGGTATTCAATAAGGTTAAACTGTTTACATCCCTGCATGGGAAGTTGATACTTGTATCTCCTAAGAACTGTATCTCTGTTAGGGCAGTTAGAAGGAGTATACTTTGACAGAGGGTATGGGTATAAGTTGACTTTAATGTGATGATTAAAAAAATTAATTAAGGAGTGAAAAAAGGGAGAAGAGGAAAGGGGGGGGGCAGAATGGGGTAAAATGCACCATATGAAGAGGCATAAAAGACCTGTTATAGTAGATGGAAAGAAGGGAGGGGGTCAGCATTGTTTGAACCTTACTCTCATTGGATTTGATTCAAAGAAGTAATAACATATACACTCAGGTGGGTAAAGAAATCTATCTTACCCTTTAGGGAAGTAGGAGGAGAAGGAGAAAGGGGGGAGGGGCTGATAAATGGAAGGAAATATTGAAAGAGGCAGTGGTCAGAAGCAAAGCACTGGTGAGGAGGGACAGGATGAAAGGAGAGAGAGAGAAACATATAAATGGTGGAAATAAAATGGAGGGAAATACAGAGTTAGTAATCATAACTGTGAATGTGAATGGGATAAACTCTCCCATAAAACAGAAGCGGGTAGCTTAGTGGATTAAAACCCAGAATCCTACAATATGTTGTTTACAAGAAACACATTTGAAGCAGAGAGACACACACAGAGTAAAGGTAAAAGGCTGGAGCAGAATATATTATGCTTTGGCTGAAGTAAAAAAAAGCAGGAGTAGCAATCCTATTCTCAGGCAAAGCAAAAGCAAAAATAGATCTAATAAAGAGAGATAAAAGAAACTGTATTTTGCTAAAAGATACCACAGATAAAGAAGTAATGTCAATACTAAACATATATGCACCAAGTGCTATAGTATCCAAATTCTTAGGGGAGAAGTTAAATGAGTTACAGGAAGAAATAGACAGCAAAACTCTACTAATAGGGGACCTCAACTCCCTGCTCTCTGGACTCAATAAATTTAACTGTAAGATAAACAAGAAAGAACTTAAGGAAGTGAATAGAATTTTAGGAAATTTAGATATGGTAGACCTCTGTAGAAAACTGAATACGTATAGAAAAGAATATACCTTTTTTCTCAGTGTTACATGGCACCTACACAAAAATTGACTATATATTAGAGCATATAAACCTCACAATCAAATACAGAAAGGCAGAAATATTAAATACATCCTTTTCAGATCATGATGCATAAAATTACATGTAATAAAGAGCCATGGAAAGACAGATTAAAATTAATTGGAAACTAAATAATCTAACCCTAAAGAATGAATGGATCAAACAACAAATCATAGACACAATCAATAACTTCATCCAAGAGAGTGATGCTAATGAGACAGCATACCAAAATTTATGGAATGCAGCCAAAACAGTGCTTAAGGGAAATTTTTTTATCTCTAAATGCTTACATGAATAAAATAGAGAAAGAAGAGGTCAGTGAATTGGGTATGCAATGAAAAAAGTAAGAATAAAAATTAAAAATCCTTAATTAAACAACAAATTAGAAATTTTGAAAATCAAAAGAGAAAATAATAAAATTGAAAGTAATAAAACTATTAAACTAATAAATAAAACTAAGAGATGTTTTTAATCAAAAAAACAATGAAATAGATAAACCTTTGGTTAATTTGATTTAAAAGAAAGAAAGAAAGAAAACCAAATTACCAGTGTCAAAAATGAAGAGGGTGAATTCACCGCCAATGAAGAAGAAATTAAAGCAATAATTAGGCATTATTTTGCTCAACTACATGCCAATAAATGACAATCTAAGTGAAATGGATGAATATTTACAAAAATATAAATTGCCCAGATTAACAGAAGAGGAAATAAAATACTTAAATAACCCCATTTAGAAAAAAGAAATTGAACAAACCATCAATAAAGTTCCTAAGAAAAAATCTACAGGGCCAGATGGATTTACAAGAGAATTCTACTGCACATTTAAAGAACAATTAATTCCAATATTATATAATATATTTCAAAAATAGGCAAAGAAAGAAGTCCTCCCAAATTCCTTTTATAACACAATTCTGGAGTTGATACCTAAGCCAGAAAGAGCCAAAACAGAGAAAGAAAACTACAGACCAGTTTCCCTAATGAATATTGATGCAAAATTTTTAAATAAAATATTACCAAAGAGATTACAACAATTTATCATGCAGAGAATACACAATGATCAGGTGGGGTTTATATCAGGAATGCAGGGCTGGTTCAATATTAGGAAAACTATTAGCACAATTGACCATATCAATACTATAGTATCCAAATTCTTCAGAAATCATGTGATTATCCTAATAGATGCAAGAAAACTTTTGACAAAATACAGCACCCATTCCTATTTAAAAGCCTAGAAAGCATAAGAATGAATGGAACTTTCCTTAAAATGATATATAGTAACTATCTAAAATCATCAGCAACCATTATTTGTAATGAAGATAAGCTAGAAGCATTTCCAATAAGATCAGGGTGAAACAACGATGCCCATTATCACCACTATTATTCAATATTGTACTAGAAATGTTACCTTTAGCAATAAGAGAAGAAAAGGAAATCAAAGGAATTAGAATCACCAACAAGAAAACAAAACTACCACTCTTTTTAGATGATATGATGGTATACACAGAGAACCCTAGAGAATCAACTAAAAAACTACTTGAAATAATTAACAACTTTAGCAAAGTCACAGGATATAAAATAAACCCACAAGTCATTAACATTTCTATATATTACCAAAAAAGCTCAGAGCAAGAGATAGAAAGGGAAATTCCATTTCAAATAACTGTAGACAACGTAAAATATTTGGGAATCTACTTGCCAAAACAAACCCAGGAACTATACGAACAAAATTACAAAACACTTTTCACAAAAAATAAAATAAAATCTAAACAACTGGGAGAATATCAATTGCTCATGGGTAGGCTGAGCTAATACAATAAAAATGACAACTGTACCTAAATTAATTACTTATTCAGTGCCAAATAAATCAAACTACAAAAAAAATTTCATAGAACTAGAAAAATAATAATAAAATTCACCTGAAAGAACAAAAGGTCAAGAATATCAAGGGAATTAATGGGGAAAAATGCAAAGGAAAGGTGGTCTAGTACCAAATCTAAAACTGTATTATAAAGCAGCAATTGTCAAAATGGTTTGGCACTGGCTAAGAAATAGAGTGGTGTATCAGTGGAATAGATTAGGCAAACAAGGCCCAGTAGTAAATGACTATAGTAATGTACTGTTTGGTAAATGCAAAGACTCCACCTTCCAGGAGAACTTATTATTTGACAAAAACTGCTGGGAAAACTGGAAAACAGTATGGCAGAAACAGTAGGCATAGACCAACATTTCATACCATATGCCAGGATAAGGTCAAAATGGATACATGATTTTGACATAAAGGGTGATACCATAAGTAAATTAGGAGAGCAAGTAATACTTTACCTGTCAGATCTGTGGAGAAGGGAAGAATTTATTACCAAACAAGAGATAGAGAACATTATGAAATACAAAATAAATAATTTGGTTACATTAAACAACATTCTTTTCCATAAACAAAACCAGCACAACCAAGATTAGAAGAAAAGCAGAAAGATGGGAAACACTCTTTAAAGCAAATGTTTCTGAAAAAGGCCTCATTTCTTAAATGTATAGAGAATGGAGTCAAATTTATAAGAATACAAGTCATTCCTCAATTGATGAATGGTCAAAAGACTTAAAAAAGGCAGTTTTCAGATGAAATTAAAGCTATCTACAGGAGTATGAAAAAATGCTCCAAATCACTATTGATTAGAGAATTGCTAATTAAAACAACTCTGAGGTACCACCTCACACCTATCCAATTGGCTAATATGCCTGAAAAGAAAAGGATAAATGTTGAATGGGATGTGAGAAAATTGGGACACTAATGCACTATTGGTGGAATTGTATACTTGTCCAACCATTCTCAAGAGCAATTTGGAACTGTGTCCAAAGGGCAAACAAAGTGTGCATATCCTTGATTCAGCAATACTACTACTAGGTGTGTATACCAAAGGTATCATAAAAAATGGAAAAGGACCTGCATGTACAAAAACATTTATAGCAACTTTCTTTTTATGGTGGCAAAAAATTGGAAATTGAGGGAATGCCTATCAATTGGGGACTGGTGGACAAGTTGTGGCATATGGATGTAATGGAATACTATTGTGCTATAAGAAATAATGAGCAGACAGATTCCAGAAAAACCTGAAAAGACTTACTTGAATTGATGCTGAGTGAAGTAAATAGAACCTGGAGAGCATTGTACATAGTAATAGCAACACTGTGCAATGATCAGCTATGATTTACTTAGGTCTTCTCATCAATACAATGATCTAAGACAATTCCAAAAGACTCATGATGGAAAATACTATCCAGAAAAAAACTATGGAGTCTGAATGCAGATTGAAGCATACTATTTTCACTTTTTTGTGGCTTTCCCTTTTGTTTTATTCTTCTTTAACAACATGGCTAATGTAGAAATATGTTTACACGATTGCACATGTACAACCTATGTCAGATTGCTTGGGGACAGAGAATTGGAAGGAGGGAGGGAAAAAAATTTGGAAATCAAAATCTTATTAAAAATGAATGTTTAAAACTATCTTTACACATAATTGTAAAAAAATAAAATACTATTTACAAAAAAGTAATGCTGTGCCCAAAGGGCTATAAAGATGTGCATACCCTTTGAGCCAGCAATAGCACTTCTAGGCCTATATCCCAGAGAGATCATACAAATGGGAAAAGGAACTACATGTACATAAAATATATAGCAGCTCTTTCTGTGGTGGCAAAGAATTGGAAATTGAGAGGATGCCCATCAATTGGGGAATGGTTGAACAATTTGTGGTATATGAATGTAATACAATAACTATTGTGCTATAAGAAATGATGAACAGGCTGACTTCAGAAAAACCTAGAAAGACTTGTATGGTCTGATGCTGAGTGAAATGAGCAGAACCAGGAGAACGTTGTACACAGTAACAGCCACATTGTGAGATGACTAATACTGATAGATTTAACCCTTCTCAGCAATACAAGGATCTAAGACATCTCCAAAGGCCTCATGTTGGAAAATGCTATCCACATTCAAAGAAAGAACTATGGCGTTTGAATGCAGATTGAAGCATACTATTTGCTATTTTTTTCTTCTGTTGTGTTTTGTTTCCTCTTTCTGGTGGCTCCTCCTATTGGTTCTAATTCTTACTTACAACATCGCTAATGTAAAAATATGTTTAATAGGAACATATATGTATAGCCTATATCAAATTGCACGCCATCTTGGGGAGGAAAGTGGGGAGGGAGAGGGAGAAAAATTTTAAACTTAGAAGCTTATGGAAGTGATTGTTGATAATTCAAAATAAATTAATTAAAGATTAAAAAAAAGTAATGGATTTAGAGTGGAAGTTAACCTTCTTCATCCTCTGGTTTGGTTAAGAACATTACCTTTCCCATCTCCTGAACTGCTGAGGTGACTAGCCTGTGACATATCCAAGGGAAAGTGTCCTTTTTATTCCTGAAAGGACTAATCTCAGGGACTAATCCTTGAGGGAGTGGTCAAGGGAAGAAATTGAATAGTCCTAATTGAAGAATAAATGACTGTTGTTAGTTACTGTTGTTCTCACATGTTAACCCCAACCTGTATTTTAATTTAACTTTTCCTTGTTCAAGATTCCTATAAATATTATTTCATATTGTCTTGGGGGTAGAAAGAAGTTCAAGGGGATGGTATGAGGTGGAGGAAATTTGGAAATTTCCCTAAATTAGAAATGCTTGAATTATAATAAGGTTAAATGAAAATCTAGAAATGTTTCTTACAGGAAAAAAAAGATTTGTTTGTTTGTTTTTTCTTGTTTTAATGTTATGGAAGATACATGAGAGAGGAAAAGGTCTAGATTTCACTATGGGACTGAGAGTAGTGAAAGGGCATATGACTAGTGGTGTCCCTTAGAGAAGCAGGACATTATGAAAGAACATAAAAGAATAAAGGAGAATGGAAAAAATATTCAAGACAGATTTTACTTTGTGCCTGATAAAAATAGAATATTCTATAGCTGATGAGGGTCAGTGTCTAATAATATAGAAAATTCATACATTCCATTTTAGAAATTTTTTGAGTCTAAATGTGTGTGTGTGTGTGTGTGTGTGTGTGTGTTTAACAGAAATCATGGAAATTTGAAATGAAGAGATGGCTGTATTTTATTGACTATTTTCCTTTTCTCTTCAAAGTTAGTCTGATAGATTTATATCCAAATGTGTTATTCTAGTAGCTAATAAGAGGCACTTTTTCATTTTTTTATGCATTTCACAGTTTAAAAAAGTGAATTTACTTTTATGCAGTTCCATCTTTTTGTTCTAATGTATCTCAATGGAATGTAAACTTCAAAGAAACTATTGTATCCTTGTGAGTTTTCAGAATCATTAGAAATTTGGTTGAAAAGTATTTAAAATACACAGAGAAGAATTATTTAACATTGTTCCTATAATGTTGTTAGCATGACCTTGGAAGATTGCTGCTATTGCAATATCTCTATCACTATCTCTATCATCTCAATCCATTTTGTAGTCCTATCCCTATACTTTTTAATCTCTGTATCTATATCCATATCAACATATACATATACACATATAGATATACACATATATATTGTGTATATATATGAATAGTGATATGGAAATAGTGTTCCACAGTATTAAGGAAATAGTGATATATACATACACATGGATGTAAATATACTGTTAATAGTGTTATACAGTATTAAAGAAATAATGGCATATATTCATATATATATGTATGTATGTGTATACACACATATGAATATGTGTGAATGTATCATTATTTCTTTTACCTGGTACCCAGTATTCTAATGATGAGCTTCAGAGAATTCAGTGGGTCTTTAGAATCTTTAGGACCCACATCCTGTACTCAAAGGTTTCCTTCTTGGTAGGACTTGCCAGAACTTGTATTATTCTGGCATGTCTTTCAAGAACCCAGGTCCTTTTTAACATTAAACCCATTATCATATGAAGGCTAGGTTAACTCTATTCCATGAAGAGGTATTAGTGATGATAATAATTCCTTATAGTGTGCTAAAGATGACAAATCACATTCACTGTCTTAAACCCTGTAAACCTTCTTAGGTAGGTATTGTATGGGTGAGAAAATGGAGGCTCAATGAGGGGGAAAAAAACTTTGCAAAGATAGGACAACAAATAGGAGGAATAATTGGAAGAGAACCTAGGTGTCCTAACTACCATTTTTCCATTACACCAATCTCCTCTTTTTGATAATGAAAATCTTTCTTTGTGATATCACACAATGAATCAATTAATAAACAAAAATTTATTAAATGTTTACCATATTCCAAGCATTGTGCTAAACACTAGAAAAAAAGGCAAACACAATCTCTACCCTCAAGAAGCTAACATTATACTGGGGGAGATGTGTATATTAAATGAGAACATACAGTATACATATAGAGTAGACATATGAACACCATCAAATCATGTGCAACCTTCTATTGTTCTTGTTACTTTTTTTTTAGTCTTCTGAATAAGACATCTATCCTATGAGCTTAAATCTAAAGTCACATAATTACTTGTGACAGAAAAGACTGAGTGCTGATAAACTCAAGTCAATGGGAAACCACTCTACCAGATATGTAGGTTGTGCTTCTAGCTGAATTATGTCATCCTTCTTGTCATTTTAAAGTTACTTAGAGCAGGTTTGACTTGAACTGAAGCATCTTTGTCTTACAAGATTAAGTCAACGTCATTCTGGACTCAGTATTGCTTCTGGGCACTCCAGTGTGTAAATTCTTCAACAGACCTCCATTTCTCTCATGATGTAACCATATGCCACTCTCACAAATTCTCTTCCACTTGGCACAGTTTAGGAATGGGGTGAGGTCTTCTTAGTCAAACTAGGGATGAATTATGACATAGTCAAAAAGAATACAACTTGGAGAGGAAGAAAGCCAGGTTGCAGTTTAGCATCACGATTATAAAGACTAGTTGCTATTGTGCTAAGGATATGCCAGGGTCCTGGGTAATAGAAATTTCAAGTTGATTATCCAATAATATTGGATAAATTAACTGTACATTGTGCATTCTCTGCACTTTGCTGGCCACATTTGGCACCAAAGTTTAAAACGTCACAGAAACTGAGGAACAAAATCTGGCCCAAATACTGTCTGAATACAAGAATTGATCATTGATATCTCACTAACATTTAACAAATAATTGCATTTGTTTCCAATATTTTAAAATAAAAAATTACAATTTTAAATAGACAAAAAGAGACAATTCATAGTAGTAAGCAGGTTTTCAATAATCAAAATCATTATCACTATTATCATAAGTGTTTAAATAGAAAAATGACATGTTTTCAAGGAAACTTCTGATCATGTCTATGAAATTCAATCATTTACATAAACTTTGATTTTTTTTTGAGGTGTGATAGATTTCATTTAAGGAGAGGAGGGGATGAAAATAAGAGGGTGAAAGTAATAGAGCATTGGGTCTGAAGTCAAAAGACCTATGTTCCCATGCTAGTTCTGCTCCTAACTAGCAGTTAATATCTTGGGCAAACCATTTCTTCTTGTTCAACCAAAGTTTCCTCAATGGAAAATTGAAAAAAAAAATCTTTGTACTACCTGTCACTCAAGAGTGTTATGAAGATTAGATGAGATAATGTAGATAAAGGCACATTATAAAACAGAAAGCAGTATCTATAAATTCCAGTTACTATTATTTGAGTAATTAATTTATAATTTCATAATTTCTCATTTGGATCTGACTTTATATTAAAGGCATATTTTTTTTTGGCAAGGTGCTAAAAACTCAATACCAAAACTCTATCATGTATTTGTATTTTAATAACCTATTGAGACAATTTTGTTCTAAAACGATAGACACATTGCCACAAATAAAACAATGATGCCTCTCCCCCAGGTACAAGGTACATTCCTTAAAGAGAGTCACACAAATCCACCTAACAGCAAGATATTGACAGGTTGCACAATCAATTTTTACTTTACCATTTTTTTATTGTTAACATGAAGAAAGGATGATGTTCCCATTACCACTGGTAATGTACCACATTGGTTGTTATGTTTGATTGAATTTTAACTGACTTTATTCACATTGTGTTAGTGTGCACATTATTCTTTTTAAAATTTTTCTTTCATCATTCTGCATTATTCCATGTAAGTCTTCCTAAGTGTTTTTAAATGCTTCATGTCTGTTAATTCTTCCAGATCAGTTCTAATATTCCATTTACATTCATAGATGATAGTTTATTTAGGCCAAAAGTGAAGCCTCTCTAAGCTGTATTGGCTGAATCAGCCAAAAGGTCACAGTTAAGGATCTAGAAGGCCACAAGTGACCTCAAGCCCGCAGGTTCTCCACCCCTGATTTAGGCCTTCCTCAGTGGTTGCTTACTTGTGTTTTTGACTTCAAAATAAGCTGTAACAAGTAGAAAAAATAAAGATTTTTAGTTTGCAAGCATAACCCTAGTAATGTCAAAGGGATTGAAACGTGGGCTTATAATCAAATAAAGAAGATCAGGGCAAGAAGATAGTTGGAAAGTATTTTGTCAAAATATCTGAGGTTGATTATTATTAACAAGAGTATAACTTTTTAAAAAAGTTGTGGGAAATATGTCAACTAATAAAAGTCATTTTTGTTTTTCAGCCTGACTAAACATAACTACCTCCCCAGCTTTTGTATTTCTATAGCTAAAAAGCAATTTTGTACTCTACTGAAACAAAGCCTTAATGAGCTAGTTTCTGTTTGGACTTCTGTTCGAGCATCTCCTCATCCCGTTTCATAGCATCGTAGAATTAGAAGGGTCCATAAAATTCATTGAATCCAAGTTCATTCTTTTACAGATAAGGAAACTGAGGATCAGAGAGCTTAAATAACTTGTCCGTGATCACACTGCTATTGTGTCTGAGTTTGGATTAGAGCTCAGGTATTACTGACTCCAAGTCCAGTGCTTTATCTGCTTTCTGCCATTGTCCCCTCAAACAACAGAAAATGCCAAAGTATAGCTTACTTCATAAGAGAAAGTTGTTGTTATTGAGTTGTTTCAGTCATGTCTGACTGTGTGACCCCTTTTGGGAGTTTTCTTGGCAAAGGTACTGGAACAGTTTGCTGTTTCCTTCTCTAGCTCATTTTACTGAGATAAATAAAGTTGACTTACCAGGGTCACAGAATTAGTAAGTATTTGAGGCCAGTCATCATGAAGATGACTCTTCCTGATTCCAAGCCCTGTGTGCTATCCACACTATCTGTGCCACCTAACTGCACCATAAGAGACAGTACCACTTGTCCATTTCTGGTGGGACTTTCCTTTATATCAATCAGTGCTATGGAACCATTGCAAAATATTTACAAAGGATAGAATAATTAAATCAACACTGATAACTTTTACTAGGTGGAAAAGACTCCTTCAGTAATCTAGTCCCATAAATGTTATATGATTCTCTTCTATAATATCCAAGACAGCTTTTCAACCAGCCTTTATTTGAACACCTACATTGTTGGGGAGCTCACTACCCCCTAAAGCTGACTATTTCATGTTTTGTTGTTGGTAGCTCTAATTGCTAGGAAGTCCTTTCTTACATCTAGCCAAAGTTTTTCATTCTATTACTTGCATCCACTGTTTCTTGTCCTTCAAGAACATTCAATACAAGTCTAATCCCTCTTGCATATAGCTTCCTTTCAAATATTTGAAAATAGCTTTCATAGCCAATATTTCTTTCACCCTCCCTCTATAACTAAACAATTCTTCTCTTCCCCGCACTAAACATATCCAATTGAAACATGTTTATTGGTCAAAGGCAATGGTTTGACATACTCTTAAAAGTTAAAGTATATTTCTTTTAAAATTGGGATCATGGTGGAAAACCATTCAATTGCCCTAAGAGAATAGAATTTAAAGCAGAAAGACATAGGATGTCCCACAAAAAATACAATTGTGCCAAGATTATTTTGGGGGGTGCTTATGTTTTTGCCATTTTAATTTTTTTGGTAGCAATAATTAGAAATGTAGTAAGGTTTAAAATGATACCTTCAGTAGAACTAAGAACTTCAGTAGAATTCTGGATCATAAACTCAGAGTGCTAAGTGTTAAGCAAGTTCTATTCTCAATCAAAGGGCTCTTTTTCATTTCTACTTTGTAATCCATCATTTATCACAAGTCTGAGACCACAAACCTGTCAGCTTCCCTCTGTAAATCCAAAGTTAGTTTTATCTGTGGATGAGTGGGACTGAAAGAGCTAGGGAAGGAAAAAATGAGCACCTTCTTTAAACGTCCATCTCTTTTCATGTTTCTTTTACTGGAGACATTAAGAGAACATTGCATTGATACTCTGGAGACATTACATTAAACTGCCTGTTAATACCATCTCTCCAGAAGGA
The DNA here is from genome assembly GCF_900497805.2 of Vombatus ursinus. Taxonomy (NCBI): domain Eukaryota; kingdom Metazoa; phylum Chordata; class Mammalia; order Diprotodontia; family Vombatidae; genus Vombatus; species Vombatus ursinus. Next base: position 20,305,533 of record NW_020954641.1, read on the forward strand.
GCAGCCACGTAACCCCTTTCTCCTCAAGGCAAAACATTTGCCATGTTGTATTTTCATTTAGGGAAAAATATAACTTTGATTTGAAAGGTTTTTTTAGCCCACAAATGCCATACCTTAAAAAGTGCAACAGTATGACAGAGACATATTGGTATCTAAAAAATTAACCAATGTAAGTGCACCAAGCTAACTTTGAAGAAAGGGCAGAATAGCTTCATAAGACAATATAAACACTCCTATTTTTTAAATATTTCCCCTAAGACAATGAAGCTGATAATGGACATTGTCTTTTGTACTTTGATTGGGAAAATGTCTAATTTGCATACAGGATTTATTTTAAAGAGAAAATAGTAGAGATGTTCAAATAATTCTGAAAAGAATCAATTAGGATGAATTGATTAAATACTAGCATGTGGCAAACTCTGCTGGATGCTGGAGATACAAAGATGAAAGTTAAACAGTTTCTGTCCTTGAGGAATTTACAGTCTACTTGGGAGACAACATGCACATTAATAGACACATACAAAATAGATTTTAAAAACATTTTAGGGGAAAAGTGTAAGGTTCCAAGGATCAAAAAATGTTTCAGTAGAAGGCAGGGTTTGAACTGAGCCTCAAAGGTAACCAGACAGAGGTGAGATTGCTGTGCATCCCAGGCATGGTGACCAGATAGCATAACAGCATAAAGAGCAGAGGTGGAACATGTACAAGAAATAGAGAGAAAGCCATTTTGGCTGGAATGTAATGTGTGCAAAGGGGAATAATATGTAATCAGGCTCCAAATGTAGCTTGGGGCCGACTTGTGAAATGCTTTGAATGTCAAATAGAGTTTATGTTTGATTCTAGAATTATAAAGGGGCCTCAGTCCAAATCCCATATCAGACATTTACTAGCTCTGTGGCTCTGGCTAACCACTTCATCTATCTCAGTCTCAGTTTCCTTATCTGTAAAATAGGAATAATGGTAGCAGCTACCTCAAAGGGTTGTGATGAGGATCTTGAATAAGAGAACCTTGTTTTCTTGTCCCTTGATACCTGATTTGAAAAGGGGTTTCACTTAAATCCCACTTTGTTTCTAAGTAGATAATAATAATTCATATTTCCAAAATTTTTCACCTACTAAGCATGCCCCTCTGATAACTTTCAGGTCACGGGACAGGGAAAGCTTAAAAGCTCACACACGTATATTCTGTTAGCCAGACCCTTCCATTCTCTACATTTATATACCCCTAATCAGACACAATAAATTAACATTCCTCCTTCCCAATCACATTTGCATACACACAACTATGGAGATCCTAATATGTTGTGCAGGAGAGAGAGAGAGAGAGAGAGAGAGAGAGAGAGAGAGTTAAAGAGGAAGTCTCAGGACATGAGTTTAATCCCAGACCTGTTATTTATTATCTCTGTGAGTCACTTAACTCCTCTAGGTGTTAGTTTCCTCATATGTAAAATGAAAAAGTTAAATCCCGTGACCTCTAAGGTCTCTTCCAGCTCTGGATATATGATCCTATGATAATAAATATGTAGATAGCATAATTGCCATCATTGTACATTTGATAAAACTGAAGTTCAGATGAGTTAAGCAATTCAAAGAAGTTCCTGCAGCTAGTGTCAGAAAATGACACAAACCCAGATCTTTTGACTCTAATCCCAGTGCACTGTTCATTATACCACATAGTTTCATCATGTCTTCTGATTTTGTTTTAAATCCAAAAATAGGGAATCAAATCAAATAGGTAACAAAACTAGGAAACAATAAGAATGTATACAGAGTACCTAAATTTTTTTCCCAGTTCTATGATGATGATGAAGTACAGATGGTTATATAAAGACAAATAAAAGAATCCCTAACCTTAAGAAACTTGTAATCCATCTAGAAAGTTGATGTTGTAGGTTTAAATTCTTATGTTCCAAAGAATATAATTATTATATTCCTCATAGTAGCCTTATATGTCCCACCAATCACCAACATACTATTTTTATTAGTCCAGAGATGAGTAAAAAGCTAGTATTTAATGGAAATTGAAAAACTTCCCCTGCGTATCCAGTTTGTCAGTAACATTGTGTTTGCAGCATACCAATCTAAGCTGCTGTTGAGAGATATGAAAAAAAAAGATAGAACTAGTCATTTCCATAAAGAATCTTACATCTTAATGCAATTCCCATGTTAATTTTATGAAGAAGCTCTTGATATTTTTTTGGTCCTCTGAATATACTGGCAGGTCTTTATGTTGCTATGAGTCTAAGATTTTGTCTATCATTCCAACTTGAGAGGTTCCTAGATCTAGAAGTGGACATTAGGTGCCATTTAGTCTAACTCCTTTGTTTTATGATTGAGGAAACTTAGGGTCAGAAAGGTTAAGTGATTTGCCCCATCACATGTGGCAGGACCAGGTAGAGCGCAATTCCCATGATGCTAAGTTCGGTGCTCCAAGTGGAGTATTTTTTCACCGCCAACATACTCCTTCTTATTGTCCAATGAATTAATCATGAGTTATTCATTCAGCAAGTATTTATTTAGCACCTACTATTATAAACACTGTGCTAGCCTCTAGAAGAAACAAAGATGAATAAGATTTTCCTCCTGCCATCAAAGATCTTAGAATATAATGTAAAAGTGAGGTAGGGGCAAAGAAGGGAAAGAGATGGTGAAAAGTCTAGAATCTGAATATAATAAAATTAGACTCTAAGAATAACATAATGCAACATAGAAAAATTTCAGTTGGGAGAATCAAGGAAGATTTCTTAAAGGATCTGGAATTAGAACATTGAGGCAAGAATAGGATGTCAGCAGATGGGATGAGAGTTATAGAAGGTCTCTGGAAAAGTGAAAATTAAGGAGCTGACGTAAGAAAATATAAGGTGTGTTTGGTGTATATTAGATAATCCATTTAGCTGTGGCAGAGACTACATGAGAAGTAATGGTATGACCCAACACTGAAAGGAAGGTTGAAACCAGATTGTTAAGGGGCTTTTCCAAGCTAAAGAGTATTGGTTTTATCTGATAAGCAGTAGCAAACCCCTTAAGTTTTTCTTTTCTTTTCTTTTCTCTGAATAAGCAATGAGATAGTAAGATGGGTGTATTGAGATTATTTTAGCAGCCATCAGGAGTATAAATGAAGAACAAGAGAGACTGGAAGCAAGAGACAGCATGTGATATAGTGGGGAAAACAACTGCTTGGGAACTAGTAAGCCTCAATTTAAATGTATATTGTATTATCGAATACCTATATGACCATGTTCATTTCCTCTCCATCTATTATTTCTAAAACTTTTAAAATTACAAGAAGAGTTCCAGGGAACACTTGCACTCAGTTAGGAACCTTGTTTATTTCCTAGGTCATCAATACTCACTAAAATTTACAGTAACTTTTAGTTCATCTCTTTTTACTGTAAGACTGACTTTAAATCATAACTCATGTATCTTGTACAGTATAAAATTTTATTCATTTTATTCATTCATTTTAATAATGATTCTGAATATAACCTTTTTCTGGTTCTTCCATCCTACTTTGGCATTGCATAAGCTTCTTTCATCTACAGTACATGATATGAATTAATTTGGATAAATTAATAGATATGAATTAGCAGCAGAATCAACTATGGTCATTGTTGTGTTTTGACTTGTGTTTATTCTTCATTTGTTTATAACTGGTGATACAATGACTTCCTTATTTGATCTACTTAGATCACTTTCTAAGATGTGAGGAAGATGACCTTGCTACTCAAATAGATCTATTGATGTAACAGTAGTGGAATCACAAAAATGCAAAATTGGAATAGAATTGAAAGGCATCTCATCTAACCTGTACCCCAAATGGTATCACCTCCACAACATCCTTGACATGGGATATCTCTATTTGAAGTCCTTCCACTATGGGAAACCCATTACCTTTCAAGGCAGACCATTCTAATTTTGGACAGTGATGAAGACTAGATGCAATGAACACTAGTTAATCACCTGGGTGCTCTGCCTGGATTACTGACAGCTAGATGTGTCAAAATATATAGAATTTTATATCAACCATTTAGAGTTTACTTGATATTGACACAGTGGATCATTGAAACAACATAGTTAAGCAAAACTCCTATTGAAGCCTTTCATGGCTATTCATTACCTTCAGAATAAAGTCCAAATTCATCAGCCTGATATTCAAAGCCTTTTACAGTCTGTTTTCATTTTTATCTTCTAGTGTTGCCTTACATAGAACTGCTTTTTTGGTCAAACTGGTATTCTTCTTATTTCCAAAATGCACCCAGTTCTTTTCTGTTTCTCTGTCTTTTCCACCAACATTCCTCTCGCCTGAAATATGCCATCCTTAACTGAGTCCAAGTATCATCTTCTCTTTGAAAGATTGCATGAATATTTTAATCCACCATTATCTCATCTTTCTATGGACTCTTATTGCATCTATTGTCTGTATCAATCATTCGGAATTTAATATATGCTTTAAAACTTTGATGGATCTGTGATCTCATCTGTGTGAGTACTCCCTCCACTGATTCAAATTCTCATTCTATGTAATTTCTATTTGTGTCATTAAGCATATACCTTCTTGTACTGTTAGTTAATACTTTTTTTGTTACCATGTTTAGGCCCCTTAGATTCTAGGTGTACCATTTTGTTGTGTTTGTAGAAGCTTGGCCTTAGTGCAAAAGGCCCAAGGAACTCTGGGGAATCTCATTGTCTCTAAGTGGAAAAATATCACCTGTGCTTGCTTAACTGTGTTATTTTGATGACCTATATTCCAGTAATACTTACTTTGATGATACATTCCTATAAACCTTGCTAACCTTCAGTAATCTGTTCTGAATTTATCAATTAATTATGTCAGCTGCTCTAGAGAAGAATCAAACCACTATCAATGCTATGCTTTTTCTCCCTCTTGTTTTTGCACTCCCTCATTTCATTTCAAACTTGCTTTTCTAAAAGTATAAGAAGTCTTATTTTATTCAATCATGAGGAGAGGTTCCTACTACCTGACACTCATCCTTGGAGTTTCAATGAGTCTCTAACATGTAGTGATATGTTATCAAAACACAGAACATTCTCTGGCTGTGCAGTAGATAAAGACTGGTGATTAATTCTTCAATATTACTATATGAAGAACGGGGACTTTTCTGGAGTTGGAGGAGTTTGGTATCTGAGTGGTTTTAAATTTTTTTTTGTTTTCTCTTTAACATATGTATATATGTATATTTCCAGATCCATCCCCATTCATTTATTTATGATTCCGTCTTAGGGGAGATAGCTAGATATAATGGAAATAGGAGCTGGGTCCAATTTGCAGATCTGTTATACCACCTTATGTGACCATGAGTAAGTTACTTTTTCTCTTTTGGTCTCAGTTGTAAAATTATTTTTATCTATAAAATATATGACTTAGGCTAGGTGATTTTCAAGGCCCCTTCCAGTCTAAATAGTTGCTCAATAGGATAAAATAGAGACTCTGTAGGCAGTGCTGGATCCTTGAATTCCCCCAGGGACTTTATACATTCATCAATCATCATTTAAATGGTTTTTTGATGATAAATGAAAGTGTCTAATTGCATGTGGAAAGCACAGTTTGGAGTCAATGAAGGTAAAAGCAATTGTGTGACTAGAACACAAAGCGTATTAATCACTGAAGAAATATATTGCTATAAAATAATTAAACAGGAATTTATTACAATATTCTAAACCCACAAATGAATCAACCAACTTCAAGATTTGGAGACAAACAGCAAAATTAGCAAGACATTCTCTGTTTCTAATTGATGATTAATGTTAAGTCCATAGCCTCTGATAATGTTCCTAAATAGTATGGAGAATAGTTACCTGCCAGTAAAAGATTTTTTTTCTTAGCTCTTGTTGCCATTAAGTGCTTACTATAGACCTTTGATGTCAGTGGAATGCATTATAGCTCTTTAGTTATTTAATTACATTTACGATCTATTGAAGTTACCTTTGTAACTTTATTTGGTTATACTGATACCTACCAGAGAAAAAAACAACAATGTGTTTTTTTTCGGACTACAAAGCAATTATGTCTACTGAGGAAAGTAAAAGGAGTGCGTGTATCACTGAATTAGAAAACACACTGGAAGTAGTCATTAGAAGTCATACTATCATTCCCTCTGTTGTCATGTTTTTCTTTGTTAGTAATTTTTAACTCAATTATACATCTCTATATTCTTTATTTTATTTTTCTCCAAATCCTTAACTGAAGGATATTTCCATAAAATTTATACATTCTGTAATGAAATGATGATGTTAGGATAGCACAAAACTTAAGAAAAATAAATTTCTATGATGTTTATTCACCATCAACCCTTATGTGTTTCTAAGTGTTACAAATTTATATATGCATATACTTCCCCTGCATGTCTTACCTATATTCTAGGTAAGTCTTTATTATATTTCAGTCCAATACTTTAAATTTCTTTATCAACTTTATAGTTGTGTGTATGGTCATATGACGTTATATATCTTAATTGTACGTAATTGTTTGTATGTCATCTTCTCTTAGACTCTTTGAGGGCAAGGCCCTTTTGCCTTTCTTTTGCTTTTCTTTGTATCTCTAATGCTTAAAACAGTAACTTCATAAATACTTATCAGATCTCTGATTGAAAATACTAACTCTGGAAGGGTTGTTAGTGATAATCTTGTCTAACCATCTCATTTTAAAGGTGAAGAAAATAAGGTCCAGAGAGGTATAAAGATTTATTCAAAGCTACATAGCTCTTAAGTGTCAGAATACTTTATTTAATCACATAATAGTGTGAATCATTACATTTCTTTCTCCGTTTTGCATTTATCATTATGCAAAGTGATGCTTGTGGAATGAACTTACACTGTAAATTCATTCAGCAAGTATTTATAAACTATCTACTATATGTAAGTTTGTGTGTGTAATATATGTGTGTGTGTGTGTGTATGTATAGTCCAATGCTAGATGAGAAAGAGAGATTCATACATGGAACAAATGTGTTACAATGGAACACACAAGTTCTCAAGACACTGAATTAGCCACCATCCATATTTTCTAGTTCATTGAACTAAGGGATGTTGGCGTTGTCATATTAAGCTTACGTATTTTTTAAAAGGCTCCCCTTGAAAAAATGTCATGTAGTTGCAAAGAATAATGAAATAATAATAGTTAATAATTTCACTAGTGACTAGTGACTAGAGTAGACAGAAAAGTATTTGTCTTTGTAGACTGGAAATATGTTTTGTCTTTTGGACTGGACTGATCTGACAGAGGTCAGGGAGGCCACGAATTAGATGCCCCAGTAGAAGCAGACTGTTGGAGCCAAAGAGCAGATTACACTATCAGGATGGGACAGAAGGTAGCTGTGAGTATTTTCTTTTGCCTGTTGAAAACCAAAACCAAAACCAAACAAAACAACAACAACACAACAACAACAACAACAAACAAAACAAAACAAAACAATGTTTTACTCCATTGCTTAAGGCTGTTATGATGGCAACCACACACTGCAGGGGAAAGTTGTGAGACAGAATGAGAGAAGAGGTCTCAAGAGACAAGATCAGTGAAAGACAGGTTTTCTCCACTGAACTTTTCAACAAATTAGTATAAATGGAGAAACACAACAAACTTGAAGAAATATTTTGCATTAGTAATCAGAGGTCATTATTGATGTGCATTTGGCTTTATAAAGCTAAGATTAACCTTTAATATTGACTTTTCATTTTAAATATCTTTTCAGCCACTGAATTTGTGTCCATGTTGTCTTGACTATATTTAGAAATAAGTTCTAATTAGTAATTGAGAATTGCCTGTGTAATCCCCAAACACACTAAAAGATAAGGAAGTATGGTTGAAAGTAGCCGGTCCTTAGAGTTAGGGTGATCTGAATTCAAGTACGATTTCTCAGATGTACTATTCTGTGACCCTGGGACATTAACTTAGCTTATCACTGCCTGGTCAGCTAACAGTACAAGTTTCAAGTCAGTTGCAGATTTGCATCAATGGAGAAACTTTTCATTAGTTTCCCAAAGATACTAATAGATGTAATCCTAGGCATCATTCTGTGTCCCTCTCCCATCTCAAAATAGAAAACCTAAAATTAAAATCTTTCATATAGATGAATGAATGAAATAAAAATCCTTTTATTAAGTAATGATTCGTGCCAAGTACTGGGCTAATCACTGTCCAGTAACCAATCAGGAAATCCCAGGCAGGGAGTTTTTCCAGGGCATAGTCTAAACCTTAAAAGTTACTAAAACTAAAATCTGGTTATGTTTAACCATCATCTATAAAATGAGAGTGTTGGACTACATAGCCTTTGAGATAACTTTCAAGTCTGTGATCCTATGATTTTAAGTTCTAAGGACCTAAGTTCTCATAGAATAGAGGCCATGTACATCATCTATTTATTTATATAAAATTTGCAGTTTGCAAAACATGCTCACATCCATCATCTCACTTGAATATTTGTAACTGATTGATGAGGTAAATAGGGAAAGTGGTATTATGCTTGAATTGCTGAGAAGAAAATTGAAGATTATAAAGGTGAAGAGACTTATACAATTGTGTAACAACTAAGGATTATATCTGGAACTAGAACCCAGACCTTTTGACTAATAGTGCAGTTGATGTTTTTTGTTTGTTTTTTGATTGCCTAAGATTCCAAATTGGTTTTCATATCTTTTTAAATTCACACCAATACCTATATAGCACTTCATACCTATTTGGGGCTGATGATAATAGAGTTGAACTTTTTGTTTGTGTTGTCTATAATTTTTATATAAAATATGAATACTAATAAAAGTGAGTTTACATAGTCAGTTAGTTAACAGTGAGCAATAATAACAAGCTTAAAAGCCATTAGGAGAACTACCATTTTTCACAAGATCTCTGGGCCTTCAGAGGACATCTAACCCCAGCTATACTGGAATATGAATTCCTGTTACAAGCAATGATCCAGTTTCTATTTGAAGACCTACAGTGTAGAAGAGTCTACTACCACCTGAGACAGCCCATTCCCCTTTTAGATAGCCCTAATTGTAATTTTCCCCTTTACCTAAAGTTTAAATTTGCCTAAGGGGCAAAACAAAACAAAAACTAGGACTTGATAAAGATATGCACTTTGGACTGCCTCACTAAGGACCATGTTGTGTTTGTCATGTGAGCTTTATGAGTTGGGCTAGAGTCATAGAACATTAGAGGATAAAGGGCCTTTAAGATAAAATAGATAATTTGAAGAACTAGGAAACTGAAATCCAGGAAGGAGAAGTTGATTCATATGGTTAATTTATCACATAGCAAAGTCTAGGATAAAGTTTTCTGACCCTTATCTCCATGCATTTTTCACTACACACAGTACTTAGCTGATTACCATCTTTTATCACTATTAACCACAAAAGCATGATTGATAAAGATTATATGATTCAGTTGATGCCTGGGATTCAGTTGCCCATAATATATCAAAATCTATGTAGTTTGAAGGAAAACCAGATTTAAGAAAAGAATTCTAAATTCCTGCTCATGTTTTAAATCTGAACAGAATAGCTCTTTAGGCTTCTTCCCACTTTTCACTCCCCTGCCCCCAATTCCAAGAGAAGTCATTATAAAGGATCCTAGAGAAACATTTTTTTAAATGTTTGGCAACCTATTTGGCTCAGTTTCCATTTTTAATAGTTAACCATGATGCCATTATATCCCAAACAACATTAAAAATGGTTTTTGGGGAAGGAAATGAAATGAAATTTACAAATATGAAGTGAAAATAATAGGTATTGTAAGGGTATTTTAAAATGAGTGAAATAGAGAGGATCTGCTTCATTGAAACTAGTTAAGATAAGCAGGAAAAGCGCCATTTTTGCAAAATAAACCAGTAGGTTCTAAGTATTCTCTCTCTAGTGTTTTGTGTACCATTGTATCATTATTTTACAGCAAGGTTTCAAATACTGACAGTTTCCCTGATTGACATGTTAGCATGCAATTAACATTCTTTAGTATCTGTCTATCTATCTATCTATTTGTATATGTACATGCATATCATTATGCCATAGCACAAGGAACACTGGACTAGGAGTGAAGAGCCCTGGATTCTAGTCCCAACTCTGCCACTTCAGAAAGTCACTTTCAATCTTCATGAGCTTATTTCAATAAATGAAAGGTTTAGACTAAAGAGTTTCTAAGATCCCTTTCAATCCAATCCAATCCAATAAACATTTATCCAGTTTCTGTTATGCACCAGGCACTACCCTAAACACTTGGGGAGATACAATTCATAAAAAGAAAGACAACTCCTGCCCTTAGGGAGTTTACAATCTACTGGGAAGAGACAACACAAGAAAGGAGACAGGAAATGGGGGTGGACCAGGAAGGTTCTTGTTCCATGGACTTGAAACCAAGGATAGTAGCAGATGCGGAGTGGAGTAAGCAGAGAAGTCCAGTTTCTGCCCTCTGTAAAGGAAGGCACTGAGAGAAATCTGGCCCTCCAGACAGAGGAGAGAAGAGACTGAGGGAGGTGGAGTCCATCAAGGCATGAGTTACCAACATGATGCTGAGATTAGAGGTGATGAGCATGGCAGGGGCATCTTGAGTAGAGTTGAAACCAAGCAGAGCAGAGCCTAAGACACCAAATGTATTTCAGAGTGGTCTTAGAGCAGATCTCAGAGTGGACTGACATTCCAGTCAATGAGTCTACAAGTCAACTGTCATTACATGCTTACTCTACTTCTAGCATTGTGAGAAGCACTGTGGAGGAATTCAATAAGGGGTAAGGGGGAGGAACACCATAACAAATCTCAGAGGGTTAATTAGGATGATATTAAAGCACTAAAAGTAAAATGAAAAGTAAATAATATTTGTGGCCTGAAATAGTCATGTAAGGATCCATTCCTTCATTGGGTATTTATGAGTATCTTGAATAACTTAGTATACTAGATATGAGACTTGGACTTTCTGCATGATCTTACTTAAGATTTTAGCTAGTAGACAGAAAGAACACTGATATTATGCAATTCTACCTGTACCTTAACAAAAAGTGCATTTTCTGCAAGATACTTAACAAGTGGTCACTCAGCTTTTAGTTGAAGACCTTCAGTGAGAGGAAAGCTATTGTTTCCTAAACCAGTACAATCCATTCTGGCATAGGTCGAATTGTTAGGATCATATTCCATCCCCTTCCTTCTCAAGTGATATGACTAAGTCCAACAGAACAATGCAATTTTAGTTTGCTATAACTCTTAAATTTTTATAAACATTTATGAACCCCTCCTCTGTACAAGGAACTAGGCTAGGTGTTAGGGAGAAATGAACACAAATAGTCTTTATTATCCATGAGTTTATAGTCTAGAGCAGAGGTGTTAAACTCGTGTCCATATCCCAGAGTATGGCCTCAAATTAGATTAAAATGTAATTGGAAAATTTTTTAAAATAAAACTACCTTACAGTATAGATAATGTTCATTTGTGATCTTCTGAATCAATGTCTGGCCTGCTGGGATCCATTTCTATTTAAGTTTGACAGTACTGGTCTACAGGAACAGCTGTAATGCTTATTTGGCAATGAATAAAAGAAGTCTATAAAAAGTGCTAGGAGAACTTTAAGGAGAGAAAAATCATTTCTTGTAGGTGGATCAGGAAAGGCATCATGAAATAGTTAGGACCTTAATTTGGTCCTTGAAAATAGGGAAAAGATTTTAACAAGTCATAAAATTATAGGTTTTAAAGATTCAGAAGGGATTTCAAACCTTACCTGGTCCATTTCTCTTTGAGTTCATAATATATCCAGTTCTCATTTAGCCAGAAGGACAGTATTTAACAAGTGATAGTGACTAAGGCTGTGGTTTCATTGATATTAGTAACTCCCAGGTGAGGAAACTCCCTCTACCTATACAAGTTGTCACCATTATGCTTAGAACTTATACTCTATTGTAAGAATATGTTGCAAATATATGAACAAAAACAGAACACTGTGCAAAAGATTTTCAATAAAAGAAGAGCATTACATATAATTTTTAGGAGAAAGGCTTTTATTGATTTGTTTTGGCCTGATTTATTCTTTACAATTGACTTGAACATAGTATACACCAGTGAAATACTCTATTTTAATTTATGAATAGTGTAAAAATGAAACATATATAGAGCCATAGATTATGTAATATATTTTCATGGAATCACCATATTTCAAAGTTGCAAGAGACCCTAAAAATAGCTTAGTTCATGCCTCTTGTTTTATTTTAAATTTCTTTTTATGTTAATGGTCTATTGATTCATTTTATTTGTTACTCTCTACTCATTTCCCATCAACTTCCCCCCCCCGAATACTTCATGATTCATCAAAGAACTTCATGATTCATCAAAGAACAAACAAAAAAAATAAAACAAAAAAGTGGAAATATTTGATAGTTGTAGTATACCACCTCTCTACAGAGAAGAAGGTATATGTCGTCTTGAACACAAGCAAGGATCATTGCACTTAACCTCTATACTAATATCTTTTAGTATTGTCTTCTTTATGCTATTTTATTCATTGTGTATATTGTTCTCCTGGTTGTAGTGAATTCAATACATTTATTATTGCTTAAAGCTCAAAAATATTACATTAAATCTGTTTCCCCAGTCAAAGGGATCATATATTTCTTCTAGATTTTCCCTAATACCAAAAAAAAAAAAGTTGCGATTAAGAATTTGGTCTACAGTTTTTGACCTCAGGCAACTTGCCCAGGAATGAAAATGCTAAGTCAAAGTATATGGACAATTTAGTAACCTTTATCATATAATTTCAAATTGTTTTTTCAAAACAGAGCTTAGCCAAAAATGTTTTTAAGGTGTCTGTCTTCCCAAAATCACTCTAACATCAATTATCTCTGTCTTTAATTATTGCCAAGGTCATGGCTATGAGTTGAAACCTCTGAATAGTTTGTATTTGCATCACTGTTATTAATGATTTATATCATTTCATATGGTTGTTGGTAGTTTATATTTTTCCTTTTGAAAACTGTATTCTTTGATTACACATCTACTGGGGAATGGCTTTTAATCTCACCTAAAAGAACTAGCTGTTTAGTTTCCTATATATTTTATATATCAGATTTCTGTCAGAGATGTTCGATGTAAAGTTCTTACCCTTATAAAAAGCTTCTTCTCTTATTCTATTCTCTTATTCTGCATTGATTAATTTGTGCAAAAGTTTTTAAGTATGTAATCACAATTACATATTTTATCTTCTATAATCATCTCTATCCTTTGGTTATGAATTCTTCCCTATAGTTGTGAAAAGTGTCCCTTTGCAATATCCTCTTTTGGTTTTTTTTTTAATTATGTTTGCTACTTTTTGTAATTGGATCATTCATTCATTTGGAACTTTGTGTGATATATGATGTAAGATGCTAGTCCAAATCTATTTTCTACAAAACTGTTAGAATTTTCCCTGTGATCTGAGATACCCTGTTTACTTGCTTCTAAACTCCGCTTTTCTTGTTCCATGGATCTACTTTCCTTTTCTTTGTTTTGTAAACTAGTACCAAATAGTGTTGATAAATACTTCTTTATAAGAAAATTTGAGGTCTGTTAATGCTAATAATGCTAGGCACTAATAATTTCTATTTTTTTCATTTTTCCTTTTATGTTTTCTTCCTTCAAATATGTATAATTTTTGCCTAGTTATATAAAGTAACACTTTGGTGATTTGACTTCCATAGCACTAAATACATATTAATTTCAGTCACACAAGCATTTATGTCATATTGATATACCCCAGCCATGAACAATGATTATCTTTCCAATTATTTATATCTTTTTCTTTTCTTATTAAGAGGGCTGTGCACTTGTATTTTTGGAATTCCTATAGTATTTTTGTTGGTTAACTTGCCATTTTAAAGAATGAGTATCAGAATGGTAAAAGAACATACTGAAAAGCAGAAAGCTATGTAATGGCCAAACTAAGACCAAAAACCAAGTCTTCTGACTTGAAGTCCATTGTTCTTTCCACTCTCTGAGAAGAAGACAGAAAGAATGTTACGATAAAAAAAGTACTTAGGTTGCCATGACTAACCAGTCCTTGGAGTATTTGGACAGAGGTGGAAAAGTCACAAATTCTGGCATTCAATAGAAGTACAATTTCATTGTGAAGCGTGACAACAAAGCTGAATATTAACAATTAAGGTTGTAGTACATTCTTTTTGTATTAAATTCTTTTCTAGTGATTTTTTTGGAGAGTAAAAACCAACTTAATAGCTATCTTCTTAAGATGGTCCAACTGAGATACTAAGAAATAATCTCTTTGGCTATGGAATTTTAAGAACTCCATTTGATTTTTTTTTTCATTTGCCCAAAATAAGCTACTGGGTTCCTATACTTTAGTCCCACACAAAAGTGGTTGTCTTCCTTAATGAATATCATGTTGTTGTTGTTGTTGTTTTTGTTTTGTTTAGGCAGTTGGGGTTAAGTGACTTGCCCAGGGTCACACAGTTAGTAAGTGTCAAGTGTTTGGTCTGAGCCTGGATTTGAACTCAGGTCCTCCTGACTTCAAGGCCAATGCTCTATCCACTGAGCCACCTAGTGGCCCCATGTTGTTGTTTTTTAATATATGTTTTAAAGAGAGGAAATAGAATCATAGAATGTTAAAGTTGGAAGAGGCTGGCAGTATTCTAGCTAAATACTCTGAATTTATAACTAAAGAAGCTCCAAAGAGGAAAGTGACTTAGCCAAACTGCCCTAACAGATCTCTAGTTAAAACTTAAGTATCATGACTCCCAATCTAGGACATTTCCATATACCATCCCAATCTAGGACAATTCCCATTCCATGACATGGAAACTAAGAAGACTGGATATAGTCATTGTGTTTTTCATTTTACTTTCTCCACAACCTTAAATTTGGAATATTTTTTTAAGATTAATTTTCTTGCTTAATTTTCACAAGTTTCTAGTATGAATCATAGCATAGTTAGCCACAGATCATTACTAATTTTGCAGATTTAGGAACACTTACTCAGAAAGAAGGGAATATGTGGTCTAACCTCATTAGCACAGTAAAATATAACTTAACAATGTTTAAAAGTAGATAAAAAATAAAAATAAAAAAGACAAATTGAACTGATCATAATTTTTCAACCATATATATGCTTGCATGTCATACAGTTGAATAATCAGTCATGTTCTCTATCTCTTTAAAATGTAGTCTTTAACTTTTTTAAAAAAGTTAAACATGCATTTCCAATTAAAATGACTGGCTTAGAATGGAACAGAATTTAGAATCTGATTATGATTAAACCATCTTTTTTTCTACACAGTATGAGAAAGGTTTCTCTTTATCATTTAATAGTAATAAACATTCAAATGGATCTATAATCTCCAAGATGTGTGTGTGTGTGTGTGTGTGTGTGTGTGTGTGTGTATTTCCCCTTGAACAATGCAGATCCCATCCATGCCTGTCCATCCTGTATTGCTGTCATCTATATCCTCCCTAAAGGCTACCCAATGTTCTGGGGAATTTATTTTCCCTTGACACCCTACCAACTAAATATGGTGCCAACTGAAAATGTGGGCTATCTATTGACTATACTGGCTGCCCTTTACTCCTGTCATAAAACCTGCAAACCACAATTCCTCTCTTTTTTTATTATTTTGCTCAAACATTTTTTTTTAAATAGCATCCCTGGGGTCAATTCTTTGTGATTGCTTGTATGCTATATATAGCTCTCCATGGGTTCCTTTGGTTGATCTCTGATAGCAATTCTTCAGAGACCATAATGTTCCATGACTCAAAGTTATACCATACTGGGAAAAGTGGCCGGACTGGGTCAAGTATACACAGTGAAAACTCATGCAGGAGGTGACACAGTTTTGAGGGCATTGAGGGATAGATTTTCAAGGTATCTAGTGGAAAGGAAAATTCCAAATAGTGGTGAGAAGAAAAATATCAGACATTCCTATTTATTACCTTTAAAAGATGACCAAGAGAATATCAATGACCACTGCTCTCATGTTTAAACACATACATACATTTTACAAAAACTATTTGCACACATTAATAACACCTTTTATGTCAGCAATAAGAGGAAACAATCAGGATTTTGTAAATAATATTCCATAAGAGTCCATATTTTTTAGTAGACAGGGAATTGAAAGATAAATGAAAGGGATAAAAGACCCCATTGTGTTCACTCTTTGATGATCAATTTAAAAAAAAATCTTTTGATTTCATTGGAAGAGCCACCTAAAAATGTTCTCCTTCACCAAATAAGGTGTTTCCTATGCACTGTCAAAATTAAATGATATTCCTTGGAAGATAAAATATGAGAGTTAACCTTATTTGACAAGCTGTAATGATTAATAGAAAACAACATATATAATAACTGGGAAATTTGTGTTCACTAAAAATAGTCCTCTCTGCCTTAGGGGTCAAGCATAGAATCCAAGTTGAGGAGGGATTCCTTGTAGATGGTGATGTCCTCCAAATGCTTGCTTTTGTGGATGATACTGTGCTATTTATTTCATTATTTATCTCATTCCAGGAGCATTGCAGAGCATTCTAAATAAGATTCCTAATCATTCTAAAGAATTTGGTTTAACTATCCAAACAGGAAAAACAAAGTACTTGAAGAGTATTCATTGTCCAGATTATGATATACATTGGAACTTAAATAATCTTTAAAAAGTGATATTTTAGGTTTTCTTTACTAAAAATTAAATCTTTGAACCTTGTATACAATCTTTTTTTTTTTGGCAATTGGGGTTAAGTGACTTTCTCAGGGTCACACAGCTACTAAATGTCAAGTGTTTGGTCTGAAGTCAGATTTGAACTCAGGCCCTCCTGACTTCAGAGCCGGTGCTCTATCCACTGCACCACCTAGCTGCCCCCATGTATTCAATCTTGTAATGGCTATGACCGAGATCTTGTGCAGAGAACAATATTTTTTTTCATACATAGCCTGATTCTTATCAGTCTTTAGGCAATCCTTGTTGACTGGCCCATGAACCTCCTTGATTATGAGTTATGTTATGTCAAGGGGTAAATGCAACTAGATACTATTTCTCAGTAATGGTTATTAGTCACATCCAAACTTGAAATGATAGTGTAATTGTTAAATCTAACTGCTGTTATGGTCCTAAAAAGTACCTGTTATTGTATAGGTAAAAATTCTTGACAAAAATACAAATATAGCTATTGATTCCCGATTTTAGGAACTCCTTTAGTGTCAGTGATCTGTTATTATGGCAGAATTAAGATATAATGTCTAAATCAAGGGAGATAAAGTCCTTTCCCCTATTTCATTGCCAAACATCATCCTTTAAGAGGCACAATGCAAAATTCATAGGAGGTGAGAGGAGTAGATGCCATCCCATAGCAATATAAGATCTTTGATTAAGTCTGTAGCCCAGAAAACCTAGAATGTAATCACAAAATAATTCACCTTTTTGTGATGTGAAACTATTTCTCTAAGTTAATCAGAAGGGAAAATGTCATTGGCTGATGGGAGATGGAAATCTGTGTCTATCTCAAAGATTCAGTGCTTCTAATTTATGTATTTAGTGTTAAAATTTTAGAATCTATGTTTTATGATCATTGTTGTACTTAAAAGGCTACACACAATAGCAAACTGAGACCTTTCATTTCATTGATTTAGAACTAGAGATGTCATGGTTCTTCTAGTCCAACCTTCTTATCAAGAAACTGAAACCAGAGAGATTAAGTGACACCAAAGACTGTGTTTTCCCCTTTCAGTTTATATCTCCAGCACTTAGCACCTCATAACTTATTAAAGGCTACTTGATTGACTGATTGCCTAGGGCCACATAGGTAGTAAATGGATGAATTAGGCATAGTATCTAGCCCTATGACTCCAAATCCAGCTTTGTTATTGTTAATTCCTCATTCTACCATGAGGATGAATTATCCATATGTGAAAGAAATGCAAAATGTTAACCTCTACAGCTGTCAATAGTGTAACTGAATCCCAAAGATCACATTGTGGGCTTCTTGGTTTTTCACAAACCTAAGCTCCATTTGTTATCTCCTCTTCATCAAAAGGATTCTCTCCACAAGAATCTGTGAGGGTTTCATTTGGGATTAGGTAAGTGATAACATATTTTGTAATGACCCTAAAACTTAATTGGGACACTTATTAAATGATTACTACTCTGATTTTATAATATTCTAGCAGACATGTTGAGTGATTTAAGAAAGATTAAGGTGTTGTGTTTTTTTTTTCTCCACACTAACCTTTTTAAGATCTAGGAGTAGGCATTTTCATGAAAAGTCCATTAAGTGTTATTTGTTTTTATTGATTTTCCCCTGTAAAAATCTTACTGTGTTCTAAATCAAAAGGCAAATAAGAAATAGAGGCTTGGGTATCTTACCTTTCAGCTTTTCTGAAAATTAGTGAAGAACTGTACTCAAAATAAGCTTTCTTGATAATGATGGGTTTGATTTTTACATTTATATTTAAATTTAAAGGTGAATGTTAATCCATGAGTTACCAGGAATACAAAGAAGAAAATAATTTATCAGTATAAGAGTAATCTTAAGGTTGGAAGGATTTGCGCTCAGAACTTACATATTTTATTTTGGATTTATACATTTGAAACAAATATGACTTTAGCTCATATAATAGAGCTAACTGGTTAACATACACGTTAGATTTTTGTCCAGTCATAGGAAATTTGGTGCTACAAAATATTTATAGTAGTTACTTGGATACTTGATAGATCTGTCATATAATCAATATGCATGGCATCTCAACCCAGCCATGCCTTCTCATCCTCTACAACTATTTTCCATGTCTTCCTATAAATCCTCCACATGGAGTCCACCCTGCCATCTGGAAACCTTCTTCTAATTCTCTTCACATTGTGTGGATACTAGAGATAAGGGCTGCCTATTGAATACTGAGTCCAGTTTCTTACCTTTTAATTTATTTGTATTTTTTAAAAAAAGTTTTTCTAGGGGGCTGCTAGGTGGGGCAGTGGATAGAATACCGGCCCTGGAGTCAGGAGGACCTGAGTTCAAATCTGGCCTCAGACACATAACACTCACTAGCTGTGTGGCCCTGGGTAAGTCACTTACCCCCAATTGCCCTCACTAAAAATGAAATAAAATAAAATAAAATAAAAAGTTTTTCTATCTCTATACTTGCAATCAGCTGTCACTTCCTGGTACATGCCTTCAACAATAGCCTTCCAATTGGTTGTTTTTGATTCCTTGTGAGCCAGGAAACCAGTTAGCTAAGGTTGTTAAAAGCATATCTAAAATCAGAGTAAATAATCTCTGAGTGGCACTTATAATTTAAGTGTTTGAGCTTTGGTTGATGGACTTAGAGAGTAAAAGCAGAGTTATCAGACAAGCAGTTCACAGGCTGCAGGGACCAGCAATACTATGGTGTGCAGGCCAAACCAGATTAAAATGTAATTGGGAAATATTTAATAAAATGAAAAAATATACAATGAAACATAGTTTATGTTACATTTTAAAACTAAGTCAATATACCTACAGACATGCTTATATATGGGTTAGCAACCCCTCATTTGACACCATTGTTTGACACCATTGGTCTAAAAGACATTTGACTTAGAGTCACAAGACCAAGTCAATCAGTAATCTACTAGCCATGTAACTTTAGTATATTATCTGAGTTGTCTGAACTTCAATTTTTTCATCTATAAAACTGGAGTCATAGAATCATAGGATTTTTGAGCTGGAAGAAACTGGAGAGGTCATCCAGTCCAACTCTCCTCTTTACCTTACTCTTCTAATTTTATAGTTAAGGAAATAGAGGAAAGATGATTTGCCCACATTCACACAGGAATTTAGTATGAGAGGCAGGATTTAAACTCAGGTCTCCATATCTCAAATTCAGTGTTTTGCTACAACACTACTCACACCATTAATACTATGGACTTTACAAGGTTCTTGTGAGGAAACTGTTTTGTTCATGACAAAGTACAATATGAACATGAACATAAGCAGCATGAACATGAACACACACATCTCCTTTGGCTGCTCAGGTACTCTTTTTTGCTTATTTCACTCCAACTGGACAAAAACTTATAAAGTGTGTACTGAGTGCAAAGCACCATATGGTAAATATTACAAACTTTGCTCTTGTGGAGTTTATGATTTTTAAAGTATGTCATTATCTAGATAGCTGAGATTGATGGATAAATGACTTCTGAGAAATGAAGTACACCTGGATCCCAACTACTGTGAATAAAGAACTCCCTGAAGTGGTGAAATTACTTAAAGTTATAATGACGTAAAATATGTTAATTGGTTCCAGCCCAATGAAAACACGCAATGTGAATTTGTATAGTGTTACCACTTCATGGGATTTGCTATTTGCACTAAATAGCACCTAGCTTATATATTAACTTTCCAAACACTAAATGTGTACTTAGCTGATAATGGCTATTACTGGTTTGCTTATTTGTTGTAAGGTAGAATTTTGAACAACATTTCAGTCTAGGTGAGTATGGGGGTAGGTAAGAACAATATCATCAAGAGAAAAACATCAATACTTGTTTTACGTTACATTGGAATTCAAATAGAAAACATTTTCCCCAGATAGTATTAATATACTTGTTCATAGGACTCAACAGTGAGTGAGTTTGTAGCCATTCATCTCCATAAAGGCAATTTTTTGTTTATTTGTTTGTCATCTGTTTTAATCAGCAGAGAAAACCTTAGTAAGCTCTATCAAAATGGTTTTTTTGGGGGGGGGCAGCTTGGTGGCACAGTGAATAGAGCACCGGCCCTGGATTTAGGAGGACCTTAGTTCAAATCAGACCTTAGACATATAACACTTACTAGCTGTGTGACCTTGGGCAAGTCACCTAACCTCATTGCCCAGTCAAAAAAAAAATGGTTTCAGGCTTCACAATGCTTTCAGCCTGGCTATATGTAGTTCCTTTCAAATGTGTAACTCTTTATACTTGAAGACCAAAGTACTACTTTTTGTTTTTAACTTCTTACGCTGCTTAGTACAGAACTTCATGACTAAAGCAGGGTTTTGGTACCAGTAAAATGATGATTAGAAAGGTATGAAAATCAATCAACTATACTCTAAATACAACAAAATTACTGTCTTAGGTTCCCCACCCTGAAACTAATCCTGGTTTTAGTATAATTAGTCTGGTTTAGCGGTCAATTAGTCAATCAGTGAATTAAATTAGACAAATATTAAGTATCTGATTCATGTAAGAGTCTCTGCTAAGCTCTGGAGATACCACACAAAAACAGTACCTGCCTTCAAGAAACTTAGTTTTACTGAAGGCATATAAAATGTACACAGATGAGTAAATGCAAAGTAATGTGAAGAGAGAAATAACATGAAAGACCAGAGTGATCTTGGGAAGACTTTGTGGCCTTAGGTAAATACAATATCAATAGAAAGGAATTTGAAAGTCTTTTTTCCATTTTTGCCTCTAAATGTATTTATCTCATATGAGTCTAAAACATTTTATGAAAAAATATTTAGGAGTACCGTTCTATTACCTGCTGTGAGTCTGAAATAGAGAGACAGACAGATTTCTCAGTGAGACCCCACACATTTGCACAATTTTCCCACCTGCTGGCAAAAATGAAGGGAAAAGTAAATTTTAATTCAAGTAAAAATATTCATTTCAACATGATAACATGTTAAAAGTTCTCCTAGTTCTTCTGTAATCATCTAGTTTTTTCCCTTGAGTTTTTTTTCTACTTGGAGAAAGAATGTTAATGTAGAAAAATGTCAGTCACTCAAACCAAATGAGAGTATGAATGGAAAATTCATCACTAGTTATACTAAAGCACATGTTCAATGAAAATTAACTGCAGAAATATTAATAATGATTGACCAGAGGAAAACCTTAGAAATTCAGATATTGAAGTTGGAGAAGGAAGATAGTAGTTGGGGAAGAGGTAAATAAGAGGAAGAAAAATTGAAGAAAACATATAGATTATATATGTAATATATAGAGATTATAACTGGAGATTCTCAAGTATGAAATAGAGCATGGGGAAAACTTGAGAGATCAAAAGAATTGTAGTATGTTTGTTTCATCAGGAAGGAACCTTAAGGATCATAAAGGCCCAACATCTCATTTTGCAGAAGAGGAAAAAGAAGCCCAGAAAAAGAAAAAAAAAAAAAACTTGTTCCAAGTCACACAAATAGATAATGATAGAGCCAGTACTAGAGTCCAGGTTCCTGGATGCTCAGATCAATTCTCAAAGAATCTTATCCCCCACCCTTCAAGGTCATTAATCACATTAATTTAGAAATGAGGTATACTAATGGTGTTCATTTCTATTGCCTCCTTAGAATTACAACCACAGCTGCTTGCATGATGGACCTGCGCAGATATCCTCTGGATGAACAGAACTGCACCCTGGAGATTGAGAGTTGTAAGTACTTCACCGAATCCACTGAGCAGATGATCAGTATGGTTTTGATCTGAATTTATATAAAGGCTGAAATATTTTTTCAGTTTTATTTTATGAAGATATTGACTTGCTTCAAGGGCATGTTAAAACTGCAGTTTGCCAGGTCACTGTGTTTTTGGTGCACTGTGGTGCACTTAATTCCATATCTGGTAAAATATGTATTAATGCCCTTCCCCTAACTCCAACCCTTTTTTGTTCCTTCTCCAAGTTTTACCAACAGTGATGTTTTGGGTGAACAATTGCACTGGGGAAAGAAGGTACTCATTGCCCATACTATAAAATATGTATGGATTTGTATGGCGTGTTCATGGAGGATTACCACCTCTAGTATGGGGGCTTACCTTTTTCAGGGTTTCTCATCCACCTTTGGTGTCCACCTGCCATCCAACTCTCACCTGTGGCTTTACAAAGCTGTAGCATGTGCAGTGGCCACACCTCAGTGAGGTAAACCACCTTGGCAGATGGGTTAAAACTGGTTGACAGTAACCAACAGATCTCAACCACATGGGAGAGTCAGGGAGATGTCTACCCCAAGCATGTGAAGAATTCCCATGGTGAAATGGGCACATGAGAACAACTCATCCGCCATGAAGGGCATCTGAAGCAGGCACTGTGAAGTGCGTAGAGGTTGGTCAGACATCAAAGACACCAAGTTCATCCACTACATCTCAAGCCATTTCCAAACATCTTGACTTTTGTCTTGCTACTGGACTTTGTTGATGCTAGAAGAGAGAGTGAGGCTGATGACTTTGTGCAACTCTGCCTCACTTAGATCCAATTCAAGCATAAGTCAAGACATCACCCCGCGGTGTCATTAATCCGCCTTGAAAACGAAGGACAAACAACAATTATAAAATACTCAGGGCCCAAAGTTGCCTAACCATGCCAAGATTTGAGAGCTATGGGCAGGGTTGAATGGTAGTGAAGGGTTCTTGGCATACAAAGGACCTAGATAGTTTGCTTGGGATTTTAAGGATATCCAAAGATGGGGTGGAGAGGTAGGGATGGCATGAGATTCTAATACCAGTTAAGACCCAACATGGCCCTAATTGTCCTGATAGATATTCATCCAGGTGGCTTAGTAATTTATAGAATGTGAATTAGGAGAATTTCTTTTGAGCTTTTATTTGGTATTTTATTTTTTTCCCCAGTTACATGTAAAAAACAATTTTTAACATTTGTTTTTAAAACTTTGAGTTCCAAATTCTCTCCCTTCCTCCCTCCCCAAACCCCTCATTGAGAAAGCAAGTAATTTGATATAGGTTATATATGTGTAGTCATGCAAAACACTTCCATAATAGTTATGTTGTAAAGACTAACTATATTTACCTTCATCCTATCCTGCTCCCCCATTTATTCTATTCTCTCCTTTCACCCTGTCCCTCCTCAAAAGTGTTTGGTTCTGATTACCCCCTCCCTCAACCTGCCTTCCCTTCTATAACCCCTCTTACCTTCTACTTTCCTGTAGGGTAAGATATATTTCAACACCCAATTGAGTGTGTGTGTTGTTACCTCTTTAAGCCAATTCTGATGAGAGTAAGGTTCACGCATTCCCTCTCACCTCCTCCCTCCACTATAAAAATTTTTTCTTGCCTCTTTTATGTGAGATAATTTACCTAATTCTACCTCTCCTTTTCTCTTTCTCCCAAAATATTCCTCTCTCACTGCTTAATTTTATTTTTAAATATCATTCCTTCATATTCAAGTCACACCTGTGCCCTCTGTCTATATATAAATTCTTTTTAACTACCCTAATAATGAGAAAGGTCTTATGAGTTACAAATATCATCCTTCTATGTAGGAATGTAAACAGTTTAACTTTAATAAGTCCCTTATAATTTCTCTTTCCTATTTACCTTTTCCTCCTTCTCTTGAGTCTTGTATTTGAAAGTCACATGTTCTACTTAGCTCTGGTCTTTTCTCAAGAATGCATAAAATTCTTCTATCTCATTGAATATCATTTTTTCCTCCTATACATTATACTCATCTTTTCTGGTTAGGTGATTCTTGGTTTTAATCTTAGCTCCTTTGACCTCCAGAATATCATATTCCAAGCCCTCCAATCCTTTAATGTAGAAGCTGCTAAATCTTGTGCTATCCTGATTGTGGTTCCATAATACTTGAATTGTTTCCTTCTGGCTGCTTGCAATATTTTCTCCTTGACCTGGGAACTCTGGAATCTGGCTATAATATTCTAAGAGTTTTGCTTTTGGAATCTCTTTCAGGAGGTGATCAGTGGATTCTTTCAATGACTATTTTATCCTCTGGCTCTATAATATCAGAGAAATTTTCCTTGATAATTTCTTGAAAGATGGTCTCTAGGCTCTTTTTTTTTTTAATCATGGCTTTCGGGTAATCCAATAATTTTAAGTTATTTCTCCTTAATCTATTTTCCAGGTCAGTTGTTTTTCCAATGAGATATTTCACATTGTCTTCTATTTTTTTATTCTTTTGATTTTGTTTTACAATTTCTTGATTTCTTATAAAGTCACTAGCTTCCATTTGCTCCATTCTAATTTTTAAAGAAATTTTTTTCTTCAGTGAGCTTTTAGACTTCCTTTTCCATTTGGCCAATTCTGCTTATTAAGGTATTCTTCTCATTGACTTTTTGGATCTCTTGTGCTATTTAGTCTAGTCTATTTTTTAGGGTATTATTTTCTTCAGTATTTTTTGAGTCTCCTTTACCAAGCTGTTGACTCATTTTTCATGTTTTTCTTGCATCACTTTCATTTCTCTTCCCAATTTTTTCTTTACTTCTCTTACTTGATTTTCAAAATGACCTGAGACCAATTCATATTTTTCTTGGAGGCTTTGGATGTAGGAGCTTGGACTTTGTTGTCTTCTTCTGAGTGTATGTTTTGATCTTCTTTGTCACCAAAGTAAGTTTCTATAGTCAGTTTTTTTCCCATTATTTGCTCATTTTCCCAGACTATTACTTGACTTTTTAACTCTTTTTTAAGGTAGGGCTCTACTTCCAGTGTGGAGGACAAACCGTTCCAAGCTTCAGGGGTTTTGTGCAGCTGTTTTCAGAGATACTTCTAGGGACTTGCAAGTTTTCAGTTCTTCCAAGGTGATATGATCTAAGGAGAGGTGTTTACTCCTCTTCTGGCCTGTGCTCTTGTCTGTGAGTGACTATATGCACTCTTTCCTACCTTGAAACTGTGAGGAGGGTTCCCTCTCTACTGCTGCCACAAGCTCTGCTATGTGAGTGTTCCTCCTCACACCAGGACTGCCACCCAAGACTGTGACCCAGATCCAAGGATGAACAAAGCAACAGAATCCTGCTCAGTGCCAGCAAAGAGATCCCTGTAATCTCCCTCTGATCCCCTTACCATCTGTGGACAGCTGCTGCCACTGCTGCTGCTGATTCTGTCACTCCCAAGGCTTGCTCCTGGTTTCCTGGGGCTGGGGCTGGGGTTGTGCTGGCACAGCCTGTGCTAGACTGCATTCCTCTCTCAGCCTGGTGCAACAAACATTTCCTGTTGACCTTCCACATTGTCTTGGGCAGGAAATTTGTTTTGCTCTGTCTTTTTGTGGGTTCTGCTGCTCTAGAATTTGTTTAGAATAATTTTTAAATGTATTCAGAGGGGTTTGGAGGAGAACTTAGGTGAGTTCCTGCCTTTACTCTGCCATCTTGGCTCTGCTTCTATTTTGAGTTTTGATGGTCAGTTTATGATGTTTAATATATCACTCATATGTCTATCTGAAGGGTAAGATGGCTCTTTTTATTCTCTACCCTACTCCTGAGGTGATTTGTTTTCAGTCAATTATGTTCATAGTCTATAAACTTTTGTTTTGTCACAGATATATCAGTCATCTATGTAGTAGGTACAGTTTGCTAATTTTTAGATACTAATTTAGTTATTCAAATTCATATCAAAAGTCAGGTTTTTAAATGGTTAGATCAAATATGGCAAGATGTCTTTTCAAGTCTACTTATATTGTGAATTCCCTGAATCATTATGATACCTCCTCTTACCAAATAATTGGTAGGTGATAGTTTCATATAAAGCACTCTCTCTGTTGTGAGCCATCAGACTTTACAGTCAAGATTCTATCAGAAGTTATATAAGGAGTATTGCTTAATTATAAGAGATAACTCATCATATGTATCTATATCTTGATAATCATTTTAAATACAAATCATGTTAAAGACATTTGTATTTTCTTAAGAACACTGTAAAAGTATAAGAATATTTTCATCAAATTGTTCTTTTAGGAAGAGATATAGTTTGAGAACGTTGATTAAAACACACAATTAGAAATCAAATTTCTCAAAAATTGGTATACCTTTTATCCTTTTTAAAGAAAAACTCCATAAGAGTACTTCAATGCCCAAAATACCAACATCCTGCTCAGAAAAATGCTTTACACACAGTTAATCAGCAAGCATCTGTAAAGTGCCCACTGTGTGTGAAGCACTGTGATATCTATGTAGATAGAACTATATCTAGATATCTATACAGACATAGATGATAGATACACAGGCATATATATGCAGATAGAGAGATAGATAGATATGTGTGTACCTTTTGCTGTATTCTTTGTTAGAGCTCCTTGAAAGTAGTCATTTTTTTTTTCATTCTTTGACTTTATAATCCCAGCACATCATGTAATGCCTGGCACATAGTGGGCAATTAACAGATACTTGTTGATTGATTGAATGGAAAGCATTGTTCTGAGCAGAAGTTTGTCATTTTTTTTTTTTTGGCATTGAAGTAACCTTATGGAGTTTTTCTTTAAATAGTACAGAATATATGCACATTTTTGAGTTTGATTTCTGATTGTCTGTTCAAATCAGTATTTTCATATTGTATCACTCTTCCCCATAGAACAACTTAATGAAAATATTCTATATACTTTTACAGTGTTTCTAAGAAATTCCAAATATCTTTAGCATGACTTGGTCTTTTCTCAACATATAGTTACAAGACAAACTTCAATATAATGAATCTCAAGGGACCACCCAAATTTTTTGGCTGGACTATAATATAACTGTTTTAATTTGAAAAAATATCCTATTGTCAAGAATTTAGAAATCTTTTTTGTTATTTGAGGAATTTTGTTGGAATGCTATTAACTTGTATTTAAATGATAATGATAATAACTGTAATATATTCTCATTTTCTGTTTTCCTATTTCAACGCAAGCTTCTGAGGTGGGTAAAGCAGATGTTGTTACCCCAGTTTTGCAAATTATACAGGTGAGGACAGGAGAACCTGTGATTTGCTAGAGGTCACATAACTAGTTAATGAAGAGACAGGTGAGCCTAGATAACACAGATTTCCTGACATTTAATGTTATGTCCCCTTTATCTTAGAGTCTAGTAGTTTGAGGATCATGGATTTTTTTTTGAGCTGGAAGGAATCTTAGAGGTTATAGAGTCCAACCCCCTCATGTCCCAGAGGAGAAAACTGAGACTGAGAGGTGAAATTACTTTTTAGGGTCACACAGTCTTAAGTGTCTCTGGCATGATTTAAACTCAGATCTTCCTGACTCCAAGTCCATGCTCCATTCCATTACACTCCACTGCCCACTCTCAGAGTATATCTACATGCTGAGATTTATAAAGTCAGAATAATTTTTATGAAAATATTTCTTTGTTATATTTTGTTACTGTTTTTCAGTTGTTTTAGTTGTGTCTGACTCTGTGACCCCATTTGGGATTTTCTTGGCAAAGATACTGGAATCGTTTGCCATTTCCTTCTCTCAGTCATTTTACAAATGAGGAAACTGAAGCAAAGAGAGTAAAGTGGCTTACCAAGGGTCACATAGCTTAAGTCAGATTTGAACTCAGGAAGAGGTGTCTTCTTGATTACAGGCCCAGTGCTCCATCCACTGTTCCACCCAGCTGCCCTATTATATTTGTTAGAATGGATTTTCCCTCCTCAATGTTCCATATTTTGTGATAACATTTGTTTTCTGCAGCTACATAAATGTTTGTTGAAAGAGTAAATGAATGAATGAATGATTGATTGAAATACTACTGTCCTAAGGGCTCATGTCAGATAAAGGTGGTCTCATATTGAACTATTCCTGTCCATTCAGTAACTAAACTCCATTGTATGGAGCACAAGATAGACAAGTGCACCCACTTCCATTTGTTTAATTCCACATTTCACTAAACAATGTGGTTGTTTAGTTCTTATAAAACTAGGATATGTGAGAAAATACACATTTCTTTCAGTAGGTGAGTTCTTGTTCTTTACAAACATATTTCTGGCTAAGTCTGTGTCTGGTGTAGTTATTTATCCCTAGCTATGGCATCAACAATTAAGAAGAGATAAAAATAAATCACAAAATGAAAACAAAGCCAAAGTACTTTGTCAACCTTAAAGCACTGTGTGAATGTCAACTCTCATTTTATTATTATAAACACAGATGTATCAATACATATTTAATTCTAAAAGCCCAGTTTTGCTGTGTTATAATAAAAAAAATTAACAAACATGGTATAGATATATAATGTCAGAAGAACTCTATTCAATACAGCAATTGTATATACTACCTATGTGACCTTGGGCAAATAAACTTTACCTTTCTTGTTTTTAGTTTTCTCATCTCTAAACTTAGAGTGTTAGTTAGTCTCTTCACACTCTAAAACCTGTGATTTGCTAGAGCGAGGTACTAGGTAAATAAAAGAATCTCTGTTCCAGGAAGTGAGGGGATAGTTTCTCAGGAGTCCCCAGTGGAGGTGACACAGAAAGCTGTGTCTAGCCTGATAAAATTACCAGACATTATAAAGGGAGGAAGAGGGAAGATAAAACATGGCTTCCCATAATGGAGAATCCTGACCTAGAAAACAATTCTATCTTCAAGCAGTTTGCATAAGCAATAAGAAATACAATGCAGAATGGAACCTCTGCCCATTGCCAGCTCTGAGAATGCCTCTTATATCGCTAACTTCAAGGCCAAGATGTTATGAAAGTTTTAACTTAACTAAAGTAGGAAATTCAAGGGCTAACTTAACATTGAACAGATTTTTAGACAATCTAAAAGGCAGGTACCATCAAAAACATCCACTGGATTTTTGGGGGGGTATATATATGTATATGTGTATCTATGTATGATATATGATATACCTATGTATGATACATGATATACCTATATAGACATAGATACACACAGATGGACACACGTGTGTGGATATGGATGTTTTCGCTAGTCCCTGATATATAGATTATTCATCTATCAACAAAAAATATCCAGTGGATTCACACACACACACACACACACACACACACACACACACAATCATTTCCCCACAGCACTTAGAAAAAGGTATTACCTTAGTAGCAATTCAGTCAACATTGTGCCAAATTAATTTTTGTTTTTATTTTTGGTGAGGCAATGGGGGGTCAAGTGACTTGCCCAGGGTCACACAGCTAGTTAAGTGTCAAGTGTCTGAGGCCAGAATTGAACTCAGGTCCTCCTGACTCCAAGTCTGGAGCTCTATGCAATGCACCACCTAGCTGCCCCCCAAATTAAATTTCTTAAGAATGTTTGCTGCCGTTGTTATGGTCCAATTAGAAAATTCAGTATTCAAAAATTAAGATATCTTTTATAAAAATCTTGTTGCCCTGTAAAATCAATGGATACCAGGTAACTCTGGCATGCAAAATAATGTTCTTTGAGGCATTTTAGTATTTCTCACTTCAACTGTAAAATATTTTATTATTATTTTTCCCCTCTTTGTTCTCTTCACTTGAACAGACAATATAATGCATCATAATGATGGAGAGTGTCAAATGCCGTTCTCTTTTTTCCTTGATGTATAATGTAATTGATGTTCACTCATATTTAACCTAATATTAAAATTTTGATTTTACTTATAAAAATCATTGTTACTTGAGAACGAAGCATGGTAGCTCAGTTGATGGTTTCTATATTTCTTATGGCTGTGTTCCTCCAAACTTTATTTGGAGATTAAGAGGTGAATAAGTAATAGAAATAATTATAGTAGCTCTCATTTACACATTACTTTGAAGGTTATAAGTTCCTCTCACAATAGCTGGAACCAATACTATCCAGATTTTACACATGAAGAAACTGAGCTCTTGAGAGCTGATTGAATGGCTAATAAGCAGTTATAGGACAGGGACTCAAGCTCAGGTCTGCTGACTCTAAGTCTAGTGCTTTTTCCACTCCCTTACTCTGTCTCACATTTATCTATGGATCTCATAAGCACTATCTTCATAGGTAATAATAAAACATCAGAGGCATTTTGACACTATAGAGACAAATCGGGCCCCAGGATCAGGAAGACCTGAATTCAAACCCTGGCTATGATACACATTGGCTATGTTAGCCTGATAAGTCACTTACCCTTTCAGTACTACAGACAATTCTTTAAGAATAAAAGTTGCAGGTCAAGTACCATCCTAGTGATCTAGATTACTTCCTTCAAGTCTCAACTAAAATTCCACTTTCTTCAAGAAGCTTTTCCCACCCCTACCCTCTTAAGGGTAGTGCCTTCCCTTTGTAATTATGTGCAGTTTATCCTGTCTATATCTTGTTTATACATATTGGTTTGCATAGTGTCTCACCCATGAGATTGTGAGATCCTTGAGAACCAGGACTGGTTTTGTCTTTGTGTGTATTTTCAGAGCTTAGCACAGTGCCTGCACACATAGTAGGTGTTTGATAAACACTTGTTGAAGTTCCAATGAAACAACAGTTCTTTTTTTTAAAGCCCTACACACATGCACACACACTCACATACTCACATACACATACACACAGAACCCCTCCAAAAAAAAAAAAACATTAACATCAGGCCTTTAGGATATGATCATCTTAAATAGTTAATTTTAAGGAATACTAAGAATTTCCCAGTCATAAGCAAATAGAAAAAAAATAAATGGATAGATGAATAAATAGATACATAAATAAAGCTTCCCCATTGATTAATGCCAGAAATTTGAGCATTAATGATTATGTTTAATTTCAGTTATTCTTACTTAAGTACTTCTCTTAGTATATCACAGTGCTTCTAGGAGAGGCCTTAAAGTGAATCAGTTTATGAGGAAGCTCCTTTACCTGAATGTCAGGAAAGATGAAAAATCCCATCTTAGTGTTATAGATAGAACTGGCAGGAACCTTAAAGGACATTATGTCAACTGCCCCCAATCCCCATGAGGAAACTGAGACACTAGGAATAGGTAAGAGACTGAGACAGGATTTGAAGCCAGGTATTTTTAATTCCAAGTCCAGAAATCTATCTACACAAAGGAAAGAACTGGAAAGATGGGAGTTTTGCAGGGAGTGAAAGGGATCTGAGCTTATCAAATACACACAAATAGTAGTAGGAAAGGAATATGATTTCCAAGAAGTGTTAGAGAAGTAGAAAATCTTACCAGAGTTAAATGGGGAATTGAAAAGCTTATATTGGTCCAAGTCTGAAAAATTACTTTTTTTCAATTCAGGGAGTTTAATTGAAAAAATGCAAAGGAAAATAAATTTCTAGAATATTTCAAATCATTTGACTTAAAGCCAGGCAGCCTCACCCATTTGCCTTGAGGTCACAACCACTCAGTTGGATTTTAATATGGTTATACATTTAAAATTCTCTAGAAAACTATTAGCCAATTGGGAGGTTGCTGACTTAGCTGTTTGAACAAAAGACAATAAATATACTGAAGACTATGTCTGAAAATAGTTCATTTAATCAGATTTTATTGTGAAAGGTATTGTAGGAGATATAAAGATAATTGAGGTAGTCAACCTACCTTCAAGAAAGATTTTAATCTGAGAAAAATTCAAAAAAGTTAAAACAACTTCTAAATTAAGAGTATTTTTTCCTTTTCTTCACTCAAAAAATATTCTAATTAAGTCAAGCATTGCAGGAACATGGTGGGGCAGAATGAACATCACTGTGGGGGAAAATGTTAGAGCTTATATATAAACTATTTCCCTGGGAAGTATTAATATTGTTCTTATTCTAGCTCAGAGATAGCTCTGTTGTTGGTCTTAAAGATCCACAATGGATTTTTATCAGCAGGAAGCATGAGGACAAACTCTGTAGCAGCAATTAAAAGGAATCTATTACTTTTTTTCTGTCTTTTGTAAAATGGTTGATTCTGAGTCGGAAATAGGATTCTTCCATTCCTGCCTATTTCTATATACAAACATTTTTCTAATGGTGCTATTCAGTTCAACAAACTCATTCCAGTAGGCAAGTTCCTTTACTTCCCTGGACGTTTGCTCTTCTGTAAAAATGGGAACTGGGCCTACGTGATATAATGCAGAGATCATAATAGATTTGGACTCAGAGAATCTAATTTCCATTATCAGCTCTGCTGCTTACTTCCTATGTGACATGAGTAAGTCATATAACCTTCCTCAATTTCCTCATCTGTAAACAAAAATAGCAGAATTCAGATGTAAAATGAAAGTTCTTTATCTATAAATCCACTTTAATGATGTGGATATTGTTTGGTAATAGCAGCAATGCATTTATAAAAGAAATTCATTCACAGTTTGATATAACATGTAAGCTGGCCAAGGAATTCAGTTGTCATCTGCAATCAGTCTAAAGGCTTTCTAAATGATGTGACAAAAGCTCAGAAAAAAATGTACAAGAGTATATTATGTCGTGAGTGGGTGCTTCCACATTTCTCAGAGACATTTGTTGTGCTCTGAGAAAGCAAAGAATAGAAATGTGACTAGTGAAGTTCTGTTACAGAAATTCAATTTAGATAAAAATATTTTAAAAGAAAAACAACTTCTTGTTTGGATGTTTATCTACAAAAAAATCTCTTAGCTTTACTAAATGATTTCATTCCAAAAGGATCTGAAGACCAATGTATAAATTAATATATTTCAACACTCTGAGGTTTATCATCTGGTTTTACCATAAGCAGAGTAGTAAAATATCCAGCATCTGTATATGAAATGCTGCATCTTGTTTAAAATAATGGACTTTTAAAAATTCTTCATGAGAAAAAGACATATGATGTGAATGTCAAAAGATGACAAATGCAATGCTCTACTGAATTCATAGAAGTAAAGCATTGAAAACAAGGAAGGTAAAACCACTATTGTGCACTGCACTGGTCAGACCACACCCAGAGCACAAACTTGCTGGAGGTATTTCATCATTGCATGCAACTGCATTTTCTATTACCATCCTCTTTTGAAATATCTCAGCACTTGCTAAGTTTCCATTTATTTTTATATCATTTTAAAGTAATGGTGGTATTCAGTATGGTGTACAAAAAAAAAAAAGTACCAGATGTGTAGTCAAGGAACCTGGGCTCAAATGCTACATTATTTTTCTGTGACTTTGTTTGGGAAAGACACTTAGAAGTCACTGGGTCCCAATTTCCTTGCCTGGCACTTACAGCAGAAATTATCCAAGTACAGCAGAAAGAACCCAAGCTCTAGAATCAGAGGACTTGAATGTAAGAGGACTTGCCTTCAAATCCAGTATCTTATTAGTTATGTAACCTTGGATACTTCATCCTCTTGGGTTATACTTTCCTCTTTTATAAACTAAGAGAATTGAACTAGGTGTCTCTGGGGTGTCTTCTAGATCTAGATCTATGTGCTTGTGTTAAAAGATGATGAGTTAAAGAGAACAATAAGGGAGGAAGTTATAGATATCTTGAGATATTTGAACACTTGTCATATGAGACAAGAATTACTTTTATGCTACTTGTTATCAAAGAGTGAATTAGGATCCTTAAACTTTGGAACTTACATAGAAGTGTATTTCAGTTTAATGTATAGCGCACTTCCACTCAATTAAATAATTATCACAAAATGAAACAAGCTGCCTTGAGAAGTAGTGAACCCCTTCATTCCTAAAGAGCTTCAAGAGGAAGTGGGACATTCATTCATTGAGGACATTGTGGAAAGGATTGAAGCTTCAGATAGGGATTGGACTAGAGCCAGGGGTGGGGAACCTGCAGCCTTGAGCACACATATAGCCCTCTAGGTCTTCAAGGGCAGCCCTTTGACCAAATCCAAACTTCATTGAACAAATCTCCTTAATAAAAGGATTTGTTCTGTAAAATTTGGACTCAGTCAAAAGGCCATACCCAAGGACCTAAAAGGCCACATGTGGTACATTCTCACCCTGAGATTCTATAAGTAACTGTTTTCTCTGATTAACTGTAACTATAAGACCTGGGCAGGCACTGTAACGAATTGTAGATTTTCTCAAGAAACAGTTTCAGGCCATTCTAAAGGAAATGAATTATGTTATGGATTTGGAAAGACAGAGCATGTTCTTAAGAGATTAAGTGACTCTGATTCCTTCAGGGCAATCAATGACTTTGCCAGAGATAGACAGATAGATAGATAGATAGATATAGAGTTGGATAATATAGCTATGTACACAAATATGTATATATTTTTCATAGTGGAAAGAAACAATACATATATTTATAGATCTGTACATGATCAATATAGATATATACATTGCTTCTTTCTATTTACATTAGGTGAAAAAAATTTTCCTTTAAATTTCAGTTCATTTCCTAATGCTAATATTCACCCCACCCTGCAATTGCCCATTATATGCACGAAATGCTGTTTCAGGTTGTCTCAAAACAATACAAATTTATAAGTAATCTGTGGCGTTTTCTAAGTGTTTACTTAGTATGCCTTTATGATGAGGATTGCTGCCAAAATCTCTTCCATCCTAGGGAAAAAAAAAGTCTCTCTTTGGCTAGACTTCACTTTATACTTGATCCTAATTAAGTAAAAATGCCACATTTGTGGCTCTCAGCATTTTAAGTGAAGTCTAGAGAGCACTTTGAGAAACCTAATATGCATACTGTGAGCCAAAGGCATAAATACACCTACAGAAGATCCCTGAAGCATTTTTAGAAGCCTGCTGTTGTTTGCTTTTGGTTGTTTATTGTCCAGTCAACCAAGACTCAGAGTCTCTCTTCTATCCTGAGCCACATCTCCATACACACACACACACACACACACACACACACACACACACACACACACACACACACATCCACTGCTACCCAGAGATGTTTTCATTTCAGTAGGCTTCCTCAGATGTAATCATTGCACAAAATGTAGATATCATTCTCACCTGGGAAAGTTCATTCTTGAACCAGGGTCAGGTTTGAGAATTATCCAATTGATAAAATTTGGTTTCGGAATCCTTCCTCTCTCTTCTGAGTTTCAGGATCGATTTTGACCCTTGAGGCTTTCCATTTCATTTCATAAACATTGCTTAACACTTATTGCATGCTAGGTTCCAGTGATACAAAGACAATAAAAGAAACATGCTCTCAAAGAACCTACTACCTATTAGGAGAAACCTTTTCTGAAAGAGAGGCCTTATATAGAGTGCTAAAATGTTAAGGCATATTAGCAATCACTTCATCCACTAGCTCTAGAATCAAGAATTGTTATTCAGCTATTTTTCAGTCATTTCCAGGGGCAGCTAGGTGGCGCAGTGGATAGAGTACCGGCCCTAGATTCAGGAGGACCTGAGTTCAAATCCGGCCTCAGACACATAACCCTTACTGGCTATGTGACCCTGGACAAGCCACTTAACCCCATTGCCTAGCCCCCCCCCAAAAAAAAGTCATGTCTGACTCTTCATGATTCCATTTGGGGTTTTCTTGGCAAAGATGCTGGAGTGGTTTGCCATTTGCTTCTCCAGCTCATTTTACATATAAGGAAATTGAGGTAAACAAGGCACTTGCCCACAGTCACACA
Source organism: Vombatus ursinus (assembly GCF_900497805.2). Taxonomy (NCBI): domain Eukaryota; kingdom Metazoa; phylum Chordata; class Mammalia; order Diprotodontia; family Vombatidae; genus Vombatus; species Vombatus ursinus. Next base: position 20,341,602 of record NW_020954641.1, read on the forward strand.
GCTAGCAAGTGTCTGAGGATAGATTTGAACTCATGAGGATGAGTCTTCCTGACTCTAGGCCAGGCACTCTGTGCACGTGATGTCACCTAGCTGTCTCATCTAAACCAGAGTTCAAATCCCACCTCTGGCACTTTGTGACTGTGACTTTAGACAAGTCACTTAACCTCCTTGGTCCTCAGTTTCCTCATCTGTAAAATGTGAAAAGTTGGACATTTCTGAGATTCCTTCCAGTTTTAAGCCTTTGATCCTATGATCTTCCAGGAGAGGAAAATGAAAGCCACATGGGAAATGTGACTAAGCCAAAATCACACAGTGAATAAATAGCAAAGTCAAACCTAACCAGGCCCCCTGACTCTCTATATACTTTCTATGGTTCCAAGCCAAATATGTTAAATTATTTTTAAAGTGTTGGGACTTTAAAACATGATTCATCCCTTAGGTATATTTGGATTCTAAGAGAACTAGGGAAAGAGTGAAGCTTTTATCAGAAGAATCGCTCAGTAATGGTGAGATTTCTGGAATTAGTAGGGAATGTTTGGGGGTAGGGAAAAATATAGTTTCCCAGAAATCACACTGGCAGGTATTCTTTCTATAAGATCAATACTGTCTGGCATTTTGGCTTTACTTATTGTGGAAAACTCAGTAAGATGTCAAGTGATGTTTTAAAATGTTTCTTTGTCAAACTTTTTCCCCTGAAGTCTTTTTATGTAAATAGGAAATTAAGGAGCTACTTTATTTCTTGCTAAAATAAAAGCAACCTTTGGGTCTACCACAAAATAGTAGCAATTGATCTTGAGCACCCATTTTCATTTTCTTCAGGCAATATTTATCATGGTTGTACATTCTAATGTATTTTGTTTGTACCTAAACCTCTGATATCATGGACTACTTTAATTCAAACCTAATGAAATTTAATGCAAACCATTGGGGGGGAATGGAGAAAACATACTGAGGATTAAATTGCCTTGGGCTATACTGTACCACTTCTGATTTGTAAGCCCATAAGAAATATCTAATTTGAGAGATGGTAACATGGCAGTATTGCAGTTTACATGTGTGAAAAGAGCTATCTGATACATCTTTCTTTTTCTCCAATTCTAGTAAGTCCCTTCCCAGTTTATTTTGTTACATACACACATACACATACACACACACACACACACGTGTGTGTGTGTGTGTGTGTGTGTGTGTATTCCTCACATCTCTAAGTTTATTGTACACAAAAACACCATTGGCAAAAATTTCCATGGTGAGGGGAGGAATTTTTCTTTCAAGTTGGAAGAATGTTGGATGGATTTGAGAGGTTGGTATTTTTTTTCTCCAGGTAATAGTGATTAGGTAGGAATCAGAAATGAGATGCCTTTCAAATAATCAAATCATGCAGAACGGCAGATGACACAGACAGTGGATGTTCTCCATCACCATGTTTTTAACCACTCTGTCTTGGATCTCAAGGACTGAATACTAACAAAATTATAGAAGGCTTTCAAAGTAAGAAAGGAGAATGTTCTATTTCTGAGGCCCCAAAGACTTCTGACTATCTTCCCTTCTTGGAAATACCTAGCCCTGAAATGATCAGAATACTTTAGCTATTTCCAAATTAAATGCAATTGCTACAAAACCATCAAGGGCCCTGGGTCAGTGGCCAACACCTTGTTGTTTGTCCTTCATTCTCAAAGAAGACCATGACATCAGGGAGGTGATGTCATGACTTGTAAGTGGATTGGATTTAAGGGAGGGAGGTCTATGCAAAGTCACCAGCCTCATTCTCTCCTCCTGAGTAATCTGGATCTGACAGGAAGATATAGAACAGGACAATGGAGATGGCAGTGGGAGACTTTTTTTTTTAAGCTAAGGTCTTTCCTAGGTCTCAGTTTGACTGAGGCAACACCCTTTCAGTGATTAAGGCTAGGTAAGAAATGAGACAAAGAATGACCTCTTTTACCTAGTCAAAAAAAAATCAATCTGGGAGAGGAAGACCCTCAGGGTTTCTGGCCAAAACAGAAACAATTGGTATTTATACTCACTCAGAGCCAGCAGGGCCCCAAACAATGACCAAGTACAGCTTGGGCTGAAACTTATTATTAGTCAATCAATGAGAGCCAGGGTTATTTGGGTTCATGGTCCTTAAGAAAGAAATTTACCTTGTAAACCCCAAAATATCTTGCAAGGTTTCAGTGATAAAAATTTATATTTCTTTGGGTAGAGTACCTACAGGTGAGGATACGATACTCTATGTGGACAGATGGAGAGGAAGGAGGGAAGGAAGGAAGGATGGAAGGAGGGTGGGAAGGAGGAAAGAAAGGGTGGGAAGAAGGAAGGAGGGAAGGAAAGGAGGAGAGAGGGAGAGAGTGAGGGAGTTGAGTTGCCCAATTGGAACTGGCCAGTTGGGTCCCCAGTGGGGCAGCTACTACTGCTCATAGATTGTTGTTTGTCCTTCATTTTCAAAGAGGACCATGACATCAGAGAGGTGATGTCATTACTTGTGGATTTAAGTGAGGGAGGGCTGTGCAAAGTCATCACCCTCCCGTTGTTCTCCAGAGCCATCTGGGTCTAGTGGCAAGATATAGATCAGGATGACTGGGGATAGCCCCAGATGAAGTGGGAGACCTTGGACACTACATATGAAGGGAAGTGGTTTGAATTTGCTGTGTCATTAATTGAGTGTCTAGTTTCCTGGCAGATACAGCAAAATTGGTGAAGAAATTGGTATTTTTCAGAGTCTACTGAATAAAAGGTATTTATGAGAAAGTATCTGAAAATGTAACCAATGTCTGACTCAATATCTAAGTCATCTGTGAAGACAGAAATCTTTCTTCTTTCACTTCTTAGAAGATTAAAGAAAGGATGCTTCTTTTTGACACACCTTCCTCCATCTGCCACCTCCCTTCCAATCTCTGGGACATGATGGTCCAGATTTGATGTTGTATTATTCTTCAATTTTAATTGAAAACCATGTTGTCATTGGTTAGTCTCTTCAATGAGTCTACATGCTATTTCTCCTTTCTCTACAGCCAACATCATAGATCTAGAGCTGCATGGTACATCAATGTTAACCTACTCCAACATAGTTATTTTAGAAATGAGGAAATTAAGACCACTAGAGATTTAGTAACTTGCCTAAGGTCATATTAATAGTAAGTTTAAGAAGTGGAATTTGAATCCAGTTTCTGTGATCCCAGAGCTAGGGTTCTTTCCACCATACTGCACTGCCTCCAAAATGCCAAAAAAAGTAAAAAGAGGCTGCTAAAATTCACGTTCAAAAAAGGAATGACTAGAAGCATGATGCCCAAACCACAATGTAAATTCATTGATAGCTTTCAAAAAGGTCTTAACTCTGACTTTTAGTAGCCTTTGTTGTTTTTCCAAGCTAAAAAGAGAACAGTAGTGGGAGGGAGAAATGGATTTGGGTTGTGAATGGAACTTCTTAAAATGAACAGGAAGTCTTGTGGTAGTCTTGACATTCTGGCCAATATATAATGTCTTCCTTGACTTAAAGTCTGTCTTTAAGTATATAGCTACCAGTTTATGTACATTTATGAGTATTTATGTATATATATATGTATGTATGTATGTATGTATATGTATATATGTATGTATATAATTATGTATAATTATATAGCTATAACTATAGTTTTATTGAAAGTAGCCTGTCAGGCCGTTTTCAGAAGAAGAAATCAAAACTATCAATAGTCACATAAAAATGCTCTAAATAAGTATTGATTAGAGAAATGCAAATTGAAACAAATTTGAATGACTACTTCATATATATTAGGTTAGCTAACATGACAGAAAAGGAAAATGATAAATTCTAAAGGGGATGTGAAAAAATTGGGACACTAATGCACTATTGGTGGAGTTGTGAACTACTCCAACCATTCTGGAGAACAATTTGGAACTACACCCAAAGGACTATAAAACCATGCTATAACTTTTGACCCTGCAATACCACTACCAGGTGTGTATCCAAAAGGGAAAAGGAAGGAAGGAAGGAAGGAAGGAAGGAAGGAAGGAAGGAAGGAAGGAAGAAAAAGAAAGAAAGAAAGAAAGAAAGAGAAAGAAAGAAAAGAAAAAGAGAGGGAAGGGGGGAGGGAAAGAAAGAATATGTATAAAATATGTATATGTATAAAAAGTATGTGTGTATATATACATATACATATATATATATATATATATATATATAAAGTATTTTTGGCAAATCTTTTTGTGGTTGTAAAGAATTGTGAATTGAGTGGTGCCCATCAGTTGGGGAATGGCTCAACAAGTTGTGGTATATGATTGATGGAATACTACTGTTTTATAAGAAATGACAAGCAGGGTGTTTTCAGAAAAGCTTAAGGAAACTTATATGAACTGATGAAAAGTGAAGTGAACAGAACCAGGAGAACATTGCACACAATAACAGTAGTGTTGTAAGGATGATCAACTGCGAATGACTTAACTACTCTGATCAAAACAGTGATCAAAATAATTACAAAGGACCCATGAAATTCTCTCCAGACAGAAATTTGATAAACTCTGAGTGCAGACTGAAGCATACTTTGGTTTTTACTTTATTTTTCTTGGTTTTGTATGTATGTGTGTTTTCTTTTGCAATATGGATAACATGGAAATATGTTTTGCATGACCACTTGTATAATCAATATCACTGCTTGCCTTCTCAAGGGATGGGTGAGGAAGAAAATTTGGAACTCAATTTTTTAAAATTAAGGTTAAAAATTCACATGTAATTGGGAAATATTTAATGAAATATATATATTTTTAAAAAATAGCCTGTCTGGGGCAGCTAAGTGGTGCAGTGAATAGAGCTCTGGCCTTGGAGTCAGGAGGACCTGAATTCAAATCCAGCCTCAGACACTTAACACTTACTTGCTGTGTGACCTTGGGCAAGTCACTTAACTCCAATCACCTCACTAAAAAAGCAAAAAAAAAAAAAAAGCCTGTCTTATTCCATATGGTTCATGCAATATAGGAAAGCTATCAGAAGCAGTTGAAGAGTTAGCAGAACTCATAATCCACTTTGTTAGACCTAGGCATTGTACCTTTTAGGTTTAAAGCTATGGTTATTATGGACTTTAAAAACTAAAAGGAATCTGAAGCATCATCTTATCTGATGTCCTAATTTTACAAAACTTTTTTGTAGTTATTAGTGAAAAGGACATGAATTCTGACAGGAAAGTCTTTGCTCACTGCTAAGTGAACAGTTGTGCCCCAAGTCAACTTTCTAGGATTACTATTCATTCTTGAAGTTAATTAGATTAATACAAATTTTATTAGCTTTGACATCATCCTATTTACACACAAAAAAAGAAGAAATTACTCCATTATGATGATCTATAATGAAAGAACCAAAAGTAATTCAGCCCCTCTGTTTTGGGAAATTAATGAAAGACTTTTCCCCCAAACTCCTGTAATCCACCTACCCCCCATCCCTATTTTTGTAGTGAATGTTACTATGGGCACATACATAATCATCTAACTCTAAATTTAGAAATTGCCTTTGGAAAGTCCCAGACTAAGGATAAGTTTATCATTTGTTTTTCTTTCCTTGGCACCAGTTTACCTTTAATTGCCACAGAAGATATGAGACTCACATTGATGTAAAATTGTGTTGGCCTAAACTATGGGACTTGAATGACTATACTTTGAATATAATATACTGAAGCCCAATTATCTACAGAGCTTGAATTGGTAATGCTGTGGCTACTCTCTTGGACACCATCCAATTGCAGTAACGTTGTTAAGAATGCCAAAGTCTCTATAATTCAGTTTCACTACAAATAGTTAAAATCTGTTATTTGGAACTATTCAGCACAAGTATGCTACTTCTTCTGTATGTCTACCCTTTCAAGTACACAAAGATAGAAACCATATCCCTTCCCCATAAGTTTTCTTCTCTTTAGATTATATATCCTGAGATTTCTTATAATAATTAGCGTCCAAACTCTTCAGTGTCCTGGTCTTCTTTATCTTGGCATGCCCCTCTCTGGTTCCCTTATCCAAGAGATAAGCAAGAGCATATAAATTTTGGGTCGACATTTTTTGAATGTCTTTAATCAGTGGTGTCGAAGTCAAATAGAAATGGTGCCACTAATCATTACATAAGGATCCTTGCTGCTGCACATTGACTTCCTTTTAAAATGTAATATTATCTAGGTTTTATTTTATTTTCATTTATTTTGTTAAATATTTCCCAATTTCATTCTAATCTGATTCTCATAGAATTTAGGAGTATTATGTGCTATATAGGCCAAAAGGTTGGGTGTTTGACACCTCTGTCTTTAATTGTGCCATGCCTTGGAGGAAAGAGGGAAGGAAGGAGGGAGTGAAAAAAAGGAAGAAAGGAGGGAAATCAGGAAGGCTAGAAGGAAGAAAGGTTGGAAGGAAAGAAAGAGGTAGGGAATGAAGGAGGGAAATAAGAAAGGAAGGAAAGAAGGAAGGGGGTAAGAAGAAAAAAAAGAAGGAAGGAGGAAGGGAGGGAGGGAGGAAGAATTTATTAAGAAATTACTATGTGCCAGGCACTGTGCTAAGTGCTTTACAAATATTATCTCACTTGAGGATCTCATTTGATTCTCACAGCTACCCTGTGAAGTAGATTCTATTATTAATTATATTTTACAGTTGAGGAATTTGAGGCAGACAGAGGTTCTGACTTGACCAGAGTCAAGAACCAGTCAATGTCCGAGGCCAAATTTAAACTCAGGCCTTTCTGACTCTAAACCCAATACTTTATTCACTGTACCACCTAGCTGCCTTAGAGAACAGAATTGTCTTTATTTTTTATACCAAAAAGTTGCCTGTTTGGCAGCTCTTTTCTCCATCTCAATAACTATGCTAACTTTTGAAAGATAGAAACACGAAAATTCATTCAATTCAATATTCTGAATAAAGCTTTTATTGATATATGATCTCCTACTACTTTATGAGTATCACTTTAAATTAACATGTAATGTTATATAATCTATGCAAAATAATGATATGGATTTAGTATTTAGATAGGAAACTGCTTTAGTCCTAATCTTCAAAGATTTTCCTATACGTGCACATTCAATCTGCACCCCAAGGTATATCTAGATGATAAAAACTAGTTTCCTTAGTGTACATCTTAGTGTAATATTTCAAAAAAATCTGTAATTTCATCAGTATGTGTTTTCTCTCAACCAAGATTGGCTCAAAGTCTTTCACACTTTGACTGTTACCCAAGTCAGACAGAATAATTTTATACATACTGATAATTTCTAATTGAAGGTAATATGTTCATGAAATTTTGGTAATGCATGTTTTATGCATTTCATAAGAGTTAATTGGAGAATAAATTCCCTTAAACTAAATTACAAGCATTGAAAGCAAAAACATGCTTAAATTTCTAACACATAGGTTATATTAGTAACCAGTTCAGTTTTTCCATCCTGTCAGCATGAGTCAACAGAAGTAGGAGTTTTTGGTGAATATATTTTTAGCAAGCCACTCAGCAAAAAGAATTTGACATGGGGAACCATCAAAGAAAAAATAATGTAAAAATTCATACAACTAAAAATGGACTCTCTGGATATTGAAAGTGATGTCATGTATTTGTAAAGCCGCAGATTTAAATACTTTTATCAGATTCTTCGAACTTAGTGTGGTATAGTCAAGAGACTAGAATTCCTTCTCTTGTGAAATGAGAAGTTTAGATGAATTATAAGAATCTTACAGTTTTGATATTCTATGATACTGTAATTTATGATAATGATATTATTTATATAAAAATGAAACCACTAATATAGCATTTTAATGTTTACAAAGATGCCATTTGTTCATATGAGTGGTGGCCATTGTTGACATTGTCATCTATTAGCTGTGGTGGTGTAAGTAGTAAGTAGTAGTAGTAGTAGTTGTTGTTGCTGTTGTTGTAATCATAGTTGTAGTAGTAGTTGTAGTAGTAGTTGTAGTTATAGTAGCTATGGTCATAGTAGTTGTAGTAGTTGTGGCAGTTTAATAGTTGTTGTAGGAGTTATAGTAGGTGGTGACAGTGGGGTAATAGTGGTAGTGGTGGTGATGATGGTGGTTGTAGTAAGCATAAGCACAGGAGTAGCTTCCAATAAAGTTCTCCTTTATCATGACATGGAGATAATTTGAAGATTTGTGCTAACAGTGCACAAGTTCTAGTCAGCTCAATGAAACTGGAAAAATTTTGACTCTGAATCTGGTGTTAAAAATTTATTTCAGTTGTCACAGGAGTGCCAGCCCAGAAGAAAATCTAGATTTGTAATCAGAGGATTTGATTGAAGTGTTAGCTCTTAACACTTATTGCATGGCAATAAAAGGCAAGTATCTAATCCTCTCTGATATTCTGCTTCCTCATCTAAAAAAATTAAAAGATTAGGCTAGATGACCTCTGAATTTCTTCCAGCTTGAAATGACATATGAAGAGAATCATCACTAAAGTAATTAACATTAGATAATTATATATACACACATATATGTCTATATACATACATATACATGCATATATGCATGTGTGTATATGTATCTTTACATATATGAGTATATATATTGCATACATCCATTATTTTCAACAACAGAAGCTTTTGAGAATTATGTCCTAAGACATACAGGGAGGGAGGTTGATCAGTACTGTTAGAAGAAATATCACCACTAATAAAGTATTGGATGATTATAAAGAGGGATAGGAGTGGGGAAACTGTTGTTTTATGGGAATAAAGCTTTCTGATTCCATTTCTGTTCACTTCTAACCATACTGGGAAAAAATTTCTGTAGTGTGCATTATATAATATGACTATTTTAAAAGGTTTTACTTTGGTTTACACCCAAATCAGGCAAAGTAAAGATATTTCAACTGACACAAGGAATAAAGGAGTGTTCAACATATGGGAATTGTAGATGCATTTAACTTTTTTTGAGGTTTCACAGAGGCTTATGTTATATATTATTTTATTTTCATGGATTCTCACACTGCTAATGAAAATACTGCTTCCTAATTTTCCTAGTGGATAGCTTATATCAGAAGAATTAAATAATATTATAGATAATGTGTTACCATGTAATCAATCTTCTCAAGTTAAAATTAATGTATTATGCTTTGTATTTGTCTCAGAAATATTCATGCCAAAAATATACTTTTATAATAAAAGTAACTGTAGCTAGCAAATTATACCTATCACTTTGATAAATGTGGATAGTCTATAGCTAAACAAATTTGAAAATTAATGGTTCTAAATAGCTGTTTTTCACATGGTAACAATGTTACAATGGATTTTTGTATTGTCTACTTTGATGAATGTTGTTTTTTAACATCTTTTCTACTGAAACTTCCAGAAATGTTATTCAAGAGCTGGCACCATGGGAAAAGGATATCTTTACTGTATTATCCATAAAAACTTTGTGTACCTCAGAAATTAATTCTAGAGAAATAGATATTGAGCATGAGTTCCATGCTAACTCAAATGCCATCTCTTATGGGCATTAGAAAACAAATGGTCCATGGTCAGCAACCACATCACCCAAAATGGTCTCAAGACTTATAGGTGTTTTATTATCAACACTCCTGACCTGGATATCCATGATCTGGGTTATGATTTAACAAGAGAGTGCCCTCACCACCTTGTAACTTTTGCTATTTCCAATACTGTGTTCACTCTATATTTTAGACACCATAGTGTCGAAGAATGACAAAAAGATAATCTTAACTTGTCTTAACCTCAGTAAACATATGATGATTGATAAATTTGACTATTGTCTGATGGGCTCTAACTGACTAGCTAAGTGGCCTTAAATTAGAAATCAGCTTCCAGATATTCACAAACCCTGAAAAACAATGTCAGCCTAAGGAAACTTCTCTTTAAAATAAAGAGAAAGAGATTTTTCTAAAAGATTTAGTTTGTTAGTATGGCTTAAATAGCTACATAATACTTCCTAATATCAACTTATCTTTTTCTACTTTAGAAAACTCATTTCTATCCATTCTTCCCTTTTCAATTTAAGCAATCTGGTTAATTTGTGTTGAATTTCTCTTCTTATATCTTCCATTTTTTCCCATTTCAGGTATCTGTGGTGACCATGTGGCAGGCTTTGCCATAAAAAAAATGACTTTTAATATGCATACTATGTACTTAGGTTTTGTGAATCAGTATTTCATTGCATATAGTGTTTAGCTGAAATTGCTATCGGGGCTGTCATAGAAGGCTTAAATGTTCCTAGAGATTTTACCAAAAACAGTTATTATATACAGATCATTTTATTTCTATCAAAGTAATTTTATCAGAATTTAACATTGTGAACACTGAAGATAATAACTAAATCTGCTATTATATTAATTTCTATTGATTCATTTAACACATCAAATACTTTTTTTAAAAACGTGCAGGTCATTTTGGGGTATATGTGTTTGAACCTAGAGTTGACAGCGTTAAGTATTAACTCCAGAGATTTTCCCTGAGGGTCGGTGGCTGACTGGGAGTTGATAAAGTTGATAAAGTCCAGATCAGTTACATTCAGCTGTCTATCAGTTCCAGCATGGAACATGATATAGTGTGTAAGGTTATCATTGGCACTGAGGACATATATTGATTTGCTTTGTGCAGGGTCTTTACACTGGCCAAGCATCCAGTTAACATGTGTAAATTCTGTTTCCATGGAGCATTCATGCTATGGACCATTCTGATCTCTTATTGTAGTCATTTTATGGTAAATAGGTTACCAGTATTAGGTGCATGTTACATGCAGGCCTTGAAATTCAAGATTTTGTTTCTATGGACAAGATGGCAAATTGAGGGCTTTAAATTATCTGATAGGACTCAAAATTCAGCAACATGTACTGTGTGAAGGGATTAAGTCCTATTTATCCCAAGTCCTGGTTTTACTTAGAGGTTGGTTAGCTGGCAAATTCTAGTAGTGCTATAACTTAATTTAAATCTTCTCATCCAGATTCATATTTTGATTTTTCAGCTTTTTCTACTGTGAGACTAATGGCATAATAATGAAAATTATTTAAGCTGGTCTTTGTGGCATTAAATCACAATAAAAATTCATCTACTATATCTCAAGGTTTTATCGTGGGAGATAGAGGGAGCTTATGTAAGCATTTAAAATTTTGCCAAAGAGATCTGTAGCTTACATAAATCAGTGGTTCCAACCTAGGTTATGAGAAATAAATTCATCTTGGTAAATCACAGGTGAGAATTAAAACATGTTTCTATGTTCTAAGATGATTTGTGAATACCTACATAGAATCAACAAATATATTGAGGCCAATACCCTCAACTAGCTCTCACAGCCAATTTCAGAGGAATAATTTATTCATGAAGAACAGCAGAAAGGCAGCACTTTAAGGTAGGTGATCTTAAGGAATAAGTAGTGAAGGAACAGCAGGTGCCAAATCAGTCTTGAAAGCACGGGTGGAGAACTCCATACAAATCCACCTTTCACTTTCAAGCTCAACAAGATGAGTTGTTACTTTCAGACCAGAAAAGCAGGAAATTGGAAATCTAGTGGGAATTGGATGATTTGCATAATAATTTTTACCCTAAAAAACACTTTTTCATCCATTATCTCACTTGATCCATCCCATAAGGTATAGAGCAGATGTTATCCCCAGTGTACCGAGAAGAAAAATTAGGTTTAGAGAGATTGTTACTTACCTGAGGTCACAGAACAGGATAGCAACAGAAATAAAACTGCAGCCCCAATTTCTTGATTCCTGATCCATTGACATTTCCACTAGCTGTACTGCCTCACAGTCAGAGTACCTAAAAAACTTTTTGAAGTAGCATCATTTATCACACACACATGCACACATGTATATACACATGTACATATGCATATATATACCCAAGCATATGTGTGTACATACATGCACGCATGTGTAGGTATATAATGGTAGATGTATATTATGAAATGAGTTGTCAAGAATACCTACGTTCTAATCCTACTTTTGACACAAATTGGCTGGGTGAACCTGGACAAACCACTTAACCTGTTGGTAGCCCTAGGCAGTTGTCTAAAACTTTAAATTGTGGAGAAGGTAATCAAAGGCCACACTTGATGACCTAGAGGGCCACAGGTGGCCTCAAGGCCCCAGGTGCCCCACCCTTGGCATAGGAAGTTCTTCACTGGGAGTACCCTTTTTTGTTGCTGATGTTGAGAAGTTTCAGACTCTTCGATACCTCATTTGGGTTTTCTTGGCAAAGATACCGGAGTGGTTTGCCATTTGCTTCTCCAGCTCATTGAACAGATAAAAAAACTGAGGTAAATAGTGTTAAGTAACTTGATGAGGGTCATACAGCTAATGTCTGGTGCCAAATTTGAACTCAGGTCTTCCTGACTCCGGGCCCAGCCCTCTATCTTCTGAGCCCAGGAACTCCCTACACTAACGAAATCAAAGGTCATATCCTATCCCGTCCTTATCCTTGATGCTACTAGCAGACTTATTGGATTGAAAATGGATGTCTCATATAATTCTTTTGAAGGCTCTGCTACTGCCTTGAAGGAGTACACATTTTTTTTAACATAAGGCACAATTGCAGAACTAAGTTTGCCCAAAAACCAATGAGGCAAGTCAAGAAGCATTTATTAAGCCCTTATTATGTGTCAGGCACTGAACTAAGTCTAGAAATATAAAAATAAGAAAAGAAAAAAATAGTCCTTGATCTCAAGGAGTTTACATCTTAGTCATGGAAGACAATACATAAAAGGGTATTGAAAAACAGGATGTTAGGGAGAGCTAAAGATACCCAGCACAGACAGGGGCATTGTAGAGAAAGTCCTGTGGTGATGAGTCAAGGCTGCAGCTCTGGAGAGCGCGGGCCTCCTTGTTAAAAAAGATATTCTTTGAGGAACTAGTCAATCAAAAGAGGAGGTTGCCGAGGCAGAACATATGTCTGATGTTGGAAGTAGTCCAGGGGTAAAGTGAGCTTCCAGGGTAAAGAAGTTTCTGTGGCAGGTAGAGAAAGTCCTGTGAAGATTAGTTAGGGCTGCAGCCAGGAGAGAAATGAAGATACAACTTTATTTTGGAAATATTTCACCAGACTAGTTAGACAAGAAGCTACAAGTAAAAGATGAAAACAATTATATATCAACCTTTTTTTAGCTAGGAAATACCCAAACCTTGGAGTGTTTTCATTAGAAATACCAATAGTATGTACTTCATGAATCAGCTAAACTTTGACCAATGGGCTGGAATTAGGAACAATGAATAGAAGTTGCTAAGACAAATTATAACTTGATATAAGGGAAAGCTTTCTAACAATTAGAGTTATCCAGAAAGGGAATGGTCAGTTTGGGGAGCTAGCCAAGCAAATGCTGGATGACCATTAGGTTTCCCATAGAGTATATTTTCTTCAAAAATGCATTAGACCAAATTGCTTCAGAGATCCCTTCCAACTCTGAAATTCTGTGTTTTTCTGTCAGTGCATATATTTTAACTGCAGAAAGAATTTCCTAAGTGATAAAACCATAGAATATGCCTGTAAAGTATTTATGGGAATAAATAAGGCTGTGCAAAGATGTCTGAGAGTGATTGATAGGGAGCTGTGTTTCAAATTTCAGTATATGCAGAGTGCGTATAGTTTGGGATGCACTTAAGCAAATATTTACAGCTGGAGCAGAGGGAAATGTGAAGCCCAGCTGTTAATATGGAGCTCAGGAAAAACTGAAGGAAACAGACTCTAGGCAGCAAAACTTTGACAAATGCAGGAAGAAACGTGTAAGACCTCTCAGGGATGAACTACCTGCAGATGACTGCACTCCTTTTCTGTTTGGCTGTGTGAAAATCTAACCTGATCATCCCTTGGAAGGGACTAAGAGAATATATTGATTAAGCAGGCATTGTGACATCAATGAGAAAACTCAGAGAAGGCCAGGACATTGCAATCATGATGTATGTTAAAAAAAAAAAAAAGTATAAGTTTCTCATTCTTATACCAAAAGCACTAAATCTTTGTTCTTATGCAACTTCCACCACTTAATGTGTGACTTTGACTCAGTATATTGGAGAGAATACTACTGAAGTTAAAGGGCCTTTGTATGAATTCTGAATACATATATTACCAATGTTATTGTGGCCTTGTTTCTTCACTTTGCTTGTCCTTTTTCTAATCTATAAGATGAGAAAACTGAACTACATGATTTTTTTATGTCTCTTCTGATTCCAAATCTATGATCCTATGAGATCATTTGACCCTTCTAAACCTCAGTTTCCCCTCTTTAAAATAGATATGATGGTAATAAGTCTCCTGGCTCACAGGATTATTACTATATGAGGACCATATGACATAACTGGTGTGAAAATGCTTCACAAACATTAAAAATATACAAATTTAAAGGATTAATATGTTCCTCGTTATTCGAAGATTGTGTTTATTTCTCAGCAACTAAAAACTGTCTTCTTGTCATCTTCTAATGCACTAATTCACCCTAAAGAGAACTAAAGTCATGCTAAGCCAATATAACATTGAGTCCCATCCAAATGGATGGACCACATTTAAAAAAAAAAAACTGTTACAATAATATTTACAGGTCTCTATTGTATTGCATGAGCAGAGACAATTACTAGAATGAATGTGTTAACAGTTCAGAATGCTTGGGTGGTATATGAGACCAAAACAACAAAGAGAAGGTTATTGGTGGATCTTGTATAAATTAAAACTATACATTGGCATTCACTTATATACATTCATTTGGGGTTCCAGGAATGGCCATTTTCAACCAAAAGGAAATGGCTGAACAAATTCTGCAGGTACAGTTAAAAGGTAACCACTGGAAATAGGACCCTTGATTTTTTCACTTTGGAGAGATGATATTGTCAAGTTTGAAGGTCAGTAATAATATGTATAGAACTAAACATCAGAAATTATATTTGTATTTCATTGAATTCTTCTCTCCTGACTGTACAGGACCAATGTAAATGCATATTTAAGTACTCGTGATGAGTAGCTAGATTTTCTCTTTTTTTCTGTCTTTTTTTTTTCACTCTTTGGTCTCTGCTATATAGAGTAGTCATATGTGGACTATTCATGGCAAAGCTCAGATTCTGAGATTTGGTAGGAGTGATGAAAAAAGTGCTTCTATAAGCTTGATGTGAGTTCATCTAGTTTTGCTCCATTTCTCCTTCCAAAATCATCCTTACAGTAAAAAATAAACTAAAAATGCCTTTCAATTAAACTCACTCATGGTCCATGTGGCCATATACTGGAACCCATTGATACATAATATCTTGAGAATTCTTTAATTCAGACAGTACCTAATCTAAATGGATCAAAGAATAGAGAGTAATAAAGTAAACCTCTCCTTGGTTCTAGATCCCAGAGGGAGCACATGACTAAGACCTTTTCCGTGGAATTCCTTTGAAGTGGTTTCTCACTGACCTTCATGCACAGCTAGTCTCATTTATTTCTAACTAGTCAATGTGCAAGCTATCCTTACCCCCATGGTGTAGTGGAAAGATCAAAGGTTTACAGTTTTTTTCATGCTTTCTGCCTGTGTGACCTTGTGGTTAAATCATTTAACCTTCTTGTATCTCAGTTTCTTCTGAGGGAGTTGGACTAGATGGAATCTAAGATCCCTTCTAACTCTAGATCTATGGTGCAATAATCCTTCAGAGCAACAATCTGCTAAATCAAATGTTAATGGAAGGCAAAATGGGTGGAGAAAATCATATCATTTCCCTGATAAGATTTTAAGCTACTTAAGAACATTTTTCCGTGGCTTACATTTTTTTTCTATATTCATAGCACCTTGCACTACATTAGCCACCAAAATAAAATCATAGAATTTGAGAAGCTGAAGGAACCTCAATAGCCATCTAATCCAAGCCATGAAGGAAATCCCTCTTAAAGAAAAAAGTATTTAATAAATATTTGATGAGGTGAATCAGAATCACAGCGTGGTGAAGTTGAAAGTGCCCTTCCCAAGGAAGGCAAGATAACTAGTATACATCCATAATCCCAGCTAGGTAATTTCCCCCAAAAAAAAAAAATCAATTGACCTCTCAGCCTTGATAACTTCATCTGTAAAATGGAGATTAAGCACGAAGGGAGACTGGACCTCATAATCTCTTCAGCTCTCTTCTACCTCTAAGAACAGTAAATCTATAGGGTTCTCAAAAAAAAAACTAAAACAGAAAAACACAAACTTGGAGTAGACTGAGTTCCTCCAAAGTATTCTCAATTTGGGCACATCTGCTTAGTAATGCTGTCTTGCTCTATGGCATTAAAGTGACATAGATGGAATGATCAATGAGCTCTGTTTATTTCAGTATATCTGATATTTTTATGGCTCTCTGTTGCCCTCTGTCCACACCAGAAAGACCATTTCTATTCCCTTTGTTAACTGTTATACACTATTATCTCTCGCCACATCATCCCAAGTATAGAGAAGCTTTATATCCTCAGATCTTCATGTTTCCTTATTCTGGAGGTATGTCCATATCCATAGTGTTCAGGTATGTCCTCTTTTCTGCATTCCACAGTGCCCCTTCCAAAATCTTCTTCCCTTTGACTTTGAAAAATTAAATTGCTTTCATAGGAGACACATTGAGCTTAGAGAGGAACTTACATGCATGGCTGATGAATTATACCATATATTATATATATGTGGTATATATACCATGTAAAACCAACTTGTCCTGCCAGTCACTTCATCAGGAAATTTTTGGTTCTTCAAGTGAGTAGATATCACTGTTGAATGAATATCAAGATAAATTTGGTTCTATAGAAGTTGATTTACAGGAAGAAAGAGAGAAAATCAAGACTGGGATGGGATTAGTGGTTGGAGTTTAACATCATTAATTAAAAAAATAATAATAATTAAAACCGTAATCCTGGAAACCTACAGCAAAAGATTGTCTAGTGCTCTACTACATGATATTGACACAAGTGTTTCCCCCATTGTCCAAGCTCCCTGAATCCATTCTGGGAGTAAACTAGAAACTTACGGTGGCATGAAAGCCAATCTACAGGAAAATTATGAAAGGTTTTGGATGGAATCAATCAGCCAATGAGCCTTTTAGGACACAAAGACAAAAGCAAAGCAGCCTCTGCCCTCAAAGAACTTACATCTAATGGATAATATAACATATATCTATCATCAAATACAAAGTAACCTTGAAATGGAATGCCCTAGCAACTAGGGGAACCCAGAGTGGTCTAACAAAAAGTGGACACTTTTTGTGCCCTTTCTAGTCTCTTCTTTTCCTCCTTTCATCATCCCTTCCAACTAGGCATACATGGTACATGCTTTCAGGTTATCATGCTCTCTCTGCATCTTCTTCTCCCTCCTCTATCTAAATCTAATTTCAAAAATATATTAGATAAACTATTTCTCTTTGAGATGTAAATAAATGCTCAAGATTTTAAGTATTTCTTCTCTCCCCTCCAAGGATTTTTGTTTGAAGACCAAGCCCTTGCTATACTCATTGTAAATATTAACAAAGCTTAACTGGCAATAGTCATAGTTATTATCATTATAGGGAATTAAAATTCATGTAGTAGACAAGGCATCTGTCCTCCAGAAGTTTACACTCAGTGCTAGAGTCATGAATCATTTCCATTTTGATGGATGTAAAATTAGTGTAGAAATTACATTAGATCCCAGGCTCATATTCCCAGTCTACTTTATTAGGAACGTAAATGACACCCAGGGTTAAATTAAGAAATATTCTAATCCTTATAGTTACCAAGGCACAGGACCTATAGGATGCCAGCCATGTATCACAACTTAACTTAATAACCCATTCTTGATCTATTAACTGAATTTATTTAAATCCTTTTTTAATTTAGTGGATATTTCCTTTTGAGATACTGATTAAGATTTCAGCCAAAGAAATCACTTGCCAGAATTGAAGAAGACTTGCTACCAGCAACTAGGAAGGTGGTATCTGTACAGTAAATTTCAAGTCAATTCAACAAACATTTATTAGATGCCAACTTTTGGCATATACTCTTGTTTCACAATCCTTTCTAATTTTCTTTCCTTTGGCAGGGCATGAAGAATTGCTTCTTTAATTCAAAAAAGAACATGTTTCCCAAGGAGGCAAATCTAGAAAATTTCTTATAAGACATAAAAACATTTCTGTCTTACTTCTGGCTAGAAGCATTCTTTCCACAGTCCTCTAAATGAAATCTCTTGGTGCCCATACTTTATGCTGTATCTCTCCCCAGGTAAACATTTTGCCAGAAAAATTAAAAGATTATTTTGGAGTCTAATGATACCACTGAAGACAAGCTGTGATAATTACAGTTATAGGACAGAGAGAAAATTTAAAGAAATTATTCTCTTGCTGGTAATTTAGCCTATAGGGCTAGTTTTTTGGTCTATGTTGATTAATATACTGACCCTTTAATGATGATAAGCCACATTAATTTGGTATATTTACAAAGTTTGTTAACTATGTTATGTCACTGGTTACTGAATTCTGTGAGCTATTAATATGTGATGTTATTCCCATTTCACAGATGACAAAAATTGAGGCTCAGAAAAAAATAACTTTTCCAAGGGTTACCAAATCTGCTTGAAAGAAGTGAGGGGCAGAATTGGTTAGATATCCTTAATTATCTCTTCATTTTTATCTAGGCTACTTGCTCCTCAAATCTTCTGGAAACTAGTATACTTGGTACCTTATAAGCATTAGTCAAAGAATATCTAGAAAACTGAATTCTGCAAAATAAATACATAATTTTATGCTAGGAAAAGAAGTATTTAATGGGAATAATCATTGCATGAACTATAAAGGGATTCCTAAATCAGTAACAGTCAAGACACCTGGATTCTCAGGGGAATTATTATCTTAGCAACAAACAGCAAATGTATTAAAAAAAGGACTTCTATATGATGAAAAATGAATCCTTAACAATAATCCTAAAAATACAAGCATATAATTATTCCTGGAAGAAGATAGTACCGCGTCATCTCCCCTGTGCCCAATTGGGTATACTATGGTGAGGAATGAATCAATTTCTCAACTCTAAGCAGAAGGAAAGATAAAAGAAAGGAAACAAGTGGCTGAGCTAGGATAATTCTTCTTGGACCACCTGTAGCATGGAACAAAGCCAGGATAGAAAGAAAGGTACAGCCTTGTTACTCCTTCAAGGATGTCTGGAAGAGAAGGGACCAAGAGGACAATTAAAGAACAGAAGAGAAAAGAGGACTCTAGAAGACAGAACTGAAAGTCCACACTCTCTAGTCAAATAAAGTTATCTGTTTTTCATCATCACATGCCTTTCTACTAACATCCAAAGCCACTATTGAGTTCTTCCCAAGAGAAAGGGATGTGCATCTACATTCTACATTATGTCATTTAACAAGCCAGTTTGGAATGAATGTGTGACTCTATTTAGTCAAGAGAAAGCCATTTTTGTCAATCTAGTCCACATCATTTGTTGAGACCAACATATCTGAATATTATTAATTATGGATATTTTAAATATCATAGAGATCTAGAAGGAAACTCAAAGGATATCTAATCCAATTCCTCATTTTACAAATAAAGGAACTGAGACCTAGGAAGCCTTGTGCCCAAAGCCACACAGTCAGTAAGCTTTATCATAGCTGGATTTTTATTAATTTAATTTTTTTGTTATATTTTAAGTTCTGAACTGTCTCCTTTCCTCTCCCCTCACATGCACAAGAGAGGACTACTGTTTGACAAAGATATAGATATAGTTATATCGATATATGGATTTATAACCCTACTATGTTTTCTTCTATTTATCAGTTGTCTGGAGGTGGATAGCATCTTCCTTCATAGGTCCTTTGTAGTTGATTTGAATATTTATAATACTCAAAATAGCTTAGTCATTCACCATTATTCTTCAAACAATATTGCTGTTACTGTATACAATGTTTTTGGTTCTACTTATTTCACTCTTCATTATTTCATACAAGTCTTTTGATGTTTTTCTAAAATCAATCTGCTCATCATTTCTTATAGCACAGTAGTATTCCATTCATAATTGTTTAACATTTTAAAATTTTAATGCACTGATTGCTTAGATAAAAAGTACTAGTAACAGTTTTGAATTAATGTGTAGTTCAAAAAAGCCTTGGTGTCATATAAAATGGTATTGGGCACCATATTCTAATTGTGTTTAAGGTTTCTCCAGTTTTTATAATTGAGGTAGTAATAGCTGTCCCCTTGAGTGGCAACTCCAGAGTTTTGTAACCATAGAATGCATGATTAGGCAATATCCCTTTAAAAATGAATAATTCAGTCGGTAATTCAAGGTAGAATGAACTAATACTTAGAAAGAAGCAACATCCAAATGAACTAAAACTTTCTAAAATGTACTTTACTAGTTTCCCCATCTATATTATTTGTTTACAATGAGCTAAAGGAATTGAAGTTAAGTAAAACAGGGTAAGAACCTAACTGATGTATCCAATGAGAGAAAATAAAAGGCTCAAATTGTATTAGGCCCAAAGTAATGGAATTTATCTTTATTGGAATAAATTAAACTATTGCTTGGGATGGAATAAGATCTAAAAGAAAGAGAGATTTAGATCTATAGCCAGAGAATTTGATTCTATTAGTTCTTACTACCTGAATGACCGTGGGTCAGTGATTAGGCCTGAGTTTCTATACTCATGAAATTAAAGGGATTGAATAAGGTGATTTTTTTTCAATGCCAAATCCTATGGTTCAATGTTAGAAGTAAGATTTATAGCAGTTTAAATTGGTTTTCATGAGTATTTTAGGTATTACAGCCATTGATATGGGTTAACATTATTAGTGCTACCTAGATTACATTTTAGAGCGAATTTTTACATTATATATTCATTTATAGTCAGTTATCTTCTTGATTTTATTCTTATTGGCCACTAAAATCCAGTAACTCAGATTACTTCCTTACATAAAAAAGACTTGAGACCGAAAGCTTCCCATCCCCTTTCCCACTAAGAAATTTCTCAAATGGATTTGATTTATTCAGGTTCTAAATTATTCTTAGTTTTAAAACATTCTTTCTTACCGTTCTGTCCTAGGGACTCATTTTTCCTTATTGGACTCTATTGGATCTTGTCAACAATTCACTAACTCACTTAGTTAGATGCTCTATACATCAGTTGCATAGTAGAGAAGCAGGTTAAAAGATGGGCTTTAATGAAGGAAAAAAAATACAACTGAGATAATAATTACGCTCATTATATCACATTTTATAATTTTACCCAACCACACTTCAAAGGGATATTATAGTGGGGACTCCTTCCATGTTACTGTTAGACTAAGTAGCTGCTGAGTACCCTTACAACTTCTAAATTCTGGAATTCCATGAATTTTCAAAATACTACTTATGTCATTGTAAGTCTTTGAGGTAGGTAATGTAAGCATTCACTTCTTCTTTTTATACATGATAAAACTAAGACTCTGAGAAGTGATCTCAATGGCTTGCATGTAATGGAGCCAGGGCTTTCAAAATAATTCAATTTGATAGTCATTTGTTAAGCACATACTATGTGTGGGGTACCATGCTAGCGATTGGAGGCACAGAGTCAACAAAGAAATAATTACTGCCATCAAGGAATTTACATTCTTGAACCCAGATTTTCAGTTTCCTATTCCTGATCTCTTTCAATTATACTACAGTAATGGGAGATAAATATTTTCCCTAGGAAAGTATTCATATGTGACTATGTGTATGTGAGTAAGTATGAGCATGTGACTGAAAGAGAATGGCTTTAACTTTGGTGTTGCTACTGCTGTACTTGTTTTTTCTCATGACTTGGGCTGGTGATGTGAGATTTTTTCTCTTGGATAACGTTATCTATTTGAAATGAGTGTGTAAGTTCCTGTCAGCAGTGGGGCACCCAACCCAGGAAGGTCAAGCTTTGGTTTCTCTATGTCTGATTTCCCTTTTATGTATGATAAATGATTGCTACTTAGGTCTTTTAAGTGATTGTTTACATACATATATCCCATTGGGCTACCTTGAGGAAACCTTTATGTTACACATTTGCATATTGACATATTTGTGAGACTCTAGGTATGAGAAAAGATTCCATGCCAAGCAAGTAAGTTATATATTAAGTTCCTGGATTCTGCCTTCTTAAAAAACATGCCAGTTTGAAAGATTTGCTGCTTCCAGACCTCCAGACAAGTGATGTCTCCTTCCATAAATAAGTCTAACCTTTTGCTGAGCATGCAAGGATTTGCCATACCTCAGATGTAAAGGCCCTATTCACAGAAATTTATTAAAAGTGATATTGACAGAAAGAGGTGATTGCAGCTTGAGGGTCTTCCATCTTATGAAGAGGAGTGGAGTTATACAGAAAAAAATACATGGAATAATACCTTATGGCATTGAAAGTTATCCTATTGAGTGCTATAAAAATTAAAATTAGCATGTGCTACAGGCTCAGGGGCATATTTTAGATGTCATGAACCATAAAACATTATTGCTAGTCAAGGTCTCAGACAGCATCTATTTCATCCTCTTTATTCCTTGATGTGGATAACAATTCCCAGAGAGGTAAATGATTTACCCAGGTCACAGTACTAGCTAGTGACAAAGCTAGAGGCAGATACTGGATCTCCTGACATAATCCATTGAGTTAAACATATTGTGTATCAGGCCAAAAAGAACTTAAACCATTTATCTAATAACTTAAAAAACTTTTTTACAAGCAACTTATTTGGCATAAGATTTGGCACACTACTAAAAGTGAAAATTCCTTTCACATAATAAGAAATACATATGATATAAGTTGTTCAATATAACATTTAGTAATAAACTTATCTCTGGAAACCAAACAGAATAATGTAGTTTAGCTGTCTTATCTGATTGTGGTCATAGTTATTATTATCCAATTAGTATATTTCTGGCTTAAATCATTTCATAGAAAGTCAGCCTAAGAATATTTTTCCAGTCCATAAGAGACTATTAAAAGCCACTTAAAGCCATTTAACTGTGGCTGATATTGGATATACTGACTCTGCCTCCCTTTTAAGCATGATTTTAATGTTTTCTTGAAGTCTGGTGCACTGGAAGAGAAAACTTCATGGGATTCAGGTTAGTGAGTGAGTGTGAAAGTGATGGTCCAAATAGTCCTATAGTCCAAAATCCAAGGATATCATATCCTTGTACCAGTATCGATAAAAATCCCACCTCAGGTTATGGAATGAGAATATTTTGTTTCTATATATTCCCAGAGGTTTGATGGGGAAGGATTAAGAAGGTATTTTGTCGTTGGTGTTGGTGCTGATATTGCTGTTGTTCTTAAGTTCTATAAGGGACTTCTTTTAGTGGTTCTCAAAACTAATGAGCCTACTGTAAAAGAGGAGGAAAAAGAGGAGAGGAGAGTTGAGGAGGAGAAAACTGAGATGAAAGTCAATAAGCAAGTAAAAAAAATTTGTTAAGAACTGTGTGCTAGGCACCATGCTAAACATTGGGAACACAGCTATGAGCAAAAGGAAAGATAGTACTTGTCATCAAGAAGCTTACACTCTAATGGGGGAAGACAGCACTTAAAAGAGAGGTGAAGGGTATGGAGAGGAGGGAGTGTACGCAAGTTCAGACAGGGTGGCAAAGTACAGAATATGAGGAATGGAAGACCTGGGACCTTCCTCCAAATGGAGGTTCCAGGAGGAACTCACCAATTGGAGAAGGGAGCACAGGGGCAGAGGAAGAAGCCAGCTGAAACATGAAAAGAGAGAATGGGCATTGATTTCAGGTTGAGCCATCACTTTAAATTAGATTTTGTATGTGTGTGAACAAGGTAGAGAGTCTTTTTCAGTCTAGGTAATCTCCTACAAGTATTGTGATGAGTTTCACATGTGCCATGGTCTGATTTGTTACTCACATAAATGGATTCCCTAATCAACTTAATCATGAAGAATTGTCATAACTACTTGCTTATTCTCACAGATCAGGTAGCTGTATCCTAGTGAATAAGGAACTAGGCTTATATCCATTCTTTTTGGTATTTAATAACACTTTCAGATAATTTTTTTTAATTATCAGTTTATAAGAATAACTGTAATAAAAGATTTAGGTTGCCCAGTTCTAAAAACCTAAACAAAGTCACAGAATTTTGAAGTTGGGAAGGACCTTAATGGTGATCTGGAGGGACTCTCTAAGTTTTTTAACTTGTAAAATAAAGAGATTGAACTAGAATCAGGAGTAGGGAACCCACAGCTTTGAGGCCACATGTGGCGTCCTAGGTCCTTGGATGCAGCCTTTTGACTAAGTCCAAGTTTTACAGAACATATCCAGAACAAATTAAGGGGATTTGTTCTGTGAAGTTTGGGATTCAGTCAAAGGGTCACACTTGAGGAACTAAAGAGCCACATGTGGCCTCCAGACCACAGGTTCACCACCCCTGGATTAGATCATCTCTGAATCCATTCCATCTCTAAATCCTATTATCCTATGACATAGAGTTGAAAGGTGTTCTACTCCAAGTGCAGATTTCATTAATACCTAGTGTATGATCTGATTTTCCTCCTCTGTCAAATTTAATCAACAATTTTCTCTAATGAGCAATTGAACATATATTTAATTATTTGCCAATTGCCATTTAGATGATTTTCTCAGGTTTCTTTGTTAACAATTGGCATCTGAATTTTTAACACCCCTCCAAGAATCTCCTGACTGTTCACGCAACAGACATTCATTAAACATCTAAAATGTGAAATGTCTGTGTTAATCAGTGTGTGTACAAGGGCAAAAATGAAATAGCCCGTGCCCTCAAGGTGCTTTAATCTTTCTGGTTCATCTGAAGGATTCTCACTCACTCACTTGAATGTTCTTGTGGTATTGTATGTAGGCTTAAGTTCAGTGGGCAACTGATTGTAGTATCCTAAACAGAGGCATTATCATCATTCATCTTGGAGAGAGAAAGATCTCCTTCAGAAAGAGTTTAATTAATTACCAGGTTTTAAATCAGAAAAGATCATTCAGGGAAAATGGTCTAAGCATGAAATATCCCCAAGTCTCACCATTTACTTTTTTAAATCTGAGAGAAGACAAATAAGAAAGAGACTAATGCACTCAAGATTATACTATGAGCTCCTGGAAATCAGGCAATTTTTTGTTTTCACCTTTCTTTATATTGCTAGTGCTTAGCACAGTATCTGGTATATTGTATAATAATAATTAGTAATAAATGCATGTTGACTGGACTTGGTCCAAGAATATTGTGCTAAATTGTGCTGTTTTAAAGATCAGCTCAATTAATATAGTGCTTGGCAGATAAATAACAAAATTCTACTACATTCCTTTTCAAATCTATTTCCAGTGATGAACACGTCCCCCCAGAGATTACAATTTATTGATTTCTAATGGTGTTGTGTTGGAAAAAATTACTTTGTCAAATATTTTAATTTTTCTCATATGCAAAGTGTGATGTTTGTCTTTTTTTTGCAGTTTGAATTTGAAGTCTAGTAGGTTTTTGTTAAGATGAATAGGAACAAATAATTCATCACCTGCAATTTAAAGGGCAAATCATATTTGTATCCATATGTAGGAAAGAGACGTTCATAGTGCATGTACATGCTTCAATACATTTTTAGTATAATATAAAAATAGAAATGACATTTTAAACATTACTTTTAGAAATAGCAGTGATTCTTAATGTCTCCTTAATTGAGAACAATTCTGGGGTCTCTCAGTAAGAGCTGCCAGTTTCCCTGCAGGAAATCCATTTTGTTGACTGGTTTAGGAAGTACTAATCAGCATACAGCCATAGAAATGAAGCTGGGAACTTTTTCAAATTCTTTGTGGCAAATCATTCTTGTTTTCAAAAAAAAAACAGAGAAGAGAAGAGAGGGGTAAGAGGGGAGGGGAGAGGAGAAGATAGGAAAAGAAAGGGATTTGAGGGGAGGGTAGGTGTGGGGATGAGAAGAGAAGAGAAGAGAGAAGAAAAGATTGTAAAATCTCTTTACTTTTCCAAATTTCTCTGCAATGAATCAGTTTGAGGGGCATGTCAATAGGATGGGCCAGACCCGATGGCATTTTGATTTTTTACCACAAGACTGACCTGGAAAGAAGAGTAGAAAAAGGAAACATTGGGTTAGATATTGTCATAGTCAATGAAATCAAAATAATAAGGGAGTCTTTCAATTATTTAAATTTGTTTTATTTTTATTTTCAGTTCCGAATTTTCTCCTTCCCTATGCTCCCTTCCCCGCCCATTGAGAAGGCAAAAAATAAAAAATAAAATACCCACTATACATATGAAGTCATGCAAAACATACATTACCCATGACTCCCCTTCCCCCCCCCAAAAAAAAGAAAAGATGAAAAAAATGCTTCAAACTGTACTCAGAATTCAATGGTTCTCTCTCTTGCTGGAGGTGGATAGCATTTTTCATGAATCCTTTAGAATTGTGGTGGGCGATTGTGTTGACCACAGTTACTAAACCCTTAACAATTAATTGTCATCACAACATTGTTGTTACTGTGTACAATATTCTCCTAGTTTTGTTCACTTCAATTTACATCGGCTCATACAGGTCTTCCCAGGTTTTTCTGAAACCTATCTTTCATCATTTCTTGCAGCACAGTAGTATTCTATCACAAGCATATACCACAACTTGTTCAGGCATTCTCCAATTGTTGGGCATCTCCTTAATTTCTAATTCTTCACCAGCACAAAAAATAATTCTATAAATATTTTTGTACATATAGATCCTATTCCTTT
This sequence comes from Vombatus ursinus, assembly GCF_900497805.2. NCBI lineage: Eukaryota > Metazoa > Chordata > Mammalia > Diprotodontia > Vombatidae > Vombatus > Vombatus ursinus. Next base: position 20,368,230 of record NW_020954641.1, read on the forward strand.
TTCTGTGATCTCTTTGGGATACAGATCTAGTAGCAGTATTCAGCAACTAATTCAAAGGGTATGAACAGTTTTCTAGCCTTTTGGGCATAGTTCCAAATTTTTCTCTAGAATGGTTGGAACAATTCACAGCTTCACAAGTAGTGCATTAATGTATCTATTTTTCCACATCCCCTCCAGCATTAGTCATCTTCCTTTTTTGTCATGGTAGCTAATCTCTTGGGTGTGGGATAGTACCTCAGAGTCGTTTTTAATATCCACTTCTCTGATTATTAGTGATTTAGGATACTTTTTTCTATGATTATTGATAGCTTTGATTTCTTCTTCTGAAAACTGCTCATTCATATCCTTTGACCATTGGTCAATTAGGGATTCACATTTGTTTTTTAGGAATTTGGCTCCATTACTTACATATTTGAGAAATGATACCTTAATCAGAGAAACTTGCTATATTTTTTCCCAATTGCTTGCTTTCCTTCTAATTTTGTCTGCATTGGTTTTGTCTCTCCAAAAACCTTTTAATTTCATGTAATCGAAATTATCTATTTTTATCTCCCATGAGCCTCTCTATCTTTTGTTTGGTCATAAATTCTTCCCCTGTCCATAGGTCTGACAGACAATTTTTCCTATACATCCTTAATTCACTTATGATATCACCATTTATGTCTACATCATGTATTCAATTTTGACCTTATTTTGAGATACAGTGTGAGTTGTTGAGCTATGCCTAGTTTCTGCCAGATTGCTTTCCAGTTTTCCCAGCAGTTTTTGTCAAATGGTGGGTTCTTGTCACAATAGCTTGGATCTTTGTGTTTATCGAACTAGGTTCTGTATGTTGTGTTCCTAATCTATCCCATTATCGACCATTATATTGCTTATCCAGGGCCAAATTGTTTTGATGATTACTACTTTATATATTTTGAAATCTGGTACTTCTAAGCCACCTTATTTCACTTTTTTATTGATTCCTTTGATATTCTTAACTTTTTGGTTCAAAGGAGTCTTAATGAAGGCAGCATTAAAGGCACTGGTCAAGGGGTCATTGGACTTAAAGATGGAAATAACTAGGTAATCTAGCTATAGAATCATAGATTTAGAACTGGAAGGGACCTCAAAGTCCATTGAGTTTAGTTTCCACATTTTACAAATGAGCAAACTGAGACACACAGAGGTAAATTCTTTTGCCTGGGATCGTGAAGCTGGCAAGAGTTTGAGGCAGAATGAGAAGCCAAATCTGACCTGAGTCCAAGTACAGTACCAAGTCCATTATGCCATTCAATTAGTCTAATTCTCTCAATTTACTGATAAGGAAACAAAACCTAGAAAGGTTGTGACTTGCCCAATATAGCATAACTGGTATTTGAAACTAGCTGGGCAGATAGTCAAATAGAGCTACAAAGGAACGTGATGGGTATTAATGAATTGGTAAACTGGCAGTCCTTGAGCTGTTCATTGTCTCAATGAGGGAGAAAGCTAACCTGAGTAGTCCATGTTTCTACACTGTTTTCTATTTATGTGATCTTCTTTTTCTCTCCCAGTCACAGCATTCAATCAATAATCCTAAAACATTCAACAATTTTTTATTGTTATTGTTATTTCTAATAGCTGTCATGTATATAGAATTTAAAGATTTTCAAAGCATTTTACATTCATTATGTCATCTGATCCTTGCAACAGCTTTGTGAGCTACACACCATTATCTGTGTTTTGTAAATGTAAGAAGTAAGGCTCAGAGCTAGGAGAGATTTAAAAGAGAAAGGAGGTCTATAAATTGAGAACAGGGCCTTGAAGGCTGCTATCTACTGTTCCTAAACAGATGTTTAGATTTTCAGGTAGCTGCAGCCCCAATACCATCCTCCTGCAATGTCTGGGGTATATCTGTTTCTCCGTTTTTTCCCACTCAGCCCCATATTATCCTAATAACTTGATATTTATTTGATTACGTGAAAATCAATGTGTATAGTGGAAAGAAGACTGACTGTGGCTAGTTGGTATTTACACAACCATGGACAAGTCACAATCTATGAACTTATTTCCTCATCTGTAAAATGATTTTTAAAAAAATGTGCCACTGAGCAAAAGTTGTTATACTTGAGAATTCTGTGATATAAGGAGTAATTGTTATATAGATATTAGCTATTAGAGCTTTTCTTATTACACTATAACATTAATTGACTCTACTTATTAAAAGTTCTGTATCCAGGGCATTATTATAACTCTATCTCAGAACTCTAGTCTTCATAGAATATACCACAATTATGTTATTTCTCTCCCTCCCCCTTTTATTTCTCTCTGTACTTGGTTCTTGAATGTTTTAGATGTTAAGTTACTTGTGAATTAGGTCATGAATTTAAAAGGGGTTTTGTTTGCAACGAGACCACAAATTTAATTCAGGATTCTTTGAGAGGTAAAACTTATCCATGCATTCAAGACAGTGACTTTGGGATGAACAAGGCAACTTATGTGCATTGATGTGAAACTGGGAAGGTTTATGTGACTCCAGGGTAAAATCTAGAGGTTTTACTCAGGAAAAACATTACCAATTTTCCATAAAAACCCTACTATTTTTTCAAAAATTATTTGGAAGATAGCAAGATTTGATTGACAATTTTTAAAATTTTATTTATTTTATTTTTTAATACCTTTTTGACTCCTATTTATGTCACATTGTAACATCTTGTGAAACACCCAATAGTTCTCCATGTGCCTTTTTGTTTTTATTTTTATTACATAGTTTTATTTATTAATTTTAGTTCAATTTAACTTTCAGTTCCAAATTCTTTCCCTCTCAAGCTCTTCTTCTTCTCCCTCTATTTAGAATGCAAGAAAATCAAAATTCTTAACAAAAAATGTATAGTCAAGGAAAACAAATTTCCATATTAGCCATGTCCAATACATGCATACATGCATACATATATGTGTGTGTGTGTGTGTGTGTGTGTGTGTGTGTGTGTACGTATATATGGATAGATGGATGGATGTATTCCTCATTCTGCACTCTAAGTCATTCAAAAACTTTCTATCTGGAGGTGGGTAGCATGTTTCTTTATGAGTCTTCTGGGATGGTTGGCCGTTATTTTTATCAGAGTTCTTAAATCTTTCAAAATTGTTTATCTTTAAAATATTGTTAATCTTGTATAAATTATTCTCTTGGTTCTTCCCACTTTACTTTGTATCAGTACATGCAAGTCTTTCCAGGTTTCTCTGAAACCATTCCATTCATCATTTCATAATAGTATTCCATTACACAATAGTAATTCCATTATATTCATATGCCATATCTTATTCATCCATTCTCTAACTGATGGGCACCCCTTCAGTTTCCAATTCTAATCTCCACAAAAAGAACTTCTATAGATATTTTTTGTATGTATGGGTTATTTTCCTCATTCTTTGATCTCTTTTGGTATATACCTTAGAGAGGTAACACTGGGTCAAAGGATATGCACAGTTTAATAACTTTTTTGAGAATAATTCTGTATTACTTTCCATAATGGCCAGATAAGTTCACTACCTCAGCAACAATGCATTATTGTACCTATTTTCCCACAGCCCCTCCTGCATTTATCATTTTTTTTTTGTCAATTTTTCCAATTTAATGGTTTGAGGTAGTATCTCAGAGTTTTAATTTGTATTTTTCTAATTATTAGTTATTCAGAGCATTTTTCATATAGCTATTGATGGCTTGGATTTTTTACTCTAAAAACTTCCTTTTCATATCTTTTCACCATTTATCAATTAGGGAATAGCTTTAATTCTCTCCATGTGCATTTTCAAAGATGATAAAAAATTATACTCCAAAAAAAGGTAACTCAAGAACATGCAACTCAAAATGGTTCTATACCAATGAATCATTCTACCAGTTAGAGTGCTAAGTTTGGAGTCACGAAATGTAGGTGTAAATTGTGCCACAGATACTTAACCATTACATAGACATAGGTAAGTCACCTTATCTCTAAGATTTTCTGTTTCCTCATCTTTGAAAGGAAGATCGTGATACTTACACTGCCTACCTTAAAAGATTCTATTAAAGAAGATGTACAATTCTCTCCCCTTCTTTTGAGTGATTGTCTAATCTCATCAATGTAGTCATGTCCTTAGTCAATACAGACCAAAAAATTTAAAAGTAATTTATAAATGTTTATTGTTTTGGGGGCTGTCTGGGAGCACTTGGGTCAAAACAGCACTGGCTCTGGGGTGGCAATGGCAGGAGCAATCAAGCTCCCAGGATGGCAAAGGAACAGAACACCTGGTCAGAAAGAGATCCCAGGGGACCCCTGTACTAGCACTGAGAGCAAGATCAGGTGCCCTTTGGTAGCTCTGTTGCCCATTAATCAATTCTAAGTCACAGATCTAGGATGTAGAGAAGTGGCCACGGTCACAAGGGAGCAGGTGCTCTCAGAATGTAAGGACCACAGCACAGAATGGGAGGGCAGGGACCTGATCTTTCCCCAGATCACACCGCCCTGGAAACGCCAAAAATTTACAGGCTTCCACTGAGTTTTAAAAGCAGCAAAAGCTCATAAAAGACAAAAACTCAGACCACAGAGGTGAGAAATCCCAACTCTTTAATATAAAGTCAAAAGCGAAGGCTGGAAAATGAGCAAACAGCAACAACAATAGAAACTGATCATAAAAACTTACTACGATGACAGGGAAGCTCAAGACATAAATTCAAGATCAGATAATAACTTGAAAACATAAACAATCAAAGCTTCAAAATAAAATACAGAATGGACATGAGTCTGACAAAAAGAGCTAAAGAAAAATATTTTTAACAAGAGCAAAAACATTATCTTATTAATGTCATTGTCTTTATCCTTTCTTCTAATTTGGTGTTGATTTTGACCTCTGATCTAACCAGTCAATGATCCAACTATACACAGAAAATTGATTCTAATATGACTTCCAAATCAATAATGTATAGTTTCCTGTCCATTAAGATATAATCTATTTCATTTTGGGGGATAATAGTCAGTTTATTCCATGTCCAGTGCCTTTTGGCACACTTTAGGAAAAATGTGTTCATGATACACAGGTGGGAGGCCAGTGTATAATTTATAAGCCTTTGTTTTCTTTCTCCTCTCTAAACTGAGCCATATTTTCCAACATGTTTTTTTTTTCATTCTCCTCTATGCCCAACTTTGCATGAAAGTCATGAAGGATCAAAGTATATTTTGACTTTCTTTGTATAATCAACAAATTCTTCCTGTGACTTCTTTGACTTTTTAAGCTATAGTTATCTTCACATTGGTCTTTTGGCTTATGTTTACCATGAGTACTGCAAGACAAGCTGATTGTGTGTCCCTTGAAATTATGATTCTTCTTACTTTGGGGCACACAATGAAAGCAAATCAACCAATTCCCTTTTTTTGAATCAGCAAAAAAAATCTGTTAGCTAGCTGTCTATTTATCTGCAACTTCATCTTGTAAGTTTGTTGTGAGAATATCAACATTTATGTGGTTTAGTTTTTTTCAAACAGAAGTCTTTTTTTTTTTTTGGTCATTAGGCAAAGGGTTCACATTTGGAGTTGCAATGTTGGCATACATTTGTGAGATTCCTAGCACCATTTGCCCTGAATAATTCATCACTAGAGATAATTTTTGGAATCAAAACCAAAGTTAAATGTGCAAAGAGGGAATGGGAGTTTCCTTATACACTTTCCTTCTTTGCCTGAATTTTTGTCCTTTTTAAGAGGCAAGTACAGAGAAGCTACAGCACAAATTCTGTGAAAATGTTACAGCCTGACAAGACCCATACCTGTAGTTTTCATGTTAGGTTTAGTATACTGATCTATAATAAATTATAGTTAATCCTTCAGAAATGAATGAATTCAATTCAGAGGAAAATTTGGAGATTTGTGCATCAAGTCATCTATCACAGTTACAAGTAATCTTGTGACCAATCAGTTTGATCATACATAAGCAAGAGTATAAAGGGGAGGGAAGCTGGGGATATACAGTTTGAGAAATACCTATTAGATTTCTCAACCTCTTTCAGCTTACTGAAGTGGCTCTCTTTGGTTCAGGTCCAGGGCTTTTTATTTTCAAAATACCCTATTTACAAAACATCTCTGTAAAGCAGGGTAAAATGTAATGGTATTAAAGAAATCAGGATAAGCTCGCATGATTCACTTGCATGAATTTGCAATTCATTGAGGGAACAGCTTGGCTTTTTATAAGAAATTATTACTCAGGGCCTTGGAAATGACCACATGTCTTAGGAGATTAAAAAAATGAGAATGAAATATATGTTTTCAATATGCAACAGAAAAGTAAATTTTTTCACCTGGACTAGGAGACTGAGTGTCTTTTTAGATGTTCTTTAAATCCCTACAGGATAAATAGCATTTTTTTAAATTACATTTACCACTCACAGGTATTCCCCAACCTCAGTGAATATAAGCCCTACACTCCAATATTTATACATCTAGAGACCATGCTGGTTAGTCATTTAATCACCAAACATTTATTAAGTGCTTACTTTGTTGTGGGTATTATGATAAGCATTTGGGATATAAAGAAAAGCAAAACATGACTTAGACTCTCTAAGAGCTCACATTCTAATGGGGGAAACAACATGAAAAATACCTGAGTATAAACAAAATATATACAAGATAAATAGAAGATAAACCTTAGAGGATAGCTGTCAGCATTAAGTGGGAACAAGAAAGTCTTCTTACAAAAGGTAGAGTTTGAAGTGAGTCTTGAAGGAAGATGTTGAAATGAAGAAGGGGAATACTTCCATCATGGGGGAGTATTTTTTACATCATTGCAATAACTAATCTACAACATTTATTGTACTATTTGTATAGTTAATTTGTACAATATCACCTAGAAATCTTGAATGAGCTACATTCTTATCTGATAGAATAGGATGAGTTCTTCTAGGTTAAAGACTACATATTAAGCTAAGAATTTTAGTATTGGAAAGGATCTAGAACCATAATAAGAGCTCATATTGATATCATACTGTATAATTCACAAAGTACTTTCCTTATAATAACTCTGTAAGGTAGAACATTTAACAAATAAGAAAAGAGACTTAGGGATATGAATAGACTTACTCATAAGCCTGCAGCTAGTAAGGGAAAAACACTCAAACCTGGGTCTTTGGATTCCAATTTTGCAGTAGGCACTTTTCTCTTTATTTCCTTTAACATTTCTCTCCTTTTCCATCAGCTTCCTTAACCTTATGTCTACCCCCTTCCTCTTTTCTTCTCTTTCCTTCTCCTTCCCATCGTTTTCATCTTTCCGTTCCCCTCTCTTTCCTCTCCTTTTCTTCTCTTTTCCTCCCCATCTCTACCCACTCCTTTTCCTTTCCCTCCCTTTCCTCATCTGTTTCCTTTTTTTCTCTTTCTTATCTAGTTTCTTCCACCTTGCTTCCTCTCTGCTCCTCTTCAATTCCCTTCCCTTCAACTAACATTAAATTGGAGAAAATTGCTTCTTCAATAAATCCCATAGAGGAATATGAAATATACACAAATAACCATAAATACAAAACAAAGTCCACATAAGAAAGTGTTCTTATAAACTGAGCAGGTGGTATCAAGAAAGATCCATTTGAGTGAGATTTTAAAGAATGGGGAGAAATTCAACAGAGAGAAAAATGGTGAAAGATCCTTCCTAGTATATGTAGAAAGAAATGATCAAGACACAGAAGCCAGAAAATGAAGGATATGCATAGGATTATGCAAGTAGTGCAATTGGATTGGGACATAGAAAGAGGTGGGATGATGGCATGAGATATAGAATGAAAGGTAGGGCAACACTAAATAGTAGCTTTGAATGCCACACTAAGGAGTTTTAATTTTCTTTGGTAGGCAATAGAGAGAAATTGAAAGTTTGGGGGCAGAGAAATATCATGAAGAGATGTGTCTCTGAATGCTCAGACATTTGTTGGTATCAGTGAAACAACATCAAGTGTTCCTTCTAAACGTGTAGCGCTATCTGCACATTTCCCTGACTGGGATTCAAGAATGCTAGTGTGGTGAGTAGTAGCCAGCCTATTTCACAGCTAAGGGCGAAGCCAGTATAGAAGTACTTAGCAGGACAGATATATAATAGGTGTGCTTCAGTCAGGGGCACATCATCAGCATTCTGTTTGTGAGCTAGATGTTCTAGCTATCATTTTTATATTAGATGCAGTTTTGAAAGATTCCTTTTTTACCACTGTCATTTCATTTTGAAGTGGTTTATTATATCCTTTAGAATCTAGGTTACTTTTGTAACATTGAATCCCTGAGGGAGGTGAATTGAGAATAACAAATATATCTCTTATATAAATGTCAAGAGTGTGGTTGGCTTTACAAAATGCATCCTGGATTTTTGAGGTAGGTGGTGTTACTAGCTATGTTAGGGCAACTAGGTGGTGCAGTGGATAGAGTGGAATCAGGAATCAGGAAGACCCGAGTTCAATTCTGGCCTCAGACAGCTGTTTGACCCTGAGTAAATCACTTAACCCAGTTTGCCTCAGTTTCCTCATCTGTAAAATGAATTGGAAAAGGAAATGGTAAACCACTTCAGTCTCTTCGCCAAGAAAACTCCAAATGGGGTCATGGAGAGTCAGACATAACTGAAACAACTCAACAATAAAATAACAAAAAAACTAGCTATCTTGAGAGTGAACATGTAATCCCTGCATGGAGTCAGATGAACAGTACATACAGAAAGACAAGCAGCAAAGAATGAAGTAAGAAGAAACCAGGATAGTCAGAGAACTGCAACAACAAAGAAAATACATTCTTGGAGAACTCTTCTCAAGTCTCATCTTGCAAAGTAAAGATTTTGCATTACGTGTTAACTCACAGACAGAGCCTGTTTTGACTCGGCAATTTTTTTAAAATGTGTTTGTTTTAGTTTGTTTGGGTAGTCTGCTGCTTATTATCTCTTACACTGTAATCGACTCTGAGGGCAGTAGGAATATAAGAAATGATCCTTTCTCTCCAAAGAAAAATTAGCAAGGAATATTAAATAGCATCTAATTGTTAAATTGTATAGTAGAAAATATGAGATGCAGAAGAGTTCAGAGAGGAGAAAGATGATTGTGAGCTAAAGTAAATGGGATACACAGAAGAGATAGAACTTAAACTGGGACTCTAGCACAATCTGAATCAACAAAGGGAAGAGGGAAATAATGACATTTCAGGCAAGTTCTTGTTTTTCTTTGTTTTTAGCTTTTTGTTGTTGTTGTTATTGTTGCTGTTGTTTAGTTTCAGTGCTAGAAGAAATGTGAAAAATCATCTACTCCAACACCTGTATTGTTCATTTAAAGACCCAAAAGAGGGTAATTAAGTGGTTGGTTAAAGGTTTGGTTACTTGGTGGTAGAACCAATACCCAGTTTTCTGGATTAATGGTCAAGTGTTCTTTTGACCACACCTTTATTTCCTTGAAATTCCTGTTCATCTTGCTCCATTTCATATAAAAGCTATTGATTCTTCTCTTTGTTTGGATATCCAAAGCTGCCATTCTGCACCATATCATATACCCTTTTGGCATACCTACTACCATAGAATTTTCAAAGTAAGAAAAGATTTAAAGGAATATCTAGCCTAACTTCTGAGACAATGTAATTTCTCTGTCAGATGACTGCCCATCCTATCATCTTATATTATTTTTAGGTTTCAAGCTGGTATCTTTTTTTTTTGTCTCCTAGAGACAGAGGCAAGGCTCAGTGGGCTTTGGGATAGAGTCAAATGAAATTACATATTTTTTGAACTTCTACTATGTTCAAGATAATACAATCTATGATTCAATTTCAAGTTGATGCCAGAAAGCTCTCCAGGAAAATTTCATAGTTACCTGATATTTTAATTATTCTCATGAATTAGTTTAACACAGTGCCTGACACATAATAAGTGTCTAATAATTGCTTGTTTCATGAAATATATGAAAGGGTTTTATGAGGCTGTTCTGTGTGACTGGAAGTTGGAGCAAAAGTCAAAATGTATTTATGGAATCTCTACTATCTGTAACCTCACTTTTGTCTTATTTGGAGGTATTTTTGGTTGTTCATTTTGTTTTGTTTTTCCTAAGGCATTATTTGATAAGCAATTTTAAGTAAACTGAATTCACCCATAGAGATGTAGTAAATAAACTAAATGTATATGGAGCTGACAAAATAAATAGAGAATTCACACTTGCTTTGTTCTTTGGAACAAAACTCTAACATAAGAGATGTCAAATGTGAATACCAATTTTGTGCTATTGTTATGAAGTACTTATACCTCAAAAGAACTAGGAAATAGGGCATATTCAGGTATTTTGATAAAGTCTCATTAATCATGCATGGAACTTTACTTTAACACTGGGGCTTAGATTCAGGGAGCCCTACGTTCAAATTTAAGCATCAGATACTAGCTATGTGAGTCTGGGCAAGTCCCTTGACCTCTGTCTGCCTGAATGTCCTGATCTGTAAAATGGAAATAATGTAATAATAATAGATCTAACTTACAGAGTTGTGGTGAGGATAAAATGAGACAATATTAGAAAGCATTTTGCTAGCCTTAAAGCCCTATGTAAATAAATACTAGTTATTATTATTATAATTATTATTAATGTCCTAGTAATCCACTTAAGAGGATTTAAGTTACAAAGCTTAGAGACCCCCATACTCCTCATAGAAAGATCTGTTCCAATGTTTGAGTTTATTTAAAAAATAAATAAAAGTTTTATGGATTGCTAATAAACAATACTGGTTTTCAAAGAGTATAAGTAACAATATAAGTCCCTAGGAAAATTGCATTTTTCCTATGTATTTCTCATCAAATATAATTGTATTGTTAAAATAAGAGCAGTGTTCATAAGAGTGCTTATAGCATAAAATAAGATATACAACTGGATAAATGTTAACCAAAGAGCAAACCTTTTTTAAAATATATGATTAATGTTTCATATTTTATTTTTAATGATATAATTTTAAATTCAGAATTCAATTAAATAAAAAAATCTAAGGCACAAAAATAAACTTTATAAGCATTTTTCTGTACTCTCTTTAAATCATATTAAAAAAGAATTAGCACTTAAAATTAATTTTCTTTGGAATGTTATTTGAACAACATTATGAAAAAGCAGTAACAGAATTAGTAAAAAAATTTTAAATGTCAGATCTTCTAGAAAACATAAAAATTATAGTTTTTTCATGAATTTACCCTTTTGTGATTTTAGATCATTTTATTTATAAAAATGTAGAATTTGGTTTATTAGATTGTGATTATCTTAGAACTCAAAATGCAAAACCATCAATTTGAAAATAAGGGACAGTTTCTCCTTTTAAACTCATCAAGCTTTCTAATACTTTATATCCTTGAACTTCACTAAGGTTATGGAATAAAATAGGTTTGGTCAGAAATGCATGATTCCCCTGATATCTGGAAAAATTTGAGGGGTAGTGGATCTCTTGAAGTTGCATCATAAACTATCAATTTCTGGACATTATGTGTATACCCATGTCCTTGTAGAATATGGAATGAATAGGGGCAGCTAGGTGATGCAGTGGATAGAGCACCAACCCTGAAGTCAGGAGGACCTGAGCTCAAATCCAGCCTCAGACCAAACATTTGACACTTACTAGCTATGTGACCCTGGGCAAGTCACTTAACCCCAATCGCCTGAAAAAAAAAAATGGAATACGGAACCAGTGAATGACATACAACATGAGAAACCATTTTCACCTGCAGTCCTAGCCCAATTATTGGCACATAATAGGCATTTGATAAATGTTTGTTTTTCTTATTGTTGGACCTCCCTACTTCTCCCACTTAGGCCTAGACTTCTGATTTACAGTGTGGTAAATCACATCATTTGTAAATGGGAATTTGTCATTCTCAATTTGTAAAGGGAATTGATGGTTATGTAAATGCAGTTCTTACCCTCAGTAATTAAGATTAAGTATAATAAGTTGCTCCCGAAGAAAGGGTTTCAAAATTCATTCAAGTCCTAAGGAAGAAAGATGTTTGTACTAGATTGTTTTTACTGAGTTTGCAAAATAAGCCCCTACAAAAACACAAATATTCATTCTCTTTCTCTCTCTCTCTCTCTCTCTCTCTCAATTTGTGAGGCAATCGGGGTTAAGTGACCTGCCCAGGGTCACACAGCTAGTAAGCATCTGAGACCAGATTTGAACTTAGGTCCTCCTGACTTTAGGCCTGGTATTCAATCCACTGCACCACCTAGTTGCCCCCTCATTTTCTCTTGAAAAATGTTTCTGCTTCCTGTCTTGCAAATAATTGCCTTCCCCCCACCAAAAAAAAAAATTGTCCAAAATAGTTTCAGGAATGTTTCATTTTTGACACACTTATGAGAAACATTATGTTTATATTCATTGTGTTTTTTTCAGCCACAACCATCCATTATCAAACTTTGGCTCGATGCTGCTCGTTATAAACCAAATACTTTCATTTTTTCTTTGTTTTATATATTTTCAGAAAGCTAATATTTGCTATTAATTTATTATCTGAAAGATACCTAAATAAATAAGTGAAGAGGAAATATACATGTGTGTTTGAAAGTTCTTTTCCCATGTGAAGAAGAATGATTTTGCTTTTAATACAGAAGGATGATCTTCCTTAAAAGTTTGCCCTTATACTCTGAAAGAATGAATGTACTCCCAAGGATGGTTTGATTCCACCCTAGAAGCTAGTTACCATTCTAGGGAACCTAAATCTTTCTTTCTAAATCTGCAATTATCAAGGATGTAGTTGGCATACTTACACACAAATGGGTAGTACAAATGTTATTATCAAACTGAAGCTTCCCCAACATTCCCAGGAACAATGGAAGATTTTTTTAAAAAGCAGAGAGGGGAAGATATCTGTCTCCTTAAGAGGTAGCATCATATAATTAACAGAATGCTAGAATTGAAGTTGGAAAGATCTGGGTTCAAATCCAGCCCTTGATGCTTTCTAGCAAAGTTACCTTAGGCAAGTCCCTTAACCTCTGGAAGCCTCTGTTATTTCATTTGTAAAATGAGGAAGTTTGGCTAGATGATTTCTAAGACACCATCCAAGTCTGAATCCACATAATAAAATTCAAAACTATGCTTTCAATCATCAGCAAAACCAGCACTTAGTAGAGACAGATGAGAAGAGTCAGATATTAAACTTAGTTTGCTAAAGTACAAAAATTTCTCAAACATGATGCTTCAGAAGAAAATATTTGAATTCCTCCACCTTTATAATTTATGTCTAGAAAAAGCCAGATTGCAGCAGAATTATTTTGTTAGCATTGCCCATAATTTTCAAGGTAGCAATATGATAAATTGCCTCTTAATTCACATTGGCAGCATGGAACATTATAGGGAATACTTGGACAGGAATGAATTAAAATGGAAAGATATTTCCATTTTGATCAAGCAAAGGACATCCAGTTGCAATCATAGAAGCAGGAACTAGTCATTTAAGAAGTCTTTTTCATAGTTTCATTGATGAAAAACTAGGGAACCATAACGTGTTTGTCTTTACCACCTTGAACATAGGGAGGAAATGGGTTTAGGGACACTGTTAACAATAGCAAATATATGCATGCCCCTCCAATTTTAGAGAAATAAGGCAAGTCAGTAAGTCAATAAATATGCATTAACACCTACTATGTGCCAAGCACTGGGCTAAGCTCTAAGGACCCAAAACAAAGGCAAAAGGTAACTCCCACCTTCAAAGAGCTCACAGTGTACTAGGTGCAATTAAAAAGCAATTGTCAAGTGGTCTACTGGACTATTTTTTTAATCAAGCCTTATATTAATAAGTTCTCATGAGAAAATCAATTTTCAGAAAAGTAAAGTCACAGAGCAGAATCTATTGGCTAATTCCAAAAATCCTGAAGCTTATCAAGTTAAATGACTGGTCTTTTCCCTCATTTCTCACCTTCATCCAAGCTGCTTTACATCATGCTCCTTCATTGACCTTGTGGTCTACAATTGGAAAGGTTGCTGAGACTAGAGACATGAGAAGAGTGCAGATTCATTAGGGAACTTGAAACGTCTATGAAGAGAAGTTCTAGTGCAAATTCACTAGAAAAAGGAACTTCTCTCAATTTGCTGTCCCCCATCCCCCATGACATATCTTTGTTTTTCCTTGTTTATGCAGAGTTTATCACCTTTTAGATTTGGAGGTGGAGAAAATCATTGAAGAGACAAATTAGTGTGTCCTATGTGGTAAAGAACCATGTAATAAGTGACGTAAGATTTATCAGCAGAAAGAATGTTTCCTGCAAGAATCAAGAAGGGAGACTTCCATCTATTATCCATCATCTGTCTCAAATTTGAAAGATGACAGCTTTTAGAGGAAAGATACTTAGGACTGTAGTCATGTGGCTCAGGTCAAGAAAATATTAAATATACAGTCAACTCTTTATTGCCAATCTTTGAATTAACTTATATTTAATAATCTATATATGATTTTTAATTTCAGATTGGGATATATTAATGATCCCCTAATATCAACTCTTCATGGAATGAAAAATTAACTTAAATATAATCCTGTTAATCATAATTAAAATATAGAATTTATTGGGGAAAATGAATAATTCACTGAAAAAGATCATTGCATCATTCATCATTTGTTATTTTGTTTTATCTGTACATCTATTCCTACCATTTGTATGAATAATGGTTCATATATCAGCACATTTTCTGGGCATCAATAAGTATAAATCCATCATTCAAGATTTTCCTGTCGTATTTCTTTGTGGTCTTTCTGCTAGAAGAAATATGCGCATTATTCTTTCTTTTCCTTTCCTTTCTTTGTTTTTTTTTTATTTAAAAACTTAAGATAATTGCTCTTCTTTGAGGATTGAAACTTTTTGATTTTTTTTTATGCACAGCACCCAACATAGTCCCTTATAAGTAGCGGGTGCTTAATAAATGTATCTTGAATTAGACTGAATTGCCTACAAAGCATACCATAGGAATTTGACATATTTGTTCTGATTGGGATTAGGGAAGTTAACTAATTTCCATCAGGAAAGCAGGAAATTGAGGTCTACAGAGGGGAAATGAAGTGTCCAAACTTAATAGAAGAACAAAACTGAGACTAATATCCAAGCCTTCTTGACTCTGAATATAACTTTCCAATGCAAAAGAATATCCCTTGATGATAGATAACTCATTCCAGGTATGTATATGTTTCAAGAATCATATGTGCATACTGCCATGACTTTTACAAACTCAAATATACCTTTGAATGTATCCTAGTTACTTTTCCTTTAACTATTTTATTAATGACCAGGGTAACAGACCATTCTTTTTTTCCTTTGATCTTCATTTTTTTTTATTAATTTATTTTGATTTATCAACAATCACTTCCAGAAGGTTTTGAGTTTTACATTTTTCTTCCCCTCCCTCCCCAAGATAGCATGCAATATGGTATAAGCTATACACATACATTCTTATGAAACATATTTTCACATTAATGATATTGTAAGGAAGAATTAGAATCAATAGGAGGAACCACCAGAAAGAGGGAAAAAAAAAACAGAAAAAAAAATAGCAAATAGTATGCTTCAATCTGCATTCTAACTTCACAGTTCTTTCTTTGGATGTGGATTGTATCTTCCATCATGAGACCTTCGGAGATGTTTTAGATGCTTGCATTGCTGAGAAGGGCTAAATCTATCAATGTTAGTCTTTGCACAATGTGGCTCTTACTGTATACAACGTTCTCCTGTTTCTGCTAACTTCACTCAACATCAATCCATACAATTCTTTCCAGGTTTTTCTGAAGTCTGCCTGCTCATCATTTCTTATACCACAACAGTATTCCATTATATTTACATTCCACAACTTGTTCAGCCATTCCCCAATTGATGAATATCTCCTCAATTTCCAATTCTTTGCCACCATAAAAAGAGCTGCTATAAATATTTTTGAACATGTGGGTACTTTTCCCATTTTTATGATCTCTTTGGGATACAGACCTAGAAGTAGTATTACTGGGTCAAAGGGTATGCATATTTTTATTGCTCTCCAAAATGGTTGGATTATTTCACAACTGTACCAACAATGCATTGATATTCCAATTTTCCCACATCTTCTCCAACATTTATCATTTTCCCATTTTGTCATAATGGCCAATCTGATAGGTATGATGTGGTCACTCACAGTTGTTTTGATTTGCATTTCTCTAATCAATAGTGATTTTGAGCATTTTTTCATATAACTATAGATGGCTTTAATTTCTTCATCTGAAAACAGCCTATTCATATCCTTTGACCATTTATCAATTGGGGAATGACTTGTAGTCTTGTAAATTTGACTTAATTATATATTTTAGAAATAAGGCCCTTATCATAGACACTGGTTGTAGAAATTCTTTCCCGGTTTTCTACTTCCCTCCTAATCTTGGTTGCACTGGCTTTGTTTGTACAAAAACTTTTCAATTTAATGTAATCAAAATTATCCTTTTTGCATTTCATAATGTTTGGTCATGAATTCTTCTGTTCTCCATCAATCTGACAGGTAAACTATTCCTTGCTTTCCCAGTTTACTTATAGTATCAGCCTTTATATCTAAATCATGAACCCATTTTGGCTTTATTTTGGTATATGGTGTGAGATTTTGGTCTATGCCTACTTTCTGCCATACTCTTTTCTAGTTTTCCCAGCAGTTTTTGTCAAATAGTGAGTTCTTATCCCAGAAGCTGGTGTCTTTGGGTTTATCAAATAACAGATTACTATAGTCATTGACTACTGTGTCTTGCATATCTAACCTATTGCACTGATCCACCACTCTATTACTTAGCCAGTACCAAGTATTTTTGATGATTGCTGCTTTATAATACAATTTAAGATCTGGAATGGCTATGTCATCTTACCCTGCATTTCTTTTCATTAATTCTCTTGATATTTTGGATCTTTTGTTATTCCAAATGAATCTTGTAACTGACCATCCTTAAAGAGCACTCTAAGGTCTACAAAGAAGTTTGCATGTTACCTCATTTAATTCTCATAATAACACTATGGAGTAGACACTACAGGTATTATTATCTCCATATTATTACAGATAAGGAAATTGAAGTTCAGCACTCAGTCATAAAGCTAGTAAGAGCTAGAGATGGGATCCAAAACCAGGTTTTTCTTGGACAGTACTATTCTTTCCACTAAACTATCCTGCCTCAGTTTGCCATTCTGGGAATAATAGTCAATTGCAACACTTTCCATCATACTAGACATCTGTACACTTCAGTAAAGATGTTATTTGATGGATCTTGCTGTTTTAAGCCAAAAATCAACTGTTTCACTTTAGTTGGGAAACTATTTTCCCTTTTCTGTTCAAATCTGTAGAGCTTTAGGGAGATTTTTTTTTTCTTTTTTGATATTGTATGCAATGAAAGTTGAAGTTTGATGTATTTAAAAAAACTGAATACATTTTTTAAGAAACTAGCTTAGATCACTAGAGTCAGCAAAATATTCTTATTTTTGCTTCTCTGTCTTCCTTTGCACTGATTTTTTTCAGCTAGGCAGCTTTAGCCTGGCTCAACAGCAAAATAACTCTATAGTGTTCTGTGTTCAGATTCTGCTTATGTTATTGATGACCCATATTGCTTAGGGAAAATTGTTAGGTTTCTCACTTATCCAAATGATACATTAATAATGGCACCCCTTTGACCCTCATGAGTTAGCTTTATTTATTATTGTGTGTATTTCAAATAGATCTTTATCTGAGTACTTTAATTTAACTTAAGACATTCACTATCTAGGAATTTTTTGTGTATAATTAAAATTGCTGTCCAGAATGGCTTTACCCAGTCACAGTTAATGTGAATACAGTACATCAGTGTACCTATTTTCTCGCAGCTCTTGCAACATTTAATCATTTCCTTTTTTGTCAATTTTTTCAATCTGGTGGGTATGGGGTAGAATCTGAGAATCACTTTAATTTGCATTGATCTAATTAGCAGTTATTTAGAGCATTTTTTGACATATGTGCCCTTTACAAAATCTCAAAAGCTTTCTGCAAATCTGTACACTATGACCCCAGAGGGCAGATACAGAAGCAATGGTTAAAAATTTAGGCCTGATGTGAGGGAAGAAATCCTAACTATTAGAGTGGTCCAAAAGGTGAATGGGCCACCTCAAGAGTCAATGGTCTCCCCTTCCTTCTATATCTTCAGACACTGAAGGGCCACTTCTAAGGTATGTTACAGTGGTAATTCCTTTTGGGTAGGAGTTGGACTAAATGAACATTCAAGTGCTTTCCAATTCTCAAATTCTATGATTCTCTGGAGAAACTGACTCTATTTGAATAAAAATTATTATGAAATTCAGTTAATTCATTATTGGATATAAGTTGTAAGTGTAGAGCAACATTTGGCTTTATTGAAATTCTCTTCAAAAACTCTGATGGCTTGATCATTGAACAAGAATAAGAGAGTAAATGGGACTGGAGTTCTAAATTTACTACAGGGAAACCTTTCCTTGAAATCTTTCCCCATTTCAATCCAACTTATATACTGCAGTCAAATTAACTTTTCTAAGCCATTGTTTTTATCATATAAGTATTGTGCCCGATAAAACTCTGAAGTGTATATGCAAACATGGTCCTTCAATGCCCTTCATATTGCTTAGCAATGAGCACTTGTTCAGTACCCCCCATCTGCCAAGCCAAAAGAAAAGAAGTACAGTACACTCATAAACCCAATAGATCTTAAAATCAGAAGTTATTTAGGAGAAGATATGAAGTTTCCCATTCTCCCAATCCCAGTCAACTCCCTGCCATGTACCTACAGGTTCAAGTCCAAATATCATCCATAATCTAGTACCATTTGACTCTATTAGAATCCCTAGTTTCCTTCAAAGCTCAGCTCCTACATGAGGTTTTTCCTGATCCTCATGGAGACTCCTCTCACCCTTAAAAATAGTTCATTTATTTCATATATCTTACATATGAAATATATATTTTATATATCTTATATATTTCATATTTATTTCATATATCTTATATACACTTATATGTAAACCTGTCATCTTTCTCCTATAGAATATAAGTTCCATGATGGCAGGGGTTATTTCATTTGTTCCTTGATCGTCACAACACAAAACATACTGCCTGTCACATAGCAGTATGGTTAACAAATTCTTGTTAAAATATCACACTGGCTTGAGACAGAAACCTTCTTTATGGTCCAACATTTCTTTACTGTCCCCTACACATTTCATGAGAATTCCTGTCTTTAAGCTGTTAATAGAAAATAAATAAACAGTTTCTGCCCTCAGGGAACTAACATTCGAATGGAGGAGACAATATAAAGTGGATATATACAGAGTAGATGAAAGATAAACTTAGAGGGTACCAGGGAGTGGGAGGAAGATAAGGTAATAGTCTAGATAGGAAAAACTCACCTACATAAAGTGTCATTGAACTGTGTTTTGAAAGAAAGAGGCGTAAGAGGCTGAGGTAGGGAGGAAAACATTCTAGTTATAGGGGAAAGAAGTGGGGACTGCTGGTGCAAAGGCATGGAGATAGCAGGTGGAACACACTGTATATGAAGAATAGTGAGTAAGCCAATATGGATAGACCAGAATGCATGGAGGGGAATAAAATGCAAGAAGACTAGAAAGATAAGAAGGGCTCCTATTTAGGAGAGTTTTAAATGAGAGAGAGATAGAGAGGCAGGGTGGGGTGGAATAGGGATAGAAATCTATATTTGATCCTAGAGATAATAGGGAACCACCACTGGGGCTTACTGAGTAGCATGATGGTGATAACATGGTCAGACTTACATTTATACTTTTGATGACTTTATACTCTTCTGTTGGTCTTCAGTTGTTATCCAAGTTTTATTCTTTTCTCGCCTAATGAACCTCATGAAAATGGGGAGCTTGTTTTGGTTTTTCTATTCCTAATGGTGCTTAACAATATTTTATAACTTCTTATTGATTAATATGTCTCATATTGTCTTGTCATATTTTCTTGTCAGTAATATATAATTCTTAATGCTGCTTATGAACATTTTGTGCAAGTGTGAATAAGCACACACACTCAAAATGTTGCAATTCTCTTTCTTTCTGGATGCCCAATAGATCTGCATTCAATGCACATTACTTTTGCTGACATTTATTGATGACAATAGGTGTCTTGCCCATGGAGTAATTGCAACCTCTGCAGTGTCTCTAAGAAGGATGTAGTATTATTTATAGTTCCTTAGGGCTTAACTGAGAAAAGCAATGCTGAAGCCACAGAAGAAAAGGTTTTTTTTTCTTTTTTTTTTTCAGTGAAGAAGTGAGAGGTAAGTAGCAGAAATACTTAAACTTGGCTAAATCTGGATAAAACTTTTACTGAAAAGCAACAAGCTTGAAGGATTATAACAACACAGCACTATTAGTCAGTCCCTCATCCCACTTCTCCATGTGAGTTCTTCCCTGGGGTGAGTGTGGAGAATAGCAAAACCGTCCTTTGTTAGACATTCATCAAGAGTCACACAGGAAAATGTAGATGGAAAGAAACTGAAGAAATGCATTTGCCAAGGCACTGCCCTGACCCTTTGTTCTGGCATTGATTATGTCTCTCTATAGGAGGTATAAGAGTTCCCTATTCTCCCTTGATTCAATCTTTGTTCCGACATTGATGGTACAATGATGGTTACAAAGTGGTGATATTCATCCCCTTGCAAAAGCTTATCTATTTATACTTTCTGCCTTCTTGAAAAGACATTCCCCTGGATGTTTGTGATGCTTTGTTCTGTCATTGAGGATGTTTCCTTGATAAAGTGTAAATTGCTAACCCAATCTGGATCTTTTTTTCCTTACTGATATCACATTGATGATGATTGGATGGTTAATTCATACTCAGTTTACATACTGTCCTTTCCTGGTTACATTGTTGTAGTATTTATATTTTTATTATTTTCCTGACTCTTTATCAATTTGCATAAACCTTTCCAATAATATCCTATTACTTTAATGTACCAAAATTTGTTTGACCATTCCTAAGTCCATGGATATCTACTTTATTTCCATTCCTCTGCTACTGCAAAAGAAGTTCTCTTTTCAATATTTTGGAATGTGGCTTAACCCTTGCAGGTTTGTCTGGTTGGCATTAATGATGGAACAACAATGCCCTCTTCCCAGCTAAACCAAATGAACAGGTCTAACTGGGCCATGTTAATAGGAAAGTGGTTCATTCAATGGCTCCATTTGCATCTTACCACCTTCCTATCATTGTGTTCATATTCTATTCTCACCCTGAATGAAAGTAACGATCCCCTGATCCAGCTTTCAGCATTCAATTTAGCCAGCTTGGAGGAGGAGGGTTTCTATTTAAAATGTGCATTTTTAAAATAGTGTTTTCTGTGTAATTATTTTGTTTTCAGTGACATTTTAGACAAAAAAAATGAAGTACATTCCAGATGAAAAGGGAGCCTTAAAGAATCTCCCAAAGCTAAGAATGTAATGATTAGTTTAAGAAAGGGCAGATTTGCATAAGCATCGGTCAGGATTGGTCAACAATTTTTCAAGAAAATAGATTCTAGATATTTACCTAGACCCAATTCATAATATAAGGTAATTTTTTTTACTCATTATGTGGTAATGGAAAAGTGAGACAGTATTCAGGTAACCCCATAATCCATTCAATCCTAGCTCTTCTAAACCATTGAGTTATGGAATAAGGTGGCAAAGGTTGCCCTTGTAAGTCCTCTTGTCAGCAATTGCTATAAATTCAAATATATCCTTAATTGATCTCAAACTTTCCATAAAGAAGACCTAAGAAAAAGGTCATCAAGGGATGCCCAAACCAAGTTGCAAACTCTCTCATGTGACTTCATCATTTTCTTTCTGGGTATCATCATTCCATTTAAATTACTAGTATTATCTACCTCTTAAGTTTATTAACAGGAACTTCTCATCAGGAGTATGTCATTTTGTTTATAATTGATTCCCAAGATCAATTAGTTCTTGAAAAGTCATTCCAAGGAGGTCTCTGATTTTTAAACAGATTTTTTTCACCTTTAAATTAACAGTATACTTCAAGTCAGTAGCCCCTATCAAAAGCACTAAAGATAACACATAGGATAATTTTTGAACACTAATTACCATCACCATATTTTTTACTTTTCCCTCATCCAACATTATCATTAATAGATAATGACCAATACTTACTCCCTCTCCTATTTGTGAGTTTGGTAGCTCCCATAAGTGTATTCAAACTGCCCTATTTCTGAAATAAGTAAGCATTATTTCCTCAGTGCCCCCCAACTAGAATAACAATTAGTGCTTGCTCAGCACTTTTCACCTGTTCAAATCAAAAGTAAAGAGTTGGAAGTTGGTAATCTCAAACAATCTGAAGAGCTGAAAGTAACACTAAATGAAACCTTCTTCCCCTACCCTTCAAATGATAAAAATAAAAGTTCCCTCTACAGAATTCTCTGAACAGTTTGTTTGGATGTCTCCTTTATACACCATCACTTTCCCCCATATCATAAATGTTTGTGTCCTTCCCTTTCTCCTTCATGTACTCTTCTTGAAAGCAAGGGCTAGATCCTATTTAGTTTTGTATCCCCAACAGCTAGACAGTGTTTTGCCCATGGTAGGTAGGCACTTAACTATTGGTTGAAGCAAATTGAAAGAATCGAGGAGATGAATGGATGCTTCACATCACTAATAATGATGGAAAGGCAAGTCAAAACAACCTAGGGAGTTAACTTCACACAGCAAATTGGCAATGATGATAAAAGATGAGAATAGTCAATGTTGGAATGGTTGTAGAAACATTAATATATTTTTGGTAGATCTATGAGTTAATCCTGTCATCTTTGAAAGCATTTGTAATTATACAAAGAATGATTCGATATCCAGAGCCTTTGATCCCAGTATTCCACTGTTTTACATAGATGCCAAGCAGGTCAAAAATAAAAATAAAGTTCCCATATATAATAAAAATATTTATAACACACATTTTGTAGTGGTAAAAAAAAACAACAAAACAGAAACAAATCAACTGCCCATGGAGTAGAAAATGGCTCAACAAATTGTGGTTCATGAATATGATGTAATATTACTATTCTGTAAGAAATTAGGAATACAGAGAAGCATAAGGAGACTGATGAACAGATGCAAAGCAAAGTAAACAGAATCAGAAAAACAATATAGACAATAACTGCAGTAAAATAATTTAAATTGAATACTGTGAAATTACAGCCACCAAACTTGGCCCCATAAAAGAGATATGAAAAATCATTTCCCCTGACTTCTTTTCAGAGGTGGGAGGATGAGTGTGAAACCATCATATTTTAGATTTCTTTGGCATGGTTATTACATTTGTTAAACTTTTTTTTCTTTGTTATCCTTTTTTATAAGATAAAGCTCTCCACATAGAGAGTGAGTGAAGGAGGGATACATTGGGAAATGTAGGTGATATGAAAACAAACATTTCAATTTTTTTTTATAAAGAATGCAGGATAAGAAGTTGAAAAACTTGGGGTCCAGTTCCAAATTTGCCACTAATTAGGTGGTTGACTTTTCACAAGTCATTTCCTCTTTTTGAGCCTCAGTTTCCCTAACTATAATACAATGGAGTTGGAATTGGATGATTAACTTCTTTTAAATGTAAAAAAAAAAAGGATAGATATCATTATTTGCCCTTTAATGGGCTCTATGATTTTGTGTATTGAAGCAGTTTTAAAACTTAAGTTGAAATACGTGTTTGGCTCTATCTGTTGATATGAAGCAACTAAGTAGTACAGGGGACAGAGCAGGGGGTTTAGAATCAGAAAGACCTGAGTTCAAATTCAGCATCACACTTAATAGCTTGGGCAAGTTATTTAACCTCATTACTTTCATCTGTAAGATGGGGATCATGATAGCATCTACCTCCCAAGGTTATTATGAACATTATAAGATAAATGTGATTATCACAGTGCCTGGCACATAGTAGATGCCATATAAATCCTAGTTATTATGATTATTATTAGATATCAAATCAATTTATTTAGCCAGATGACCCACTCATATCACATAAATGAAGTTAAATAGGCAGGTTAATATACTCTGTTGACAATCCATTAAATTACGTTTCTCAAACCTATTTTTTTTTCTCTTTAACATTGCCAGGGATTTCTTTCTTTCCCTCATAGCACTCACATAATTGATCTAGCTCTCAATATCTCATGGTTTATCTTGACTCAGCTTTAGAAATATAAGATAAAGTAGCAGAACATGCAACAGGAACCCCAGGTAACCATATAATACTATGTCAACAGTTCCTTAGAGATGCCACCTGGCAGAGTGGAAATATTACTGGACTTGGACTCAGGAAAGACTTGGTTTTGTATTCTACTTTGGGTCCTAGCAATATGATGATCATAAGAAAGTCACTTAGTCTCTCAGAGCCTCAGCTTCTTCTTCGGTAAAGTAGAAATAATAATGGTGATTATACCAACCTCTTAGGGCTATGTTGGGGAACCAAGTAGGTAATGTACATAAAAGGCTTTGTAAACTTTAAAGCATTATATCAATGTCAGCTATTATTATTGACATTCATGTGCTCTCCTTTAAGACATGGTAACTGATGTATTAACTGTTATGAAGGTTATTATTATGTTATAGCATCCACCTTCAAGTACATTTTAAAATATATTCCCTCTGAAATGGAATAAATTGTTTAAAATAGCTGCTGTTGCATTGTGCTTCTAATTAATAAAGCCTAACTTTACTTAGACTGATTATATGGAGCCACTGAGGTCCAAGCAAGAAGACTTGGCAGCAAAGTATTGTTGCCAAACAATCCATTTACAGGATAAGAATGAACAATAGGAAATAATTGAGATGTCACAGCAATTATCCAGCATACATTTAGGCTTGATGTCAGAGGGCCAAATTACTAACAATGAGACCTATCCAAAAGAAGAATGGGCTGCCTCAAGAGGAAGTGGGTACCACCTCTTTGAAGGTCTTCAAGCTGAAGTTGGATAATAAAATATGTTGATTTTGTTGTAATATATTTTTCTTTCAGATATAGGTTGGACTTGGCCACTGAGGTCTCATTCAACTAAAAATTCTGTGATTCTGTGATGAATCTCAAATCTCCTAACTTCAGTGTTTGGTTTTTGTTTTTGTTTTACATTGCACATTCATCTTTATGTGATTATTATATGTGCTTTCACTCCCAGAAGCTTTCAAGAAAACAGTTTTATTCAGGCAAAAACAACATATGAGAGGTTTGGACTAGGTGGCACAGGAGAGAATAGGTATAAATTAGTGGTTTTCTGAAGAAGCATAATTGAGCAACAAAACATACATCACTACCACATTATCAATACAATTCCCATCCATCCTATATCTTTTGAATACAGGAGTTTTAGTAGTCCAAATACCCTTCCTATCGGTATTACTTAAGATATGAAAAGAAAATGGGAATCATTACATACTTATAAACAGGCATTTACTATGCTGAAGAAGATAGTAGGCACCTCTTTCCATGTCTAGGTTTTCTTTAATCTTTAAAGGATAGGCATCTGGAGAGCAAGGGCTTTCTGAATAGAGACTTCCTGGTGAACTTCTATATATTCCATTGGATAGTACGCAGCTGATCATAGCCATTGGGATTGATTCTAACTGACTTTAGCCTTCCACTGTAAGTTTAGAAGAATCTTGAATGAAACAATGTCCATACTAGTGCTATGCTATATTCCTCCTACCTCCCATTTGCTTAATACTTTGGTGCAGATTGATTTGTTTTTCAGAATTAAACCCTATGTAAAAGGCTGAAGAATTTCCTGTAGCATAAATTTTGAATAGAAAGAAAATGATAGACATACAGGAAAAAGTATCTTTTTTTTTTTTTTAGAAAAAAATGCTTTGGTTACATAACAAGATAGTATTACAATCAACTGAACATTTCCAATTATATTCCTCAGCAAAATGACATCTCCTTCAATCTCAAATAATAGCTTTTTATACACATGTTTAAGGGAAGAAATGTATAACTTATATTTCTTGCATAATTACTGTGTTTGTACATTTCCATTTTTATCTTTACTGATCAAAGACTTGTAGCAGCTTCTTTAAAACATTCCTGTAACTAATTAAATATCTATTCCAATTGGAGTTTTCTTCTTTATGCCAACCACTTCAATATGTGGGGGAAGTTTCAACAGTAATAACATAAAATTACTCAAAACTATGTAATGACTCAGTATTGAACCCCATGAATAAAATATGAGGTTTATTTAAATTGCAGTAGGTTAATGAAGAAACGCAGTATGTCCTCACTGACAAACCTTTTTAAGAAATCACATTACTTTTCACTTTTGCCATTATTATTAAAGCTCATCTGTCTACCATTCTACTGAAAGCCAGAGCACCTCCCTTAGAATTTTAAAAGCATCATTCACTTTTAGAGGATGCTAAACTCATAGGTGCTGTAGAACAGATTTATAAGAGAAAAGCAATATGGAGCTTGAGTTAAACTAATCATCTCTGTCAGATAGACTTCTGTACTTGACCTCTCTTGTACACTTATGAATTGCTGAGCTCTCATCTTTTGGAATTGATGATGGTGCAGGTATTTTCCTACCTTGTGCAACATTCCACAGTTGGATGATCCAATATGAATTGAGGATGAAGAGAGAAGACCGTTGAATGAGTAGTAGTCATGAAGTGTTGGTCATTGCCCAATGGGCTTCCATTACCTTTGACATCAGAATAATGTTCAAGTGTTTTATCTCCAGTTTCCATTCACTTTGTATAGCTCTTTCACTTTCCTTTCAGTCACCTTAGAATTTATATAAATGTCTGTGTGTGTGTGTTATGAAAGAAACCCACAGATAGGTTTTTTTTTTTAAAGTGACAGAATGGGTCTATAAGTCTCTGAACTTAAATTTTCATCACTATCTAAAATTTTTTATCAATAGCAATATAAATATATACTGAAGTAACTTTAGATTATTTTTCTAGGAATTTATTATCAGTGTTTAATATGACAGCTGTGCCTTCATGACATTAAACATCTAGATAAAATGAAAAAATATATAAAAATACAGATGTTTTCTCTGCATGATATGAAATATTTGGATTTTTTTTTTACAAACATTTCTATTCTTTAATTAGGAAGTTGGTTTATTTTAGTTTTCTATTCAGACATCGATCACCAATACGTAACAAACTCAGAAACAAGAAGCCCAGTATAGTTCTTATTCCAGTTCTACCACAATCTCATTATGAACCTTAGACAAATTGAACCTCAATTTCTTCCTCAGTAAAACTAGGTACTTAGATTAGATGATCTCTAAGGTCCATTCCAGTGCTAAGATCTTATGATTGTCTGTGTGTGTATTTGTGTGTGTGTGTATACATATACACATATATACAGATATATGTACACATGTACATACATTAAATATTGTATATTGTATATGTTTATGTATACACATGTATATGAATATTTTATATATGTTTATTGTAGGCATAAGTGTATTTGGTGTGTACATATGCATACAAATATACATACATGCACATTTATAGATGAACATATATACATGTTTTATATATGTGTGTGTGTGTGTGTGTGTGTGTGTGTGTGTAATTTGTAAGTACTATAATTTTTCAAGTTGTTTATGTCAATAGAGATCCAAATCTCTTTAGCTGGTATTGATACTGATTCATCAGATTTTTCATGTTCACTGACCTCTATATTTTTAACTGTAGATTGAGGCATACTTTTCTCAATGAGAGTATTGTTGGAACTTTGTGTTGTGATCTGTGTACACATGGCTCTAAATCCTGTTCCCTGCTCAGGTTCAATGTTAGGAGAAGTCACTGGACAATTAACAAATGAGGAAGTTTACTTTGCTCTTACACAGCAAGTATCTACAATGAGGAAACCGAGACAGTTTCTTTATATGCAACCACCTCCACCTTCCACCCTTTACCCCAACCCCCACCCCACTCTGTTTCCATTGAAACAAGTCTTGTCAGTCAATCCTCAGGATATGGTGAATTGCATAGTCTCAGGCACACAGCCAGTCTGAGAGACACCCACTACTCAGGGCTGGGACCTTTTATGCATGCAAATTAAAAAGCTAAATCAGGAAACTATGGCCCATCAGGTTGCCTAGAGGGAGGAAGCTGTTTCAGGAAATTCTTGGTCCTATTACATTGGTCTGTTTTTTAAAGTCTCTTTTGTTTTGTATTCTCTAAATCTTCTTCCCAGTTTAGTGAATGGATTTTGTTCTTAAACTAATAAAAAATGTAGAACCAAAGATATATTCTGAATTTTGGGGAACAATATAAAATTAGACTGAAGTTACAAAATGAAATCATAACTTCATATATGTTTACCACCAACATTTGAAACATTTTAAAACACAGTTGATGAAAATCTTATTTGGAACTGCTATTCCTGAATGCCTTTGTCTTACTCCCTCAAAACTTAAATTTTTACATTTAACGCAAGTAGTGTTATATGGTAGAATAAGCAATAGATTTGTACTCAGAAGAAATGATATTTATTGTATCTTGTCTCTGCCACTTGTAAACTGAGTGAACTTAGGCAAGTTTCAACTTTTTAAGCCTCAGTTTCTTCATCTGTGAATTAAGGATAATAATACTTATACTACCAATCTAACTTTGTTGTTATGGAAATTTTTATTGGAAGATCCCTGAAGAATTTTTTCACATTTTATGAGTTGCCATGACCAAAACAAACAAACAAATGAATGAATCAACAAATAAATAAATGACCTGGTGGCCAATATTGTGACAATAAGCTTTGTAGTACTTAACTAAGGCAACTAGACAGCACAGTGCATAGACCACTGGACCTGGAATCCATAAGTTGTTGTTGTTGTTGTTGTTAAGTCATTTTTCAGATATGTCCAACTCTTTGTGACTCCATTTTGGGGTTTTCTTGGCAGAGATACCGGAGTGGTTTGCCATTTTCTTCTCCACCTCATTTTACAGATGAGGAAACTGAGGCAAACATAGTCAAATGATTTGCCATGGATCACACAGCTAATAAATTTCTGAGGCCAGATTTGAACTCAGGAAGAAGAGTCTTCCAGGCCTAGCATCCTATCCACTGTGCCACCTAGCTGCCTGGAACTAAGAAGACCAAAGTTCAAATGTGGCCTCAGACACTTAATAACTATGTGACCCTGGCCAAACATATAACTTCTGTCTGCCTCAATTTCCTTCAACTGTCAAGTTAGGATAAGAATAGCATCTACCTCAAAGGGTTGTTGGAAAGATCAAATGCGATAATATTTATAAAGCACTTAGCATAGTGCTGGCTCATGCTTCCTCTTCCCCCTGTGTTTAGAACTATGCTAGTTCTTAGGTTCCAGACATAAAGCCCTTCTTATTGGTAACATGTACCAGAGCTTGTACACCCCCTGCCGTGATCTTTGAGGGCCCAGAACCATGTCACAATGAGACATTAAAATAAAGTTTTAATTGAGTATTATGAAGGAAAGCACTTCATCAACTAGAAAGGTGAGCTATTTCTTATGTCTGGTTCCTTGGATCTCAAGACATTGATTCCCATCCTTTTTGGAAGTGGGACAGTCACTTGGGGGACAATAAAGTTCCCAGGATTGTTGGTTTAGAGATGGAAGGGACCTTCCATGTCACCTATTCCAATCTCATTATTGTATAAGTGAAAAAAACTGAGGCCTGAAGAGAGAGACTTGCTCAAGGTCATACAGGTACTAAGTGGAAGAGCTTGATTTGAACCTGAGGTCTTCAGACTCCAAATCTAGCATTCTTTCCATGGCACCATTCTATCTCCCTAGAAAGAACATAGAACCAGTAGTTGGAAATCCTGGATTCTATTCCTAGCAGATACCAACTGAATGACATTAAGCAAGTCCCTTAGGATCTTTCTGTGCCTTGTTTTCATTTGCAGAAAAAGAACAATGTCTATCCTACCTACTTTACAGGGTTGTTATAAGCATGCAGAGGGACAGTTGATGTGAAAGGATTTACTTCATCACCAAGTCTCTACTACTACATCTTTCTACCTCTGAAGTATTCCATTTAACCTCTCAGTGCCTCCAGACATTTCCCTAAGACTTAATTGTTTTTGTTTGTGTGTGTGAGTGTGTGTGATGGATCCCTCTTGCAGTCTGGTTGAAGCCTATGAAACCCTTCTCAGAACAATATTTTTCAATACATAAAATAAAATGCATAGGCTTACAAAGGAAACCAATTCTATTGAAATAAGGTTGTCAATATTTTTGAAAATCATGGACCTCAGGGAAAGAACCTCTGTTCTAAGATACTAAGTTTGAGAGCACTGCTAATGAGCATTAGTACAGAGTTCCTCACCAAAAATTCCCCATACTAAACAAATCACAAATACAGTTTAAAACAAAAGGAATAAGAAATACAGCCAAACAAAAGGTATTTTTACCTTACATTTGATTATGGGACACCTCCTAGAAGTACTGTCATATAATCATTTGCTCTTCAAACTGAAACAAAGACAGCTGTGTTTTGTTTTCTAATTTCAAAAATTAGGACTGAGAGACACTTCTGTAGGCACATGAAAGCTGATGGCCAGATGTTACAATACCCCATGGCAAAAGGGCCCCAGATTTTGTGATTTGTACTTGGAAGGAATATGACTCTGCACAGATCCTATCCTAGCAGCTTAACTGGTTTTTTTTCCCCTTCTTGTCATGAGGTTTCAATGAAATACGTTACGTACTAAGAATATATTTTTTTCTTATTTTCTTTTAACAGATGGCTATACGACTGATGACATTGAATTTTACTGGCGTGGAGATGATAATGCAGTGACAGGAGTGACAAAGATAGAATTGCCACAGTTCTCTATTGTTGATTACAAACTGATTACCAAGAAGGTTGTTTTCTCCACAGGTTGGTACTAAAGAAGAAGGGAAAGTGGAAAGGGTATCTTCCACAAGTGATGGGAGGGGGGTGGATAGGTGTAACTCTCTGGTGGTATCAGAGGAGAAAGGGTATAAGATGAATGAATTCTACTGATAACAAGGAATCCTTAAAAAATCATTTAACACTAAAAATTCCAGTCCCCTTTATGATGAATTATTGTACAAAAGTTCCACACTATTTTGAGTTTGATCTCTTTTTTCAATCAAGTAGAACAAGTAAAGAGTAATAAAATTGTCAAAAGTAAAAAATCAAGAGGGTCTTTTAGGACAAGATTTGTGGTGGAGTGGAGGTGGGAGAAGTGGAGAAATTTCTGCCAACCTCAATATTTTGACCTGCCACTGCTTTGAGTATAGGGATTAGATTCAGCTTTGGGAGAGGTGCTTTAGAACTACTTGAAGCATTGGAGGTCAAGTGATTCAAACACTGGTTTGGATTATTCCTATTCTTGGGGATAATTCTTTAATATGCTTAGTTGGTGGGAACTATAAAAATGTTTTAAGGGCAAGTCCACCATGTCAGATAATAAATCAAGCCAAGAAAGGCCAGCTGGCAAAAAGACCAATCTGGTAGAGTTTGTTTTTGTTGTGTTTATTCAGATTGTGTGTGTGTGTGACTGTGTGTGTGTGTGTGTGTGTGTGTGTGTGTGTTTTAAGAGTACATCAGTACCTCTTTAAATAGCCCCTTTCTGCTTTACTGCCAGGAAGCTTTGTCACACCATCCCTCAGCACAAAGAAGAAAAGAAAATCAACAACATTAGTATTTTTTAAGGCTAAGCTCAGTCTTATAATCATGTTTTTATGTTTTCTTTGCAAAGTCAAAGAAGAGTGCAGAAAAAAGATTTTAAATCCTGAACTATTCATTCAATGACAAATAATCAGTCCAGAGGAACATCTTCTTTATGCATGGGCCTGATCCCCATCCAGGGAAGTCTAATGGAAATGAGATCTTCTATAAGCAGTTAATCCAATGTCAGCTGCCTTGCCCATTCTCCTTCTGGTGATGTTCCAACTCCTTTTTGTCCAAGCAAATTACTTGAAACTGCAGCATGATACTGGTGGACAAAATCAAAATGACAGCCAGATTGAAGACAGGAATGAGGGAAATAGATCTCCACTTCCCCCCTGGCTTCTGAACTTTTAGGATGTCCCTCATCAATGACTTCATCCCTGAATTTCCTCTTTTAACTTTAGTTCTCTCTGTTAGACCTAAGGAAGCAAAAAGAAGCTTTCTCTCAGAATATTTGTTTTTTCTCATTTTCTATCAGTTCATCTTTGGAGCTATTTTAATTTAATGCCATGTTTGGGTAATACCCCCCAAATCCCATCACCATCAATTCTCACCCTTGCCTGGAATGAATGGCATTAAACAATAATTGGAGACAGAGATTTCTAAGAAACTTGGGTCAGGTTAAATTGGATAGACAGATCAAAGCCATGTTGTGCAGGGCTTACGGTGCCATGCCAGAGAGTCTCTACTTTATCTTGTAGTAGGTAGGGAATGTCCAAAGGTTTTTGTATAGAGAAGTGATATGACTAGAGTCATGAATTAAGGAAATTACCTAAGGTGGTATGAAAGGGATGTACTGAGTAGGTGAGAGATTGGAGGAAGCAAGATCAGTTAAAAGGCTATTCTAAAACTAATAGTGAGATGAAATGAAGGCCAGAGCAAGGTGGTGAAAAAACTGAGAAATATTGCAGTGGCAAGATCAATATACTTTGCAATTTATTGAACATCTGGGGATGGGGAAAGGAAAATGTCAAAGACTATTTGAAGGGTAGGAACCTGAATGACCAAGATGAGCCAATTAGGTGATGTAGTAGTTAGATCAGTGAGCATGGAGTCAGGAAGACCTGAGTTCAAATCCATCCTCCTTACTGCTGTGAGATGGGCAAGTCACTTAACTTTTTCCTCAGTTTCCTCAATTATAAAATAGGGATAATAATTTCACCTACCTACCAGGGAAGTTGTGAGGATCAAATGAGATAACATTGGTAAAGCACTTAGCACAGCACCTGGCATGTAGTGGCACTAAATAAATACTTATTCCTTAATCTTTTCCTTTCCATCTTCAAAAATCAAAGTTAGGTGAGTAACAGGTTTGGGAAAAAGATATTGAACTTGCCATATTATAGAAGCTGTAGTTGGAGATATCCACCAAATGCCTGTAGGCAATGATGTAGGACTACATCATTGAGGAAAGGTTGTAGGATAGGAAGAAGAGATGAATATAGAGAGATGGGTGCTATTTATAGAGCTAATAATTTAATGGGAATGAGTGAGATCAATAAGGGAAAGTCAATATAGGAAGAATAGAGGATCCAGGATAGAATATTAGAGGAGACATCCATATTCAAGTAGTCAGAATGGGAAGAAGACCTAGCAAAGAAGTCAAAAAAGGAGTAATCAGAGAAGAATTGAAAAAACTCATTGTCAGGGAAGCTGAGGGAATAGGATTGTCTATGACGAGGGGATGGTCAGTAATGTCAAAGGCTTCAGAAAGCAACAACAACAAAAAATTAAATCCTTTTGGACTTAGGTCATTACTGACTTTGGAGAATGCTATTTCCAGACTAGTGGGAGCAAATTCAGAAAACAAGGTGTTAAAGACTGTTTATTTCCCAACATCCCTAGGAGGCAGGTACAGTTATTATGATTATTTTATGGCTAAATAAACTGAGGTTCATAGAGGTTAAGTAACTGCAGATAGGTGGTATTGTAGATAGAGCATAAGACCTGGAGTCAGGAAGACCTGAATTCAAATCCAGCCTCTGACATTTACTACCTTTGTGACCCTGGACAAATTATTTAATCTATTTGTCTCAGTTTTCTTCTCTGTAAAATAGTGATGATAATGGCATCTACCCCCCAGGATTGTTGTGAGTATCATATGGGATACTAATGTTAATGTGTTTAGTGCAGTGCCTAGCACATAGTAAGCACTATATAAATGTGAGCTATTACTTCCCTAAGGTCACCAGTGAGGGGTCATAAGTCAAACCTAGCTATCCCTCATTTCAAGTTCACTATGCCTAAACCACTTTTTCTTCATCAAAAACTCTAAACTCAGATCCCCTATTCACACAAGAAGCATTTCTTGCCCAAGAGCAATAAGGGGGTCTATAGCTATGTATGGAGAAGAGATCTGCAAGCAGAGTGTTATATTTTAATGATAGCAGACACTTGAAAGATATCAGATGATAGTGATGGTTCCTAAACCTTCTCTTTCAGGCTCTTACCCCAGACTGTCCCTCAGCTTCAAGCTTAAGAGAAACATCGGATACTTCATCTTGCAGACCTATATGCCCTCCATTCTGATTACTATTCTCTCATGGGTTTCCTTCTGGATTAACTATGATGCCTCAGCAGCACGAGTAGCTTTAGGTAAGTCATTTTCATGTAACTTGGTGAATTTGCTTTGCCTTGAACTTGTGATGCATGATGAAGCCAGATCAGGACATGCTAAGAAGATTTGGCTGTTAGGGCTTGGGCAATCTGATTCAGCATTAAATCAATTAAGCACAAATTAAGACTCTTTCATGTCAGAATTAGTTAAGCGTATGGTTTTTGGTAATGAAATTAGTTCCATCATCTTGATGTTATTATTGAAGCATATTTCATGTAATGTTATTCACATGATTATTTCATGGTACCTGTTTAACACATATCAGTCAACCTATTTTATGGGTGAGAAAGAGAAATATAATGGTGTATATTTAATAACTTACAAGATGCAAAAACATCAAATTTTAAGTCTCTATAATATTTTGTTTGGAGTTTGAATGGCAGGAGGTACCAAAATAGGCATACTATTAAAGCAAAGCTGTCATAGCTTATCCTATTCTCGTTAAAGTTCAAATTATTACATCAGAGGGAGGGGAGAGAAGAGGAAAGAGACAATAATGAATTATGCTTCCTGGGGATTTTGGTAGTAGCAAGTTTATTTAATATCAAGATCACATAAAATAATTACCATTATACTGAAAGTAAAATGGCATCAGACAAAAACTTAACTGTGAAGGACAAGGTAGTATAGGAATGTTCCACGGTGCTCCTCAAAGAACATCATTTACTATACACAGAGCTCCAGAGATCAAAGAAAAAGGAAACGACACTTTTCTTTAAACCTCTTTGAGGGTAATCAGGCTTATAAACAGAACATTCTCAGTGTGATTATCAGAGACAGAATGTCAGATTGTCAGAGACAGACATGATGATGGAGAAACCATTAATGTATTAGCATGTCTTATGATAAAGTTTTTCCAAATATGAAGATTCAATTCAACTGATACTTAAATGCCCATTCTGTGTCCAGAGCTATGCCACAGGGGATACAAAGAAGAATCATATACAGTCCTTGTCCTCATGGATCTTACATTCTAGAAAGAATAATAGCAAGGGATTCAAATTAGCATATTTAATGGAATTTTCTTGTTCTTTCAGGAATTACCACGGTACTCACAATGACAACCATCAATACTCATCTTCGAGAAACTCTCCCCAAAATTCCTTATGTGAAAGCCATTGACATGTATCTTATGGGGTGTTTTGTCTTTGTGTTCATGGCACTGCTGGAGTATGCACTGGTCAACTACATCTTCTTTGGTAGGGGACCCCAACGTCAAAAGAAAGCAGCTGAAAAAGCTGCCAATGCCAACAATGAGAAGTTGCGCATGGATGTCAACAAGGTAAATAAGCCCATAATCTTACTTCAAATTATCTCTTTAATTTCCCTACTATAGACATGGTATTAGTTGAGAGAGAGAAAAAAGTACATCATGGGATAGAATTTTAGAATGAATCTAAATCAATTAAGATAACATGATCCTCAATCACTCTTGTCCTTTACATTTTTCATGACTATTTGCATTTAATTTATTAATTTTAGGCTTAAAGTAATATATAGTTTTATAACTGATTGAACTAAGAGAGAGAATCAAGAGAGTCCCAGAATTGTTAGTCAAGCATTAGGGTATAGAAACATCCACAGAGGGAATATACACCATCAAAAAAGAACTAGTATATATTGTTCCCTGGTGGGGCTGGTTCTCAAATAGATATCTATCCTATTCTTAAAACTTACCAGAATAAGGGAGAGCTTATTTCCCTGGATCAGAATTTCAACAAAGCTAGGCTTTTATTGCTGATCCTATACTCTGTTTAAAATGGTTCCTCATGATACAAAGGATATTAGTGCAGATTCTTGCCTCATTTAAGCTGTACTCTACAACCTCCTAGAGCAGTGTGTCTGTGTCCTTCACATAACACAGCAAACAAAATATATATTCGTCTTTACTAAAAGATGATTTGATTGATAGCTTTCACCCTAGTAGTTAGTCTTAAAAGTTGAATGAAACACATCTCAAATGTGTTTGCTGCAAAATCCATGGAAAAAATTATTTCAAAGTTTACCGATTGTTTCTGAGGTCAGAACACCTGGGCCCATCATAATTAGCTAAAAGATGATGGTCACAGCTTGCAGAGATTCCATGCACCTCTGATTACTGGTTTTTATCTTATTCCAGAAGGAGGTCAGAGGCAGTTCACATCATTCTCCATATATGATTTTGTTGTTGTTACTGTTAATGTTATCACTATCATGAATAATGTCACTCTATTTCTTGTTAAGAAATTTCCTTCCTGGGAGTAGACAAAATGAAAGCAGTAATATTCCAAGTTTCTTAGTTTCCAACAGTCATCTAAGTAAGGGCTTCTGAGGGGTCCATGGGGCCCCAGGAGGTTCATGGCTAACTTTCAGAAAGTTCCTGAAATTGGATGGGAAAACATTTATGTCTTTATTTTCACTAACAACTAATGGAAATTTAGCATTTCCTTCAGTGATTAAAAATATTTTAAGAAGGATTCCATAAGTAGGCTTCACCAGACTGCCAGAGAGGCCCATCTCGCACGCACATACACACACACACACACACAGAGCAAAGGTTAAAAAACTCTGATTTAAGTGTTTTTGCTGCTTTGGTGCATCCAGATTATAGCATGACTGGGTGAGAAGGGGAGAAATAATCTTCCAATGTTATTTGAGTTCAAACCATAGAATATTAGAATTGGAATGAATCTAAGAACATAGAATGCTAGAACTGGAAAAGACCTTAAAGGTCATCTAGTCTAACCCTTCATTTTACAGATAAGGAAACTGATGCCTAAATAGATGAAATGACTTACTTAAAGTCACACAGCTCTGAATAAGGGGGGAGGGATTAGAAATTGAACCTCCAAAAAAGAAAATAATTACAAATAAATCCTCAAGTCATTTTTATTCAATTGATTACGCATGAAAATCCCTTTCTGACTATAAAAACTGATAACCCTTAGTCAAAGCAAGTATCACTTACTTAATCAGTTGGATTTATACTGCTATTCAAAGTGAAAAATATTTAAGTTTTCATTAGTCCCATGCCCTTTAATAGCTTTATAGAATCTTTTTTGAGTATCCTATTTCAATAAATGGAATATTCTACAAATGACATTTCTATGCAGAACTCTATTGATTCTTCTCGATTAGTCTAACATTTTCTTCTTGTGATGATTCTAATTTGCTCCTACTTTTTTTCCTAACTGTATTTCTTCTACCCTTATCTTTTTTATCTTTCAATTACTTCCAGATGATCAGATTTTCTTGTACCTCCTCAATTTCTTTTTTGTATAAATACCGAACTATATATGCACTCCTCTTTCTTTCTGTATCCAATTCACTATATATGGCTGCCCTTTTGCTGTCCTGGCCCTTGCCTCTCTGAAAAATCCCAATATATTTTCTATACTACTACTATCTAATACTATAATACTACATATTGACTATAGTTTTCCAATTAAAGGTGCACCAAGGTCTTTCACATAAGCTCCTTTTCACTTTGCTCTCTCATGTTATGTAATATGCAACTGAGAATGATGGCGACTTGGGGCCTTGTCTTTATGTTGTGAGTTTGTGTCTTGTCTTTACTAGTATACTTGACCTATTTGTAGTTTAAAGGCACTAAGCAATACTGATTGTACAATGAGATAAAGATGATATATTAGGGATAAACTAAGTAAAAATCCCATTCTGGAACTTTGTGGTCATGTATTGTAGCTTTGAACGACCATTTGCATTTATTTATATCCAAGCTAACTTTGACCACCAATCCAATCTAGCAGTATCAGTGAACTTAATTAGCACATTCTCTACTTTGTCTTCCAGATTTTTTATAAAGATATTAAACAAAATGGGACCCAATATCGATCTCTCTGGGACCCTACTGGAAACCTCTCCCCAACTAGACGGACTACCAATTACGATTACTCTCTGTATACGGTTAGATAGCCAGTTTTTGATCCATTTATTTGTATTTTTGTTGGAGCCAATTTGTATTAGCTGTTCCCTTAAGATACTGTATGGTGCTTTAGCAAATGCCTCATTGGCATCCAGATATATACTATCTGCTAAAATTTTTATAATGATCAATTGTAATAAAGAGACCCTAGAGGGATTATGAGGGGTTGTTCATAATTTAATAGCCTTGTTGTTTACAGTGCAAGGCCTAGTTAATCAAATGGATCATATTGAGATTCTTTTTCATCATTAAAAAAACTGTATTTCAAAGATAAGACTCATGGACATGGTTCCATTTTCATGTTTTCTTTTGTTAGAGGTTAGGGGTGGGGGTTAACTTTTCTTTTATGGGTGTTCTCAGTTTCTAATGGTAATGTGTCTTCTAGCCTGAAGTTATGTATTTATGTACAGGAAATGTTAAATTTGCATCAAGTCCTTGTCACTTCATTTTCATTTAGTTTCAACATGAATGTTACCATGGCAGATTCAGATCCATTGTAGTAACAGGTGAGATGAAACAGTTGAGTTTCTGCCCTGTCAGATTTCTTAACTTCAATGGATTTCCCATAGCCCCCAGAAGAGCCTGTTTTTTGGCTGGGGATTACAATATAGTCATGCAATCTTCATATAGTGTCAATTTTGGATTTTTTTCATGTATTCTGTAAATTTAACTCTACCCATATAATTATATTTTCTAATAAGATTTCCTCTACTGTCTTTTTGTAAAATTGGCTGTTGTTGACCCTTTTCCCATAAGGACTTGATGCTTGATACTCTTTCATTATTGTGTCCTTCTAAATTTTCCATGTCTCTTTAAGTTTGTTCCATGTTAATATGTGACAAGATCACAGGATTCATGATATCTTATTCACTGCCTTTGATGTTACATTTGGTACTGAGTTCTGCTCTATGTAGGAGTAATTTTAAAATGTTTATTATGACAGTTAAAAGATGGGTATTCCAATTTATGGGTTCCATATTATACATTTTGTCAGCATTATTCTTTAGATATTTAAATTTGGAAAGATACTTCAAAAAACATATTATGTGTTTTGTGGTCATTCATTCATTCAATAAGTATTTGTTGACCAGCTATATTAGCTCAAGGGTATCTAATTCACAATGCTGGTGTTTTCAAAATAGAGCTTCCATTTTATATTGATGAGGTAAATTGAAGCCTCAAGGATTCTTCTTTGAATAATTTAAATCTTACTCATCTAGAATGGAATGTATGTGAGAAAATGTTCAGATCTATGTTGAAAATTGTTGAAATGGGTGAAAATATACAAAAAATAGAGAATCAGATTCCTTTAAATGACTTTTCTACTTTTAAGTTGACTGTTACTTCCACTTTGATGCTCAACAACTTTCTCTGATTATGAGGACATTGTATATAGAAAGTTTATTTTTCTAGGACACTAACTGGTAGATTTGCTGGCTTACAAGTCTTAATGTACCTAGTATACTTGATGATTTATATTTATTAATATCAGTATTTTAATTTATTTTTTGAGTTTTTTAGACTTATTACCTAATTTGACAGAATGTGGTCTAGAACTTAACAGAAAGTGTGTTTGTCTAAAGGTTCAATGTCATTCCTTGAAATAAGAATTTTAGTATCTTCTGCATTTAACTATTTTACCTTTTATCAGTTTGAAGATTTTCTCTTTTCAGTTCTATGTACATGAACACATATGTATTACTTGTGTTCATTTTTATTGCATACATAATCGTGAGTATTCAGATTGCCTAGGTCATAGATACTGATCAGAGTGAAATGTGGTATAATTAAAGCTATATTGTGTAGCCATGTAGCAACTTGGAAAACTTGCTTTTAAAAAATTAGATATATAAATCTTATATTTCAACTAAAAGTCTGCATAGGCTATACCCACATTCATCTTTTCTTTTCTTTCTTCCACTCAACTCTTCTCCTATTTAGCTTTCTATCATTAAAGCAGAATAATTCAGTAATTCAGATTAACAATCATTTACTAAGGTGAGCATGGTAGCACATTCCTGTAACCCTTGCTACTAGGGAAACTGAGGCTGGCAGATTTCTTAACTCAGGAGCTCACAAGTTAAGCCAAACAAGTGTATGCACTAAGTTCAGTATGATCCTGTAGAAGCAAGAGGGTCTCAGGATGCTGAAGGAGGGGCAAACTAGAAATGGAACAGGTCAAAATCCCCATGCCAATCAGAGTGGGATTGGGCCGATAAATAATTTGGCATTCGGCCCATAAACAACTCCTATACTTTGAGCCTGGGCAAAATAGGGAGAACTAGTCTTTGAAAACAATAATAACAAATTATTTACTGAGCATATTCTAAACAGAAGGTGCTGTGCTAGATAGGCATATTGAGTTTTGTGGGAGAAACAAAAATGAATAGGAA
This sequence comes from Vombatus ursinus, assembly GCF_900497805.2. Classification (NCBI taxonomy): domain Eukaryota; kingdom Metazoa; phylum Chordata; class Mammalia; order Diprotodontia; family Vombatidae; genus Vombatus; species Vombatus ursinus. Next base: position 20,408,789 of record NW_020954641.1, read on the forward strand.
AAGGCCTCTACCCTTAAAATATCTACATGCTGGTAGGGAAAGTGTGGCATATAACAATTATGTAAAGAATCCTTCAGGACTTCCTCTAAATGTGTATCCTCATGGTGGGGATAAAGTCATAAAGAAATTAGATATGATAAGACGGCTGTGGAACTGAGAAGAGAGCACTAGAATGAGAGTGCAAAGGTGACCTATGTTCTAGTCCTCACTCGGCCAGTATCTAGCAATGAGAATCTGTGGAACTCTTTGCAAGGTCAGTACTCTGAGGACTCACTTGCCTCATCTATAAAATTAGAAAGTTAGACTAGATGACCTCTAAGGTCCTTAGCTCAAAACATGCTAGTATTCTATCATTTTATTTTATTTTCATTATCTAACCTGCAGGAGAAACAACTTAGTGGATAAGAAAGCTGATCCTGAAACCAGGAGTATATTGGTTCAAGGCTTGCCTCTAACACTTAGTTAATATGTGATCCCGGGCAAATAATTTTTTTCTCTCCATGCTCTAGGTTATGGTGGGGTCAAACTCAAATAGAAATGGATCCTTCTGAGCTGCATATTGACTTTAAAAAACAAAAATTAGTATTATGTTTTGTTGTATTTTCATTTATTTTGTTTAACATTCCCCAATTACATTTTAACTTGGTTGAGCTGCACTCAGGAGTTTTGCACTGCAGGTTTTACCTCTCTGCTATCAGATGCTTTCTAAGACTCCAAGATACTGAGAAGATGCAAACTTACATGGTTAAGGAAAGTTTCTCACCCAGGGCATTTCCTATACCAATGAAATAGAAGGTCTATTCCCTATCTGTCTAATACCCTCTGAAATAAATAAATGAGGAATTATTATCCCTTTTCATAGATGAGGAACCTAAAGCACGGAGTGATTGATCCATAATCACATAATGAATCAGTGGTAGAGCAAGGACTGTTGAGCCCAACTCTCTTTAATCTTACTTCATTGTTCTTTTCTCAACACTATGTCAGTACTTTTGGAAGTTCTAGCGATTTGTAATTAGTGAGTCAGATTTTTATTTTCCCTCTTGCTCAGTTAAGAAGGTGCAGCCTCACATTTACTCACGATTTCCCTTAAACCAGATTCTCCTGGACATATGTGTATATATATATATATATATATATATATATATATACACATACATGTGTGTATGTATGTGTGTATATGCATGTGTATGTATTATGTGTGTGTATGTGTGTGTGTATGTCCCCTGGTGGGGTCAACTTGGAAACCACATGGGCTTTGTCTACCTGATCCTGCAACCATAAATGTGGGAGATAGAGTTGGCATGTGAAGCCATCACACTTTATATACTATCATTTGCCATGTTACCCTCAGTACCAGGCAAAGTCATGTTTGAAACCTAAAGGAAGGGAAGGAAGGGAGGAAGGAAAGAAGGAAGGAAGGAAGGAAGGAAGGAAGGAAGGAAGGAAGGAAGGAAGGAAGGAAGGAAGGAAGGAAGGAAAAGAAAGAAAGAAAAAGAAGTTTTTAATGAGAAATGAGGGATGGAGTCCCATAAATACTCAATCATGGAAGCCATGGTTTCTGGATGCTAAATTAGAAATAGATACTAAGATAAAAGTGAGTTATATAGTATGTGGTTCAAAGAGTTTGTTCTTGAGAAAAAGACTAGGCAAAGCTAATAGGCTGGATAAAGGATGCTACTGTGGCATTCATTTGCAGCAATGGGAATTGAATTAAACTTTTATCAGCCATCACTCTATCAATATTAAATTATTTTATAAGACAAGTAAAGTGCCTAGGATGACCATTAGTTTCCCAAAGAAATTAGATCTCATTTTATAATCACTGACAGAGAAGAAGCCTGCAGTAGCCCCAGATGCTTATTTAATTGGGACAAGGGGTTTCTTGGGAGATATAACACAAATGGACCATAAAATAGGGTCTTCTGCTAAATAAGCTCGCAGTTTTCCTCCCAGAAGATTTCTGCAACTTTCTTTCAATGTGATAGCCACTGTTAGCTCATTTTATATTCCTCAAACATGCTTAGTGTCCTACACTACTGCATCTTTGCTCTTGGGAGCCTCTTATGATTCATGCTCTCGTGAGGACTAGGTTCCCACCTGGCTGCCGCGGAGCTCTGCATACTTGCTTTATGCACTCCCAATCTGACATACCACTGGTCTATACTTTGCTGACCACATAGTACACTGTGCTATGAAGGCCAAGGTTATGAGTTTGAACTCTTTGTGGATCAGTCAAATTTGTTTTATTTATGGTTGCTATAGACTATTCCACCTTACCTGAGCTAGTTGGCTGAGAAATACTAAACTTGGGTCACAATAGGAATCAAAAGAAAGACTATGACTCTACTATCAAAATAATAATAATAATTCAGCAAATGCTTATTGAGTACTAAGTTTCAGTAGGAATTGCCAGAAACAAAGGTATATAAACACATGAAAAATCAAATAATAGTATAAGAAAACCATTTAAGATATTAAATAGTGTAGTATATGAATAAGTGCCCAATGAGAGGTAGAGGTAACAAGTTGTGTGAGTTCAGAGGAAGGTGAGATCTCTGACCTCAAGGAGCCAAAGTCTTGTTGGAGATGTAATATGAAGATAAGGACTTGATCTGTCATTTCATTGGTAAAGAGAATTTGTGGATGTTAAAGTTCCATCTACCAAAACAAGTCAGCACCATTCTGTAGCTTATAGAGTTTGAGAATTGACACATGCACTGAGTGGTTGTGATTTGCCCAAAGTCACACAGCTGGTATGTGCCATAGACTGAAGGCAAAAAGGGCAGATTAGAAACAATAAGAGGATTTAGAAAGAGGAGAAAGGGAAATTTTATACATACACATATATATACACATATGTATGTATATATGTATATGTATATAGAGAGATTTTATATATTTAAAAATGTATGTGTGTATAATATATATATATATACACATATTTGTATGCACATATATATACATATACAGTAATAAGGAAGAATTAAGAGGATTTTGGAGACTGGTTTTGGGGTAAGATCTAGTAGAGAAGGGAGAAGAGTAGAAAAGCAATATAAATAACATGCTATAAATATATAATATAAATAACATAAATTGATATTTCTATACACAAAAGAAAATATATAATTTCTACTTAGGCTGGGCCGTAATCTTTTTTGTGAGTTTGAAAAAGAATTCCAGAAATCTATTGCTATTACTTGTCCTGTTGTTTCCTAAAATGTCATTTTCCCACTTGAGACAGATCTTTGGAAAGATGAGTTAAGGTTTGCTTTGTACTTGGCATAATTTTCACTCAAATAACTTTCAGAACAGGGTTTAGGTTACTCATAAGGGGAGCCTACAGTGATAGTAACAATCTACAGTGATAATAACTAAGTGGATTAACTCCCCAAATACATGATTTCTGTGGGGATCTGGTGGACCAGAGAGTAAATTTGTAAGACAGACAGGGGTCATGAACATGGTTGGATGAGAATAATGTCTTTTGCCTTAAGCCCAGCATCATCACAATTCTCTGCACAATATATTTCACTTTGTTAGTCCTCATGAGAACCTCAGACTTTCCTACAACACACCAATCATGTTCACATAGCCTTGAAACAGGAAAATAACCCACCTTGTAGCTCCAGGGTGAGCCTGAACAATATGGAATTGTCCTTAGACAATCCAGTCAGACAGTGTGACCTAAGGAAAAGGCTAGGTTGGGAAGAGCAGAACCTTTCAGTTGGAGGAGAGAATAAGAAGGTGTAGATAAAGACTATTTTCTCCCCTTCTTGCTGCTATGAATGACTTCTTGGGTCAACAAATCAATCAGCAAATATAAAATACCTATTCTATGTCCAGTCCTGTGCTAGGCAATATGAACCATATAAATAGGGACAAATCATAATCTCAGCCATTAAGGAGCTTAAAACTTAGTCATGGATTCAGGAGAGTCTTTACAGAAATGATTACTTCTGAACCTTTCCTCATGCTTTTCACTCTCCATGAAAAATACTTCTATTTCTTATTGCTGTACATCCTTCAAGGGCCAATTCAAATCCCACCTGCTCTCTGAAGCCTTTCCTGATCACCAGAGCAGAAAGTGATTTCTTTCATTTGATCTCAAAGTATTTCATATTTTTGTATACATAATTTTCTACTTTGATGCTTAAATCAACCTGTTATCTCATTGATGTGGCTGCTTCCTCCACTGTTTGTAATCCTGTACAGTTTACATCCTACCGTAGTACATTCTACCATGCTTTTACATCCTTAGCAACTCTTGCCCATGTATTCCTTTAAATATTCAGCATTCTTTTTACTTTCTTCTAAAACTCTTGACATTTTATGTGTACAAGTAGAGAATATATGCTGACAACTGGTAATCTTTGTTGTTGTTCAGTGATTTCTGACTTTTTTGAGGGTTTTCTTGGCAAATACACTGGAGTGGTTTGCTATTTCCTTTTCTATCTCATTTTTCAGATGAAGAAACTGAGGCAAACAGAATTAAGTTACTTGCCCAGGGTCACACAGCTTGTAAGTGTCGGAGGCTAGATTTGAACTGAGGTCCTCCTGACTCAAGGGCTAGCAGTCTAGCCAGTCTGCCACCTAGTTGCCTTTACCTTGCCCTTTCCTCTTTTCCTAGTCATACATCTCTTTGATGATATTCTTTATATTACTTCTGCACAACTGCTCATTGGCAATTTTTTGAAGTCCACTTTTTCCCAACATGTTTTATTTATTATTATTTGAGTGACGTGCAACTTTCATTCTTCAGAGACTATGCTATTCACTGAATTGAGATATGAAGTATCATTGGAAGAACATTGTTCTGAGAAGAAGGAGAAGGAGGAGAAGGGTAAAGAAAAGGAGGAGGAAAAGGAAGAAGAAAATGAGAAAGAAGAGGAGGAAAGAAGAAGAAAAGAAAAAATGTTTCAGAGAGAAACTTAGAGTCAATAAATACTCAACAGCAACCCACCTTGCTTTCCTCATTGTATCCACAGTTCTGAGGCCCATTAACTATCTGTCTGCAGGTTTATCTTAAATATATGTGTTTTTTGATCACCTCTTCATCTATATAGGTCATTCATTCAACTCCATATTAGTCTAGCCAAAAGTCATTCCTAATCCACTTTTTTCATTGTGGAGATAGCCCAAAATTGTTGGAGTGATCATAGACCTCATTTAGGGGACTCTGCAGAGTACCTCTCCAAAAGTAGGGAATCCTTTTGTATTTAATTTAGATTTTGTACTGAAAATCTGCTGTGATGGTGGCAGACACCATGGACCAATCTGTTTTATGCTTTGTCTCATATTAATGATCAGAGAGTCATTGAACAAAATTCATGTTGTTTCATCTTTCAAGGGATCCTGTATAATTTTAACATATATGTGGGAAATACTTTTTTGGAAGAAAACCTTTGTTAGCATTTTGCTGCACTGAATCAAATGCTTTTTTAATAGTTAAGTAAAAGGTACAGTGAGATTTTGTATTTTCTGTATTTTTCAACTAATTGTGTGACCATAAAAATGTGGCCTTCTATTCAATTCAGTTTTCAAAAGCTTGCTCTTCCTTTCTCATACCCTCATCAAGGATACCTTCAACCATTGTGTAAATTTTTGTCATAAAGATTTAGTAAATTTGGAGAGGTAGGTTTGTAGGTCAATCATTACTGATATTTTCTTCAATGATTTTTTAAAATACTATTAAAGTCTCTGTCCCCCACTATCCCAAGAACTGGATATCTTCTGCCTCTTTTTGATATCTAGAAAATTAATCTTTTAATCCATTCAAAATTGTGTCACCTTCATCACAGAATTATTTTACATCCAAATTTGTTGGTATTGTATTTTCCTGTGTGTTTGCTATATATAGCTTCACTTTAGATTGGCAGACCCTCAAGGGTTGGGAATATGTGTTACCTTTGCAGTCCTCCAGAGTGGGACAGAAGATCATTGATTTTACAGTCAGAAAACCTGGGTTATATTCCTAACTCCAACATTTATAAACCATGTGATCTTTTCTGTCTCTGAGCTTCAAATTCCTCATATTTAAAATGGGATTCAAAATACACATAATTTCTGTGCTGTGTATAAAGGAAAGAAGTGTTCTAAACAGCCAGTGCTTCATCTGCTTGTCATATCCTCTACTTCTACCTGCCTCCATTTCCAGTTATCTTTTACATTTCTGTCAGCAGAAAAAGAAACAAGTCTGAGAGTACTTGGTATAACAATTAGCAACCAAGATTAAGATGACTTTGTAACTCAAGAAAAGAAAGAGACCTACGAGAATAACCGGTGGTCATCCACTTCCTGAGTTTATAAGACTTTACCTTTCTGATTCATCAATACCCCATGTTCTGGAAATTCCACTTATTTTCAATATTTGCTATCCTTCTAATCTCAGGGCCAAGGATTAGAGTAACAACTCAAGACATGGCTAAAAACATTTTAGGGCATGGGAGCAGAGAAGAGTAGACTCTCCACTAGGCAAGAGTTCATGAGAGAATCAGTCACTAATCTTGTACTGGCTACACTCACTGCCTACACTAGTAATTCTACATTTGTTTTAAGGACATTTAGTGGTTGGTGATTTCACAATTCTGCTCTACAACTGCCCTGTACTGTGTGACCTTAGAACTGTGACTAGGCATCAACTTTGAGTTATTTTGGCTGTAATAATAGTCATTATGATTGTCATTATGATTGTCATTAACTAGTTACTCTTAAAATTTGAGAGCAGTCAGGAATCTTTAATGAAAGAACAAAAATACCCCAAGAAATATCTAATGTTCTTCCTGGAAATGAATTAACTCACCAAACTAGAAGAGGTTTAAAGATTATCTAATTAATTATTCATATTTTCCTGATGATGAAATTGAGACCAGCTAGAGAAAGTGATTTGCCTAAAGTCACATAATTAGTTTCAGAGCCCACCCTAGATCCTGTGCCCTTTGGCTACCATTCCAGTGGCATTTCTACTGGATCAGCTGAAATATATTTCTCAATTTTTTGCTTTATTTCTGTAGGGAGTAGAGTAAGAAATGTATGAAAAGTTTGTTCTGCAAGTTCTAAACTGAGGTGGGATACTGAGTGAATGACTGAGTGAACATTGCCCAAGAAGGTTGTAGAAAGGGTTCATGTTATAGGTAGATGTTGAATTATCAATCACTAAGCATTGATTATGTGCCTATCATGTGCCAGACACTGTATTAGGTACTGAAAATGAAAGGAAAAATTAGTGTCTGCCCTCAACGAACTCATAGGGAGGTAACATGTAGTTTAGATAGATAGATAGATAGATAGATAGATAGATAGATAGATAGATAG
>NW_020954641.1:20416112-20459450 GCF_900497805.2 Vombatus ursinus
TAGATAGATAGATAGATAGATAGATAGATAGATAGATAGATAGATAGATAGATAGATAGATAGATAAATTGAGACGTTTGTTGGTTTTTTGAGGGGGAGGCACTAACAGCTGTGGTGATCAAAAAAGGCTTCATATAAAAGGAAGTGCTTGAGTTGAGCCTTAAAAGAAACTAGGGATTCTGATAGACAAATATAAGGATGTAGGCATAGGTGAAGGAGAGGGCAAAGGTGGGACATCAAGTGCCTTGTAGGAACAATCACAACAGGCCAGTTTGACTATATCAAAATGTGTGTTAAACATTGGCCACTTTAAATCAAGGTTTGCCCCTTGCCCAACCTGAAAAGTAGTCATTAATGAGAATATAGTATAGTGGAAATAGTCCCAGACTTAGAGTCAGAAAGGTTTTATGTCAAGTTAAATTATTAACTATGATACTTTGGATGTCATTCAACGTCCTCAAGATAAATAATAATATCAATAATAAATTATGTTAAGACTTAGTTTACTCAACAATCTAGTGGGATAATTATATCTGTTCTAGCAGCTAGCTGAGCAAATGTGAAGAGAAAATAATATGAAAGATATAAAAGTTTAAAGCCCAAACAAATATAAAGTATAGGGCTTGATGCAAAGTGGACCTACTGTCTGTAATTCTCATCCTTAGGGTTTTGAGGTGGTGTCTGAACATTCTTGCCATTTTGATAGCCTTATTCCCTTGATCCTTGATGCTATTGAAAATGGTATGTTATGCCTCACTTCTGACCTATGTCTTTGAATTGAATTTCAACTGAAATGATTAAAGCCTGCTATTTTCCATCATGGACACTTCTGATATTGCATATTTCTTTACATTTCTGTAAGGAATGAGGTGAGAGAGGATGGGAGACAGACTAAGAACTTTCTTACTTAAGGTGGGGGAAATGGAAGAGGAGAGAGGAGGGCAAGAGCAAGTAACATGAATGCCATAGTTCTGTCAACTGACCTGAAGGAAAAATTAACCTTATGTGTAGTGACCAGATTCTGGTCTTTTGACCAGACTTAGTAATGCCAATTTGTCTTGTTTGTATTTGTATGTATAGGTGTAATAACTATGTGACTGTTCGATCTAAAAGGAAATATAGTCTAGAGCAACCGAGGACGAGCTGAGGAGGTCAAGTTCAACAGCTTATTAGTTACATCAATTTCCGTGTGATCTTGGATAAGTCAGTTGAGTTCTCTTTGCTTCAGTTGTGCCTACCTGTAAATGTAGGTACTATTATCTACACAACAGGGATATTAAGAATAAAGAGGATTAGCAGATATGTGGGTTTTTTTAAACACAAGTGCTAAATCTAAATACAATGTGTTACTATTATAATGTGACCAGTTTAAATGAGTTTATGTTTACATTGTTATGGTGATGAGGAATTTTTAAAATATGGCTGAAAAGAGGTCACTTTCAATGTATAACTTCAAAAAATGATGATGATGATGATGATGATAAAGCTCTATGTACAGATAGATTTCAGTTGAAGGTGGGTAATGTTATAAAACATAAGTGAATATAATTCTCAATTTTTATTTTAGTGAGTAGTATTAACCTCACTCATAATATGGTGGTGAAAGTGGCAAATACAGTGAGGAAACTTGAATTCCAGTCCCAATTCTGTCATTAATCCCTGGGTGACCTTGGGCAATTTACTTAGCCTCTCTGAACCTTAGTTTATTCATCTATAAAATAAGAGATTTGAACTGAGTTATGTTCTGTATGTTTTATTAGAGTTCTTAGCAATCTGAAGTTCTACTCTGATGCTACATTATTGCATGGAAGTCATCATAGCTTCTTGCAAACTTTTTTGTGCTAGATGCTGTTGGGAAAAGCATTAGGTTTAGAGTGAGAGGATGTAGATTCAAATCTTGGCCTCATAACATTCAGTAAATCACTTACTATTTCTTGGTTTCAGTTTCTTCTTCTAAATAAAAAGGTTTGACTAGATGATTTCTAAGCGCCCCCCTACCCCTAGCTCATTTATGTCATAGAAATGTAGTACATGCTCTAGAGTAACTATCAAGTTGGGTCCCCAGTTTGTCTTTTACATCCCTTCTGGGTTCTAGGGGCAACCCTAAGGAGTTGTGGGTGGGGAGTGGTTCTAATACTATAACTCACAAGCCCTCCACTGCTATGCTTGCCTCTGTGATTATCCATTATCCATCCACTATGATAATCCATGGTTTTCAATTAGCCAAATTAAAATAGCTTTTAAAATGGAGCATTTATTAAGCTAGTGTGATAGTAAAATTGGTATGCAACATCCTTTCAAAAATTTGCAAAATGTTCTCCTATCAGTACACTCAGAATGCAAAGGCCTGTAGGCTCATGCTTAGAGAGCACCTAGAGAAAGTGATTTGCCTAAAGTCACATAATTAGTTTCAGAGCTCACCCTAGATCCTGTGCCCTTGTTGCTGGAAGTCCTTTTCTCCCTTTCATGGGATACTCATGAAGTTTCCCTTCATGAAGGAATGCTTATGAAACATGGGATAACTTCTTTTCAGGGCTTGTTATAGAGTGCTGAAGTTCCTTTCCTCATTATGTCAAATTCATCCTTGGCTCCCAAAGCAGTCATTGAGTCAGGTGTTCCAGAGATTCTGCTAATGTTAAGACGTCAATGAGAAACCCAAATCCTTTGGTCTTCTGAAATTTACAAGGTCCTCCTCTGGTCAAAGGGAAAGAGAGAAAGGCTTTGGCCAATTTCTAAGGTAGGGACAGGTCTATTTTCTCTACCTTCACCCAGTAAATGCTTACTTCTCTGGGTCCTAGCTGGAAGGCTTCAATTCTAATTTGCCAAATGCTTGAGTACTTGATTCCAAACTAGCTAGTCAGTTTTATATAAGCCCCACAGGATATGACAAGATCCCTCAACTAATCTGAAAATACTTCCTATGTGGAGTCATTGAGCTCCAATGGCTTTTAAGAGCTTCTAAATTGATCAAGGATTTTCTATATTTAATCTAATGCCTATGACTGATTGATGTCTAGGCCTTATTCAACATCACTATCAGTTCACAACTCTGATTGATTGATTGTTCTCGCCTGACAAAGGCATCAGGGTGTAGCATCTTGCCACTTTCAGTTAGATGGAGTAGTTGATTGATTGATTCAATAGCTCTCCACACTTAGAGAAACAAAGCATGTTAGAACTGGGTAGGGAATGGGGGGAAATTAGAGATCACCTAGTTAACTAGGCATAGATGGCATGATTATCAGATGTGTACCACACAGAAAACATTAGATGACAGAATTAGGACCCAAAAAAATCTTGTCAAGCTAGAACTATAGATCGTATCTAATAATATGAAATCTAATAAGCTAAAAAGCTCCACATTTTTGTTAAAACAAAAAAAAGTTGCATAAATATAAGATTTTTACTGGGAGGTTAAATGTAAACACAAGGGTAAAAATAGTCCCAATATACTCTGCCCTAGTCCCACCATTTGTGAGGTTTTGTCTTCATTTCTGAGTGTCTTATTTTTGGAAGGGCATTGACAAACTGAGGCATATCTAGAGAAGGAAATCCAGGATTGTAAGGGGGAGTGGGGAGCTTGACATCTGAGGAACATTTGCAAGAACTGGGGTTATCTATTCCAGAAAAGAAAACATGACAACTGTCTTCAAGTATCTGAAACACTGTTATATGGAAGAGATATTAGAATTGGATCCAAAGGATAGAACTAGGAACAATGAACAGAAATTACAACTTGATAAAAAGAAAAAAAATTCCCAACAGTTAGTGTTGTCCAAAATAGAGTGCACTCCCTTTGACTACAATCCTTGAAGAAGAGGTTGGATAACTACTCTTAGCACTGTGCCTGTCACATAATATGTATAAGAGATATGTAGAAGGTGAAAATACATAATGGACTAGATAAAGTGACATCCTTTCCAACTCAGATTTGGTTGGCTTCCTTTCATTCTGCTGGTCATCCTTCTCTAACTCCATGAAACAGAAATATACCTGTATTTTCAGTTTGAGATCCTTAGTTTGAATCTTGGCTGAAGCTACTTGATTAACCTTGGACAAGTCATTGAATATCTATATGTCCAAATTCCCTGATCAGTATAAGAAAAGGATTGAACTATATGGTCTCTAAGGAACATTCCAGCTCTAAATTCTCTCATCTTATGACTTATTCACAATCCCCATAGTTCCCAATGAATTATCACGGGGCAGTTGTTTCATACACATGTCCATTGTCCCTGTACTGGGAGTCAGGAGATGTAAATATGAATCCTTTGCCCCCTTATTGTGCCCTGGAGCAAGCCACTTCAGTTTCTATGTAAAAGTCATGGTTGAACCAAATAATCTCTAAAGTTTCTTGAAACCCAGTCAGTCTGAATCAAAGCAATCTGTTGTGTGGGATGTAAAAATCACTTTTGTAATGCAGACATTTTATTGTTTTGTTATCTCCTATGAAGGGATTTGGCTGGTACTTATATTTTCTATTGTCAATCCTCAGTCAATGAGCATTTATTAAGCATTTACTATGTACAGGCACTGTGCTACCTAGCTACCATAGTTACTTACTGAGACATTTTGCTTACCTTCAACAGCATATCAATGTCTAAAAGATGGCATATCAACATGTTTCAAAGCATAATTATTTGTGTATGTGAGTTCACGGCATATGACAAAAAGTAGATCACTTTTTCCTATTGTCTCTCATGCTCACACAGATACCAGATACCAGTGGTTTGTGTGTGTGTATGTTTTTGTGTTTTCAAAGCCCAAGATAAACCATTAAAGCAGATGTGAGAAGGATAGGCATGTTCCGTGGACCTCAAGGAGACTGAATAATCCCCTTTTTGCCTTCCTAAAGGATATTTATTATATATTCACAGGAATCTCTTTGTACAGAAGATCCTGCATATGTGTCCCTAGCCTATGAACAAGAGGAACTATAGGCAATGGTAGACAAAAAATGGTATTAGGTTGGGGAAAACATGGGGAGCCAATTTAGGACTGTAAAAAAAAATTAGACCTGGAGATTACTTTAACTACTCTCATATATATCCTCTAGAGACAAGAGATTTTCAGATAGTGACACTAAGATGGGAAGAGTTTTGGCATCTTCTTTCCCAATGTCACATTACCTTAGCTAGGAATTAAACCTGGGGCTCTTGGCTCTCATCCCAGAGTTGATCCTGCCAAGATCCTTTCAGAATCCAAACTCTTTCTGCCTCTAAGGATGCTACATTAGCAGGCATGTGAGATAGTCTGTAAATATGACAGCATTCTCTCTGACCACTGAGCAAAATTAATGTTCATATATCACTTTTCAGGTTCAAAGTCTAGGCACAGGAGAAATGCAGAGGTATTTTAAGGTCCTAACAATACTTATGATAATCTGGATTATGAACTCCTGTTTGAGCTCAACGTTTGATCTCCCCACATCTTGCTTAGGCCTGTAATGTAGGAATCATGTCTACTTCTACATTCATCTGTGCAACCGTTTCTGAACTTCGTACTTGTTAATATCCTCCCCCTTCTCAAATTACCTTATATTTGTTATGTATATACATATTGTATTTTCCAGGAGAATGTAAGTAACTTGGTGGCGGGGACCATTTCATGGCTGTATTTGTATCCTCAGAACCTAGTGCCTAGTACCTGCCACATAGTAGATGATTTTTGTTTGATGGATGGCAGTTTATTGAATTTGTTGAATAAAATAACCGTTCATTGGAGCTGTGATTTCATTATCTTGTGACTCTTTGCTCCCATGCAAATTATAATCCATCCAAACTTACTCGTGAAACTCTTATTCTAATGAAATTCTTGGCCATAAATTTTCATATATTCCCCATTGAGTATTGCCCTAACTCATTGGAAGCCTTCCTATTTATTTTTATATTTCAGACATAAGTGCAACACATTGACCCATAAAATAGATGATAGTTTCCATTTAAACAGAGTTTCAAGGTTCACAAAATGCTTTAAATTCACTATGCCCATTGATCCTCAAAACAACCCATTAAAGTAGGTATGGCAGATAATATCAGTCCTGTTTTAAAGCTGAGGAAACTGAAGCTGTGGCATTAATTGCTTTGACCAGAGTCATAAAACTAGTAAATGCCAGTGGTGGGAATATAAACCAGGTCATCAGATGCTGAATCCATTTCTCTTTCCACTATGCCATGCTTCCTCTCAGGTTTAGAATTGAACCATGGGTTTCCAATAGGCCAGTCACAATTTACCAGTCATTGTTGATGCCTCACCTGGTTCATCTATCTACCAAATGACAGACTTCTATTCCCTCCTTTCCACTGTGGCTCCCAGGGAGTAAGAATGAAAAATTGATCAGAAGCTACCTCTTTATTCATGGGTTTGAGTGAAGAATGGGGTACTACTATAATCATTTCATGGTTACTTTCCAAGTCTTTCTTTGGAAAACCATTCCACATTTCTTATATGGGGCAGAAAAATTGATTAGAAAATAGTGAATATGAAAAGCTCTATTTGGAAAACTCTAGTGAGGCATCCCCATAATGCATTAACACATCTGAACCTACTAAGGAAAATATAAACTCAAGGATCTCTATCCTGTGTGCAATTTGAGTCACTAAGTCAGAAAAAAAATGGACTTAGATAACGTAGAACTCCTCAGAATCAGGTATTAAAATTTTTTTGAGTTATTGGGATTGGACAAAGTTGCGTCACATACCTACTTCTCTGGAATTGGTTAAAAATATAGTTTTGGACACAAGTATATTCATTGTTTTAAACTGGTTTTATTCCATATATCTTTGAGACCTTATTGTTATTATCATTCAGTTGTTTCAGTCATGTCTGACTCTTCATGACCCCATTTGGGTTTTTCTTGGCAAAGATACTAGAGTGGTTCGGCATTTCCTTCTCCAGCTCATTTTACAGATAAGGAACTGAGGCCAACAGGATTAAGTGACTGTCTTAGGGTTGCACAGCTAAGTAAGAGTCTAAGGTCAGATGTGAACTCAAAGAGAATGAGTCTAACGGACTCAGGGCTTGGCACTTTGTCCACTGCTCCACCTAGCTGCCTTCTTTGAGACCAGTAACTACTTAAAGTCATTTCCCTTCTGACTGGGAAAAAAAGAATAGCCTGGTGCCCATGAAAATACATAGGTAATCCTAGTTTTCTGCATTTATTCCTTTGTTCTTGGATGATATAGAACATTCCCCAAATTAAAAAAAAACTTTTAAATAACATAAAAAGTTTTTTGTGTGTTTATTTTATCTTCAATCAAAGTTGAATCAATTAGGCTGTGCCTTATTCAGAAGGCTGCCTATGTAAAGAACTGGATTCTAAATTGTGAGATATGGCTACAAATCCTGACCCTGGTACTTCATCTCTTGGAGCCTATCTGTAAAATGGGGATAATAATACTTGCACTGTCTTTTTCATAGTAGTGTTGTGAGGAAACTTTTGTAAACCTTTAGAAAAAGTAATTGAAATATAAATTACTATTATAGAAATGTGAGTAGTGGTTATTTATTTAAGGTTGGGATCCTGGAGACAAAGCTAGCCTTTCCAAAAATGCATTATTTATGTGTGTACACACATCTCATGAATGACACTTAATTTATTTGTAACAAAAACAATTATAAAATGCTCTCCTCCAAAAAAAATCTTAACTCACAAAAAAAAGCATGTATCAAGTCTGTCACAGATTGCATTCAAAGATAAAGGGATCTTGAAGGAACAAATGGACAGAGAGAAATCAAATTCTAAGAGAAATTAATTGGATGAAATGAGAACAAATGGAATAGAAGGAACCTTAATCATAAACAATAACTATTTGCTTGGCATCTCAGAGACTCTAGAATTCCCTGCCTGAGAGAAATTCTGGAATAAATCTTCCCTTTCTTTTATTCCTCCATTCTTCAGTGCATTACACAAGTCATTGCAAACTAGTTTAAAGGAAAATGCAGACCATTTGCAACCTGAAAAACAAAAAATATCAAAGATTATCCTAACCCTCTGACTTTAGAGAAGAAGAAACCAGGATTAGTTTCCTAATACAGTATGTAGAAATAACATTGGAACTTTAAACAAGAAAAAAAAAAAAGAAGAACATTAGGCTTGAAGTGAAAAGACTTGTGTTTTGATTCCCACTCTGATGCCTACTAATAACTATGTAACTGTGGACCAAGTACTTCACCTCTCCGGATCTCAATTTTCTTCTCTGTGAAATGAACATAATATGCAAACATAACTCAAAGATTTGTCATGAGAAAACTGCCTTATAAACTGTAAATTTATGTATAGGATAATTATTAAAGGACTTGCAGCTGGGTTGCACAGTGATTGGAGCAATGGAATTGGATACTGGAAGACCAATTCTGCCTCAGATCCCTGGCAAGTCACTTAATGACTTTGGTCAAGTCATTTAATTCCTCTCAGCCTCACTTACCTTATCTGTGAAAAGGAAAAAAAAATAATAATAGCATCTAATTAACAAGGCTGTTATAAAAAGCACTTTGAAAACTTTGAAACACTATCCAAACCCTAGTTACTACTACTACTACTACTAATAATAATAATAATAATATAATTGCCTAAGGTCTTTAGATTGTGAGTGCCAGAACTTTTATTAGAACTTACATCCAGTGTCATTTCCTCTAAAGCATTCATCCTCTTCTTGAGGTTCCTTCTCCTTGAGTTAAATTGTATTTTTTGAAAAGGAAATGTTGGAAACTATCAACACATATATTAGATGAACTAGAGATAGGTTTTTTTTAAGAAAATGGTATCAGCCAACTAGTCCACTCACATATATTAGATATTTTCTCACTGCAAAGCCCCACATGAATCCTTACTTATCTGAAAGCCATCTTGGTCTTTTTTTTCTTCTTCTCCTCCCTAGAGGCAGAACCATATAATAATAGATAGAAATTGCTGAGAATCGATTAGACAGTGATAGGAGGAAACGAGTGCTATCTAAAGGTGAAATATTTTCTTGGTAGGTAGTAGATTCCTACTTACTAGAGATGTCTAATCAAAGTCTAGATGACAACTTGCCAGGGTTGTTATTAGAGGGGATTTTTTAAAAATCTGGTTTAAGTTGGACTTGAATTGTCTTTGAGGTCACATACAACTCTAAGATTCTGTGATTCTGTGATTAATCTTAGATTGTCTTCATATAATTACTTAAGGGCCAAAAAAAATTGGAATTTTATTCACTGGCTCCCAAAGCCCTGTCCAGGGTACTCTTTTCCTTTCCCTTTATATTTTCTTACTTGATGATCTCATTAGTCCCAGTGTGTTCAGTTATCATCTCTACACAAATGGTTCCCAGATGCATTGTGAGCTTCTCTATTTCTGTCAGGCCTTGTTATCTTTACAATTCTCTAAGATGATGACATAGATGTCATACTGGGACCCTCACTCTCATTTACTCCACATATGCAATCTGTTGCCAAATTTTGTTTCTTCCTTCACAGCATTTTTCATGTACCTCTTTTCCTTTCCATTCATGGGAGTCTTAATTTTTTTAAATAATTTATTTATTTTTAATTTTCAACATTCACTTCCATAAGATTTTTACTTTTAAATTCTCCCTCCTCTCCTCTGCATTCCCCAAGATGGTGTGCAATCTGATATAAGCTCTACTTATACATTGATATTAAGCATATTTTCACAATAGTTATGATGTATGGAAGAATTAGAACTAATGGGAGGAACCATGAGAAAGAAGAAATAAAACAATACAACAAAATAAAAGGAGAGCAAATAGCATACTTCCATCTGGATTGAGACTCCATAGTTCTTTCTCTGGATGTGGATAGCATTTTCCATCGTGCATCTTAGATCCTTGCATTGCTGAGAAGAGCTAGGTCTATCAGTCATGGCACAATGTGGCTGTCACTATGTGCAGTGTTCTCCTGGTCCTGCTCATTTCACTCAGCATCAGTTCATATAAGTCTTTCCAGGTTTTTCTGAAGTCTGCCTGCTCTTCATTTCTTATAGCACAATAGTATTCCATTACATTCATATACTACAACTTGTTCAGCCATTCCCCAAATGATGGGCACCATCTCAATTTCCAACTCTTGGCCACCACAGAAAGAGCTGCTGTAAATATTTTTGTACATGTGGGTGCTTTTCATGGGAGTCCTAATTAAGGACCTCATTAACTTTCACCCATATTATTGAAATGGCCTTCTAATTGGTCTCCCTGCTTTTCAAGTCTCTTCCCATTCTAGTCTCTCCTCCATTCGGCTGCCAAAGTGAATTTCCTAAAGTGTAGGTCTGCCCATGTTACCCCCCTCTTCAGTAGCTCCCTATTATTTCCAGGATCAAATATATAAAGTCCTCTGTTTGGCATTTAAAGTTCTTTACAATCTGACCCTTTTCTACCTTTTCATTCTTCATATTACTCCCCTATGTGTGATCTACGGTCCAGCTATGTTGGAGGACTACTTGCTATTCCACAAACTGTCCTTGTGTCTTTGAATCATCTATTCCTATCCCTGGAATGTTCTCCTTCCTCACCTCCTCTTTTAGTTTTGCTGACTGTCCTTCAAGTCTGAGCTCACATTTTGCGTTTCTCAGAAGGACTTTGACTGTCCTTCAGCTTCTAGTGCCTTCCCATCTGAGAATACCTTTCATCTACTTCATACATATAAATAAACATATACAAACATATACATAAATACACATATTCATACAAATGTGTGTATGCTTATATATATATCAAGCTAATTATGTGTTGTTATGTCATTAGAATGTGAGCTCCTTGAGCATAAGGATTGTTTTTGCTTTTGTATGTATCCCCAACATTTAGCACTGAGTCTGCCATAAAGTGTTTAATAAATGCTTGTTGATTGGCTGATTTATTAATATATCCCATAAGTAACAAACTTTCTAAATTATATTACATAAAGCAGGAAATAAATAAGTTCAGCATATTTGGCAACTGGCCTTAGTCAAATGAGACTATTCTCCTACTTCCAGGCACACAAAAATCTATAAAGTTTGATCATCATCTTCAAACTAAATCCTTAGAGGCAGTTAGATATCACAGTGGATAGAACACTGGGCCTGAAGTCAGGAAGCCCTGAGTTCAAATCTGACCTTAGATACTTACTACTTGGGTAACCCTGAGCAAGTCTCTTAATCTCTGTTTGCCTCAGTTTCCTCATCTGTAAAATGAGGATTATAATAGTACCTACTTCCCAGGGTTATTGTAAGGATCAAATGAGATAATTGTAAAGTACCTGGCACATAGCAGGTGCTGTATAAATGTTAGCTCTTAGTATCTGAACCCCAAGCCCATTTCACTACTTCTTTATTTTTTTGATGCTTTAGACTGAAAGATTTGGAAAAGTTACAGACATTGGTTGACTCACCTTGATTCCCCATTTCATCTTCAGTTGTGTGAACTTTTGTTCACCTCCTGTCGTCTTAAGTTCTAGTTAGGCAGTTGCAGCATGTTTTCTTTTTTTCCTTTGGAATGAGCACTTTGGATATTCCCAAAGGACTGATAGTTCATTATCATTGTCTTTCAAGTGCCACTTAGGTCATAATGGCATTTCATGGTGGAGATTGGTGAATCAGTCAGATATGAAGCAGAATCATTCACCCACTCATCACTCACACTAATTTGAAACTGTAAAGTTAAGTTTCCTGAACAAGTTCAGAAGTTCATACTGTCAACCTTTCTGGAAGGCTTGAGGTGGTAATATAGCACTTGAAATACTTCCAAGGCTTTTAAACATTCCTTTGTCACTCAGTCTCATAGGAAGAGTGGCAATCTTGAACAGGAGTTCAAGAAAAGGCCTAGAAATAAATGGACATTCAATGGGATGTCACCAAATGAAACAGTCTGCATATCAAAGTGAGAGAGTACAAAGTCAAGGATTTCTTTACTGAAGACTTTTGTGAAACTAAAGTTCAGCACAGTAAGAGGCAAATTTGGAGATGAACATCTTGCATCTCAAGTAATGTGTATAAGTAGGGACCATTCTTTGTTATACTAATAATTACAGTTTCTATAGGTATGAGCATTCAGTTTTTTAAGCGAAGTAGGATATTTCTCAAAGGATGAAATGAGATAACATGTAATTCACTTTTGCACACTGTAAAGTGCTATATAAATGTTAGCTATTGTTGTTATTATTTTCATTGTTGTTGTTATTTTCCACCAAACTTGTTTTTTTCTCATCAGAAAAAGGGAGAGAATGGTAAGGAGAAAATCCTGGAAGGTTTAAACAGTCCATGTATGCTACTAATATAGCAGCAATCTCAGTGGCCAGGATCTGGGAAAAATACTTTTATTTCAAGAGCCGTAGAGAAAAATACTTCCAGTTCATATGAGACAACTGACTGACTGTTGTAAACACTGTGCCAGTTCACATAGTACTATATGAAGTAATAGTAAGGATATTAGAGATCTTTAGAAAGGAAGCCAGCTTCTTTTCTCAGATTTTTCAGAAACTATTTTTTAATTGATAAACACAGGAAACCACTCAAAGAACGATTAAACCCAGGAATACTATGGGAGGGGAGGGGAAGTTTTAGAAAAGAATTATTTTATTTGCATGTGTTTTGCTAACCCTAGAAACTTAGGATACTGGACCACAACTCAGAGACCAGGTTATATGTCAGGGAGGTTCAGGCTTTGGTTTTCCTTAGGCAAAATCTGAACCTTGGAGAACAGGTGTTCATTAGAACACCTAAAATCTGAGGCACTTGTCATGTGGTTTTATTCATGTGAATGATTTATTCACTTGTCTTTCTGCTTGATAGACAATTTAGTCATTTATACAATTCATCTGGTGAATGTAGTGGGCATCATAAACTGGAAAGCGGTATCCCTAGAATGAAAATCCTCATTCAGAGAAACTATTTAGGATATGGGCTCTTGAGCATCTTTACAGACAATACGACCAATTTCATATAGACACTTTGTCAATCTGATCCATTCAAACACAATTTGCTCTTTTAGTCAGTCATTTAGCTTGCTGACCAAACACAAAACAACTGTAAAATGGCCAAGCAAGTGGTTGCTTGTGTTTCCAGTTCCTAAGTGAAATTCAATGCAAAATATTGGATGCGTTGGAAAGCATCCATATAAGCAATGTCAATAATTCTGAAAAAGGCAGATTTGGACAGAACTAATCCATGGGACGGTTGCTCTACCTAAATCCCCAGTAAACTGAGATAAGGCTCAAAGTACATCTTACCGACATAGCCTATGTGACAGAGCTGTGAACCTTCAACAAGATTTCAACTTGTTGGTTGAACTTGGTTGGTTCAACTTGAGGCTACCTATATTTTATGCAACTTGAAATACACTTTTGGTGTAAAATTAAGCCTAAACTTCCTTCTCTTCCCTCATTCCAATGCCAATATATTTCTCCATGGAATGGTTGAATGTCTAATTTCTTCCCCACTGCTGGAAGGGCCATTGCTGCACATCTTGGAGAGCCTTCTCCATCTAAAGACCTCAAGAAATAAAAAGGGCTTCTTGGTTCATATCTATGTCTATACTCATTCCCAGGTTTTCATTTGTCATATGAAAATACAGTGCATCATGCCTTCAAGGGGATCATTCCATTGCCTTACCACAGGCACATGTACATGCTGTTCTAAAAGCACATCAAATAAATAACAAGGGATTATAAATAAGTCGTGGACCTTTAAGGATCCTTAGGAGATGATCTTCTAAAGCCCATTTACATGTGAACCTTAGATTAAATAATTTGCCTATTATCACACATCCAATAAGTGACCAAAGAGAAATAAAACTAGATCTGCCACCTTTGTAGTACAGGCTTTTATCTCTTTTAAAATTTTTTTCAATTAAAAACATTTATCTCCTTTCTCTCCCACCTGCCTCCCTGCACTGAAAATAAAAACAAAACCTTTATAACAAATATGCATACTGAAACAAAACAAATTCCAACATTTGACCAGGTTCAAAAATGTCTTTCATTCTGCATCTTGAATTCATCGCTTCTCTGTCAGGAGGTGAAAGGCATTCTTCATCATCAGTCCTCTGGAATTATGGTTGGTCATTTTGATCAGTATTCTTAAATCTTTCAAAGCTATTCGGTTATTTTGTGTTTGTTTTCCTTTAGGACACCACAGAAAAACAAAAATTTAAAGAACATCCTCATTCTTTCTTATAAAGTGTTCAACCACTGAAAATGGCCCCAGAAATTGAAGGGGTTCCTCATTAATTAGGGAATGACTGAACAAGTTGTGGTATATTTTTGTGATGGAATATTATTATGCTATAAGAAATGATGAGCAGGATTGTTTAAAAAACCTGGAAGACTTATATGAACTGATGCAAAGTGAAGTAAGCAGAACCAGGAGAACATCATACACAGTGACAGCAATATTGTAGGATGATCAATTTTGAATGGCTTAGCTATTCTCAGCAATACAATGATAAAAAAAAAACAATTCCAAAGGACTTATGATGAAAAATGCTATCCACATCCAGAGAAAGAACTAAGGGAATCTGAATGCAGATCAAAGCATACTTTTTTTTTTTACTTTCTTGATTTTTCTTGTATTTATTTATTTTTTATCTGTATTCTCTTTTGTAACATGGCTAAAATGAAATTGTTTTGCACTACTGTACACATATAATGTATATCAAAGTGTTTGCCTTCTCAAGGAGGGGGGAGTGCAGGCAAGGAGGGAATTTGGAACTCAAAAATTATTTTAAAAAATGTTAAAAGTCATTTTTAATTTTAATTGAAAAAATAAAATAAAAACATTCTTTTAAAAAATTACATACAGGAAAAAAAGAAAGAAAAATGTCCTTAGAGTCTATACATAGTGTTATATGGAGAAAAGATAGAGCTTGTAAGGAGAAATTAGCTGGGGAAGAAGGAACTGTACATAGCTAATAGTCTGAATGATGTAACTAGCTTCTCTGTGTATTTCAATCTAGAAATGGAGTAGTCCTATGTGCCCATCTCTCTAGTATATACTTCATGATTCAGTATCATATATATACAATATTGAGTCTCTATGTAAAAATAATGATTTTTTTCTCAGTTCAGATGTTATCCAGAGTTGTCATACCAACAGGTTTTACTGAGTACATTTACTGAATAGTGTCTGTGTGTAGTGATAGAGTGCCCCCACCCACCCACCTCCAATCTACCCTTCACTCAGCTGTCAAAAAGATCTTCTTAAAATGCAGATATGACCATATCACCCCCTACACACTCACACACACACACACACACACACACACACACACACACACACCCCTCCAGTGGTTCCCTGTTACCTCCAGGATCAAGTACATAATTCTCTGACATTCAAAACCCTGCATAATCTGCCCTGTCACCACTTTTCCTGTCTTCTTATACCTTACATCCCCTGCCTCCGTCTACCCTACCACCCCATGGACACTGAGATTCAATGACATTGTCTTCCTTGCTGTTCTTAAAACAAAATACCCAATTCTGGATATTTTCATTGGCTGTCCACCATGTTTGGAATGCTTTTCTTCCTCATTTCTGCATCCTGGCTTCCCTGGTTCCCTGGCTTCCTTCTATGGGTAGCCTTTCCTGATACCCCATAGATCTAGTGCCTTTCTTCTTTTAATGGTTTTTACTTTATCTTGTATATAGCTTGTTTATACATAATTGTTTGCATGTTGCCTTGTCCATTATATGGCCAGCTCCTTAAAATCATTTTCTTTGTATCTTCAGTGTTTATCATAGTGCCTGGCACATATATGCCAGTACTGCTATTAGTTTATACCAATTGTGCTTGCATTAAAAATATGAAACAACAGTAATAATAACAAAGTAGCCAGGAAATCTGGGTTCTAGTACTCATTCTAGTACTGATCTACATAGGGGAAGTGACCTGGGGAAATAATTTTCCTTCTCAAGGCCTCATTTTCCTCAGCTGCACAATGAAGGTGTTGAAGATCCTTAATAAATGCTTTATTGACTGACTTGACTTGGAGTCCAAAAGACCTGGGTTCAAATCCTGCCTCTGACACTAACTATATAACCATAGGTCAGTCATTTTACCTCTCTGAGGCTTGGGTTCCTCATTTGTAATGTGGGGTTAGTAATACCTATATCACCTATTTGACAGGGTCATTGTGAGGCTCAAATGAAATAATGTGTGTGAAGTTAGCATCAGTAGCATTAATAAACATAGTATATTGTTGGAATAAGGATCTTTCATTTATATGACATCAGCTTGTAAACTGATGCTAGTCCTTTATTTGATGCAGCTGGCATCACTGAGATGGCCAGTTTGTTTCTAAGGAATGCCATTCTCTACATCCATTTCAACTCCTCTGCCAGAGCAACATGCTTTTTTTTTTTAGCGTAGTTTACCATGATATTCATACAAAATGGGTTGGTTTTATAATTATGACAGTGCTTATTCTTATAGTGCTTTAAGGTTTTCAAAATGAACAACCCAATGAGGTAGGTAATGTTGAGTAGTATTTTCTTCTCCATTTTTCAGATGTGGAAAGTGAGGCTCAGATTGTTCATACTGCTAGCAGATGTTTCATTTGCACTTGGCATTCTCACTCCCAGTCCAGAGGTTTTCCCACTATACCACAACATCTATTAAGTTCTGCATTTACAGACTCTAGGAATGCTAATGATAAAATGACTTTGGAAATTACTGCTCCAACACCTCCATTTTGCAGCTCAGAAAACTAAGCCTTGAAAAGGCAAGTGACTTTCCCCAGATCATTGCCCTTATATAGATCAGCAATAGAACCAAGACCAAACCCCAGATCTCTTGGCTGCTATTATTATTGTTGCTGCTTTATATTTTTTTTAATGCAAGTACATTTGTTATAAACTTACAGCAGTACTGGCTTTATTGGCAAAGACATTAGGAGAAATTTTCTGGTGACATGTTAATTGTGTAATAAAAATGCCATCCCAATGGTCACCAAGGCATGCAAGAAACATTCAGCTAGAGTGAGCAAAACTATATCCATACTAATAACTGTATTTTCTTTGAAGGGCTTCCATTTCTCTGTTTGCTCTTAATTACTCTATATAATCATTTGATTTTTATATTTAGAAAAGATTTTCTTCATTTTTAAAAAGTCTTTACAGAACAAGGTAGCAATGAGCTCTATTACTTTATTAGTTTTACCAGATATTAGTCTCCACCAAAGTCCACATTAGGTACCTCATTATGAGATTTAATGTTCATATGAAGATGATGCAGTGGAACATAAGCTTGAGTAAGACTTCCAGACTGGGAAGGTTCAAATGATGATCCTGGTGATTCACTGGGAGTCCGTCACTTAATTACCAACCTAACCAGCCAGGCAATCATCATGGTACATTGGGAAGAGCATTGCTCTTGGTGTCAGAGGACCTTGATCAGATCTTGCTTTTGCCACTTATAGCCTGTATGACCTTGGGCAAGTTACTTTACCTTCTAGGGCCCCAGTTTCCTTATATGTGAAACCAAGGGGTTGAACTAGATGGCCTCTGAGGTCTCTTCCATCTCTGGATCTATGATCTTAAATAGCAAGATGCTCAGAAAAGAGAGTACACAGTGATGAGTTTGGACCTGAAACTCCCGAGGAGCTTTCATTGGTGGATAAAGAGCCCACACAATATGAAACCACCTTTCATGAATCAACTGGGAGGATGTCTGGCTGGTCTTCCATGTAGAATTTCTTAGTCTAGAATCCTGAATTAATGTTAACTCATAGTGGCTATTTTCAAAACAATTCTTAACTTTACCTTTATGGTGCTATGTTATCAATCCACTTATCAACCTGAACTTAAGATATTATCATTGGTCTATGTAAGCAGCAATATATGGTCTTGCTATACCAATCCAAGTAGCCTGGGCTATTAAACCATCCATGAGCCTATCACTTGCTTTGCCAGCTGTCCATACATCTATAGAGATGTACTCCATCATCAGGGGCATTTTTTCATTATTATATAGTTAGAGTAACTTAGGTAGAATTCAATATATTATGAATCTCCCCAACTTTATTATTGGGATATATGATGGATATTTTCCCTGCCATAATCTTCACTGAAAGTTCCTAAAATGGAATTATTGGTCAAAGTACACAAATGTTTTCTTTCCTACTGGAAAATATTTCATTATAGGAGAATAGACAAAGAGACCAATGCCCTAGAGTAAATCAGTCAAAGAGCAGCATTCTTTCCATTAAACGAAACCTGCCTGTTATGTCACTAAGAGCCCTCAATTTCAAGAACCTTGTTATGCATTCTCATATTGATTCTTGCAAGTCATTTAACTCTTTGACCTCCATTCCTATGGCTTAAGTTAAGACAGCACTTTGTCCTCTGCCCATCTTGTCTTGGCTATACAAATGAACAAAATAATTCCTTAGTTGTTAGTACTTGTGAATTTCTCTGTAATATGTCAATTAATAAATCATCTGTCATCTGTCACCTCATCATGTTTCATTTAATTCAATTTTTCAAGTATTTGGCATCCCACTTAAATTATAAGCTTCTTTAGAATGTGACTCCTACTTCTCTGTAACCTTTCAGCTCTTAGCTCAACATCTCACCCATAGAAGGTACTCAATATATAGATATTTATTTCCTAATTTATTTTGCTGGTGCTTTTTTTTTTCAGATGGACCCCCATGAAAACATCTTATTGAGCACCCTCGAAATAAAAAATGAAATGGCCACCTCTGAGGCAGTAATGGGACTGGGAGACCCAAGAAGCACCATGTTGGCCTATGACGCTTCAAGTATCCAATACCGGAAAGCTGGTTTGCCCAGACACAGCTTTGGCCGCAATGCCCTGGAGCGACACGTGGCACAAAAGAAGAGCCGACTACGGAGGCGTGCCTCCCAGCTGAAAATCACCATCCCCGACTTGACTGATGTAAATGCCATAGATCGATGGTCACGTATATTCTTTCCTGTTGTTTTTTCCTTCTTCAATATTGTCTATTGGCTTTATTATGTGAACTAAAAAGTAGCATCTCATGGGAACAAAAGACTGGATTTCTCTTCAAACTGGTTGTACAGCCAAAAGTGGGACTTGGAAAAAATCTTTTCAGGAAAAAAAATTATTTTAAAACACCTTAGTTGCTGGCCTATTCTATGGTTCATTTCATACCATTTGGATTGCTTCTGCTAAACACTTCTTTATGCTACAATCTATGTATTTTTTTTCCCAGTTAAAATAGAAGTGTATTTGGTGCGTGATGGCCAAATTCGGTTCTGACATGCCGTTTCCATTTTATATGCTTAGGATTCACTCAACCTATACAAGTGGGAAAGTATTGAGGAAATAGTCTTAATGAGGTGTAATAGCAATGTGAATCATTTCCTTGTGTAATGGGCATGTCTAACTGTTCCACAGCTTGATTTCTAAAGGAAAGAAATATGTCAAATTGATATTATGCTTAGAGATCATTCACAGTTCGCAGAGAATACTCTCAACACAAGTTGAAAATAGTACTAAAGATCATAAAGTGATGTTAGAGTGGTAATGATGATGATGATGGTGATGATGATGATGATAATGATGACAAGTCACTATTTCCCACCACCTTGCAAAGGTTTTGGTTAGTTCACTAATAAAAAATTGGCATTTGACATGCAGTGCCACCCTTGCAAGTAATAAGAAGTCAGGGAAACTAAGGTTGCCTTCTCTAGCTCCATTAAATGTTGGCAAAGTACTACAGTTAGAAAACCCTGTGCTAAGAAAAAGGAGACTGGTGGTGGTAGTTGCTATTGTTTTAAGTGTGATGGGGGGAGCTGGAGAGGTTGGGCATTTCATAGGAAAACTATTTCACAGTTCCCTACAGCATTTGTTTGTACCCTGCCTTTTATGTAAAAGGAGTGGGTTAGTCTTCAGAGAATAGCAGAAAAACTAGAGAAAGATTTTTAAAGATATAAAAGATTTTTTAAAAAATATATAAGCAGCCAAGCATGTCTCTTATCAGCTCTATGCACCATCAGGGTACATATGAACAAAGGGTAGTGACCAATGATGAACTGGGCAGGATTTGTATCCAACTTCATAAGTTTAGGTGCATTGTATCTATTGATACTTTGATGTGCAAACTATTCAGAAGACAGAAAAGAATGAGTAAGATTATGGGAATCAATAGTACCTGAGATGTTTGACAAAGAATTTGGCGTGAACCTTGCTTGTATCATGGCGTTCAGTTGACAAACAGGGTGGATCCCCCCCCCAACCAATGCTTATTACTTCTGTGGAATTTACCACAATATGTTTCCTGAATTGAATGGGATGCTCTTAAATGAAGTTCATTGCTTTAGAAAGGTGAAGGGTCCTCTCATGTCTTTGTTGCCTCTGAAATCTGATCACTGCTTCTTTTGAAAAATTAAAGCTTTATATTAGTAAATAAGTATTGGGGGATTCAGTAAATTGATTTCCTCTTACATGTAATGAAGTTCACTTTCATATTTTCCGCAGAAGTAGTAAAAGAATTAGATGTAGTTTTTGATTGTTTTTAAAAAAGAATACTCTTTTTGCATGGAGAAATCTGTTAACTTAAGAAAAAATGGAGACTAGAAAAAAGATAACAGCAGAATTTCCTTGGCATGCTCAGTTGTAAAGGTCTCTCTTTATTAAGTAAACCACATTGTGTTGCACTGACTGTATCTCTAAATGAAGTCATTGTATTTGAAACATCATTTGGAAATGGAAGGGCTGATATTTGGGCCATCTTACAGGAAACAAATTGATTTTACAGAGCTTTGTTGATTGAATGACTTCAGAAGTTTGGTTCTTCCTCTTTTTTTTTTTCCTAAGGGAGTGCTACTTTTTTTTTTTTTTTTTATGAAGCGGCATTGTGTTTAAGAGTACAGTCAGAATTTGAAGTGAAAGGTTCTATGGCCAGGGTTCACCAGTAGATTGCATGAGTTAGCTCCTATTTGTCCTTTTATTCATGGCTGATTTCTGACATTAGCTGGAAATGGTGCTTTATCACATAGACATCTTATTCTGAATTTGAGACACCAGATTGTCTCTATTAGCAGAAGGTGGCATGCTATCATATCTGCCTTCTGAGTATATGGCTACAGACAGGCCAGAGTTTGAGACATTTCTTTGCCAATCTCATTCTTGTATTTGTTGAGTCTCACTCTGGTGACAACTCTGTGGAAGAAATGGTCAGGTTCCTACGCATGGGTTCATAATAGAGAGAATACTCAAGGTAACCCCAAGGTTTCTTTTCCCCCAAAATGATTTCTTCTTATTCATCACCTAAATAATTTTTCCTGCTTCTGCTATCAATTAAATATGTAATGGAAAGAGTATTTCAATACCTCAAATACACAAATGAAAGAAACAAATAGGCTGAATTCTGACAGGATGATTCTAGGGAAAAGCCAAAGTCTGAGTATGTAAGCAGGGCTGCTACCTGCCATTACCATAAAAGCCATAATAATCCTCAATATTGCCATGTTATGGGTGCAATAAAATTCCGAGTGTGGAAGGAACTGAGCAGACAGACCTAGAACAAAGCAAACAAAAACAAGCTACTCTCTGCCAATTGGACCTTTGTACAAAGTTATTTCTAAAGGAAATGAAGTAGGAGATTCCATTTATGCTTATAGTTGTGTTAGGATAAAGACATTAAGAAAAGGAGTAATAAGGAGATCTTATAATGGAAAATATAGGGTTGCCCACGAGAGTGAATCTTATGTTAGCTTCCAGCTACCACTGTCTCGGATCACATGAGAGCAACTGACTCTTGTCCTCAGTTGTTTGATTGGGATTTTATTCTCTGATCTGGCTAAGGAGAGAGTACCTGAGAGTGATTTAATGCTGCGCTTAAGAATCAGAATGAGCCTGGGTATTCTGCTTTCTTATGATTAAGGTTGAAGACTTGTAATCTGTGCAAAGGCAATGTTGATATTATATGACTATTAGTAAACATATTTCCTTTTGAGTATAAAACAGCCAGACAGCCAGCAATTAAGGTGTTTTTCATCTTTATGAAATTCATGGGCAAATTCTGACTCTAAAATGGCAAAGTTTTAACAAAATCTTGAATCTCAATCTGTAAATATCTCTTGTACATGACTGCTAGCAAATATGAAATGCATTTTCAGAATTGAAAACCAGTGCAACATATTTCTGTGTTTGCATAAGGAATGTTACTTTTCTTTCTTCTTTACTCTAATAACTGGGAGAAAAAAAAACTCCAATGTCATTTAGGTGTTCTCTATTCTCTTCTCATTCTTCTAACAATCAATCTAAAATGAAAAGTAGCTGAAAGATCTCTCTGAGAGATTTTACATTCTAGTTTAAAAGCTTAAGGAACACACCCACATGTGCGCATGTGCGCACACACACACGCAAACACATGCACATACAAACTGTCAGCTAAAAAAAGCACAATGCCTAGTGAAAGTGAAGGTGGATTTGTAACTGGGAAATGAACCAATTAATTTTAGGCCAGATCCACATTTTGATGAAAAATCCAACAATATTCATTTTGAGTAAGTAATTGAGTTTCTAGTACTTAAATTAACACAGAACTCAACAGAAAAGAAAGCCAAACTTACAACATATCCATGTGTATATATATATATATATGTATATATAGGTCAGTATAAACATACATACATATATATGCATTTATATGTTGGACAGCAAAAGGAATAAGCTAATATGTTTTGTTTCTATCACTTAAACCAATATAAGAATATTTTTTACTTTGGGAAAAAATCAATATATTAAAATAACCAACTATACAGGGTAACTGGGCATTTCTATATCAACCAATCAATGCATACAATTCTTACCAAACATTGCACAATTTGACTCTATAATAGTACTGTACTTCAACATCTGAAATTAAATTACATTAAATTCTACTGTTTGCCTTTTCTCTCTCTGTGTCTCTCTCTGTCTCTGTCTCTCTCTCTGTCTCTGTCTCTCTCTCTCTCTCTCTTTCTTTCTCTCTCTCTCTCTTTCTCTCTCCTCTCTTAAAAAAATTGTCCACTAGCAATTAAAAAAATTAAACAAACATGCCCTAGGGAAACCAAAGGGAAAGTTATGCTACCAAATCTTTCTAGGAAAACAAACTGATGTGTTGGCCAGGGTAAACTATTCTTAAAAATAGTGAGCATAACCATTTTGCTATGTATATACAGAACATGTAATGTGTGCAATTATAAGTCCAGCTGAACATTTGTAAATATCATCAGATTTCTTAAACATTTTTAACTTCTAATTTGTACTTTATGGTAAGGCAAAAATGCTGATTCTCTCCTATGGTTTAGGTGAACTGTGTCCTAAAACCCTGTAAATAATGAAGCTGTAAATGAGCGGTCAGTAGATTCAGTAATTGTTTAGTGATTTTCTTTTGTCATTTTATTAAGTACTATTATTGCAATGCCCAAACAGAGTAATTTAAACACCCTTTTTCATGGACAGTTCAGGATTACAGATAATAGAATCTCAACTTATTTTTGAATTTTTTTAAAGTCAGTGGGAATTGTTATAGTGTTAAAAGTGATGTAACAATAGAATGAGTACAGCTGTAACAGGAAGCAGGAAGTAGTAAAAATCAAAATTAGCAAAAGGTCTTTTTTTTCTCCCCAGCAGAGGTCAAAGAACAGACAAGGTTGTAGCTAAGCACTAAGTTCTGAGAGAAAGTGAAAGTCGTATTGATCTTACTACAGAGAACAGTGCTTGTTCCAGAAATCTATGATAAAAGTAAATTCTGGTAGATTTTTTTTTTTAAGAAGACTCTCCTTCTATAGATCCTCAAAACCAAAGATTCCAGAATTGTGGGAAATAAGGGGAAAGCTAACCAGTTACTGCTTAACACCAAAGGCAAAGCTTTTTAAAATGCACTAGGAACTTTGTTTAAAATGATAAAGAATCAATGGCATAGTAATTCAGAAACTGTCCTTTTATACTTTATTGAAAAACAAAATATTGAAAAAAGAGAAGAACAGCAACATTCTGAAATATTTATCAGCTATGTGGAGATTTAAATAGAATATCTCTCCAGATATATGCAACATTATGGTAACAGGCATCTTTTTTTTTTCTGAAGTGCTTTAAGGAATGAGGGGGGAAAAATAAACTGATGGAAAACACTGTCTTGTTTTCACTTTTTAGTCATTCTCCTTGTCATGTTTACCTTCTCAGATTCGCTCCCAGTCTCTGTGTCACCAATGTTTGGAGGGCAGTCGACCTATCCCATATGTCTGTTATCTCTCCTGAGTTCCAGATGCCCCTATTTCTCTTTAGTCAGTTCTGTATTTTGAGTTTACATTTGAGCTTACCTTTAATATGATGAGATGAATTTTAACAAAATTGCCTATGATTTAAATGTCTTAATTTTTTTTCCTTTGTATGGGTGTTTAAATGGTTCTGTTATTGATGTCTCTGCATAATTCTGATGTCTTTTTTTTTACTTAGTACTCTGCTTCACAATGTAGTCATGATCAGCCTTACTAATTACCTTGTAGCCTTTCTTATATGCACATAATGCACATTTTTCAACAGCTAGAAAATGCAAAATACTAGCAGATATCATTGCATCAGATTTTCATGTTTTTCTCAAAAGAACTGCTAACCTCTGGGATAAGTGAGGTCATAAAACAAAATGATGGTTGTAAATGAGTAGAACATAAAAGATATTTTCTTGAATTTAAACTTATCACAGCCAGTCTTAGCATGTAAATATATAATAATGTTGGCTAGTGTGTAATTCTTGAACTAAAAATATAAATAAAGAAACCTTAAAAGGATTTGCTTAGTGTTTCATTGTGTTGTGAGATTGTAGAATAGTGATATCTGAAGTGTTGTTTGGTTGGGGAAGGGGGAAGAGAGAAGGGGAGGGAAGGAGTATCTATCACTTGAACTAGAGTAGTACAAATCCACAGAATGTTAGAATTGGAAGGAACCTGAAAACCCTACCCTCATACACATTTTACAGATGGACAGACTGAGACCCAGTGTGGGAAATAATCTATTTGCCCAAGGTAACACAGTGAGTTAGTTACAATGCCATGATTTAAGCCTATATTTTTTGATTATCAGTACAGTTTTCTTATCACTGTAACAATATATATTGAAATATCCTGCTAACTTTTTTTGAATATTTTATTTTTCCCAATTACATATTAAAAACAATTTTAACTTTCATTTTTTAAAATTCTGAGTTCTAAATTCTCTCCCTCACTCTCTCCTCCCCCCTCCCTGAGAAGGTAAACAATTTGATACAGGTTATACATGTGCAATCATGCAAAACATATTTCCATATTAATCATGTTATTAAAGAAAACACAGAACAAAAAAAAACACAAAAAATAAAATGAAAAATAGCATGCTTTGGACTGCATTCAGACTCCATCAGTTCTTTCTCTGGAAGTGGACAGCATTTTTCATTGTGGGTCCTTTGGAATTATCTTGGATCATCATCTTGATTAGAGTAGCTAAGTCATTTACAATTGATCATCCTACAATATTACTATTACTGTGTACAATGTTCTCCTGGTTCTGCTCACTTCATTTGGCATCAGTTCAACTAAATCTTTCCAGGTTTTCTCAAGTTATCCTGCTCATCATTTCTTATAGCACAATAGTATTCTATTACAATCATATACCACACTTCTTAAGTCATTCCCTAGTTGATAAACATCCCTTGAATTTCAATTCTTTGCCACCACAAAAAAAGCTGCTATAAATATTTTTTGTACAAATAGGCCCTTTTTGCTTTTTTTTTTCAATCTCTTTGGGATCCAGACCCAGTAGTGGCATTGCTGGATCAAAAAGCATGGACGATGTTATAGCCCTTTAGGAATAGTTCCAAATTGCTCTCTAGAACCCACGAACTTTTAAAAGTATCATTAAACTGAATCTTTTATATTTCAGTTTGAGATAAAAGAATAAGATTCTCTAAATGAAAGCTTTGCTTAATTCTTCTTTCTATTGGAGAATTACCATGATTTTCAAAAAAGCGTTTAGTAAGAACTTACAAGTAAGTAAACTTTCAAATAAGCAAAATGCAGCATAGTATCAAGTATTATATAGGGTAAACTGAGAAAACACGATAGCAGCACTCTGGAAATGAATAGTTCAAGGTAAACAAAAATGAAACAGATACAGACAAGGAAACAAGAACCTATCACAGTAATAGATACATGGTTAGTACTACTAGAATTGTGAAGCATAGATTGTGAGAGCTGGAAGGGACTTTAGAGTGTTGAGTGTTGGAGCTGAAAGGGATTTAGAATATAGAATAAGATTAATCAAATATAATTATAGTGCTTTAAGATTTACCAAGAATATTCTTCTTAACAACCCCATTTATTTTTTTCCATTTTATAAATGAGGAAACTGAGGTGTGGAAAGGTTCAATGTCTTCCATTGTCTGTCCACTAACGCTATAGACAATATAAAGCTTTGGAGCCAGGACTCAAATCCAGGTCTTTGGTAACATATCAGTGATCTTTTCATGATACTTAAACTGCTAAGGAATTTCTGAAGTCCCTTCCAGCTCTGTCTAATGACTTTTACCTCAGGATATAGAATGTCAGAGCTAGTGGGGACCTTCCAAAATAGATGGTTAAACCCAGAAGAGACCCAGAAACATAGAATGATAGGTCCAGAGGAGGCCAGTCTCCTGAAGAATATAGAATTTTAGCAGAATCCAGAACTCTGCTAAAGGGACCTAAGAACAAAATATTAGAGCTAAAACAACAAAGAAGCTGCAGGATTCAAAATCATATAACCTCTTTAAGTACATAGTTTCCATACATATAAAATGAGGGAACTGGACTATGTGACTTTGGAGGGTCCTCTTGCTTTAACAGTTTTATGAGGTCATTTGTCCCAATCCCCTTATTTTGTGGATTAGTAGAACTCGGGTCCTTAATTAGCAAACACTGGCCAAACAAGAAGACTTCTCCACCTCTCATTTAGTAAGGGAAGGTTTCATGGAGGAGTGGGATTTTAGAAGCTATTTGAGAAAAGTTCACATTACTCCAGTGTAGGCCACATCTGGCATTACAAAGAGATAAAGTTTTTTCCTTTAGCTGATCTAATACAGATATTTTAGAACCATGTAAACTAATCAAGTAAGCATACTCATGTATCCTAGAAAAGGATAAAAATAATGAGCATCCATTAGCACTGCTTCTAGGAAATTATCTCTATCCACACATCAGGTTAGCCTGAGGTTGACAAAAGTAGCTTGACTTCTTCACAAATGCACTAATCACAGGTATATTTGAATGTATCAGCCATGAGTAGGTCAGCCAAAGCTAAACCCAGAGGTTGGCAGTCAGGAATCAGGCTGACTTTGAAGGCAGGAATTGAAATCATTACATATTCATTTATTGCTCCAACTTTCTCAATCTACATGTCCCTCTTCCTTCGTTGAATTATAGAGCTTAGTCCAATGAGCTTTCATTAATTCTCCTTCATGAATTTTTTTTAGTCTCTGCCAAACTCAACATTCCATACCTCCTTTACCCAGAATGCACTTGACCCTTATCTAAACTGCTCAGAATCTTGATCATCTTTCATTAATTGCACTCAGATGCCACCTTCAAAGTTTTCCTTGGTTCCAAGAGTTATTACTTCCCTCTCTCCTGAAATTCACCTGGATTTATTTATCTGTGTACATATTGCATCCTTGTACTAGAATGCAAGCTTCTTGTAATCAGTTATCAGGGACTGATTTTTTGGGAGGACCTTCCTAGCCCTAATGCCTAGGCCCTAGCACAAGGTCTGGGAACCTGCAGCCTCAAGGCCACGTGTAGCCTTCTAGGTCCTTGGGTGTGGCCTTTTGGAGAACTCCAAGTTTTACAAAACAAATCCTTTTATTAAAGGGATTTGTTCTGTGAAGTTTGGTTTCAGTCAAAGGTGTACTTGAGGACCTAGAGGGCCACATGTGGCCTTGAGGCCATAGGTTCCCCATCTCTGCCCTAGCACAATGCCTTCTACCAAAGGCACTTAATATTCATTAAGATATATTGAATTGAATCTCCAAAACTTTTCAAATGTCCACGAAGACTAAAATGTTTTGTTTTGTTTTGTTTTTCCCCAAGAACAGAGTTATCCATTGAGGTTTAGTAAATTCCTTATATATTCTTACGATGATTTTTTTTCTTTGAGCAATTTCAACAAGATAAGCATTGTCCTTTGTTTGAAGAGTTTCAGGAACCTGAAATACATTTACATTTGTGCCTAGTTGATAATACATAGAAGACCCTCTCCAGGGTCTTACCCTAACTCCTATTAACATTGTCATCTTAGATCCCCAGATGGAAGTTCTCTCTCCCATAATGACCCTGTGGGGTTCAGGTTTCTATCAATCTTGCTTATGAAATGGACAGCTATATAGTAGATATATAAATGTTATCTTTATTAATTCATTTGTCTATATATCTATCAATGTATTTATTTTTTATGAACCATAATTATTATTATCATTGGTGTAATTTCCATTGATTACAAGCAATAGCCTCAGTTAGCTTTTAGAAGTGCTTATTTACTAAAATGGTATAATAAGATTACAAACCATTTCTCCCAAAAATCTGAGATATGTGCTCCCACAAGTATACCCAGAATCCTGGGGAAGAATGTATTTAAATTTAGGGCAGATAGGTGGCGCAGTGGATAGAGCACCGGCTCTGGAGTCAGGCAGACATGAGTTCAAACCCAGCCACAGACACATAACACTTACTAGCTGCGTGACTCTGGGCAAGTCACCACCTTTATGCATCTATCTGTGCCTTTCTTTGCCTTTGCCTTTGTACCTTCTCTGTACTGGGTTGAATGTGGAGTGTCCTATTGGTCCCTGATCTACAAAATCACGATTAATGAAGGGGGAGGGGAATTGTAGAGGAGAGAGAGGGAGAAATACTTTCTAACTCTCAAGAGTGGTTCCCTCTGAATAACTTACCCCAAAGTGTAATCTTCAATCTTAAAACTAAAATAAGGCCACTGGATTGGATCCCTATGTAATGAACTTACTGCTGAACAGACTGCTCTTTTATACATAGTATCAATAGGCATGACTAATCCTTTCAGTCAATCATATCATTCTTCACCTGATAAAAGAGACTCACTACTCCTAAAAAGGTCACAGGATAAAAACCTCTTGTTTACATTTTTTAAAACTGTTGATTGATTGATGTATTAATTAACGTGGTGGAAAAACACTGCTTTTATACTCTGTTTAAAATTTTCTCTCTTGTAGAGAAAAAATAATGGAAAATAAATTTCCCTTAATTTTATCATTTAATTTTCAAATGGATTTTTCAAAGCCACTCAGTACATGTGCTGGCAGCAAAAATAGTTAAATGTAATATTGGTCTGAATGAAGAGAAGCATAGGTTATAGGAATGAGGAAGTGGTGGTCTTTAGAAGTTCTGCCCTACTCAGACCAGATCTGGAGTACTGTCTGGGGACCATGGTATAAGAAGAATATTGATTTAGCTAGAGAGTGTCCCAAGGAAGGCAACTAGGATGGTGAAGGTTCTTGAGTCAATGTTCAAGGATGATCAATTGAATTAGCTAAGACTATTTAGCCTGGAAAAGGAAAAACTCAAAAGAGATTTAAAATGTCTTCAAATATTTGAAGGACCATTCTATATAAGGGAGTTTTGACTGATCCCAAAGGGAAAAACTAGGAAGAAGAAGTAGAGGCTTCAAAGTCAAATAGTAAAATAATAATAATGATGATGATGATATCTACCATTTATACAGCATTTTAAAGTTTGTAAAATACTTAACAAATACAACTTTATTCTATCCTCACAATAACCCTGGGAGATAGGTACTATAATTATTCCCGTTTTACAGATGAGGAAACTGAAATACAGAGAAACTAAGTGATTTGCCCAGGGGTCCACAACTATTTGAGGTCAGAATCAGGTCTACCTGAGTCCAACTCCAATGCTGTGTCTGTTGCACTACCTACTAGTAGATTTTATGTCCAGAGAAACTTCCTAATGATGAAAACTATACAAAAATAACCATCATTCTAATCAGGGGTTTACTGAACACTTCAAGACTAGGTATCAGGGTCAATGGATTTGATTATAGGAGTTATTCCTTTTTTCCTTTGGCCACCCTCTCCTCTCTACCAGAAACAAACTCTCTAAACCCTGCATTCCTGACCATCTTCTGCTCCTACTCTGGGGATTTCATAGGATCATAAATGGAGAGCAAAAAGAAACCTCAAAAGACCCCATAATTTGACCTCCTAATTTTACAGATGAGGAAACTGAAGACCAGGAAGTAACTTTCCCAAGATCACACAGGTAATAAATATTAGATTTGGGATATGAACCCAGGTCTTCTGACTTCAAAGTCAGTCTGTTTTTTCGGCTATAGCATGTTCGTCAGTTTGACTACATAGCTCTGGGGCTGAGTCGTCCTGATCAGTGCACGAGTGAATGAAAACTCATCTCAACTGGTTCTGTCTAGCCTGACCAAGAACAAGACCATGCATTCCATGTCATTCAGCCATCCATCAAGACACCAGGGACTTCCTAAAGTCCATATTCCATTCCTTACCAATCTGGGAACCATTGCTCTGAGAAATATTATGATATCAATTCCACCACTGCTGTTAGAAAACATATGACTATCTTTTCTCTCTGAGTTCTGCTCCCAATCCCTATGACTTCCTAGATCAAAACTCCCTTCCTCAGACATTAGTTTCCCATGTGTGTAATATGCTCCATTAGAATTTATGCTCCTTGTGAGCAAGGAAAGTCTCATCTGTGTATTTCAACCCCAAGGCCTAGAACAGGGCTTGGCACATAGTAGATACTTAATAAGTGCTTGTAGACAGTTGAATGAGAAGGCCTTGCAGGCTATTTCTAAGGGAGAGATAAAAGGCAGGAATTACCAGGCATAGAAAATGTTTTCTATATCTAAGTACTTGAGGTAAGATCTAAGGGAGATAGATTCCTGAACAATAGAGACATGAGCATAAAAGCAAAGTTTAAGATATTCTGTTAGTGTCTAACATCCAAAAGGTAAATAGAATCAGTGCACATTTGGGGCCTTTGAGTCAATTCATATTTGCTATGCTCTGCATAAATCATTGGAAACATACTTTAGCTTACTTATACCCACAATACATTGAAAACAAAAACTGTCTTGCTTGTATTTGTACCTGAAAACTTAGCACAATGACTAGCTCATAGTAAAGCTTAATGAATGCTTTTTCATTTATTCATTCAGTCATTCATTCATGAGACATTCTGAGACTAGTTGACAAGGAAGATGGCTCTCTTTGTTCTTGTAAGGTAGAGGCCTTCTGGCCTGGCAAAAATGACTCTGCAGGAAAAATCTCAGCAATATAGCCATGACTAAGCATTCAAAATCCCTCCTGGTTTCCCCATTGCTTTTGAATCTGACCTGTCTGTGAGTGAATAGGTCTCATCTCCCACTCACTGGCACAGAAACTACAGTGGGGCAAGTTCTGTATCTAAAATATGGAGATAATACTTGTTCTACCTAAGTCCCACTTTGCCTACTACACTATTTCAGTCACAACCTGGGGGATTTAACTTAGAAAATAGCTTCAGAAGGGTTATCAATAGTGATTAAAAGAGGCTATGAAATCCCCTTCCTTGCCACACACACACACACACACACACACACACACACACACACCACTCACCTGTTTTGCAATGTCTGTGTGCGAGGGAACATTGTCAATTAACTTTCTGACTCCCTGCTTCCACACTCTTCTATTCTGGTCTCATGTAGCTGATTGTCTCATCTTGCATTTCAAGTCCTACCCACATTCTGACCATAGGCCTGGCCATAGTCTAGAGCATATAAGGCAGGTACCCATTCCCCAACTCCCTGAAAAGTTTGGCTCAGTATACAGGTCATCTTGCTTCTAGTCACTGGAATTTTGATTCCCAAAGATATGATGCAGGTTTCCCAGTGTCTGTATCTGTGTCTGTGATAGGTAGCTACCCTGCTCGTTTCCTTGGAAGACAGTGTGGTGTCCTGATTCCCTCTAGCCCTGAAGAGAGAGAGAGAGAGAGACAGAGAGAGAGAGAGAGACAGAGAGACAGAGAGACAGAGACAGAGACAGAGACAGAGAGACAGAGAGACAGAGACCAAGACAGAGACAAAGACAGTGACAGAGAGAGACAGAAACAGAGACAGAGAGAAAATGGGTCAAACTTGAGTAAGGGAGGAAAAAATATAATTCTGGAGTACCACCATCTCCCTCTCACTGAGGTCTCTAAGTAAGGATTTCCCCTCTAAGTTAATCTTCTGGAGTTTATTGTATCCAGACCCACTCATTCCTAACTACTAAAGATTATTATCATGAGTTCCTTAAAAATGTATTCTTTCCTGGGAACTGTTCTGTCTCTCATATGTAATGATATTGCTAAGAGTTTCAAGGAAATGTGACTCCACCCATTACTGTGTATCAGATCAACTTTATAGGCTCAGCTCCTGGGATTTCACTCCAAACAACATTTTCTCTTGCTAAGAGCAATAGGAACAGTGAAAGAAAATCTCTGTAATTCCAGTTATCCTGTTTCTGCCTCAGCTAGGGTGAGAACACTCCAGCAAGTACAGTTCCTCTATATACATCTCTCTCCTGCATAGAGTCAGCTCTGTGTCCCTCTTATTATTCTATATCAGACCTACCTTGATGTTCTGATTTCTGGACCTTTACCTTCTTACCAGCACATTCCTCAGTTGATTATTTCTTCCCACCTTGCTAAAATTTCTGGTTTCCAAGGCACAAGTAATTTCTGACCCCTGGCCTTTGTTTTGATACTGCATTCTCAGCCTTCCCTGATGCCTTTGCTGGGACATTTTGCACACCTCCAAAGGACTTCCATGGGCCTATTTATCTTAATTTCTGTCTTACTTTTTTCTTCTGTCCCCCATTCCCTACCTGACCAATCCTGATCCACTCATTACACAACATTCAGCATCCCCTTGGTCACTCACTGTCAACTTCTCTCAATCATGGTCGTCTTTACTCTTACATTAAGTGTATGACTGCCTGCATTCTATGATGTAAGGGACACCAAACGACTCATACAACCAAATAAAGCTCTTCACTGGCAGGGACATGGAATTCCCATTATCATTATCACATATTTAGAGCTTTCTTTAGGAGAAGCCAGTCTAGTTATAGTAGAGTATACACTAAACTGGGAATCAAGAAACCTGGGTTCCAGTCCTTACTCTATTGTTACTGGCACTTTGTCTCTAGCATGACATTTGGCAAGTCATTTCATGTCTCTAACCCTTAGTTTTGTTTGCTATAATTAAACTAGATAGTTAAGATTTGTTCTGTGTGTGCCCACTGGGAAAAATAAGAGCAATGGCAAAACATTTCAAAGAGATAAATTATTCATGTCAGGGGAAAAAAAACAGACAACTTCCTAACACTAAAGAGTTCCGAGTGGAATGTCTACCTGTTTGGGTAGGCAATGGTTATGGGGGGGGGCATTTAGGGTGCTTCTAGATGCACAGAGGCACCCCAAGATCATGGGAAAAAGCTCAGATTGCGGCACGGATCTGCCTGAATGAATTCAACTCAGATCTTCTTCCAGCCAGAGAAAAAGTTTATTAAAGATAAGCATATAGGCCAGACTTCAAAGGAACCCAAACATCAGTGATCTAAATGGGGGTTAAGGTGGTCAGGTGTGACTTGAGGCAGTCTAGAAAGTTTAGCATCTGAGTGGGGGCTGGGGGCTAAGGTGGTCAGGCCAGGTGAGGCCTGTTACAGGCGGGCATGGGGTCTCATCCTCTAGGGGTGGAGAAGTTCCCAGAGTCTGAGACGAGGCTGGAGTGGATAGGCCATGTGACGCCCGTGAGGATGGGTGGGCATGAGGGGTCTCAGCTTCTAGGCTTGAGAACAGCTCAGCATCAGAATGGGGGAAAGGTGAGTCTTTGGGGGAGGGGTCTAGGAGTGGCCAAGCAGTTTGGGGTGGGGGGGGAGGGGTCTAGAGAGATGTGAATGGGGGTGGCCAGCAAGCTGGGGCAAACAGAACGCTTGTGTCCTGGACATTGTGGCGCCTAGCTAGGATTAAGGGTGAGAACGGCCAGGAAGGCAAAACAACGGGAAAGCCCAGTTGAAGGGGGAAGCTGAGCCTTGGAAAAGGGTCCAGGTGAGAATTTCCATTTGGAATGTCTGAGTGATTTGAACAGACAATGAGAATAGATAATGAAGGGAGCTGGAAGGGGAAGTTTGCTTTCAAAGGGCTTTTAAAAGGAAATAAGGCAGTTTCTAAAACTTTAAGGGTTTCCTGGGACCGGTAAACAAAACTGAAGCCAGGTTCTTTTTAGGGGCTGGAGAGGAAAGATGTTAAAGAGAGATAAGTGAGTCTACAAGGAATCTAAAAGTTTTAAGGTTTTTCTGGGAATTGTAGGTAAACCTCTTCAGTTACCCATTGATGTGAGATCATCAAGCACAGGCTAAATGACTATTAGCCTGGCATGCTGTGGTGATGTGTTTTTTTTTTTTCAGGTACAGGTCACTCTGTATGGCCACTGAAGTGTCTTTCAACTCCAAATTGTGATTCTCTTTGTCTCTGGATTGAATATACTTTATCTAATACAATCCATAGTCACCTGCCAGGTTCTGTGTCTAATGATATTGAATCTATAAAAAAAGAGTACTGTAATGGAACAGGAGAGAAAAAGGTTTGGAGAATGGGGTACTATAGAAGGAAGGATGGAATCTAGTGGAGAGATTAAGTTGGAGAACCTGAGACAACATATATACTTAGGAGGAGGAAGACTGGGGAAGGATGGTAGCAGCAACAGGCAAAGCAATGCTGCAGCCCCACTTTGCCTACTATATTATTTCAATTCAATTCCACAAATATCTAACAAGCACCTACCAAGACATTTCAGACAATTGGCTAAAGATCATAGTGTGGCAATACACTGGATTCATTCTCTCTCAACATCCACTGTCACTGGCACTAGTTGATTGGGTACCCAGAAAGTAATGGCTACTTATCTCAACTCCCCATTCTAGGGATAACCCATACACATTGGAGGGTGTGGGGCGGTGTATTATAGTGCTAGAACTCACAAGCCCCTACCAGTATACTTCTCTCCCATTGATTATCAGTTAATATCAATTCATCATCTAGACTTAGCTTTTCTCAAAAAGTAATTCAGTAATATAGTATGGTAGAAATAATTGAGCCAGAACACCCCCCACCCCCAAAAAAAGCTGAGGACAAATTCTCCTACAACCAACTATAGAATCCAGGGAAAAGTAGATTCAAGTTCAGAGCACCTGTAGCAAAAAGTGTTATAGCCCCAAGAAGTTCTTTTACTAGAAGACCCTTTCTTCCCTTTGAGGGTCCCTCATGAAGTTTTCCATAGGTTTAATGTGACTTCTGCTGCTATGCCTATAAAGTCTTAAAGCTGCATTTCCTCAGTATACCTAGTTTGTCCTTGGCTAGCAAACATTGCCACCTATCATTACTGTTCCAGGGACAGTGCTAGGTTGCTAATGAGAAGTCCAAGTCCTCTCACCAATTTAAGTTCACAAGGTCATCCTCTTGTCAGAGGGTGGGGGAAAACAAAAATATCCCCTCCCCCCCATAATTTTTTTTTTCTCTCAGGGGAGTAGTTGAGACTGCTGAGATTGCTGGTTAGGAATCCTGGAGTCTGAAAAGGTTCACAATTCTATACAAAACCTACAAGGAAGGGTTAACAGGATTTTACTGAGCCAGTCTCTAATCCAGAGAATGATGAAACCACAGGCCAGAGACAAAGCACTCGTAATCAAGTAGCCATTTAATTAATTAGCTTCATTATAAGGAACAGATTTGCAAATCGAGAATTCTCTTGATCAAAATTCCACCTTGCTAAGGTGAAGACAGAGATTATATACATAAATCACAATGGGAAGGGAGGGGCAAAGGTGGATTACAATCTTTTCAGGGCCAAAGTGGATTCCCAGGAGAAGAAGACAATACAACAATCCTGGATTCCTGTGGGAGCTGTATTGCTTGAGTCCTTGGGGGTCATTTCTTGGTGGGTCATAGGACCAGAGCTCTATGACTGAAACAGGTTCTACAATCTTTGATTCACTTTACTTAAGGTACATAAGCAGTGATGCCAGTGATTGTGATCC
The DNA here is from genome assembly GCF_900497805.2 of Vombatus ursinus. Lineage (NCBI taxonomy): Eukaryota > Metazoa > Chordata > Mammalia > Diprotodontia > Vombatidae > Vombatus > Vombatus ursinus. The sequence continues at coordinate 20,452,205 of NW_020954641.1, forward strand.
TTGTCAAAGCATGATCAATCATTTCAAGCTGCATTGTAAGTCTGACTCACAACCTACAAAAGGTAATTCTGAGAATCAAACCTATTAGTATATTCATTATACATATCATATCGATTATTATGAAAATCATAATTCCACAGAAGTAATTGAATTTCTTCAACTAATTCACATATACCTCCTATGCATCATCATTTCCATGTCATCCATAGCTTTCAAGGACATCTAAAGCTTAAGTTAATGTTGTTGATTCATTGCTTCAATAGAAGTGTTCCCACCTGGTTAAGGTAGTTGTTTTTTGTGGAATGTAATGATTGACTCAAGAGAGATTTCTAGGCTTTGACTGATTCAATAGAGAAGTCCTAATGATGAGGTATGGGCCCAAGCCGAGACCTTTTACTCTCACCCCAAAAAGAATTTGGGTCCCATTTGTCTACCAGGCCCTTGAACTTTCCTTGAACTCACTTATTTGGTCAAGGAAGCCTCTAATGGTTGCCTGAGGCTATAATCCACTCCACTGGCCTTTCCTTATTGCCTATGCCCAATCTCCCAATTCTTTGCTATCCTAATTAAACCTAGCCCTCCATTGCCCCAGTCACTCCCATTCAGATCCTCCCTAGACCCTCCAGTCACCCCAGCTTACTGTCCACTCCCATCAAGACACCCCTTCTTCTAGACCCTCCTCCAGTCACCCCAAACTACTTGGCCACTCCTAGATGCCTCCCATAGTCTTTCTGTATATAAGATCCATCCTGGCCACCATTAAAGGGCTGAGACCTCCTCATGCCCGCCCATCTTTTACCTGTGTCACAAATGTTCAGATTCCTTAAGAGTCTGGCCTATATGGCTGATCTTTAATAAACCTTGTTTTTGGCTGAAAGAAGGCTTGGCTCAAATTCTTTTGGGCAGGACCTTGTGTCTTGATTTTGGGATTCCAGTACCCCTAAAACCTCAACACTAATAACTCTAACACTAACGTAATAGATATAGAGCTGCAGGGATCCTAGGAGGTCATCTAGTCTGGCCACCTCATCTAACAGATGAAGAAATCAAGGCCAAGTGAGGTTAAATGACTCACCCAAAATCATAAGGTAGTAAGTGTCAGAGATGGGATTTGAGCCTAGATCTTTGGACTTCAGAACCAATACTCTTTCCATTGTACAACACTGTCTCCAAATACTACTCCCTAAGGCCTGAACTCTACCTTTTTCTTTTCTTTTTTTTTTTTGGTGAGGCGATTAGGGTTAAGTGACTTGCCCAGGGTCACACAGCTAGTAAGTGTTAAGTGTCTGAAGCCGGATTTGAACTCAGGTCCTCCTGAATCCAAGGCCAGAGCTTTATCCACTGTGCCACCTACCTGCCCCTCTGAACTCCACCTTTTGAAAGAAACCTAGGACTAAAGGCCATGATTTTTCTGCCATTCCCTACACAGAACATAGTATTCTGATGTCTAGGTTTTTCTAGTTCTTGTGAATCTATTAAAAAGTGGTAGTGAGAGGAATAAGTCCAGAAGTGACTAAGAAGGGGGAGGGGAAAAGTTGTGCCTGTTGGAATTCCAGTTTCTTGAAATCTAAATGTGAATCTAATAAAAGAGGAAGGATTTCCCTCCTGAAGCCTTGTTAACAACAGCGGAACAAAATCCCCAAGCAACTCTCATTCGAATAACAATTGTTCAATCATCCTGGGCCAAACAGCTGCCCTTTAGGTCCCCAGCTGTTTCTACCCATCTGGAACAAACAGCTAGTACAGTACATCTGAGTTCCTTTCAGAGGCCAGCGCAACTGGAACAGGGCGGGGCTTTGACTTCCACTTTCTAAATTTCTCCTTTTTCAATTTAGTCACACATAGGACTGACCTCTTCTTGAACTTGTTTTGAACTTCAGAAATCTTAAACAGACTGAATTTTTTCACTTTTAATCAGATGGAAGAGGTACATAGTCCCAACCTGTGTTTCCCTTCCCTCAAAATAAATCATTGCTTCTGATCATGTCAAGGAAGAAGAAGCAGATACCCAACTCTGTTATGGGGAGAAAGACTACATTGAATGATCAATAACAACAGGCTTAAACACTTGGTAATGGGGGCTAGATTTAGATTCCTTTGGGATACAAGGAAGAAAAATGGAGCAGAAGTGATCAACAAGAAGTCAAAACCCTAAATCCAGGTAAAATCAGATTTTCTGAGGGGTGGGGAAGAGGTCAGACCAATCTCTTGGATGAAACATTTTCATCATCAAATCCAAAATAATTTTCAAAGAAGTAAAATATCCCTATTAGCAAAGCTGATCCAATGGAGGTACATTTAATCACATGATGGTGCAGCATTACCAGGCAGATGAGCTGTTAAGATGTCAGAACAGATTTTTATGCATTTTTGGAAAAGTTAGTTTTTCCCTCTCCTCTTCATTCTCTGCCAGGATTTCTCACTAACCTCATACCCTAATCCAGAAAATAAGCCTTAAATGAACTCCTTTCACCCATGGAACCCTGCTTTCCTGATTGGTGGTTGCCTCAGTGATCCACTCTAAGCTTCAGGCAGAATTCATTTTACTTTTCAGACTTTTCCTCAACGAGCCTTCCAGTACATCCACCATCACCTCCTCCCAGTCCTGGAACCATAATCAAATAAATTCTACCATTGTTCCTGGAAAGAATGTATCAATTTTCTTTCCTGCTACTCTAGTCACAAACCTTGAAATTTTCCAAACCCCAATTCTCCTCTGTTGCCCCTATTTTTTCATGGTGTTGTCTCTCTTCTATTAGAATATAAAGTCCCTAAAGATAGCGCCTAGCCCCCCTTTTGTATTAGTATCACCAAAGCTTAGCACAGTGCTTGGCAAACAGTACTATCTCAAAAAAAAAGTTTCCTTCTTTCCCTCTTTTTTTCCTTCCCTCTTTCTTTCCTTTTTTCCTTCCTTCTTTTCTTCCTTCCTCCCATCTTTCCTCCCTTCTTTTTCTCTTTTCTTTTTTCTTCTTTCTTTCCTTCCTTCCTTCCCTGTCTTTCACCTTCCCAATTTTTTTTTTTTTAACACAGAAATAATTGAGAGATGATAAGTGAGATTATATTCCATAGACTCAGGCTCTTAAGGAATTTCTTTAGCTACCGTGTGGTATCTGGATTATTTATAATCAATCCTCAACATTCCTGCACTTAACTTTTGCAACTTCAAGAACTCCATGATTTTATTAGTAACCTCATTTTCACTTTCACATTAGCAACCTGCACATGTGCAGTAGAGAAAAAAAAAAGGGAGGTTCCATACACAGATATTTTACTAGTTGCTTCACTGATCTTGTTCACTCGACCATTATAGAGTTCCCCATGTATTTGTTGCGTGTTTTCATTGCTTGTCTTTAAAACTCAAGTTTTGTGTTGCAATTACACCCTCAAAATAGCGCAAGTCCTTTGGGCCCTAAGCCCAGCCATGCAAAGTCAGTGATACAGCTTAGTGAGAAAAAAAAAAAGGTGTTAGATAAATTTCATGCCACAATGTAGCCATTGTTGGCAGTGAGTTTGGTGTAAACGATTCATTATATCCTCAAAAAAGACAAAAATATTTATGGTTGTAGGTTTTATATGTTATGAAAAGTAAATATTGTCTGAAATCAATGTTTTATCATTTTTGTTAAGATGTTAGTACATCAGTCACAGAATTCTAGGGAATTACTATTGAGGAAAAATGTTTTGTATATTACCAATTTTATTTTGTATATTGCACTTTATGTGTTATTTCATTGTTGCTATGTTAGGAAAAGCCATATTATCAGAATTAATGTTTTGTTATAAAGAACTACATGTAGAAATGTGTATTTTCGGCAATCTCTTGCAAAAGATTACAGTTTTTGGTGGTTGCAAGAACCTAATCCCCTATTTCTCATAGTTTCAATGTATCAACATTTGCATTTTCTACTTTTGCCCTGTTTTCTAGGAATATTAGCCTACCACTTTAGGATTGACTGTATACTATATTTGGAAACCTATCTGTGCTTTCATCAAATGTAATGAACCAACTCAAAGATGCAGGAGTTTCATGTGACTTACTTCACTGATAGTTTGTTTACAGACATGGCAGGACAAAGGGAAGTTTTGGATTATGAGTCAAAATGATGCAAGATGCTAAGAGAATATTGTATTGGGTGAGCTCCTCCACTTCGCCTCAGCCACACCCAAAGATGGTCATACTCTTGATCTTGCCTTCACTCACAAATGCTCCACTTCCTTGATCATGAATTCTGAAATTCCCTTATCTGATCACAATGTATTGTTATTCCACCTCTCCCTCTGCCTTTTATCCCTAAACTCTCTTCTCCAGTTACACTATAACCATTAATTACTGAACCCTTCAATTCTTTCTAAGGCCTAGCTGGAAAGTGACTAGCCACATGCTCCTCCCTTCCTCATCATGATTCCTTGGTGATCCAGTTCAACTCTTCACTGTCCTTTTCTCCTGAGTCTCTTGCCCTCTTACTGCATCGCCAGTCTTGCCCTGCCAGGCCTCAGTCTTGGATCACTCCTTACATACGTGCTGCTGGAGAAAGCTGGAGAAAATCATGAAACATTGTTAATTGGGTTCATTACAATTTATGTTATATAACCTCAACTGGGACCCTCTGCTGAAAGGCAATCCTTTTAGATATTCCTAATTAGTACATACCGCAAGAACTTTTCCAAACATTTTCATCCTTCCTCAAACCTCCCATGGTACCTCTTCCTTCAACCCTTTCAGCTGAGAACTTTAACTCGTATTTTACTGAAAAAATTGAGGTCACTTACTAAGTGCTCCCTTTTTTCCCTTCTTCCTCATCTTTCCTTAGCCAGATTTATCTCAGACATAGGATTTATCAAGAAATCTGGAACACATGCAATTTGAGCCCTCCCTTGAGCAGACAAAAAGTGTAGCAACATACCTCCCACAGGACTTCCAGCTGATACTTTTATAATATTTCTCAACAGGTGCAGACAAAGAAACTCGAGTTAGGATCTTAGCATTCATATCAAAGGAACATGGATAGTGAAATCTAGTATAAACTAGAGAAACTTAGGAAGGTTAGTACTGATGCTTTCTTAGTTTTCTGGTCATCGGCAGAGATCTCTGACCTTCACTAAACCATCACGAGGCAGAGTGATTAGCACTATCAACTACCTCAGCAAGGGCCCCCAAGACCACTGAATATCCCTGTGTCCCATCCACCTGGATCTTGACCACCAGTTTATTGCTGCTGCATTAGGTCATTTGCTTTTTCACTCTTCCAAATAAAAGCCTGACTGTTTCTCCAAGCAGTGGAGAAGGACAGCTGTAGAATAAAAGGATGCTGCATTTGCATTTGACAGTCTTTGGAAAGGTTCTTGTTGTTCTATCTTTTCAAAAGCATCATGCCAGGACCTCATATAGAGCCATAAAATCAAAAGGTGACACAGTTGGGAGTGACTTTAGAGAGTCTCTCGATTTTGTGGATAAGAAATCCAAAATATTCACTTAGATACAGTAAAAATAACACATTCTACTTGCAATATTTAGTTTCTGGTCTTTTTCTTGTTTGCAAAATCCTATTACATTGGGTAGGTCAGTTCCCCTCCAAGGGTCTTAGAATGGATAATTTCTAAAATGCCCCCTTTATGGTTATAACATTGTTATGTTCCATGTGTGAAGAAAAGTATAAAAGTCCCTAGGAGATCTGGATTACTGAACCATGGATTTTTCAGTTGTTATCCTAACTTTTTTGAAAACAGATGGAGAAGACAGGTGGGGAACTCCTTTGCAAATTTTGGGACAAACACCAGGAAGCAAACCTGAGATCTAAGCAAAAAAAAAATCAGCAAGTGAAATATATTTAATTATGTGGCAAACATACACACACACACACACACACACACACACACACACACACACACACATCTTGTAAAGTTTTGCTCCCATCATTTGGTAAAATTGAGTTCCATTTTCATTTTATGTCTGATTATATAGAAACTTTATACTTAATATGACTGACCAAGCCAATGGCTCAGTCACTAAATTTGTTTCTTTTTAGAGCCATTCATGATATCTACAACATATGAAGCATCTGCACTTACAGTTGTGCAGTTAATGTATTATAATTACAGATGTAATCAAAAAGTAAAGTTTGATTTTTTGCTAAATGACAGCTTTAATCACTTCTCACTGAGGCATGACTCCAATTAGAAGGATCTTCAGAAAATCATGCCTAATAGCATCATTTATTAGAATACCAAATAAGCCACTTCTTCCCCCTAACCCTTCCTGCCCCACCCCACCCCACCCCCATCCTTGCCTCTGAATTTTCTTTCCTTAATAAGAAGTGGCTTCCCTTACGCTATGGGATAAGACTAAATTATGATACCTATAACTCAAGAAACTAATCATCCACATGAGTAATCATTAATAACCCAACTATTTTCTTCTTGGATATCTTAGAAGAAGCCAATACACATCTGTAAAAATGAAGTCTATCCTTGAGAGACAGAATGCCACCTCAGGTAGGAATTGGGACTTGGACTCAGGAAAACTTCTGTCCATATCCTGCCTCAGACACAGTAGCTATGTGACCTGAGCAAGTCACATAACCTCTCTATTCCATAGTTTACTTATCTGCAAAGTATTGGAATTAGACTCAGTAACCTGTAAGGCTACATTTAGCCTTAAATCCATGATCCTATGATCCTTCTGGATTTGACAATGATCCTTTGCCTGATACACACAAGAAATATTTCTAAAGGAGAGAACCAGAAAACATTCCATTGCCCTACCAAAACAAAATGGTCATTCTACATGATCATTGAGGGCAGAATTTCAGAAACTCATCAGGTTTGTTCATAAGAAACTACAAAGGAATTCTGATAGGCTCACAAATGCCTCACACATAGTCTCATGTAACTTCTAGGGTAAGCGACTTTACCAAGATGTTCAAGATTGACATTTTGAAATGTGATTCTGGTCTGAATCACAGAATAGAATTTCCCCCTAAAACCTATTAAGCACAGCCTTCTGCCTATGACAGCTATGCTGTTGGGGGCAGGGGGGGGGGAGTGGAGAATTCGAGGCATGAACCTTTCTCCACTTCATCAAGGTCCAGTAAAGAGAATAATGGAATTTGAAAATTATAGAGTTGAAAAAACCCTCAGAGACCATCTGGTCCTATCCTTGAAAGTGAAGCTAAGGTAATTAAGTATTCTGATTCTGAGGGAGGAAGGAAGGAAGGAAGGAAGGAAGGAAGGAAGGAAGGAAGGAAGG
>NW_020954641.1:20459460-20589069 GCF_900497805.2 Vombatus ursinus
AGGAAGGAAGGAAGGAAGGAAGGAAGGAAGGAAGGAAGGAAGGAAGGAAGGAAGGAAGGAGAGAAAGGAAAAGCAGAAATAATTTATTACAAAGATTAAAAAGTACATCATATCAGGAGAAAGTCTTGAGATTATTTAGTTTGAAGAAGAGATGATGACCAAAATGTGGCTTAATGATTCTCTTTGTGTATAAAGGCATTTATCAGTAAGAGAGTGTTGACCAATTGTCTGCTTTTTCAACAGAGGATTTAAAAATAGGAAATAGATTTAGATTAAAACAAGGGTGAATTGAGTTAGATATAAGGAAGAACTTCCTGCCTGCTAAGATTATCAATGTCATATTAGGCTCAAGGGAGAGTATAAAATTTTAATCCCTTTAAAATGAAAAATCAATTACTGTGGTTTTTAAGCATTCCCCTGTTCCTTTTTCCATTTCTGGAGCTGAGCAGAGTAAGACTAATCCCTCTTCATATGACAACTCTTCAGACACTTGAAGACATCTAACAAAAAAGCGCTAATTTCACTTTAAATTAATAGTGTGGGAAGTGAGGACTGTCATTCTGGTATCCTAGTCAACCTGTGTTTACAGAACAGCAAGCTGTTGAACAGATTGGGATTTCTCTGGGTGTGTTTGTTTTTTGTAATGTTTGCATAGAAAGGAGTCCTGAGGTAGATCAGCAAAATAACCCTGAATGTCGATGCTGATGGAGGTGAAGTTACTATAAACCATTAATTACTAGTATAGTTGTTGAGCAAACAAGATGAGTGAATATCCAGAGGTACCATCACCATCAACCTGAAGCAATGGTACAGCAGGAACAGACCTTGGATCTACTATAATGAGAACCCTAGGATGTGTGGTGCCTGAGAGAAAATAGGTGTTGGATTTTGGTCATTCTTATCTGATGAAGGTGTAACTTCATGGGACCATAGAATTTAGAGAAGGATTGGACCTGAAAATCATTCCCTCCAATTCCCTTACTTAATAGATGAGAAAAATAAGGCCCAGAGTAGTTAAAAGACTCACCCAAGGTCACAACTCTAGCTACTCCTCCTCTCAGACCTGGGAGCTATATACAAATCTCTAAGAGTCACAAAGATCCCTAAGACCTCAAACTTGGGTTTTATTCTTAAGACAATCCTCAAGATTGCCACAGCCTAAGAAATCTTCCTTCTCTGTCTAGAAGGATGAATTTTCAGATAACAATCCCCAGGAGATACTGACCATAACTCCAATTTGTTTTAGAATCTGTGTGCCTCTGGTAGCATCTCTGCTAGAACTCTCAATTCTCCAGGATTGCCTCCAGCTATTGATATCTCTTACACTCTTACTTTCTTTTTCTTTTTTTTTTTTTTGGCAATTGGGGTTAAGTGACTTGCCCAAGGTCACACAGCTAGTAAATGTCAAATGTTTGGTCTGAGGCTGGATTTGAACTCAGATGCCTTTGTCCCTAATCCGCCATTAACAACTTATGGGGTGGGAGTGAATGATGTGGATGAGACTACATGCCATTTGTTGTGTGCTTCTGCCCCAAGGCTACCATTAACAGCTCTTAGAGAGAAACATGATTCCTCATATGTGCTGATTCTTCAGGAATTCTAGAGAATAAAGATAGAAGGGAAAAATGAATGGGGGGAAAAGGGTCTGGTGGCCTCTTTTTATAAGCTAGCCCAAAGACTTGACTCCTCCCAAAATGCCCATCACATGAAAGTGGGATTCAACTAATTCTCCTTGAGGTAGTTCCCATCAATAAAATATCATCTAGGAGGCATAAAACCAATCAATTCACTTTGGGAGCAGTCCCAGTCATAAATATTCCTTTGTTCCTTGCAAAAAGAAGCAGGTGGGAATATCCTCATCCTCCATAGGGAGATACTTTGAAAAGCCCTAAAAGAAGGCTTACAGCTCTGTAAGCTTATCAAGTTGATTATGAAGCTCCTTTGATCAATTACCAAACAAGCATCTCTGAGCAGTCACATACCTCTACTCCTTTCTCTGCCTGCTCTATGCTTTTTTTTTCTGAGGTTTCCAGCCATCAGGGATCAATACAGTCAACAATCAATACAATCAACAAACATTCATTAAGTGTCTACTATACCAGGCACTGTGTTAGGTATTTTAACTCAAAGATAAAAAATGAGATATGCCACACCCTCAAGGAGTTTATACGCTATTGTGAGGGGAGCAAAAATTATATATGGATGTTTTCTATACACACAAATACAGATATATTTAGAAAGTAAATACAAAGAATCTTGGTGTGTAGTGGGGGGGGGGGGCGTCCTGAGGTACCAGCAGCTGGAGAAATTAGGAAGGGCGTAAGGCAGAGTGTGTCAATTGAGTTAAGAAAACCAGATTCCAAGAGAGGAAGATGAGGAAGGAATGCATTATAGGCGTAATGATGGCCCAAGCACAATACGGAGATAGATGACAGACTGTCCTCTGAGGAATAGGAAGAAGGCTAGCACCAGAAGGCATCATACATGAAGGGGAGAAATGTATTATTACACAGGATGGAAAAGTAGGTTGGAGCAAGGTTGTAAATGGCTTCAAATGTCAAACAAAGGGCTCTGTTTAGAGGTAATAGGGAGTCACGAGTCCACTGAGTCAGGGAGTGACATAGTCATACCTACACTCCAGTTCGGTCAGTTTGGTAGGTTTTTGAAAAAGGGATTGAAGAGACTTTGCAAGCCCTATACTTGCCTTAGCACTCACCCTTCTTCAATATATACACTCACTGAATCCTTTTGTTGCTTGATCTTAAAAGAAAGAAAATGTTTTGATTTCCATTAGCACATACAAGCATTCAGATATATGAACAAGAAACAAAGAAAGACAGCTCTTTTAGTGGTGGCAAAGAATTGAAAATTAATGGGGATGTCCATCAATTGGAGAATGACTAAACAAATTGTTATATATGATCCTGATAGAATGATGAGCAGGATGCTCTCAGAAATACCTGGAAAGATTAACATGAACTGATGCAAAATGAAATGAGCAGAACCAAGAGAACATTGTAAACAGTAACAGCAATATTGTATGATGATAAACCATGAATGATTTAGCTGTTGTCAGCAATACAATGATTCAAGACAATTATGAAGGATTTATGATGAAAAATGCTATCCATCTCCAGCGAAAGGACTGATGGAGTCTGAATGCAGATCAAAACATACTTTTTCTTTACTTTATTTTTCTTGGGTTTTTTTTTTTGTCTGTTTTCTTTCACAATATGATTAACATGGAAATATGTTTTGCATGACTGCACATATATAACTTATATCAATTTGCTTGCCTTCTCGATGAAGGGGGGAGAGATAAGGTGGGAGGGAAAGAATTTAGAACCCCATAATTTAAAAAAAGTTAAAATTGTTTTTACATATAATTGTGGAAAATAAAATATTAAATTGAAAATTAAAAAAGGAATGAAAATATAACAACCCACTGAAGGGACATAGGGAATCAAGAGAATTAAGAAGAATGGTACAAAAAATGGTGAATGATTACATATGCACCATATTCTTCTGTTACCATTTTTTAGAAAGACTCCTTTGTATTAACTTAAACAAGTACTGCCGCTTAGTAGTTTTGCTGTTATTTGATATTGTCTTAATTTGCATAAGATCATAACAATGCAGATTTCATAGGATCACAGATGTAGCTTCCCTTCTGACTCCAAACTATGCCTTTCTGTTAGGACCATCACATTTACCTCCTCCCCACCAGTAACCTGGACTCTTACCCTTAGTCCTTCAGCTCTGAGAGGCTAGTTTTGGACTTCTCTTGCTAGAGGTTCAGGCTCCATGTCTACCACTTGCCATGCCTACTGCATACCACTATCTTTTTGACATCTCCTCTTTATAAGTTTTATTCTCCCACTAGAATGTCATCTCCTCAAGGAGAGGGACTATCATAATTACTATACAGCTAGGTCCTGATAAGTGTGAATAATGAATCCCCTAAAGTGGTTGCCTTATTTGAATTCATATTCATATTTAGTGCGAATTCAAATACATAGGATCTCTTCAGGGGATTCATTATTCATACCAATGGGGACCTGGCTGTATGTGTATCCATAACACTTAACACAGTGCCTGGCACATAGTAAGCACTTAATAAATGTTCTATTTATCCATCTAGTTAGCTATCTAGATATGGCAGGGACCTCAGAGGCTACATTGTGTAGCCTTTTTCATTTTAGAATTGAAGAAACTTAGGTAGAGATAGGCTAAGTGACCTGCCCAAAGCCATACAAGTTGTAAGCATCAAAAATGGGATTTGAACTCAATCCTATACTGTTTCCACTGTAGCATATCTTCAGTACTTTCACTTCACTTCAGTTGCATACAAGATCATCTCCTTGATCTCACCATCATCCATATACGTTCCATTTTCATGATCAAGAACCTTGGAATTCATCTTCCTAACCCCACAACTCTATTTTTCCTTCAATCTCTTCCAAACTTATTCTTCATTCTTATCATGATTTGGTTCAGAAAAGATAGAGGAGCTGATTTGACACTCAGCCCATTTTAGTCTGCAGATTAATGGTAGAAGAATTAGCTTCCAGATCTCCTCGAGAACCCAAAGGATCAGACAGGACTGAGAAAGAGAGATTTTTTTTTTAAAGTAACCTTTCCTTGAAGTAATTATGTGGACAACTTTTAACCTTTCAACTTCATTTAGAGTTCAAATCCCAGCTTTGATTAATAAGCTAAGGCATGACCATTACTTAGAGCTCTGATCGCTCTTACACCAAGCTAGACCAACTGCATGTTGCCTTCCCTATCCCCATAAAAGAAAAATTAAAGACTCAAATCCATAACAAATTCACTTACATCAGAAATGCCTTTTATTCACTGGGACTTACATAGGGTAGATATGGGAACTAGGTTCACAGAAAGGACTTGGGGTAAAAGAAAAAACTTTCCCAGGTAACAGATGACTTGTGCTGATTTGGTGATGTCTAAGGCAAGAGAGAACAACCATTCACATATTGCCTCTGTCATAGTAGACCAATCTAAGCTCACAAGACCATCCTAAGGATGATGACTCTGGCCTCTTCATCTTATCTCAGGATCTATGGGACTGACTGAGACTGGAGTTGGAGGAGGATCCAAGGAATGTGAATTGTTGTTGTTCTTGTTGTTCAGTCATGTCTGATTCTTCATGACTCCGTGGATAGTAGTGTTCTAGGCCCTTTTATTTTCCACTGTCTCCCAAAGTCTATCCAAGCTAATATTTGTTGCTTCCATGTAGGTTTTCATAGAAATGATCAACTTTGGCCTCTTCAGCATCAGTAGTTGGAGCATAGACTTATATTACTGTGATGTTGAACAGTTTGTCTCAGTTTTCAAACAAATGTCATTCTGTAATTTTTGAGATTATATCCCAGTACTGCTTTTCTCACCCTTTTATTGACTATGAGGGGCACTCCATTTTTTTTAAGGGATTCTTGCTCACAAGTATATGTAGTGATCACTTGAATTAAATTCACCCATTCTCATTCATTTAAGTTCATTGACACCAAGATGCTGATTTTTAACCTTTCCTTCACCTGTTTGACCACATCCAGTTTACCTTGGTTCATAGATCTTAAATTCCAGGTTCCTATGCAATATGAATCTTTATAGCATCAGACTTTCCATTCATCACCAAACACATCCACAGCTGAGTTTCCTTTCAGCTTCAGCACAGCTGCTTCATTAGTACTGGAACTACTTATTTTTAGTTGTCCTCCAGTCTTTCCCAGTAGCACATCGGACACTTTCTAACCCAAGAAGGTCATCTTCTGGTGTCACATCTTTTATCATTTTGTTACTGTCAATGGAGTTTTCTTGGCAAAGACACTGGTTTGCCATTTCCTTCTCCAGTGGATCACCTTTTGTCAGAACTCTCCACTATGATCTGTCTGTCTTGGGTAACCCTGCACAGCATAGCTCATAGTTTCATTGAGCTCTGCAAGCCTCTCTGCCACAACAAGGCAGTGGTTCAAGCAGGAATCCATGTACATGTAATATAAATGTAAATTGTAATGTAAATGTAAATTGTAATGTAAAATGTAACATAAATACATGTAAATCCTGTCTCAGACTCTTACTAACTGTGAAACAAGAATAATCACTGCATTTACCTCAGTAGTGTTGTGAGGATTGAATGGAATAATATATATATAATGTGCTTTGAAAACTTATGGTGATTTTTAAACACCATCATTGTTATTATTACTGTCATTATTAATAATAATTTATGTGCTAGATAGTGATAAAAGAAATGAATGAAAGCTACCTTTTTTTTACTCTTAACTGAAGAAAGTTAGGTATGTTTGTATCCATATCTATATCTGTACTACAAATTGTTATTTACACAACATATAGAAATTTAAGTATGTATGTGAGTGTATATGTATATTACAAATCTTCAATACATTTTATGTTGGGAAACAACCTTTTTAAATTCTTTTTCTGTAACTAGATACAACACAATGTAGAGGGGGAAAATGAAAAACTAACATTATCTTTTAAGTCAGAAGATCTAGGTTCAAATAGTACCATTATCATTTCTCTGTGTGACCTGAAACAAATTATTTTTCAGTTTCCTCATCTACATAATGAAAGGATTAAACTAAGTAAGGTGTCCTTAACTTTTGTTTTTAATCATGGACCACTTTAGAAGTCTAGTGGAGTCTATGGACTCCTCTGAATAATATTTTGAAATTCAAAAAATAAAATAGAATTAAAAACCAAATCAATTATATTGAAATAGATATATTATAGAGTTATATTTATATATAGTTACATGTCTGGAATATATACATATGTGTACATACACACATATATAACTATATTTACACAGTCGATAATTCTACAGATGCCAAGTTATGAACTCTTGCACTCAGCTCTATAGCCTGAGAACCAGCTTGATTTCTTTACTCTTCCAAACACTAACCATTCTGCGCATTATGCAGGCCAGGTGTTCCACAAACTCAATCTTTGGAAAGTATTTAGCAAACTGGAGCAGACAGCAGGAACCTGTCAGTGTGACATATGATAAGCCTCTCTCCAATTTAACATTTTAATGCGGGGACTATTTGGTTGAGATTAGTTAATTGCGGATCCATCAGCAATGAATATACTTTCTTAGTACTTCTTGTCCTGTAGATTCTTCATGACCCCATTTTGGGTTTTCTTGCAAAGATATTGGAGTGGTTTTCCATTTCCTTCCCCAGCTCATTTTACAGATGAGAAAACTGAGGTAAACAGAGTTAAGTGACTTGCCCAGGGTCACACAATTAATAAGTGTCTGAGGTCAAATTTGAACTCAGATCTTCCTGACTCCAAGCCAGGCTTTCCATCCACTGGGTCACCTAGCTGCCCTAGTCAAAGAAAGAACTATCTAACTAGCAAAAAAAGATACTCCTCAAACCAATCCTAAAGTGAGGAATTAATGAGGGAGTGACAGAGCCTTTTGTTCTACACTAGACCTCGAGCTAAAAGTTTTTACTTACAAGGCGCATCTGGCCTAATAGAATAACAAGGGAAAATACATAAAAGATACAAGTATACAAAAAGACAAAAAAAAAATTAGTAGTACACCTTTTTAAAATGTCACAGTGTAAGTGAGTAAATATTGAGCATAATTAAGAGGAAGCAGCATAACATAATGACAACTGTGCTGGATTTTTGCCCCTGAGCTTATATTTCCATACCAAATATTCACATGGACTATTTGAGCCTGATTTGTGGTAGAACATTCCAAGCTGGTATTGGTCTGATCAGCCACAGCTGGGCGCACTGAAACTTGACTCTAGCATAGGAATGTCATTTTGGTCATTTTTACCAAAAGGTAAAAAAAAAGTTTTCTACCTAATCTGTTCCACTAATCAACCTCTGGTCTTTGGTCAAATACTTTCCAAAGATTGAGTTTGTGGAACACCTGGCCTGCATAATGCGCAGAATGGTTAGTGTTTGGAAGAGTAAAGAAATCAAGCTGGTTCTCAGGCTATAGAGCTGAGTGCAAGAGTTCATAACTTGGCATCTGTAGAATTATCGACTGTGTAAATATAGTTATATATGTGTGTATGTACACATATGTATATATTCCAGACATGTAACTATATATAACGAAGGACAGCAACCAACCACCGGGTGCTCCCAGCTGTGCCCTCATAAACAAACAGATTGTGAGTCAAACACTTCAGTAGACCCTGAGGGAGGCTTTCTGCTAGCCTTCCCTACTGAGGCTACACTGGGTCCAGGTTCTATGCTCACTTATGCAGTAGATATGGGCAAATCACCATTTCTCTAAGTGTGTTGAATTATACTATCTCCATCTATTAAATAGAAATAATCAGATTTGTACTACCTACTTTCATAGAACTGTGAGGGATGTGCCCTGTGTACCTAATTTTCAGGAAGAACTGTGTTCAAAATCTGTCTCTGACACTTAATAGCTATGACCCTGAAAAAGTCACTTAAACTCTCTCAGCCTCAGTTTTCTTATGTGTAAAATTAGATTAATAATAGCACTTACACAAAGTTGTTACGAGGATCAAATGAATTAAAATGTATAACTCATTTATAATTTGACCCTTTATATCTAAGCCACATCCATTTGGAATTTATCTTGATAGATGGTATGAGGTATTGGTCTAAACTTAATTGCTACCCTATGACTTCCCATTTCTCTTAGGTTTTGATGAATAGTGACTCCCTACTTCACCCTGGGTTCTTTCAGTTTATCAAACATTTGACTCTTTGATGTTTTCTACCTAATCTGTTCCACTAATCAACCTCTCTATTTTTAACCAGTACAAAATAGTTTTGGTAATTACTGCTTTGTGGTGTAGTTTGTGTTCTGCTACTGCTAGAGTATATTCCTTCACCTCTTCTTTTTCATTATTTCCCTTGTGATTCTTGATCCAGACCAAGGGTACTGGAGTCCATGAAAATGCTTTTTAAATATTCTGATAAATTTTAAATTATTGTTCTGAAAAGGAATCCACAGACTTCTCCAGACTGCCAAAAGGGTCTAATGCACACACAAACACATACACAAACACATACACACACTTAAGAACCCATGCTCCAGGCAATTATGTTACTATTCTTTCTATATTTATAATAAAATCCTTCTATAGTTTTATTGGTATGGCACTGAATAAGTAAGTTAATTGGGATGGTATTGTCATTTTTATTGTATTGCTTGGGCCTAACCATAAGGAATTTAGACAGTCTTCCAAGTTTTAGTGCAGCCTTAAGCTGTTAAAGGTATCAAAGTTGTAATAAGATTTTGGGGACAACTTTTATTTCTCCAATTATTTACATATATATTTATTTTTCTAAAGAATGTTCTAAGGCGCAGTGGATAGAGCTCCAGCCTTGGAGTCAGGAGGATCTGAGTTCAAATCCAACCTCAGACACTTGATACTTACTAGCTGTATGACCCTGGGCAAGTCACTTGACCCCTATTGCCTCACCAAAAAAAAAAAGCAAAAAAAAAATGTTCTGTAGTTCTCTTCATATAGCTCCTGTACATTCCTTGGTTGGTGGACTCACAAAAATTCTCTATATATTGGATATTTTGAATGGAATTTTTGAAATGCCTGGCTTCCTTTAAGCCTCATCTAAAATTCTACATTTTACAAGAATTCTTTCCCAAATCCCCTTAATGCTAGTGTCTTCTCTTTGAAATTATCTCCAGTTCATCCTGTATATATCTGGTTTGTTCATAGTTTTTTTGGATATTGTCGCCCCAATAGTCTGTGAGCTCCTTGAAGCCAGGGACTTTTTGTTGTCTCTCCTTGCATCCTCAGCACTTAGCACAATTCCTGGCACAGAGTAGGTACTTAATAAGTGCTTGTTGACTTGACTTGATTTGATTCATCACTTGGCCTTTTGCTTTTCCTCTGTCATTTTTGGAGTAATTGCTTGAGAGAGTTAGGCTGTCATGCTTCTTCTCATTTTGCCATATTCATCAGTTTCAAGATTGCTTAATTTTGTCTTTTTACCCCTAGCATTTGACATGTTTCTGGTACATAGCAGCTGTTTGTTGGAATGAAATTAAGGGAAAGAACCAATAAAAACTAAACCCACCAGCGCTTCCTATATCTGTAGTACTCAACAGTTAGAAAAGCACTTTCTACACAATAACCTTGTTAATCAAGTATTATGGTTATTATGATCCCATTTTATTGATGAGGAAATGGAAGGTCAGAGAGGGAAAGTGGTTTGCCTATAGGCACATAGATAATAAGTTGCAAAGACAGAAATTTAGCCTTATTCTTTCAATTCCAGATCCAGTGCTCTTTTTTCTATACCTTATTTCTTGATGATGATTGATGATGACAATCTATGCCTTGTTCTGTGCTAGATATTTTGGGGAATGTAGTCAATCAATAACACATATTTATTAAGCATCTGCTATACATCAAGTACAATACTGGGAACAGAGAACACAAATTAAAAAAAAAAGTGAAGTAGCTCCTCCTCTCATAGAACTTATATTCTATTGGAGGAGACAACAGGAATGTATAAAATATATGTATATCTACAGAATAAATATGAAATAATTAACAGTAGGCAAATAATTCAAAAAAATATATAGGGAATGGTCCCTGCTTACAGTCTTGCCATAGATAGATGTTATGGATAATTAATCTACAGATATGGATAGAGATAGAGATAAAGGTGATTGTAATAATTGTAAACTTTATATTGTTTGACATTTTAGTTATAATGATAGGACTCCAAAATGGAGTCACTTCAGCTAAGTGGTCCTAACAATGGCTAATATTTATATAGTACTTACTATGTGTCAAGTACTATGCTAAGCACATTACAAATATTATTTCATTTGATTCTAACAATTCTAAGAGGTAGGTGCTGTTATCATCCTCATTTTACAGTTGAGGAAACTGAGGCAGAGATTAAGTGACATCCAGCTCACACAGCTAATAAAAGTCCAAGACCAGATTTAAATTCAGGTCTTCTTGATTTCAGACCCAGAGCTTTATCCAATCTGCCACCTACTGCTATAAAAGCCTGTAGAGAAAGATAGTTTGTATTTTTCCACTGCACTAATTTGTTAACTCTTTGTCTGATAAAAATGCTCACAACTTTTGACTGGATGAAACTCTTAACTGACTGCAGCCTCTTGAGTCATTCTGTTGCCTTAGATAGCTAACAGATCCTCTGGCAGTTTGTGGTTTAGATAAATAAACTCTCCCTACCTGAGCTACACCCAAGTTTGATATCATTAAATGACGACTTTTCCACCATATCTGGGTCTAATTAGGAATGCCCCTTCCCATGTCTGGCACAGATTTACCTGTTCTCAACCAAGTCCATTCTGAAGGTATATAATTTTACTGCTTGGACCCCAACTTTGAGTGTGTTTCTTCCCTGACACCCCTCCCTCACCCTCCCACTAAATTAGTTTCTTGAATCCAGAGGCATGAGCCTCTCTGTTTGTGTGTGTGTGCACATGTGTGTGCATGCTTTGGTTTACCTGTTTGCTACACCACATAATAATAAAGATTTTATTTGTATCAGCTTCCCGAATACCTATTTCCAAGGAATTCCTGAACCCAGGTCTTTGCTTTAACCTGAGCCATAAGGTCAGAGAAGAAAAAGACAAAGAGACAGAGACAGAGAGACAGAGAGAAAGAGAGAGGCAGAGAGAGATATTAGGTTCCCCAAAGAAATGATTTCTGCTCCAATCAAGGTTCCTGGGGTAACTCTGAGGGGTTGGGGTATCTTTTACTATCTTTCACAAACTCCTATTTGGTCTGCTCTATCAGTTAGTAAATATCAATCAGTTAGTAAAACTCTTAGCTTTATAAAGGATATTTGCTGAGAAGGTATGGTAAGGAAAGGATACACAACATCCCCTAAACTGAGAGGGTGTATCTCCTCTGCACACATACAGTCCTTGGGGAGAGTGAGTCTAAGCTTAAAACACAAAGGTAGGCTGCATATGTGGGGGACTCATGGGGCCAAGGAATATCTCATGACTCTTAGCTATGAGAGTCCTTTCCTCCTTTTAGAGAGTCCTCATCAAATTCAGTTTTAGGCAAAAAGTCAGTGTTGAACAAATAACTGAATTACTCAGGTTAGCAAGATCTTTTATGATAAGATATTTCAGCTGAAATAGGAGCAGCTAGGTGGTGCAGTGGATAGAATACTGAACCAGGAGTCAGGAAGACTCATCTCCCTAAGTTTAAATCTGGCCTCAGACATTTACTATCTGTGTGACCTTGGGCAAGTCATTTCACCCTGTTTGCCTCAGTTTCCTCATCTGTAAAATGATCTGGAGAATGATATGACAAACCACTCCAATGTCTTTGCCAAGAAAACCCCAGATAAGGTCACAAAGAGTTGTACATAATTGAAAACAATTAAACAACAATTTCAGCTAAAGAACTAATCTACTACTGGTCTGAGTCAAGCAAGTTTCTTCACTGTTGTGTTTGCTGATGCTTTTATTGACTCTGGTTGCCAGTACAAGGTTCCTCTGACACTTCTCTCTCAGAATATTCACTCACCTAAAATTAGGAGAGAATAAACATAAAAAAAAAAAAACAGAAACAACATGTTAGAGGGTACATAGCAAACAAGTGGGAGATAGGGAGATCACTACCCAGCAGCTCATTCAAAAACTACAAAAGAAGAAAAAGTGAAAGATCATATGCTTGAATCTCTTCAATGCATGCTCAGTTCCAGTTCAGCAACTCAATAGTCATTAGTCCTTTTGGCTTTTCAGTCAACCAGTCAACTTTCATTATCACAAAGAACTAATGCCTCATTCAGAAACAGGTTCACCAATACTCTGTGGACTGGAACCAGCAAGGAAATGCCAATGTAAGTTCTATGCAACCCACCAAGAAGGGCTATTGTAAATATGGCATGCTTCAAGGACTTGGCCCTCATTGATTATATATACATATGCATATATATGATACATATAATACATATTTATATACACAATACCATACTACATGAGTTTGTGTGTGTGTGTATATATATACATATATGTGTTTGTGTGTATACAAAAATGACCTCTCCCTTTTCTGAACTCCTACTATAATATACATATAGGTGTTATAGGCTATAGATAGATATGGAGATTGATAGATAGACAGATAGATATAGATATCTATATAGGTAGATATAGATATACACATATACATATATACCTATAGCATATATGTACATTATAGTGTATGTATATATATACACAGAAACATAAATATACATATGCATGTTTTTAACACATATGTACATTATAGTACATGTATATAATGTATAGTACATGTTTATATAGTATATTATAGTAATGAATATATACATCTATGTGCACACATATACACTTATAATATACATGTACATTATAGTAATATGTAGTGTGTAGTAATGCATATATAGTGCATTATAATACACATATACACGTGTATACATATGTTCACATGCACACACACCTGTAACATATATGTACATTATAGTACAAGTTCATAAAAAAGAAGAGCTCCTTGTTGAAGAATTGAGATTTCCTAGAGGATGTGACTTGAATGAGACTTTGAAGGACAAGGATTTGACCAGAGTCGGGCACTATTCCCCAGGCAATGCTGAATTCTTTTTTTAAGAATATACTCTATTCACTCCCAAATAACTGCTCCAGGTAAATAAATAGTTAATACTATTGAGGCACAACAAAGAACCCCCAGCTAATGAGAAAAGATGAGCTACACAAAATAATTTTCTGGGTTGTTTTTTGTTTATTTATTTGTTTTTGGTTTGTTGGTTTGTTTCTCCCTCAGTTACCGTAAGTTTATTGTCTTCTGCGCTGAATGCTATGGAATCACCATTCCCAGAGATGAGGAATTTATGATAGGATCATAGATTTAGAGCCAGAAATAATCTTAGAAATCATATTATTCAACCTTCACATTTTACAGATTAGGAAACTCAGTATACCAAAGGAGAAATAATTTGCCCAATTTCAAATAATTAGTAAGTAGCAGAGTGAGAATTTGAACCCAGATCCTTGGACTCCAAATCAAGTTCATCTTTTCCTATATCACTCTTTTCCTCCCTAACCATCCACAGTAGGGATTTGATCCAAGACATGGCATCTCAGTTTAGGATGACAGATCTTGTGTTTTTCATTTGTAGTTGCTGTATTCATGAGACAGGAGCAGGCAGAGGGTGGGGGAAGGCTTAGCAGACGAGTTTTAAAGAAATGTAGGTGTTAAAAATGTATGATATTGTTTCAGCAGGTTTGTTTTCAAGGATAGTATGAAAAATAGAGGTTAGAAGGGGTCTGGTGCACATGTAATAGAAAAGTATTGGTTGTCATGGTGAATAAAGCCTTAGTGTAAGCAGAACATGTTTCATTTGATTTTAACTGGTATCCAAATGTCCATGAAAGTCTTTTCTCATTTGGAAAAGAATATAAGTAAGCTATGAAAAATTGATTTCTTCGACAGCAATATATTTGGTAAGTATCGTGTAAATACCTGCAAGCAAGAAGGAAAATACATTTAACTTTTTTCAAAATTTATTTTAGGCTTCATTTAGGTGAGAGAGAAAAAAAAAACTGACCTGAACAATCCAAAGGAAAATCTTTCCCAGTTTACTCTAACAGTATATTCTCTACTGAAAATCTGAGCCTCCTTCCCTTACAGCTTGACTTGGTGCAGGGTTCACAGGGTTACAATGTCCATGATGCTTTCTCTTATGAAAGGTTTGCTTACACAGGCATTGTTGTAGGATATATATAAAGAGAAGTTATCAATCTCTAGATATCCCTAAGAAGATAGGGCCATTCTTGCATCCTCCCTCAATTTCATTTTAGTCCTGACAACTAAAGATGCACAGATTAAGACTTCTGCTAGAAATGAAATGACTTCTATGAGGCGTGAGGGGTGGTTGTAGCATAAATAGGATCTCTAGGCAAATGATCACTTTGGAGAAAGGGCTTCATTCAAATTCAGCCTCACCCAAGGGTGTTTATCATAAAAAAAAAGAAAAGAAAATTATCTTCACTTTGGGTTCAGATTCTAAGCATATTCCCTGGGCAAGAGTGTTAAATGGAGGCCTGGAGATGTGGATAGCTGTGGCCTGTGTCATAACAAAATAGATGTGGTCAATGATAGCTGAGGAAGAGGACAGATAGGACAAATAAAAATGGTCATAAGTCATACTAGATGGAATAGTTGTTGAGTCTGGATCAATGAGGATAAAAGGAGAAATGCCAAGTTTCGGGGGCAGTTAGGTGCCGCAGTGGATAGATCACCGGCCCTGAAATCAGGAGGACCTGAATTCAAATCCGGCCTCAGACCAAACACTTGACACTTACTAGCTGTGTGACCCTGGGCAAGTCACTTAACCCCAATTGCCTAAAAAAACAAAAACAAAAACAAAAACAAAAAACTACCAAGTTTCCTAGGAGTTCTAAATAAGGGAGATAACCAGGATAGGGGTAGATGGGAAATTCAATCCCCATCAAAGGAAAGGTGGTTGTGTAAAACATCTAGAAAAAGGAGTGGTGATCATAAAGAGCCAGGATGATTTGATCAAGAACAGGTTGTGCCAGATTCACCACATCCCTCCTGTTCTTTTTTTTGATAGAATTATTAAATTAATAGATGAGAGAAATGCTGTAGATTTAAGCAGAACTTTTGATAAAACATCCCATATTCTTCTTACGAAGATGGAGAAATACAAATTGGATGATAATACAACCACAGGGTCAGAACTGTTTGGATGGCCACTCAAAGAATTAACAGTTGTTAATGTCTCTTTGTGAATGTGACAGAAGTCTCTGGTTCAGTGCTCCAGGAATTGTGCTTGACTCTGTGCTTTTTAACAGTTTCATCAATAGTATGGACTGATCAACAAATGTGCAGATCAGACAAACCTACAGGGTTTAGTCCAACAGGGAATAAAAGGGTTAGGATCCAAAATGACCTCAAAACTAAAGCATTAGGCTAAATCTAATATTTTGTATTCATATCCCATCCAGGTTTACCCTCTTTTTTGTAAATCACCCTAACAATAATTCTGTGGTATGTTTAGAACTATACTTCATACTGTGAGGAATCTAAGAAATACCATCACCACCAGTGAGAAAGTGATAACCTTGCATAGGCAAGACTAACACGAATGAAATAAATATAGAGTAACACAAAATGGAATAAGTTAAGCATTAATGTATGGTTCAGTCTATAAATTCAGTTCAGAGAAAAGGACAATGACCCTGGTGAACTAGAAAGAGCAGCATAGAGGGGCAGTTTGGAAGTATGGACAGGATATGGTCCTTTGAGCCAGGAAGAGCTGAGAACAAAACCCACTGCTAACCCATCTAACTGTGTAACTCTGGTCAAATCATTTAATTTTCCTTGACCTCAGTTTTATCGCTTGTAAAATGAAGTGGACTAGATGACCTCTAAGGTCTTTTCCAGATCTATATCTGTAATATTATGGTTTATTCAATTTAACTCAAACTTTCTCAGCCTCATATTCATCTGTCAAATGAAAAATAAAAATAACTGAACTCTATATCTAATAGTTTTGTAGTGAAACTCAAAAAGATATAATGAATGTTAAAAAAACCCAACATTAAAATAATGACTTTAAATAGACTTGAAAAAACTGACAAGTATTGCGATTTAAAACAAATAAAAAAGTCCCAATGTGAAGTGACAAGACCTAGATTCAGATCACACCACCTCCATGTGACCTCAGCCAAATTGTGCTTGTATAACCTTTCTATTCTTTATATACCTTCACTTATAAAATAAGGATTAAAAAATACTTATACTATCTTAAGGTATTATAGGCATGGGATCTCAAGCTGGAAGAGACATTAGATCTCATCCTGTTTAAACCACTTATTCATTGGGAAGATAGTAAGCTATAGAGCAATATTTGAATCCAGATCCTTCAAATCCAGTGCTCTTTTCCTGTATCACACATCCATCTCCCGATGCTTTTGTGAGGAAAGTGCTTTTATATACTATAATCTACTGTGTCAATGTGAATTGTAATCAATATCATCATCATCATTATCCAATCAATCCAATAAACATTTATTAAGCACCTACAATCCAATAAATGTTTGTTAAGACCTACAACATAAGAGAAACTGTGCTAAGCACTGGGGATACAATTAATATAAAAGACAGTCCCTTACAGTCTAAAGGAGGAGGCAACACACAGAATGAGACAGGAAAATGGGGATGAGGAGTGTGTGAAGGGAGGGAACTGGGACACCAGGAAGTATCTTGTTCCTTAGAGTTGAAACCAGGTGAGACAGCAGATGCAAAGTGGAGTAATCTGAGAGACCAGTTTCTTCCTTCTATAAAAGAAGACATTGGGAGGAGTTTAGTGCTCCACCCTCTAGCCCTGGAAACAGAAGGAAATGGAGGCTGAGGAAGGCAGAGTCAATCAAGGCTTAAGTTAGCAGCATGGTGAGTGGTGGGTTTAGAAGTGAGGAGCTTATCCTGGGAGGGGCATCTTATTACATGGAGCTGAAACCAGACAAGGCAGCAGATGCAAAGTGGTGTCATCTATACGGGCTGCACGCCGACCCTCTGCCAGTCGTGCGCCAGTACCCACTTCCCTTAAAAGAAGTGCACTGCCAGAGTCTTACCCATTCCCGGGTCTTCGGTCCTCAGCCGGATCACCACACAGAGACAAGCCATGGGAAGGCACCAACACCAGAGTTTTATTCAGAGGCCAACACAGCAAACCATCATAGCAAGCCCAAGCAGCAAGGCCAGAGCAACAGAGCAGGAGCCAGGGGAGAGCGCACGTGTGTTCTGACCACGCTTGTTCCTAAGTACCTACTTAGCCCCTCCTCCCCAGCCCGCTACTAGCCAATGATTGTAGGGTCAGATACCGGAAGGGGCTGTCTGAGTTTAGCACACCAAGGGGGAGGGAGTGACGTAGGAGGCCAGGATTGGATACAGGAGGGAGGCATCTGGGATTGACGCATAGACAAGAGTACGTGACCTAGGAAGTCAGACTCAGGAGGGGACTGGGTCAGTGCTGCACAAGGTCAGGAAGGTCACAAGAGGCATCTGGGGATGACGTTGCATATAGGGAGGGGACTAAGCAGAGGGAACTCAGTCCTCTGCCATCCCACTCCCACGTGGCACCGCCCCTTGCCTCAGGAGCACAGGCTCGGCTACTTCCTTGCACCCACCTTATCTCATAGCATTGCCCAATTGCCTCATGGCTTCTCCGAATCCAGCCCATCCCAGTACACACGACTCTGCCTACCACAGTCCCTGCCTCGACTTCCAAAATACCCAGATCTTACCTTACCCATGCCACAGTACCCGACTGGCAGCTGCCAACATCAGACAGTCCCTCACAGTCATCATCATCACCACCATCATCATCAATACAGTTGGGTAGACCTTGCAGATTATGAAGCTTGAGTAATGCAGAATTCAGGAGGCTAAGGGGCGCATTCTAGATTCCACGGGCAAGGCAAAGAGGCAGGTATGAGTTGAGGAAGTTACAAAGGCTATTAGTCTGACTTGATGTGAGGTATCTGTTGAAAAATCAATTGTTGTTTTTTTATTTTTTTTTATCTTGTGCATTCTGGCTTACTCATTACTGTCTTCCTCAGAGGATTTAACCTGTTTAATAACACCCGTATAAAGCTTTCTTTTTACCTTGTAGGCACAGGAAAGGGCAGCTGAATGATATTCCTATAAACTAAGTATAGGCCCCCTAAGATCTTCCATTAGATGTTTTGAAAAGTTAAAGCAGGTGGGGTGAGCTTTAGGTTGATTGGGCCCTGTTGGTAGGCCTGATCCTCTTTTCACGTACATGTCTTACCATCAACTAACTGGGGAGAGGTGAGATGCTAAGGGATGAATCTGAGAACCACACATTTTAAAAACAGCCTGCTGTTGCTGAAGTTGTTAATTACTTTGCATAGTAGCAGTAATTTCATTGCTAATGTGACTTCTTCAAAGTTGGCACATGGATAAAACTTAGTGAAAGTGTTATCAAATCACACAAGCTAGAATTAAGCTGAAATCTGACTCCACAAAATCAGTCATAAAATCACACAATGATAGAGGTGGAGCTAGGAGGTTCCATAAGAGATCATCCTCCTCATCATACAGATGAGGAAACTGAAGTCAAGAGAAAAAAATGACTTGTCCAAATCACACAGATTATTTATGTCAGAGCCAAGATTAAGATTCAGGGATCCTGATTCCTAGTCCATTAATTCTTCCATTGTACTGAAGAAGCAACAATTAGGATAATCAAACAAGAACACCCCAACTCTGAAAACCTCATTGTACAAATCATGGGCATTCTAAGTAGGCAATTTGTTTCCCAAAATTATTATTTCTTAAATGAGTATGTGTAATGGAAAGATGGCATTGAGGGACTTGGGTTTGATTCTTGGCTTTACAACGAACCATCTGTTCAACTTTTCACAAATGACTTTACTTCTCTGATTGCCATTTTTGGCTTCCTCATTGTTCCCTGTACTAAATATTTGGTCTTCCCTGCTCTGTACCTTTACATGGACTTTCCCTTATGCCTTAAAATGTTCTCTTCCATCTCTTCTGTCCCTTGGAATCTTCAGCTCCATTTGAAACTTAGTTCAAATGCCATCTCTGGCACAAGGTTTTTCTTAATAATCCCTTCAACTTGTTAATGCTTCTCCTATTGACCAAAGAATGACTTTGTATTTATTCTGCATACATTTCTTATATACATGTGAGAGGTAATGTAGTAGAATGAAAGTTGGTGCCCGGCTCAGCAATACCTGGTTTCAAGTTCTATTTCTGATGCATCCTGGCTTAGGGACCCTGGACAAGTCAGTTAAGCTCTCTACACGAAAGGTCACTTTTTAAGACTGTAAGTCCTGACAAAGAGAATTCTAAGTATAATGCTATGGACCCACATAAGGGACTTACTGGGTTAGTTTCAGAGACATTATTCAGGAGAGTGAATGGGAAGAAGATACTCAGTGGAGACATAGACTTCAGAACAGTGGACATTCATGAGAAGCAGGAACCATTATATACCTGAACTTACTTGTAATTCTAGAGACTGCTAAGAGTGGACCTCTCTGGGTGAGATTGTTCTCTCTCTCCTGGTTTGATCTAAGATCTTAATTTGCTTCTAGATGAAAAGCTCCTTAATTCTTGTGTGTTCTTTGGTATATTCTAATCTGTATAACTTCCCTGTTTTCTTCTATTTGCTGTTTTGCTTGGATACATGGATTTACTTCGTATTTTCTATGTGTAATGATCTTCTGTATAAGCAGAATTTGATTCAAAGGAGCTAAACTTAGCCAGTATAAGCTAAGATCTGCATTTGCCCTTAAGAGCATATGAGAGAAATAGCTCTTATTTGGAAACTATCGTCTTAGACTACCAATATATGACAGAAGGAAATGATATAAATAGATCTCAAACTCTTTTCAGAGACTAGAGGAAAGAGCACCCAGCCTTGGCAGTGCTCTTGAAGCCTTATTGTTACCCTACAGCTAACATACTGGTAGTGCAGGCATGACATGGTGCCTCTCCTCTCCGCAGACAACTCCTATGGACACATATATTATATCAACTTTGGTAGAGGAAGCTTCATCATTGGGACTTCCTATAGTAGTGAAATCACAGTTATGGCCATTATTTTTTTTAATTTACTTATCTGTGTTCATGCTGTTTCTCACTTGTCCTCCCAAGAATGCAAGTTTCTCTAGGGTGGGCAATATTTTCATTTTTGTCTTTGTAACCACAACTTATAGTTTGGTGAGTGGTACATAGTAGGCACTTAAAATGCTTGTTGAGTTTAATGAAATTGAGGGTGGAAGACTAGATGTTCTCTAAAGTCCCTTCTAAGGAAGGTGCCCTAGTCATACCAGATCTTAAGTTGTGTTATAAAGCAGCAATCATCAAAACTACTTGGTACTGGCTAAGAAATAGAGTTAGGTATACAAGATATAGTAGGTATACATCAGGGAAATAGGTTAGGTATACAAGATATAGTAGATATAGGCATAGGTATAGTAGATATAGGTATATAGTAGAAATAGGTTAGGTATACAAGATACAGTAGTCAATGACTATAGTAATATACTGTTTGATAAACCCAAAGACTACAGATCCTGGGATAAGAACTCATTATTAAAAAAAAACTGCTGAGAAAACTGGAAAACAGTATGGCAGAAACTAGGTATAGACCAGTATTTTATACCCTCTACCAAGATAAAGTCAAAGTGGCTACATGATTTAGATATAAAGCCTGGTACTAGAAGCAAACTGAGAGAGCAAGGAATAGTTTACCTGTCAGATTTATGGAGAAGGGAAGAATTTATGACCAAACAAGAGACAGAGAATATTATGAAATTCAAAATAGATGCTTTTGATTACATTAAATTGAAAAGTTTTTGCACAAAGCCAGAGCAACCAAGATTAGAAGGGAAGCAGAAAGCTGGGAAACAATTTTTACAGCCACAGTCTCTGATAAAGGCTTCATTTTTAAATGTATAGAGAACTAAGTCAAATTTATAAGAATACAAGTCATTCCCCAATTGACAAATGGTCAAAGGATATGAATAGGCTGTTTTCATATGAAGAAATTAAAGCTATCTATAGTCATATGAGAAAATGCTCTAAATCAGTATTGATTAGAGAAATGTAAAACAAAACACCTCTGAGGTACCACATCACACGTATCAGATTGGCTAACATGACAAAACAGGAAAATGATAGATTTTGGAGAAGATGTAGGAAAATTGGAACACTAATGCATTGTTGGTAGAGTTGTGAACTGATCCAACCATTCTGGAGAGCAATTTGAAACTATGCCCAAAAGGTTATAAAACTGTGCATACCCCTTGCTCCAGCAATAGTAATTCTAGGGCTGTATCCCAAAGAGATCACAACAATGGAAAAAGGACCCACATGTACAAAAATATTTATAGCAGCTCTTTTTGTAGTGGCCAAGAATTGGAAATTGAGGGGATGCCCATCAATTGGGGAATGGATGAACAAGTTGTGGTATATGAATGTGATGGAATACTATTATGCTTTAAGAAATGATAGGCAGGTGGACTTCAGAGAAACCTCGAAAGACATATATGAACTGATGCTGAGTGAAGTGAGAACCAGGAGAACATTGTACACAGTTAACAGCCACATTGTGCAAGGACTAACTTTCATAGACATGGTTCTTCTCAACAATGCAAGGATCTAAGACAACTCCAAAAGACTTATGATGGAAAATGCTGTCCACATCCAGAGAAAGAACTATGGAGTCTGAATGCAGATGGAAGCATACTATTTACTCTCTTTTTTGTTGTTGTTGCTGCTTTGTTTTGATTTTTTTTCTCATAGTTCTTCCCATTGGTTCTAATTCTTCTTTACAACATGACTAATGTAAAAATATGTTTAATATGAATGTATATGTAGAACCTATATCAGATTTCACACCATCTTGGGGAGGGAAGAGGGAAGAGAGGAGGAGAACATTTAAAACTCAAAAGCTTATTGAAGTGAATGTTGAAAACTAAAAGTAAATAAATAAATTTAAAGTCCCTTCTATCTACAAAGCCTATGATTCAGGGGGTCTATGAATTACTTTTATCTAATTTCTAAAGTAGAGTCTGAAAAGGAAAAGACAGTGGCTATGGCCAGGAAAGCTCTGTTCTAGTATTTGAAGGACTGTCATATGGAAAGGGATTAGATTTTTTCTGATTGATACCCGAAAGAAGAATTTGAGATAAACATTGGCTTGATAAAAAAGAGGGGGGAGGAATAACCTCCTGCCAATTAGAGCTATCCAAAAGTGGAAGGAACTGCTGTGAAAGGTGACAGGTTCCCCAGACTGCAGGTCATCCAGCAAAGATATCACAGTCACTTTCCAGGTATTCTATGGAAGGACTCCATGTTCAGGTGTGAGTTGGGAAAATGGTCTTTAGGGTCCCTTCCAACTTTGAAATTCTTTGTTTTTGTGATGTAAGAGAGAGTGGTGGCACAGTTTAGTAGTACTAATAGTAACAGTAGCAGTGGTGGTGGCTGTAGTGGTGACAATAGTAACAGCAGCAGCAGTGGTAGTGGTGGTGGTGGTGATAATAGTGGCAGTGGTAGTAATGTAGTGGTAGTGATAGTAGTAGTAGTAGTAGCAGCAGCAGCAGCAGCAGTAGTAGCAGTAGTAGTAATACCATATAACATTTATATAACTCTTTAAAATTTTTCACAGTACTTCAAATAGGGGTCTACAGTCCCCTAAGAGTTTTCAGGAGGTCTGTGAACTTTGATGGGGGAATGTTTTTTGTACTTGGTTTCCTTTATAATCCTATGCACTTTATTGCATATAAAAAAACATTCTTCTGAGAAGGGGTGTGTAAGCTTCACCAGACTGCCAAAGAGGCCCATGAAACAAACAACAGAAGAGGTTGAGACCCCCTGCTTAATTAGGAAGGTTTCCAAAGGCCTGGAAATCCCACTGAATATTCATTGCTTTTCTGAATCTCTTCATATCAAAGGATCACAAGGGATCTTTTGTGAGTTTTTGCTGCAAATAGTCTCTAGAATCAAGTACTGTTATAATTTTACACATGGAAAATTCTTGTTTGAAGATGTTGAGGGCCTTCCACAAAGTCTCACTCTAAGCAAGGATTCTCACAAATCAATAATAGGAAAGCTGGATTTAGACTCATTATCTCTTGTGTTGGCCACTGTCCTTGATTCTCAGGGAGGCCCTAATGAAGCACAGAGAATAAACAGAATGAGGCTCAATTCCCAGGGAATACAGCTCTACCCTCTTTTTGCCAGCTTCTTATCAGTTCAGGTCAGAAATGGCTCCTACTTGGGAGCTTTAGTAATAAGCAAGGAAATTAGAATAAAATCATTTGTGGGCCAGAATTTAAAATATATTCAGAAGTGGCAATTATCAAAGCATTCATTCTGCTGCCAACTAAAAATGGAAAAATAGAACAATGGAACAGAATAAAGATTTTAGAAATAGAACCAACTGTATACAAGTTGGAGGGGAGCTAGAATTCTGATAAATATGCTCCTCTTTAAGGCACTCTTCCCCTCAATCTTGATCATTTACTGCTCTCATCCTCCCTTCTAGATGTCCTGGATAGCAGTTCAGAATGTCCTTCCTAACTTTCGCCTTACTGTGCCTCACCTCCTTCCTATGTTCAAAATCCTCAGGGCCTCCATCTCTGCTGTAATCAGATAAACTAAATCCTCCACACTGAGTTCTTAACCCTCCTAGGGAGTATAAAGCCTTAATCCAGTTAAAGTGACTATGGATTCAGAAAGCTCTTGATAGTTACTCCAGTTATGGACTTTTTGGTATGTTGGCAGGATGATAGGAGAAATACATGTGGGGTAAATGGACTTCTTAGTCCCCTACTCTCCCCTTTCCCTTCCCCTACAAAGCGTAACATAAATAGCCATCTATTCTATATACCCAGAATGATTTTGAGCAAATCTACCTAGTTCTCTATTTTTTTTAGAGTATCTTAGGAAGGAATTTATTGAAGTATCATGAGGTTGGATCAGTGATTTAATTCAATTCAATCATATCTGGAAGGGAAATGAAGAGATCATTTATACAATACTTCAGCTTAGATTCAGAGAATTTTAGAGCTGAAAAGGACCTTAGAAATCATTCATCCAACACACTAATTTTTAAGACTTCAAAAAGGTAATATTTTATCATCTTAATTTTGTGAATGAGGCAGATAAAACTTAGAATCATAGGGACATGGAATTTTTGTTCTAGAAGGAAGCTTAGAAATTATCTGATCTAAACCCTTGTATAGATTAGGTAATTGAGGCCCAGAAAGATGAAGAATGGCTTGCCCAAGGTCCCATAGTGAGTAGCAAACCTGGCACTCCCATTTCATGTCCACAGCTCTTTCCATTGTAACAGCATTGCTTCTCACTATACAATTCAGTGAAAGCACTAAGTAAGTTCCTGAATTGGAACTAGGGATTACAGGAAGGCATCAAAAGAAATGATAAAGACAAACCTTCTTGCTTCACAGTTTTGACTGTGGCTACTCCTGGTGAGGTTAAGTGAACTGAATGCAGATATCCATGTGTGATTTCAAATGTACATTATCATTGCTACTGTGACAGGTAAGACAACTCTGAATCTCCACAATTCTGTTATAGACAGACTATGCTGAAGCTCCTTTCCCTAGCTATGACTGTATGTTCCCTCATCCATGTCAGCACCATCCTTCCCTTGATCCCTATTCAATTCTACCTTACCCTTCTCTGCACCCCATGGAATTTCCATTTTGTCTTTAGCAAATGGCTTTTATTTTCAACTTGTTTCCTCACCTTGGGAATTACTTTTTGTATATTATGTATACAATTTTCAATGAATATGTTAATTCTACCACCTGACTACAAACTCTTTGAGGGCAGAGATTGCTTCATTTTGTCTTAGTATCCCTAGCTTATCACAAAGCATATAATACAAAATTGCCACACACACACACACACACAGAGTAAATATTTGTTGATTTGAATCAAATTGATACCTATTTGCTTGTATTTCAAGTGTAATGAAAATGTCTAATAGCAGCATACCCTTGAGAGTGCTATTTAGTAAGTATAAGTAATAATCTTCTACATTTGTATAGTATTTTCCAGGTTAGAAGGTATTTTCATATATACTTATTGGTTGATTGATTGATTTTATAGAAATGTCATCTGTTCTTCATATGGTCCCTTTGAGTTACATAAAAGCTACTTTTGCAGCTTGTTGTTTGTCCTTCGTTCTGAAAGAGGACCATGACATCAGGAAGGTGATGCCATGATTTACAAGTGAATTGGATTTAAGTGAGGGAGGGCTGTGCAAAGTCACCAGCCTCACTTTCTCTTTCAGAATCATCTGGGACCAGTGGCGAGACATAGATCAGCACTTTTGCAACTAGTAGGCAAATAAGTGCATATCTAAATTGAGAAATTGATGCTCTTTCTTATCCATTCCTATTAGCTTGACCCAAACATTCAAGTCTATTTCTAAACCAGCGAATTCCAAAGTGACAGCCATGGCCTGACCTTAAGGGATGTGTGATAAACTTTTTAAAGGTCACATCCAACTCTCTCCATGATAACCAATCATAAGACTGTCTCTAACACAACCATACCACATGTTTCACTGATTACAGCTCAATACTATATGCTCCCCCCCATTCTGTCTCCTCCCACCACCAGACTCCCTTGTTCTATTTATTATATACTCAGGGCAGTTATAACTGAAGTACCCTCCACAGCAACTGTCCATACAAAATTGCCACACACACACACACACACACACACTCACACTCACACCATTCCCCACACTCTCTCTCACCCAGATCACTTTATAAGAAATGCATTGAAATTCTCATTACAATATTTTTTCCTAAAAACATATTCCACTTCCAAATTTACCTATTTTCAATGAAATTCTTCTAGTTTCATAGTTTTTTTCTTCTAGTTTTGTAGTTTTTCAACATTCTTGTTATCTTGAACTCCTCATTTAAGTGAAATTGCTTTCTTCAAATTTACCAATGATCTCTTAATTGCATAATCTTATTTCCTTTTCTTAAACCTCATCATTCTTGAATTCTCTACAGGATTTAACATTATTGATTGCCCTCTCCAAGTAGACTTACTCTGTATCTCTATTTACAAAAACAATGTAAGTATGTCATCTATTAAAACTCATATTTGTACACTTAAAAATAAACTTGGAAAAAGTTTCTATATTTCTGTTTAAAATCTTTTCCAAAAATTTTCATCAATTTATTTTTAAAAATTAAAATATAGCATCTTCCAATTAGTTTGCTAAAACAATTAACTGACATTATAAAAAGATGAAAATTTATTAGCTGAATTTAGAAAAATCCTATGCATGATTGTTAAATGAGATTGAAAGTGACTACTAAAATTCAGCAAATACACTATTGATGAACATATCTTATTTGGATCTGCATTTCTTGGGGAAATATCTTTTTCAGCTATAACAACTTTTAACATAAAGGATGAAAATAAATTCAACTTAAAACCAGACCTTCAAATCTCTGTATCATACAAGAGTTAAAGCAAAATTTTTAAAAATAATGAAGTGCATTCAACCACACTACTCTCAGTTGTGTTTTAGTGAGAGTAAAAGTTTTTGTACCTCTAATAAACTATTTTTACCTTTATTTCACCTTTTAAAAGTATTACTTTTTTCATAACTTTTATATTGTAGGCAATTAGTAGTATTCTTTCCTCTATTCCACCATGGATAGAGAGCTAACCTGGAAGTTAAAAAGACTTTGGTTCAACTCTTATATCTGATACACGCTGGTTGTGTGACTGTATTACTTTACCTACTCATCTCTACATACTGGCTTCCCTGGCTTCCTTCAAGTCTCAGCTAAAATCTCATCTTCTAAAGGAATCCTTTCCCAATCAGTGGACCTTTTGGCTGATTAAATTTCAAAATATACCATCAAGGGAAAAAATAAATCTCTCTATTCCCTCTCCATCATCTAGCCAGCTCTCCAAACTGTGATCTTTGGAATATTGAGATCTGGAATACTGGGACACTATTATCTATAATACTACTGAGCTTCTTTAATAAGCTGATCCTTTAGAAACAAAGGGGGAGGTGTGGAAAAGGAAAGAATATTTATTTATTAAATTTACTATTATATTATTATTATAAATAATATTTATTAAGTATTTACCATAGATCAGGTGCTATGCCTATCGGCACTTTACACATATTATCTCATTTGAATATTATTGCCATTTGAATAAGGAGAAAGTTAAGCGGGTCCTAGATTTCTGTTTACTTGTCAAACCAATTCCACAAACATTTATTAAACGCCTACTATTTTTAAGGCCTTGTACTAGAACAAAGCTAAAAAGTGATGTAGCCCTGCCCACAAGAAGTTTATAGTCTAAGCTGAAAGTTGAGCCATGAATACAAAAGGCCATAACTAAGGTTGGAAAATTATGGTGGCTTTTTGTTTGGCAGGAACTTGGAATGTAAAAGATGAAATTTTCCCTAGAAGACTTTGGAGGGAGTTGGATAGTAACAGCAGGCAACAGAGAAGGAGTATGATCCTGGGAATATACAACCAACATAAGTAGGATGACCTTTAGATAGACAACTTCAGAGCCTCTCCTTTCTTTATTTGAGAATAGATGGCAATGGGCACAGCTTCCATGAAGTGCATTGAGATACTGGGGTTTTCAGTTACAACTAGAGATTTTCCTGTTCAAGTTTTGTTCAAGTTTGAAGAAGCTCCTGTGGCCTAAGCACTAATAATAAGATCAAGGACTCTATCCAAATTCAGTACTACTGGAAGCGATATTTAAGTCAGTTTTGTACTTCCTTCAACGGTAATGTACTCTGGTACAATTTAGTATGGAAGAGTCAGGAAATATGAAAAAAGATTTGAAAAGCTAACAGTGTCTAGCTGACTAGACTTAAGTTGGATTTACCTCCCCCCCATTTCCTTCACCATTGCTGTTATTTGGGGCCCTGGCTATTGTACTTCTGGGAAAAAATCAGCTAGAAGCTTCTGCAGTGTGTTGGTGTTTCTCTAGAGGTCTTGTGTGGTCTACAGTTAGGTTCTATACTATGTGCATACAATAGTCTGAGAAGAGATCACAAATTCTACAGATTCAAGCTCAAAGCTGTACTTCTGATCCTTCATGAGCTTAATCTCTCATCTCGGGGAAGATTGCCCACCAGAAGGTATTTTCATGACAGAACATGCAACCTAGATAGAAGCTCCAGTATCACGTCTCTCTATTCTTCTGTTTGCAAGACAAAGAACCTCCTGGCTCTCCTTGTGATAGATACAGCCAAAAGCTTTAGGCTTTGTTGATTTCCCTCACTTTACCAGAACACTATCTTATTCTTGGCACAAATCAAAAGCCAATGTGCACTGGACCTCAGTGCTCTCACCTGCATTACTCTCTTAATTTGCACTGTTCATTTATGTTCCCAAATCCTCCATGAGGGCTGTTACTTTCTCTTTGGTTAACCTGCCACAACCCTACTTTTCAGAGGATCGGATACCTTTTGAAGTTGTGTGGGATGGAACAAGGAGAGAGGGAAAAACTCCTCATATATAATATGCAGCCTCCATGAAGCTACCTGATTTGTAAGTTTCTCATTTATTTTGGGAGGTTATAAAATATGAATCAATAAAATCTCTTGTTCATTTTGAGCCTTCAACTGATAGAAGTTAGATAGAGTATCTCTATCTCACTGACAAATATATATCACAATATGAAATCTCAAACTTCTTCACATCATTTGTCCTCCTCCTCTATCTCTAGCTGCATTCAAGGGCACACAAGCAAATTATTGAAATGGACATAACATGCAATCTTAGAGAAACTATTTTATTTTAAAATAAATGGTGAAACAGAAAACAAAACAAGTGTCCAAGAGACAAAGATTGGGGACAAAACCTCAGTTAGTGGGTCAGAGTGATGCAAGAGATGAAAAAGTAGGAGTTACAGTTCTTTTCTCAGTGGTTCCAGTCACTATGCTTCTTTTCTAAGTAAATTACCCATAGTTTGGCTATAGTATTTTCTTTTTTCCTCATAACATTTTCTCTTCATCCAATTCATTTATGGTGGTAGGTAGCAGAAACATCAGTGACTCCCAAATCTCAATATTCCAAAGATCACAGTTTAGAGAGCTGGTTAGACGATAAAGAGGGAATAGAGAAATTTATTTTTCCCTTTTATCATATGTTTTGAAATTTAAATACCAAATAAAAAAGTAGCAAAAGGTATTTCTGAGATGGGGAAGATATGGCTGGTAATCCTCTTTGTGAAAAGATTCAGGGTTTTAGTGAAACCTTAAGGTGAACTCACAGTGAGATATTGCAGCCAAAAAAATAAAGCATGGAATTGTAGGCTACTTTAAGAAAGTATTCAGGACTTGGAAAGTGGTAGAGCACTTACAACCTAATCTGGTCAGACTACATTGGTAATATTTTGCTCAGTTTTAGAAATCACATTTTAAGAAGGGCATTGATGAGTTGGAAATTGTCCAGAGGTTGTAAACCAAGATGGTGAGAGACCTCAAAATTATTCAATATGCAAAACAAGCAAAGGAACTTCCAGTCTAGAAAAGACTTAGTAGAGTCAAATATATGTATTTTAAGGGCTTTAATGTGGAGGAATTGTACATTTTCTGATGGGGCCTGGGGAAGAACTAGGAGAAATAGGTGGAAGTCACAGGAAAGGAAGATTTAGATTTGATATAAAAATAAATTTCCTAAAAATTAGAACTCTCCAAAAGGAAAATTAGCTTCCTTGGCAGGTAGTGACCACTGGTTGATTATATAATAAAGGGGATTCTTATTTAGGGATGAATTGGACAAGGTTAGTGATAAACTTTTTTGATTGTGCATTGCTATCAGTAAATAATTTCTGAGTATATACTCTCAATATATGTTTGTCTATTCATCAATTATGTGCATGTACTAACTATTCAAATATAGGCACTGTGAACAGACCCATAATTTCAGTGTTGTAGGGAAACTCTAGTTAAGGACACTCTCTTTTCCAATGCAGGTCAACACCTTCTCTGCAACTAAGGTTGAGACTTGTTCAAGTTCACATAGCCAGTGTATGTCAAAGGTGAGATTTATCTTGGTCTTTCTGGCTTTAAGGCCAGAACTCTATCTACCATACCATATTGCATCTCTGCACTAATATGTAAATTGTAAAAGATGTGCAAAATGAAAATGTAAAAGGATAAAATAAAGATCAAATAAGCAATATTTTAAATATTTAATTATATTCTTTAACAAAAATTTGTTCTTAGTACTAAAAATGGCATTAATATTAGTTAATATCATTAATAATAAAAAAATTAAATGGGAGCAATGTGATTGAACATGCTTTATTCTTTTTAATCTCCATATAATTTCTATGGGGATAGGTTAAGTTTGCAAGTAATAATTTGTTACAAATTTAATATTCAGTTTATATAGCCTATGTAGCTAGCCAAGTAGGTAAATTGCTTTTTTAATTAAAAGGTATAATATCACAATCAAATAATAGGTCATAATAGTCAGTGAACTTAACAGCTTTACAGAGGATACATTTCTCTTCATGTAGATAGATATTCACTATTTGTTGTTGTTTAGTCATTTCAGCTGTGTCTGACTCTGTGACCCCATTTGAAGTTTTCGTGGCAAAGATACTGAATTGGTTTGCCATTTCCTTCTCCAACTCATTTTACAAATGAGGAAACTGAAGCAAACAGGGTTAAGTGATTTCTCCAGTGTCACACAGCTAGTAAGTGAGGCCAGATTTGAACTCAGGTCTTCTTGATGCCAGGCCTGGTGCTTTATCCACTGTACCACCTACCTTCCCCTTCAGATATTCACTATAGACAACACAAAATTAAGCAAAAGTCTCTGATGTTAACTCAGAAAAAAAAATCACTATAAATATATTTCTCTGTGACTCTACTTGATGGATGTTATCATAAATGGATTCTATGTCCATATTTGAATATTTGGGTTGTGGTTTTGTGTGGGTGTGGGGGACATCAAGGGATATCAAGAAGACCAGTTTGCCTTGGCCATGAAGTGCAAGGATGATGGCAATGTATAAAAAGGCCAATAGTTTGGGACCAGTAGGTGAAAGATTTTAAATGTCAAATAGAAGAGCTTATATTTGATCCCAAAGAATTAAGAGAAAGCTATTGGAGTTTATTGGGTAAAGGACCAAGCTGGTCACTCCTGCACTTTAGGAAAAATCACTTTGGCAGGTGTCTAGAGGGTAGATTGGAGTTAGAGGAAACTTGAAGCAGAGAGACCAGTTAGGAGGTTGTTGCAACAATCTAGGTGAGTGGTCCTCAAAATCTGACCCACCCTGAGATCTTTTTAGGGATGGTGAGATCAAAACTACTTTCAAAATAGTACTAAGGCATTATTTACCTGTTAAAATATTCTAATTTTCTAATTGCATATCTGTGTGGCACTGGATTTTCTTCATATACTTCAACCAAAATAACATATAAGAACAGAGTGAATTCCGAAGCAGATATAAGATTCTAACTGTCTTCTATTAAGCTCCAGCTCCTCTACTAAGAGGCCTCAAGACTCCCCATCCTTGAAAAGAGATTTGCAAAAATATGTAAAATAATACCACTCTTCTCACTATTTTTTTGTTTTTGAAAATACATTTTTTCATAAAAATGTTGTTAACATGTAATATATTTTTATTGTTATCTTAAAATGAATTAAATTGTTTAAAATTTTTTCAAGTTCGATTTCTAATATGGCAAATATCCATATATACAACCAACAAAAAATGAAAGTTCTTTGGGATCCTCAATGATTTTTAAGAGTGTAAAAGGAAACTTAAGATCAAAAAGTATTAGAACCACTGATCTAGATGGCAAGTGATGAAAGTTTGAACTAGGATAGTTGCTATGTGAATGGAAGGAAACAGATGGAACCCAAAGATGGTTTAGGAAAAGATAAGATCTGGTGACTGCTTAGTTATTTGGGGTACGTGAAAGTGAGGAATTGAAGATGGCTACGAGATTGAGCAACTGAATGGCTGGTTGCAAATGATCTCAGGTAGGCCTGAGTTCAAAATGTTCCTGAGACACTTATTAACTGTAACTTTAGGCAAATCACTTAACCTCACCATCAACTTTCCTATCTGTAAAATGGAGATAATACTTTTATCTAATGGCTATTGTGAAAATGTGGTATAAAATTTGTAAAGTGTTTTATAAACCTTAAAGCACCATACGAATGCTAGCTGGTTGTGGTATTATTATTGTTAATATCATCACCGTCATCACCATCATTATCATCATCGTAACTGTCCAAGGTGTAGATTCCCAATTCCCCAGTAGAAAAAAAGGAAGTTGGAAGCTTTAACAGTAGTGGGAGAGGCTAGGGTGAGGTAGTGGATAATGGAGAAAGGATAGGTGTGGTTGTGTAGGAGACAAGCCCAATGATTGGCTATTGCACTGAGAGTATAATGTGACATCCTTCAATCATTTGATGATATATCCCTTGAGGTCACTCCATTAATCCCATCCCCCATCAGACCAGGACTATATGATCTGTAACATCCCTCTTATCTCTAAGATCCTTGATCACTATGATGATTTTAAAGGAAACAGTGGCAGAGGAGAAAGGTCTTAGGATTTGGAGTCTGAGGAGTTAAGTTAAAATGCCAGCTCTGCATTTCATTGCCTGTGTTTCTTTGGCCACGTCACTTCATACTTAATGTGCCTCAGTTTTCTCACCTGTAAAATGAGGGGATTAGACTTCATTAATTGGTTTCTAAGATTTCTTCCAGCTCTAAATCTGTGCTCCCCTCATCCCTGATCAGGAAAAACCTCCTAGTTCTTAAACTTTAGTATATCAGTATAAGATTTTATTAGTATCTACCTAGCACACTACAGCCTACAGCAATTTTTTTAGGCCAAAATGGCCACCTAGTGAAAAATGTGCAAGCTCATTTAGGAACATGATTGACTCATGTCCCTTAAGTTTCAGGGGTATAATTCAACACAGATCATTTGGCACATCCTTATTAGATTCTCACAGTTAGTTATGTGAGTTCTGTGCCTCTTCCTCCTCATATTAAATTGATAAATATCTCTCACAGGAGGGTGAAGGAAAATTGGTTTTGCATAAG
Source organism: Vombatus ursinus (assembly GCF_900497805.2). NCBI lineage: Eukaryota > Metazoa > Chordata > Mammalia > Diprotodontia > Vombatidae > Vombatus > Vombatus ursinus. The sequence continues at coordinate 20,493,159 of NW_020954641.1, forward strand.
AAAACTGTGGATTAAAGTAAATTGGGTAAAAAGTACCTTCAGATAATGCTTAAATGCATTATTTAAGTGATACAACTGAGATTTCAATGTAGTAAGTAAATAGTAATATAACCTATTGGGTAAATTATCTTTGTAATTAATATATATTTAAAAATTGCAATGAGCTAATCAGCAATTACAGTCTATCAGCAAATTGATGTTTTAACATGTGCATTTAAATAAGTAAATTATAATGCTGTAAAATGCCTAAATATTTATTTATTGTATTTTGATGACTTGAATAAATTTAAGATCATATTTTCCTAAACGGTTAAAATATGATCTTAAGTTTTCTTTTTTTTCCCTTTTTTGATTATGAGTTCTGAGTTGTCTCTCTCTCCCAACCCAAAATTAGGGAAAGTCAACATTTGATATTTATATATAAGTGAAGCATACAATATGTATTTCCACATATCAGTTCTTTCTCTGGAGGTAGACATCATTTTCCTTCATAAGTCTCTAGTGGTTTATTTGAATGATCATATTACCCAGAGTAGCTTTGTCATTCACAGTTATTCTTTGAACAATATTGCTATTACTGTATACAATATTCTTTTTTTCTGCTCATTTCACTCTGCATTATTTCATGCAAGTCTTTCCATGTTTTTCTAAAACCAACCTGTTCATCATTTCTTATAGCACAGTAATACTTCATCACAATTACATACCACAACTCATTCAGCCATTCCTCAATCGATGGGCATCCTTTCAATTTCTGATTCTTTGCACCACAAAGAGAGCTGCTATTCATATTTTAGAACATTTAGGTTATTTTCCTTTTACCTTGATCCCCTTGGGAAACAGACTTAATAGTGATATTGCTGGGTCAAAGGATATATATAGTTTTATAACTCTTTGGGCATAATTCCAGGTTTGATCATTTTACAATTCCACCATTTAGTGTCTCGATTTTCCCACATCCTCTCCAGCATTTGTCATTTTCTCCTTCTATCATTCTAATCAATTTGATAGGTGGGACATGGTATCTCAGAGCTGCTTTAGTTTGTGTTTCTCTAATTAATAATGATTTAGAGCATTTTTTCATATGACTAGATATAGTTTTGATTTCTTCTTCCAAAATCTACATTTTCATATCCTTTGAACATTTATCAATCGGGAAATGATTCATTCTTATAAATTTGACTCCATTCTCTATACATTTGAGATATGAGACCTTTATCTGAGAAACTGGCTATAAATTTCCCCCAATTTTCTGCTTTCCTTTTAATCTTGGAAGTTCTCTTTCAATACAGTTTTTTTTTTCTTTTTTAGGTACAGTGATGGTGAGGTCAGTAGGACAATACAACAGAAAGTTTGAGGGACTAAGAGTTTAGATATGCCCTTAAAGGACTCTAAGTTTGCTAAATTGGAAGCTAAGCTTTTATTGAATTATTCTCATATCCATTACAAGTTTTCTGGTACTATGCCATTTTTGCCAACCTCTAGGGAGTGTAACAAGAAAAAAACACAAAGAACAAGGTACCTGGAGGGAGGGAACACATACCAATCATTCTATTAGTCCCTCTTTAGGCTAATATAAAAAGTACACAGATGCAATCAAAAGGGTGACACCAAAGTTATTGAGATAATCGTAACTACAACTTTGCACAGTTCAATAGCAGCCAACCTAGGTCTATCCCTTCCTCTCTCCTCCCAAGGTATTACTCAGCAACAAAGGAAAGCCCTGAGCTATACGCTAATGTTAAGAGACCAGTAAATACAAATATTCCTTCCATTCCTTAAGTGGCCTGACTGAATACAGTGATGGTGCAGACAGAAATGCCAATGTATTCACCCTCAAAATAACACCAGTTACTCTCTTTCTGGTTCTATAGAACAGAACGCATTGTCTCTTATAATAATTATCTGTCCGTTTAAGAATTCTTGGACAAATGGAGAATTGATCTTTCCATTGCTTTTAATTAGGAATATGTAGTTAAAATAGGCAAATGCCTCTATGGTGTAGTTTTCAGGAAACCCCAAAAGGTCCCTCTACCCCCAGACCACCTGACACCATGAGTTGAATTGTTCTATGGTTCACTCCTATGTGTTAAGTTTTTCTGTGCAAAATTCCCAAAACATGAGATAATCAAAATATTGCAAAACTAGACAGGATTTTTTAATATTATTTATAATTATAATACTTATTCTAGGATCCTTCTCTCCTTTTCCCTCCTATTTCTCTATCGAGTGAAATATTTTTCTCTCCCCAATTATATGTGTGTATTCTTCCCTCCTTTGATCAGTTTAGTTAACAATGAGGTTCCAGTGCCACCTGCTCCTCCCACATCCTTCTTTTTGCTTGTACAGATTTCTACTTGCATATTCCAATTAAATATTTCCTTATCTTTCCTCTCCCTTTCCCCTTCCTTTTCCCTTCCTTTCCCATTCTTTTTTTTTTTTTTAAAGAACATCAAAACATTACAGAACCATTTCCAGGCTCTCTTTCTCTAATTAAACTCCATCTGTGATCTTTCATGATTATGGAGTTCTGAAGAGACACATTGTCCTTCCCCATATTGGAATGTAAATAGGTTATTGCTGTTTAGTCCCTTTTTATTTCTCATTCATGTTTACCTTTAAATGTTCCTCTTGACTCTTGTGTTCACATTCCAGTTTCTACTTAGCTCTGTTGTTTTAATGAGGAATGTTTGGAAGTCTGCTATTTTGTTAGAAGTTTATTTTTGCCCTCATATGATTATACTGAATTATTCTGGGTAAGATATTCTTGATTGTAAGCCTATATCCTTTATCTTCTGGAATGTTGTCTTCCAAGCTCTCTACCCCTTTATGTAACAGCTATAAAATCTTTTGTAATTTTAACTGTGACTCCTGGGTAGTTGAATTAATTCTTTCTGGCTGCTTACGGCATTCTGTCTTTGATCTGAAAGCACTGGATTCAGGCTGTAATTTTCTTGGAAATATTAATTTTTAGGTTTCTTTCAGGAGATGACCAGTGCATTCTTTAAATTTCCACTTTTCTCTCTGATTCTAAGAGATCTGAAGTTTTCTTTAACGTTTTCTTAAAATATGTTATCTAGCCTTTTTTTAATTTTGGTCATTTAGGTGGTTCAATGATTCTCAAATTAACTTTCCTTGATATGTTTTCTAGGTCATTTGTTTTTGATTTAAGATAACTTCTTACATTTTTTTCTATTTTTTCAGTTTTTGACTTTGTTTTAATATTTTTCATTGTCTCATGTAATCATGGGCTTATATTTTGTGCATTTTCATTTTCAAAGAGTTTACTACTTGGTAAATTTTTGTATCTTTTGTTCCAAAGTAGTAATTCCCCTTTCCAATATTTTTTTCTATAGCCCTTATTTCTTTTCCATTTTTTTCTCTCCAGCACTCTCATTTTATTTTTAAAAAAATAACTTTTTTTTTACTTTTGCCTCATCTTTTTCAAAAAATTCTAGTTGAAATTGTGCCTGATTTGTAGTTTTTCTTAAGGTTTGCTTTTAGTTGTTTTTAAATTATTCTCTTCTTCTGGGTTTGTATCTTGAACATTCTTATTACCATAATAGTTTTTGATAATGGAATTCTTTTTTTTATTATTTGCTTATTTTTTTCCCCTTCTTTTTGGTAGGCAATCAGGGTTAAGTGACTTGCCCAGGGTCACACAGCTAGTAAGTGTTAAGTGTCTGAGGCTGGATTTGAACTTAGATCCTCCTGATTCCAAGGCCAGAGCTCTATCTACTGCACCACCTAGCTGCCCCTTATTTGTTTATTCTTCCAGGCTATTTTCTGACTTCAGATTTTATGTTAGAGTTGGTCTCTGAACACTTCTTGAGAGAATGCCTGGGGTGACCTCATGTCCTCCTGTTTCTGCTGCTTTCTTGGGAACATTGAGAGATATTATTCTAGAATCTCAAGGACAGCTTAGTATAGGGACCTGTAAGTGCTTACTGCTCCCAAGGTGTTACAATTGAGGGCAAAGTCTGATCAATGCCCTCCTGTTCTGAGCCCTACCAGTTCCTGATCAAGATTTGGATCTAAGCAACGTAACTATCAGCTTGTTCCTGTTTGGAGTTCTACTAGATTGCTGGTGAACTCCACCGATCTCAGTCAGCTGGGAAGCTCTACTGCTTCAGACTGAGAGAATTTCAGGCTCCTCTTTGGTCTGGGATTCCTGTCCTAGTTATTATCACCATGAGCTTCAGACTAGATTGGAGGCTGAAACTAAAAACATGCTCTTCTCCTGAGGTCCAAATACAACTACAACTTTCTTTTGAATTTTTTTCCTTTACCCCTAGGTGCAGATTCTCTCCTCAATCTACCCTGGATCTGTGGCCTAGTACTGAATAGGGAGAAAAAACTTGACAATTGGCACCTGTTTTTATACCTTGCACAAGGTCAAACTCCTTTGTGTGGGTCTAGGAACTTTTCTTGCCCTGGTGTATAGTTTCTTCCTATGCTGGGATAGTTCTTTATGGCCATTTCAGGTTAGATCAGATTCCCAACGTCCACAGATTTTTCTGTCTTCCTGCCTTTGCTGACTTGGAAAAATGACTCATGTAATTTAGCTGTATTTCTTTCTGCTTCTCTTTGCCAAATGTTGAATATTCAGATAGAAAACGTCACTGTGTTGCTTGGTATTACTCAATAATTTTGTCTCCATCTTCTCCCTTCTCTTTTGAAATGCTATGACAATAGGAAAAGCTGATACCTAAAAGGTACTTCTGCCACTATGACTGGAAGGATCCAGAAAGGTTAAAGAAGTTGACCACAGAGGGAGTGAACCAAAATAGACAGAAATGAATTTGATTTAAGCAAAAATTGGCTTTTTATTTTAGTATTCCTGATTTTTTAAATGCTCACATTTCAAATAAAATTCATCTGATTTCCTAACAGTAATATATTGGGCAGACATCCTACCTTGTTCTAGTTATACATTAATAACCTTAATATGTCAACCATGCTTGACTTAACCCTTAATTGCAGTAATTTTGGGTTTCAAAAGCTAGGAGAGATGTTGCTTTTTTATGGATGACAATGAGTGATCAACCTCCTGATGAAGATATTTGATTCTACCTTATTTGTAGAATGTAACAGATTATATGATAATCTATTATCTGGGTACTGAAGGGGAGCCATTAACTGTCTCCACACAAGAAAAATTAAGATTCTCTTTCCAGTGTTCATTTTTCAGCAGCAAGCTGTCACATTGATAAATGCTCACATATGATGCTGTTCTTCATATTTCTGATTAGTGATAATGAGGCCACATGAAGACCTTCATGCTTATTTCTAAGCACTCTGGAACAGCTGTCCCATTAAATACCTTCAGGAAGCACAGCACTACCAGATCTATAAAATAAACAGTTATGGTTCAAAACAACTCTAGCTTGCATTATATATAATACTTTCAGGTTACAAAGCACTTTCACATGCAATAGTTCATTTGGGCTTTACTCCAATCTTGTAAGGTACACAATAGCAGTGTGATTTTTCTCTATTTGTAGACAAAGAAACTGGATTTCAGAGAGGTAAAGCCACTTGATCAAGGCCACGCAGTAAATTATAGAACATGGGACCAAAACCTAGACCTTCTAATTTCAAGTCCAGTGTTCTATCCAAAATACTGCATTGACTCTCTCTGATATTGATTACTTCATTAGAGTGAAAGTGTTACTGGGATTAGGTACCTAGAAGAACCAATCTTGGTTTTCCAGAATAATGAATAATGATCAGACCAAATCATAGGATGTTAAGAGCTGGAATAGATAATAATCTAGTATGAGTTCTCCAAACCCCTTATTTTGTGAATTGAGGAAACTGAGGCCCAGAGAGGTGAGGTAACTTGCTAAAAGTCATCAAAAGCCATCACTCACCAGAGGCAGAACATAGAATCAAATCTTCTGACTTAAATCAGGCCTTCTCTTAATTACACCTTGCTGAGTCTTGAAAATGACCTTGAGAATTCACTCTCTGTTCCTTATCCCATTTTCAAGTTTGTGTCACTTGACCACTAGCAATCAATTTAAAAATTCCAGTTACCCATCAATTTGCAAAGATAACAAAACAGGCTGAATGTTTTGAGGTTGTTTTTTGTTTTGTTTGTTTTGGTTTGGTTTGGTTTGGTTTGGTTTTGGCAGTTATGTCAGCCAATTTGGTAAAGTAGAAAGAGCACTGGCTCTGAACTTGTAGGACGACCTGGGTTCAAGACCCACCCTTAGTGAGACAGTTAGGTGGCTTTAGTGGATAGAGTGTTGGATTTGGAGTCAGGAAGACCAGAGTTCAAATCCTACCCCAAACACTTACTAGTTATATGACCCTGGGAAAATCATTTAACATTTTTCAGGGTCATATAAATTAAATCTGTAAAATGTGGGGTGATAAAAATAGCTCCTACCTCACAGAATTATTGTAAGGACCAAATAAGATGATATATGTAAAACAGTTTATATACCTTCAAGTGCTATATGAATTGCTAGGGTTATCATTTAGTAAGCAAAAAAACCTTTTCTCAAAATTTTGCTTCAGAGTTTAGCTTATATTCCCATCTCAGTATACATTCATACTTGTGGCATTAAGAAAGAAACCCAGATGTTTCACAAGAATTTACAGCTTTCCTCCTCACTGACCACTGAACTCCAAAAAAGGAAGAAACCTGAGGGAAAAGTTTTCAGAACTTGAAATTCCCAAAATATTTTACCTATAGCAAAATCAATCTTTCAGATAATTTTCCTTTTCAGTTGGCCTATATTGACCATTTGAAGAATTATCTCTTTTTTCTTGGTGTTAATGACCAATATTTTCCTAATCTCTCTATTTTAGTAGAGGGTACCAACCACATGTCCACTCTAAGTAAAAAACTTAATACTGTTCAATTTTAATGATTCAGCTTGGCTCTTGAAGGTAATAAGAAAATGTACTTCTCTGCCTTAATTACAGGGATAAGGAGTCTAAGAGTGTGAAATATCACACATCCTGACATAAAAGATCCATATATTGGTTGGTTTTGCTGAACTTTGTTTATTCCTTTTCCTTTTTTAATCTTAATTACTAGGGAAGTCTCATAGAGAAGGGGTGGGATATGTTCAGAAATCCATGGAATGTAAAAACAAAAGATAGCAATAAAAAAGATATTGATTTTAACACAAGAATCATAGATATCAGTACTTTTCTCTCAATGCTGGATGCATCCATCATAAAGATAAATAAGATAATATAAAGTTCAACAAATTATTAGAAAAAGAGATTTGACCTGACCTTTGATAACTTCTACATGGGAATTTTAAGAATATGTGTGTGTGTATTTATGTATATGTGTCTATAAATATACATATAAATATATACATAAACACATATATCTGCACCCCATTGCACTTTTATAAAACCTGATCATACACTAGAGTGTGGAGTCATTTTAAACATTTTAAAAGGCAGAAACAATAAAATAAATATATCCCTAACAGATGATAATGCAATACAATATTAATGCAGAGTAAAGATATGAGCTATATCTGATTTATAGAACTAGATAAATTCATTTAGATGAACAAAAGTTCTAGGATTTCAAGGAAAACAATATAAAAATTGTGAAAGAAGGGAACATGGCATTAACAGATCCCAAATTATATTGTAAAAACAGCTGTTATATAATATATTTGGTGCTGACCTTTAAAAAAGCAGAAAAGTAGATTATTTTTTAAAAAAAAGCTTGATGACAAGAAACCAAAGCAATAAAAAAAAACCCACAATTTTTATAAACCTAACAACATTTCTTGCCAATGGAAGGATTCCCTTTTTTGATAATAATTTCTGGAAAGCAGTGGGGGACAAATTATATTTTATGTCTTTATACTCCCTTCCATAATAAGTTCCAAATGGACATGTCACCTGAATCTAATTACAGACCTATACTTTAGAAAGGGAAAGGAACAGACAGAAAGCTAGTGGGGAAAGGGGGGAAGCCAGAGATTAAGTGATTTTCTTGAGTCACAGCTAGTAAGTGCCTGGAACTCAATTTAAACTTTAATCTTCCTGACTTGTGGCCTAGCCTTATACTACACTACCTACCAATATTAGGGAAATCAATTTGGCAGGTATATAGAGGATAGATTGGAGTGGGGATAAACTCAAAGCAGAGATATTAATGAGGAGGGCATTGCAATAACAAGGCAAGGAGGGATGAGAGCCTGAATTAAGGCAGTGACTATGTGATTAGAAGAAAGAAAAGGATTTGAGAAGTGCTATGGAGACGTTATTTGGCAACTGACTGAACATGTGGGGTGAATGAGAATGAAGAATTGAGAATGACAATGTGGTTCTGAACCTATGTCACTTGAAGGATGGTGGTGTTCTAAATGGAAACAAACATGTTTAGAAGAAGAAAGAGTTTTGGAGTAAAGAGAATGAATTCTCTTTGGGACAAAATAGATAATTTGCATTACACATAATTTAAAAACTTTCATGTGAGTTGTATCAATGAAGACTGAACAATAAAAGAAACAATAGAGTGAGAAAATACCTTTGCATCAACTATCATCAATGAAAGTCTGCCATCAAAGTTGTATAGAGAATGGACACAAATATATAATTCTAAGACCCATCCCCAATAGGTAAATATCTAAAGGATATGGGGAAAAAACTATTTTCAAAAGAAAATTTGTGAATTGTAAATGACTCTTTGAAAGTATTCTCCAAAGCAATCATAGTAAGGAAAAATAAATTGAAACATTTTAAGATTTTATCTTATCTTTTTAAATTAGCTAAGATGATAAAAAACAGAAAAAGTCAATTTTAGAGGGCCTGTGGGAAGAAAGGTAGAATAATATATTATTGGTGGAGTTGTTAAATAGTGTAGTCATTCAAGATAGCTGTCTAGAATCATATAAGAAAAGAGAATACCATATCCATAACATTTGACTCAGTGACTTCTGTAATGGGCACATTCCCCACTGAAATCAAAGGCAAAAAGAAAGATCTGATACATACCAAAATATTCATAGCAATACATTTTACAACAGGAAAGAAAAGGAAATAAGTGGATAGCCAATGAATGAGGAATGGCTGAAGAAAACCGATGTATACAAATGTAATGGAATATTATTGTGCAGTAAGAAATGATTACTATGAAAATTCAGAGAAACATGGGAAGGGATATTATGAAATAAGCACAAACAACAGAGTAGTGTGAAAAAGGCTATAGATACATAATTGGAATGTTCACTCAAAGGAAACTAAATTCTGATTAAATGGAAAACCAGAAATTGTCCTGGAGAAGAGATAAAGAAACATACATCAATATTCACAGTAGAGAGTATGGGACAGAATATTGTACTTATTCTAAGATGTGTTCATTGTATCAATGTGTTTTTGCTTAATTGTTTTTCTTTGTTATAAATGAGGTTTGTGTGGAGAGAATAAAGGGGGGAGATATTCTTCCCCCCCACCATACGTTGCTGGGGTATAAAAATGAAAGGTAGAAATAAAATGCAATTTTTAAATTAAAGGTCATCCATCATTTCTCCAAGCAATCAATAAGCTACACAAGTGAAATGTGAATTAAAGAAAAGTGATTTTTAAAAGAAATACTAAAAATAAATAAATACTCTTATGGGCATAGGAATAGAAAGTTCCTGTCAGTGAAGAGAGAGTTCTGGGGGAGGAAAAAAAGAAGTGGAGGAGAGCATGCTTGTCAGGAGAAGATGACTACCAATCCAGGCATCAAATTCTTTTTAATACTGGCAAAGTATGACCTTCTTGCTTCAAAAGAAAGTGAAGTCTCTGGCACATCAAATATCACTCTGATACTTGATGTTTCAGGGCAGCAGATTCATACTGCTTAAATTCTCTTTGAAATCTCACACTGACTGTGAATCTCAAGTTTTAAAAGTGTTTTGCCTAAATGCATTTGCTTGCTTCCAGGACTGGCAATCCTGGAAGCATCCTAGAAGCTGTCATAAGCATCAAAGTCTCTCCTCAGTATAACCAGGCTCCCTTCTTCTCTGCCACCAGGAAATGTTAACCATCCTACCTTCCAGCTACTCATCTTCTGTTAGAAAAGAGGGAAAGAGATCTTGGACACAAGCTCAAGCCTACAGAGGAAAAAAAAAAGTGGAAATGAATATCCCTGATTTGATGAAGATGTGTAAACTGGGGTTTCTAATGCTAGTTAATTATAGCCACCCAAAATATAGAGACAGATGATTTCAGTTGCTACAGAAGGGAGAATTGGAATTCAAAATGGGATCCTTCTCAGAATAATGGTGACAGTGAAGTATCAGCCTCTTAAATTGGGAGAGCTCCTATGCCCAAATTGTTTAGTTATCTTAATGCCTTGTCAACACAATTCAACTGCTGAAAAAAGGAAACCAGTACCATAAAACTAAGACAGTCAACTTCCATTTTTGAGGGATATTTGAAGTGGGGTTTTTTTGAACAATTCTGTTCCCAAAAGACTCAAAACAATTCCAGTGATGAAAAATAAATTATCTTCCAAGACCAGGAAAACAATGTGTTACATTTGAAAACTAAGGAAAACTGGGAGACAGTGATCTGAGCATGATCAATTGATCAGTTAAGCTAGCAGTAACCAATAAATTGAGTCAATGGTCTCTCTCAATGACCAAAGATCCCAAAGTAGGACTCACCAGCCTTAATATAACTTTGGGGAGTACAAACTTGGATAGGTAGCAAAGACAATACCATTGGTTACAGGGTAAACAGCATCATGAGAGTGGGGACAACATGAGTGGTTATTTTTTTAAAGCAGGCAAATATATATGGGGCTAGTGATCACCCCTCTGCGACAATTAAGGGATACTAATTGTTTTGTGGGATCCATCAGCATCTTGCAGACCTTGTTAGCTGCCCTAAGTTAGCAGACTCCATGGCATTTAGAAGGTTTCTTAGAGAGATAAAGATTTTACAAGGATGTAAAATATGCCTTTTGGGGATGATAAGTTAACTTGTAACTAACTCAGAGAAAAAACTGACTCAGAGATGGAGAAATGTTGACTGAGCAATTATACGAAATGGAGCAGTAAAACAAAATGGGGTCAATTGCAGAATAGACTCAATTATTAAATGACAGAGAAAAATTATAATTTCTTCATTCTCTTCTTTGATTTAGTAAGGAACATATCCTCAATGATATGCCAACTATCTAACTGATATGCCAATTATCAAATGGCATCCAAGGTGTTCTACTATGATGGGAATAGTGTGAGACAGAACAGAGACAAGATTGAATGACACATTGAGGGTCCATTGGGGGCAGTCCCTTTTAGCAAATAGGCCTTACAGAGACAGCAGTACATGAGGAAAGAATGAAAGTGAAGAGTGACCATTCAGTCTCTTTCCCGGAGACTCATTTCCAACATCCATTCCATTAGCACATCATATCTTGGGGCTCAGATGACTCATGCAGTCTTCTGGTTTCTCAAAACATCTCCTTTTGGGCTTTCTGGAATGTGCCTATTCTCAAACCAGCTTCTCTTAGATCTGCTTCCCTGATTCAGATTACTTGAAAAGATTCTTAAATGCTTCAGCTAAAATTTGCCAGTTACAAAACTCAATATAGTTTAGTATAACCTCTTAAATTTTACTTTTCCAATAACTGGGTCATATGGGAAAACTAATTTGAACGTTATGGTTCCAATCTTACATATGAATATATAGCTATTAGCAGGCAGATGACAAGCCCAAATATTTATTTACTTAGTTGCTTAGGGTATGGAAATGACTATAATTTCAGATTGAAAGTAATAAGATCTAGTCACTTAACCCCAATTGCCTCATCAGAAAAAAAAGAAAGTAATAAGATCTTACATATTTGCATTCAATTATAGTAACTTAGAGGTGTTCTACTATTAATCTATTAAATAATAGAATTAGCATTATGCTCATATCTTCTTCTCACCACATGCCCTGATTATAAAATTTTGCTACAAAAGGAAAAAGCAAGGATATGTTTATATCAGCATCAAAACTGATCCTCCAGACCTAAGTCTAAGGGCACAGAATGACTCAATACATATATAATAGGATAAAGCATCCTTGATTCTGTTTGATTTTCAAGCAAGAGTCATAAGGGCAACCAATGGTATAATAGGATATCATAGCAAGGCACAGAATTAAACAAGTAGGAAAATTATTGTATGGAAAACTGAGTCAAGAGGGTTTACCTTAAGGTTGTCCCCTCAACTGTTCCCCAGGGACAGAAATACACCAGTAGCAATTCATAGGCCATACTTCCATTAAGCTGCCAGCATTTTTCTTGAAACAATGAAACATTGACTTAATACCACAAATATACCTGAAAATAAAGTTTTTAAAAAAAAGAAAGGAAGAAATAAAAAAGTCCCAAAGATTTAACCTTAGACACAGTTTCACTGATCATGACTTAAGGCTGAATATAATTATTAGTACTCTGACATTGTTGCAATAGGCTATAAGCCAATAAAAGTTTACCAGACCTCTCACACACACACAAAATTTCACCTGATACTCATTTCTTGGTCTTTTTTTCCCCTTCTTCCTCAGTTTAAACTAATCCTGAAATAAAAATCGATCATTGGAGATTAAGAAAATAATTATAATATGGAATTCCTCATAGATAGTGAATATATGATCATTCAGTCAAAAAAAAAAAACCCCAGAAAACACTGGCAGTAATCTCCAAACTAACAGATATCCATCTCTTAAAGGTATTCTACATTAACCCCTTAAACAAAATTAGATCTCTAAGACTGGAGTCTGATAAGATTAAGTTGGTTCAAAATATAGCTTTAATATATACTATTCCAGGTATAACTTCATAATTTTCATAATCACAAATCAAATAAAGCGCTTCTATACTATTAAAAAAACTGAGAGAATTCCTTGGAGATAGTGGAGTAGGTCAGAAAATTCCAAGCTCTCCAGATTTCCTCCACAAACAAGACAAACTAGCACCTCAGGGTGATCATAAAATGGCAAAAATAAACAAGAGTCTGGGCAGAACAGTAGTCCTCCTGGAACAACCAGAGAAGATCCAAAGAAAGATTCCAGGATGGAGATTTGGCCCCAGGGAAGTGTAAACACCTCCAGGCTAGCTCCACTGAAACAGTAAGCTGTGAGCTCTGGGAGCAACTGGGTTGGGAGGGAACCTCAACCACAGCCACAGGCATTTTCACCTCCAGGACAGTGTAGGGAATTGGGTTTCTGAGCACGGAAAGATTGAGGGAACCTCTGCTGACAAGGGATGCCAGGCCCAACTATGTGGCTGAGTTGTGGTCCTGGGTGAGAAGGAACCAGCACACATCCAGGGAATGCAGAAGCAGTGGGGCCAGGATGCTGCTGGCTTTGGGCACTTAGAGGAGAGCTGAGTTCTTGATCTCAGTTCAAGGCCAGAGGGGAGAAATGAAGGTCATAGCCACTGGAGTGTTCTCAGGGAGCAAAAGCATTTCCAGCATACTGTGCTGGGATGGGGATGGGGGCAGGAGGAGAGAGGTGTGGCTTGGAGGAAGAAAGAAGTGCATATGTTGGGCCCAGGACAAGACTCAAAAAATAACAGCAAGGAGGACCTCAAGTGAGAAGCACTATCCCCCACACTCTAGAATTAGAGGTGATTATAATAACAAACTGCTAAAAATTTTAAAAAAATGAGCAGGCAAAGGAAAAAGAACCCAACCATAGACAATCACTATTGGAATAGAGAAGACTGGGGCTCAACTTCAGAGGAGGATACTGAAGCAATAAAAACCTCTCCTATCCCAAAGAGTAATGTCAAACAGTCACCTGCCCAAAAAAGAATTCATGGAAAAGATCAAAAAAGACTTCAAAAATCAAATAAGAGAGATTGAGGGATTTTTTTTTTAAGAACAATCCAAGAAAAATAAAAAGATTATGAAAAGAAAGTCAAAGGAAAAGGAGATCCAGAATCTTAAGGAAGAAAACTACTCCATGAAAATTAGAATTGGATAAGGGGAAGTCAATGGAGTCATAAGAGACCAAGAAATAATAAAAATAAAATATAAAGAATGAAAAACATACAAGAGAATGTGAAACATCTTATAAGAAAACAACTGATCTGGAGAACAGATCAAGAAGAGAAAACATATGAATAATTGGACTACCTGAAAGCTATGATCAGAAAAAAAAAATCTTGATACAATAATACAAGAAATAATTAAATAAAATTATCCTGAAGTGTGTGAACAAGAGGGGAAAGTAGAAATAGAAAAAATCCAATCACTACCTGAAAGAGATCCTCGAAGGAAAACCTAAAGGAATATCATAGCCAAATTCCAAAACCTCCAGGTTGAGGAGAAAATATTACTAGCAACAATAAAAAAATAATTCAGATATGATGGAGCCACAAATAGAATTACACACTAAAAGACCACAGGTCTTGGAACACTAGATATTGAAGAGCAACAGAACTGGAGTTATGGCCAAAAATATCATACCCAACAAAGTTAAATTTAATTCTGAATTTTAAACAATGGACATTTAGGACCTTTTGTTCTTCCAAATGAATCTTGTTATTATTTTTTTCTAACTCTATAAAATAGTTTTTTGGTAGTTTGATTGGTATGGCACTGAATAAGTAAATTAACTTAGGTAGAATTGTCATTTTTATTATATTAGCTCGACCTACCCATGAGCAACTGATATTTTTCCAATTATTTAGATCTAACTTTATTTGCATGAAAAGTGTTTTGTAATTGTGTTCATAGAGTTCCTGGGTTTGTTTTGGGAGGTAGACTCCTAAATATTTTACACTATCTACAGTAAGTTTAAATGGAATTTCTCTTTCTATCTCTTGCTGTTGAGCTTTGTTGGTAATATATAGAAATGCCAATGATTTATGTGGGTTTATTTTATAGCCTGTAACTTTGCTAAAATTGTTCATTATTTCAAGTAGTTTTTAACTTGATTCTCTGGGATTCTCTAAGTATAACATCATGTTATCTGCAAAGAGTGATAGCTTTGTTTCTTCTTTGCCTATTCTAATACCTTCAATTTCTTTTTCTTCTCTTATTGCTAAAGCTAATGTTTCCTGTACAATATTAAATAACAGTAGTGATAATGGACATCCTTGTTTTACCCTCGATATTATTGGAAATGCTTCTAGCTTGTCCCCATTACATCTTATGCTTGCTGAAGGTTTTAGATAGATGCTATTTATTATTTTAAGGAAGACTCCATTTATACCTATCCTCTCTAGTGTTTTTAATAGGAATGGGTGTTGTATTTTGTCAAAAGCTTTTTCTACATCTATTGAGATGAGGATGTGGTTTGCTAGTTTTGGTGTTGATATGACCAATTATGATGATAGTTTTCCTAATACTGAACCAGCCCTGCATTCCTGGTATAAATCCTACCTGGTCATAGTGTATTATTCTTGTGATAAGTTGCTGTAATCTATTTGCTAATATTTTGTTTAAAATTTTTGCATCTGTATTCATTAGAAAAATTGGTCTATAATTTTATTTCTCTGTTTTGACTCTTCCTGATTTAGGTATCAGCACCATATTTGCATCATAAAAAGAATTTGGTGAGACTCCTTCTTCACATATTTTCCCAAATAGTTTATATAGTATTGGGATTAATTGTTCTTTAAATGTTTGATAGAATTTGCATGTAAATCCATCTGGCCCTGGAGACTTTTTCCAACATCAAGGGAACTAATGAAAAGAAATGCAGGGGATGGTGGCCTAGCTATTCCAGATCTTAAATTGTATTATAAAACAGCAATCATCAAAACTGCTTGGTACTGGCTAGGAAACAGAGTGGTGGATCAGTGGAATAGGTTAAATATGCAAGACACAGTAGTCAATGACTATAGTAATCTATTATTTGATAAACCCAAAGACCCCGGCTTCTGGGATAAGAACCCGTTCTTTGAAAAAAAAAAACTGCTGGGAAAACTGGAAAAGAGTATGGCAGAAACTAGGCATAGACCAAAATCTCACACCATATACCAAAATAAAATCAAAATGGGTTCATTATTTAGATATAAAGGCTGATACTATAAGCAAACTGGGAGAGCAAGGAATAGTTTACCTGTCAGATCTATGGAGAACAGAAAAATTCATGACCAAACAGGAGGTAGAGAACATTACAAAAAGCAAAATGGATAATTTTGATTACATTAAATTGAAAAGTTTTTGCACAAACAAAGCCAATGCAACTAAGATCAGAAGGAAGGTAGAAAATTGGGAAATAATTTTTACAACCAGTCTCTTTGATAAGGGCCTCATTTCTAAAATATATAGAGAATTAAGTCAAATTTGTAAGAATGCAAGTCATTCCCCAATTCATAAATGGTTAAAGGATATGAACAGACAATTCGCAGATGAAGAAATTAAAGCCATCTATAGTCATATGAAAAAATGCTCTAAATCACTATTGATTAGAGAAATGCAAATCAAAACAACTCTGAGGTACCACATCACACCTATCAAATTGGCTAACATGACAAAACGGGAAAGTGATAAATGTTGGAGAAGATGTGGGAAAATTGGAACACTAATGCATTGTTGATGGAGTTGTGAAATGATCCAGCCATTTTGGAGAGCAATTTGGAACTATGCCCAAAGGGCTATAAAAATGTGTATACCCTTTGATCCAGCAACAGCACTTCTAGAGCTATATCCCAAAGAGATCGTACAAATGGGGAAAGGACTCACATGAACAAAAATATTCATAGCAGCTCTTTTTATGGTGGCAAAGAATTGGATATTGAGATGATGCCCATCAATTGGGGAATGGCTGAGTAAGTTGTGATATGTGAATGTGATAATACTATTGTGCTATAAAAAATCATGAGCAGGCTTACTTCAGAAAAATCTGGAAAGACTTGTATGATCTGATGCTGAGTGAAGTGAGCAGAACCAAGAGAACATTGTACACAATAACAGCCACATTGTGTGATGACTAATATTGATAAACTTAACCCTTCATGGCAATACAAGAATCTAAGACACCTCCAGAGGCCTTGTGATAGAAAATGCTATCCACATCCAAAGAAAGAACTACGGAATTTGAATTGCTATTTTTTTCTCTCCTGTTGAGTTTTGTTTCCTCTTTCTGATGGTTAATCCTATTGGTTTTAATTTTTCCTTACAATATCACTAATGTGAAAATATATTTAACATGAATGTAAATATATAGCTTATATCAGATTATGTGCTGTCTTGGGGAGGTTGGTGGGGAGGAAGGGGGAGAAAAATTTTAAACTCAAGAGCATATGGAAGTGATTAGTGATAAATCAAAATAAATTAATAAAAAATGGACGTTTAATGAACTGACGGACTTTCAGGATTTTATTGCAGAAAGAACAGAACTGAATAGAAAATTTGACATACAAGATCCAAGAGAAATATAGGGTAAACATCAAAGACTAATTACAAGGGACTCAATAGGGATGAATTGTTCACTTTTTATATGTGGAAATGTAAACCTTATGTCTAAGATTTTCATTAGTAATTGGGTAGTTCAAAAGAAAGAGTAGAGTAGAGCTGAGTATGATGTGATTCTAAAACCCAAAATTATGTAGGAAAAGGTGAAAAAGAGTAATTATCTCACACAAATGAGGTGTGAGAGGAAGAACTGACACAGAAGAATTAGATGGGGTAGGAGAACAGGGAGGACATGGAGTTCTGGAACACAACTCTCATCTGGAAAGGTTAAGGAGGGAACAATACATATATATCTGGAAGTGTATAAAAGTTTTGTAAATTCAGAAAGAAATAAGAGGGTAAGGGGATAAGGGGGGAGAGGATAAGGGAGGGATTCTTGGAGAAAAGGTAGATTAAGGAATAGGAGGGCAAGGTATCAGGTAGAAGTAAAGTAGAGGAGTGAGGAGGGATAGGAATGGGGTGAAAAGGATAGTGAGGAAAATAGAAGGAAGAAAATATAAAAGTAATTATAGCTTAGAATGTGAATTGGATGAATTTGCCTATAAAATGGAAACTGATAGTATATTAAAAATTTGAATTCAACAATATGTTTCTTTCAGGAAATGCTATAAAAATGAGAAGTACACACAAACATAAAATAAAGGTCTGGAGTAGAATTTATTAAGTAAAAAAGCAGGGATAGTAATCACGATCTCAGAGAATGTTAAAGCTAAAATCATATTTAATCAAAAGACAAATAGGGAAACTACACTTTCAGCCATATTAATCAATAGTTTTAGGCCATATAAAATAACTAGACAGTATAAAAAAATATGAGTACACCTGCCAAAACAGACATAGGGACTACACAAATATAAACACAAAATGCCTTTTTATACAAAGTTAGATCTAAATAATTGAAGTAATATTTATTGTGCATGGGTAGATAAAGCTAACATAATGAAGAAAAATGACACTTTTACTTAAGGTGCTACCCACTTTCAGAGAAACAGATGACAAATGGAAATAAGCATAATACAGTCTTACATATATGTATTTGAGTGTATATGTATATGTATATATATGTGTGTGTATGTGTGTGTTGTGTATATTTATGGATATCTATGTATATGTATACATGAAACTGTGTGGTTGTATATGTGCGTGCGTGTGTGTGTGTGTGTGTGTGTGTGCGTGTGTGTATCTGAGCTTAATTGTAGCCTTGAGGCAGGGGAGGAGAGAGGAAGGGGAAAAAATAAAGTAAAAAGTGCACAGCAGAGGACAAAAGAAAATGTACAAGAAAGCAAAGAAAAGATGGACAGCTCTCCACACAACATGTAGTATTCATTATATAGATTTTCTTGAAATGGAAATTTATTGCTTTATATTGAATCCTCTCTTATGTTCTGCTGTATACAAGGTGGTTTTTTTTCTTGTCTTATTTTGTATTTAAGTTTAAAATAAATTTAAAAAATAATCTTTTTCATTCTCCTCCCTTTGTCAAGGAGTGTTTGTAATGTAGGAGGGGATTCTATTTTCTCAGTAAACCATTTCACCTGCTTTTTCACAGTGCTGATAAGATTTTATGACCCTGCTCAAGCAGATGGTCTCAAGAAATCTGGCAAATTTGCAAATAAGGAGATTCTTGTAAGTTCTTTCTCTCTGTTTACCTTTTCTGCAAAGTAAGTATTTATTATTATTCCCTTTTAAAATATACCCAATTAAATGTCCCATAGGTTTTAGCATTATGAAAGTAGCTTCAAATAATTAATAATTGTACAGTATCTGAATTAAAAGGAGTTAAATTCTCCAATGGTACAATCTTATCCTTCCCTAAAACAGCATCTTTTAAAGTGGTTTATCAGAATTTACAATACAAGAAAATTTAGGAACACAATAATGACATTCACAATATCATGAATTTTAAACATGAAACAAGACTTATAACTAGTCAAATGACATTAATTTAGTCAAATGCATTTCCAAATTATCTTACATAGAAAATCATACATTCTATCTCTACAAGAGACCTAAAAACAATTCTCATAGTCAAGAAAGGTAAAGACAAAACGTATTTCATTAAAGACCCAACCAGCCAAAAGCTAACATATGCATTGGCCAAATCTGGGAAGGTTGGCTGTTTCTACATGCTCGTTTAGATGAGAAACTAAGGTGACAGGAAGTAGCAATAAGTTCTCACTAGATAGCCTAAAAGGAAGATATAACTTATTGTAAAGAGAATCACATAAATCTAATGAATCCCACATTAAAATGACTAGGAAATATATATAAGGCTTTACAGATTTAAATTCACAGCTGTTATTGTTAGGTCAGCTCAAAGTGTGCTGGGCTAAATGTTATAAGCCATTGTCTTTAAAATTTATTACTCCACTATTTTAGGTGTAAGGCTGGTAAGGTATTATGATTTGGGGCCCAGAAAAAAAGGTTCTCAAAAGTCTGTCTCACTCAGACAGGGTGCAACCTTACCCACTTCCTCAAACCAAAGTCCTTGAGAATTTGACAGGGGTTATGGTATGCCAAGGTTTGGAGCCCAGTGAACACAAAGAGATTCAATGCAATTATTCCTAATTTGCACAATATAAGAAAACATTTTAGGTTTAATATGGTAGTCACATAGTATATATAGTATTTAATATTATACTATAAGCATACATAGTATGTAATTATCTCAAATGGAGCACCAAGAATGAAGTAATCACAATAACCAAAATTTACATAGTCTTGATATATGGTATGGGCAAGGCACTGGGCACATTTCACAAACAACTGTTTCCTGCAAGCAACCCTGACTTTATCTAACTTCGATTTTGACAAGGAAAAAAAATCCCTTAAATGTGTTCATTTACTCTCCTTTAAGATAACTGATTCCATTGAAAGTCTTTTCCTTAAAACAAAATAGATGTTTCTGATTTGAACTTTACTAATCAATAGATTTATATCTTTGTCCTGTAAACTTCTTCATATTTGTCTAATTATTTTCATATCATTCTGAGATATTTCAAAGACACCTGTACATTTACTAGCAAGTTTAGGAACCTATATCTCATTATCTTAACTCAGTCTAAACAGCTTCTTCTTCCCACAAATTAGAAAGGTTTACTCTGTAGTTTTTCACCTTAGAACAGTTATCTAGTATACTAAGATAAGGCTTTTACAATAAAAATAGTATCATTATACATTATATTCTAAATAAACAGTTTTCAAATATCACATCATTATTTTAACAAATGAATCTATAATCCAAAAGAATTCAGATTAAAAGAGAATTGACTTTTCTAACAACATCTTTTTCATATTAATGTATTTTATTTTCCTCAGTTACATGTTAAAACAATTTTTAACATTTTTTTAAAAGTTTTGAGTTCCAAATTCTATCCTTCCAATCTCTCCCCCGAACCTGAGATGGTAAACAGTCATATATAGGTTATACATGTGCAATCATATAAAACATTTCCATATTAGTCATTTTGTACAAGAAGACTTGAATAAAAGAAAAAGAATGAAAAAAGTGAAAAAATAGCATGCTTCAGTGTATGTTCAAACAATATTAGTTCTCTCTCTGGAGGCAGATAGTATGCTTCATCATTAGTCCTTTAAGATTGTCCTGGATGATCGTAATGCTGATAAGAGCTGAGTCATTCACAGTTGATCATCACACAATGTTGCTGTTACTGTGTACAAGGTTCTCCTGGTGCTGCTCGCTTCACTTTGCATCAATTCATTTAAGTCTTTCCAGGTTTTTTTTCTGAAATCCACTTGCTCATCATTTCTTTTAGCACAATAATCTTTCATCACAATCATATACCACAGTTTGCCTACCCATTCCCCAATTGATGGGCATCCTTTTGTTTTCCAATTCTTAGCCACCACAAAACGAGCTGCTATAAATGTTTGTGTACAAAGAGGTCCTTCCCCCTTTTTTGGATATCTTTAAGATATAGACCTAGTATTGCTGAAAAAAAGGGTATGCACAGTTTTACAGCTCTTTGGGAATAGTCCAAATTGTTCTCCAGAATGGTTGGATCAGTTCACAACTCCACCAACAGTGCACTAGTGTCTCCATTTTCCCACATTCCCTCCAACATCCATCATTTTCCTTTTTTGTCATATTAACCAAGTTGATAGGCATGAGGTGGTGGCTTAGAGTTGTTTTAATTTGCATTTCTCTAATCAGTAGTGATTTAGAACATTTTTTATATGACTGTAGATAGCTTTGATTTATTTATCTGAAAACTGCCTGTTCATCTCCTTTGACCATTTATCAATTGTGGAATGACTTGTATGTTTATAAATTTGACTCAGTTCTCTATATATTTAGAAATATATATATTGACTCAGTTCTCTATATATTTGGAAATTAGAAATGAGGCTTTTATCAGAGATACTTGTTGCAAAAAATTTTCCCCTAGTTTTCTGCTTTCCTTTTAATTTTGGTTGCATTGGTTTTGCTACGCAAAAACTTTTTAATTTTTCTATAATCAAAAGCATCCATTTTATATTCTATAATGTTCTCTATATTTTTCTTGGTCCTAAATTCTTCCTTATCCATAGATCTGACAGATAAACTATTCTATACTTTCCTAATTTGCTTATGGCATCACCTTTATGTGTAAATTATATACCCATTTTGACCTTATCTTGGTATATGGTGTGAGATGTTGTTCTCTACTGTTTTCTGCCATACTGTTTTCCCATTTCTCCAGCAGTTTTTGTCAAATAACAAGATTTTTTTCCCTAACAATATTTCTAATATAATGATTTATGAAGTTTATGTTAATCACTGCATAATCATCAATCATTTGGTTCTCTCAACAACTCTGGAGGGAGGCACTATCTTTATCCACTTTATAGATTAGTAAACTGAGACAAAACAACTTATCTTAATATCACAAATTTCCTTAGACTGGAATGTAACTCAGGTTTCTCTGGTCTATGCATTTTCCCAACTTTTTGTCTAATCCTAATTGAGAAACACAAAGACATAGAGTGCCAAAAAAAATTCCTTTTCAGACCAATAATGGGATTTATATTTTAATTATCCCCTAATCCAGCTAGGAGGCCAAATAATAGAATTTCACTAGGCCCTTTCAGTTCTCTAGAATTTGAAGAATGACAACATAGTACCCTTGCCTGATTACTGCCCCTTCACCTTTTGGAGTCTTCATTGAGGAAAAAAAAATATTTTTCCAATGCATTGTCCTCAGGTGATTTACCCAGGCTTATGTACTGCCAATTATTTCCACATTATCTCCCTGAACATAAAACAGCACATCAAGACAGACATAGACAGACAAAATTGTAATTTTCCCCACAGGGGTGCTTACCTTAAACTCAGAAGAAATTGGGGCCAACAGGGTGAGGACCTGGCTGTAGTCCTTCATAGAACAAGTGTCAGGCAACAAATTCCAACAATGAACTCTTACAGTTTTTCCTCAGATGGCTATTTCAGGGACCATTTTTTCCCTTTCCATCTCATCTGGGTCACCAACTGTTACATTTGAAAATTAAGATAAATCAAGAGACAATGCTCTAAGCACGATCAATTTATTAGGTAAGCTAGCAGTAACCACTAAATTGAGTCAATGGTCTCTCTTAATGACCAAAGATCACAAGGTAGGACTCACCAGCCTTAATATAGTTTTGGGGAGTACAGACTTGGGTAGGGGGGCAAAAATAACATTATTGGTTACAGAGTAGACAGCATCATGAAAGCAGGGACAGAAGGATTGTTATTTTAAAGAAAGCATGCTAACACACATAGGGCTAGTTCTGCCCTTTTCTGACAATTAAGGAATGTTAATTGTTTTATGAAACCCATCAGCATCTTGCAGGCCTTGTTAGCAAATCTCAGTTAGCAGAATCCTTGGCACTCAGAAGAGTTTTCTAGGAAGATAAGAATTTTGCAAGGATGTACAATATACATTTTGGGGATGATAGCAGATTAACTTAGAAGAAAAGCTGACTCAGGAATGGAAGAAATGTGGACTGAGCAATTATACAAAATTGGGCAGTAAAACAGAATATGATCAATTATAAAATAAAATCAATTATTAAGATGATACAGAATAATTTTAATTTCCTCAAATGACAACAATAAGGCAAAGTTATAAAGTGTTTTATAGTTTGTAAAGTAATTTTCATACATTTTATCCTCCAGAAACCCATTGAGGTAAGTACTAGCAGTACTCTTGCCCCATTTTATGAATGAGTAAACTGAGGTTCAGGGTAGTTAAGAGATTTATCCATGTTTCCCTTAGAAACAGTTAAACTTTCACAGTCTGGGTGTGGGGTCATTTCACATAGGCAGAGTAGGTTGCTGCCTTTGTGGTATGATATGAGAAGTAAAAACAAGCTTTCCAAATCCCACGTACCTCCCCTTGTCCTAACACAGGGCTTTAAACACATACTATGGAATGACTCCTTTGGCTAAAGTCTTTAAAGACTCTGCTTTTTTTTTTTCCCTGACAATGTGACATGGAAGAACAAGGGATTATTTTTTGTCACTATGGACAAACTAATGAAGGAGCAAAGATATTGAATGCACTCAGTCTCAGGGTCAACTGTTTACCTTTATTCTGGGTCAGGAACTCTAATGACAAAGAATTCCTTTCTAGTTGAGGCCTAGGGAAGTTTTTTAGCTAGAAATATGAGCCCATTGACAAATGTATCTGAGTTTCAGAAAAGCTGAATGTCATCTAGGTATCATGAAATTTAGATAACTTTCAAAACCAATCTTTCAATATCCCTTGCGTGTCTTGAATTTTGAGACAAATATTATTTCAAAAACGTTTCTTTGAATTTCATAGCAGCTCCTTTGAAACATCTTTTGCATACCTTCACTCACTAATTCATTCATTTAACAACAAATTTTCTTTGAGTGACTATGTGTAGAAGACTATGTGCTAGGTGCCAAAGGAGAATTAGGAATTATACATAGTTCTTCCCCCAAAGGAGTTTACAGACAAAATAACATAATGAATTCTAAGATTCTATAAATGTCCATTTGTTGCTGTCTAGTGGGGGAATTGAGATAGGAATTGAAACTGATTTAGTTGATATAAAGAGCTCCTAGGTGAAGAAACCCCTTCTGCCAATGAAGATCAGTATATTCTCTGTAATTTATAGGCTTAGAGATTTGTTAAGAGCACTGAGAGGTTAAGTGATTTCTTTGCCTTAGGTCATACAATCAGTATGTGTCAGAGGCATGACTTGAATCCGGGTCTTTTGGTTCTCTATGCATTATGCCACAATTGCCTCTTTCCTATCTATGCTTCAAGACAGAATGTGAGATGTGCAATGAGAGAAGACCAAATTGCTTTGAGAGCTCAGATGAAGGATTGACCATAGGTGAGAAGAGGAATTAAGGGAGGGCTTCATAGAGGAAGGTAATATTTAAGCGGAGCAAAATATCCCCTAGAGAAAATGAGAAACCTAACAGCTGCTAAACTAATATTTCTAAAGCATTGCTCTAACCCTCCAAACCTCTCCTAGCTTAAGAAGCTTTCACAGCTGCCTGTGGCACCTAGGATAAACTACAGACTCTTCAGTTTGTCATTTAAAGCCCTATCCCACATGTCTGCAGCTTCTCTTTCTAGATCAATTGCATATTACTCCCCACTTCAGCAAACTCTTCTTCCCTATCCATACACAAAATGCCATTTCTTGTCTTGATGCTTTTGCATAGAATTTCCACCTGTTTTTCTCTATACCTCTGTCTCTTGGAAACCCTGCCTCCCTTCAAGTCTCAGTTTTAATGGCACCTCCTGAGAAAGGACATTCCTGATTCTCACAGCTAGTATTTCTCACCATCTTCCTCTGGAATCTGCTTCGTATTTATTCTTTACGTATTTTGAACTTATTGTATACATATCATTTCCCCTTTGTATAATGTAACCACCCTGAGGGGCAAGGTTTCTTTCCTTTTTGTCTTTGTATTTTCGATACCTAGCAAAGCTTATGACACATATTGGCATCATAGCAATAGAACTTGAAGGGACCTTAGAGACCATCCAGTTCCAACTCTCTTTTTTTCAGATGAGGAAACTGAAATATAGAGAGGTTAATTGAGTTGTTCAAGGTCATACAGGTAATAAATGAAAGAGGCAGGATTTGAATCCAGGTGTACTGACTCTAAACCCTGTGTTCTTTCCACAATAGCATGCTGCCTTTTGTTGACTTGAATGAAATTGACTAAACAAAAACTGAGTCTTAAGGTTCTGTGGATAATTATTTAATAAGATTATGTTTTGTAATTCTATGCCATGTCCAATCCCCCACATCACTGTAACTCTCCCCTATTCCATTTCCCTTTTTTTGGAGATTCATGCTTTGCAATATGATTTTTTGATTGAACCTAAATTATATGCATAGTAGAATTATAGTTCTCTCCATATCCCTTCAAAAGTTTCATATAATCCAAGAAGACTTAGCTGATCTCTGGTGTACGACAAGTTGGCCGATAGAGCTGACTATGTTAAATTAAAGTGTTCCACTTTCTAAAGAACCTTAGGTCTCACGTGAATAAAAATCAATATTTTCGTCCTAATCAACATGAATCTCTGCTGCCAAATAAAGTTTACTCTTAGCAAAGCTCTGATGAAGGCAAAGTCTGTCTTAATCACTTTATCACCCTTCATTTAAGAATTCCTCTACTCCTTTCTTTGGTTTCTCCTAATACTGCTTTGTTTATTCCCCTCTGCCAGCTTCCTCCTTCCCCCCCCTTTTTTCACTCTCTGCCCCACCTTTACCCCAGTGCTCCCTAACTCTTTAGGTAATCTCTCTTCTATATGCCAATAGGTGGTAATGGATTAAATGTTTGCCCCCCCAAGTTTAATTCACTGGAATATTATAAGGAACAAATGAGATCATTTCTATGAAAGGTTTTTTAAAAGAATTGTGCAAAAGTAAATAATTTTCCTTTTCACTAATTAGAAAGGCCTTTTGATCAACCTTCTTGCTCTATGGATATCTTCATTTGCCATCTCTGGTCATTGAGGATATTCTATATTTCTTTGCTGGCTATACACAGATATAAACCTTATTTTTAAAAATATTGTTACTACTGGGGTGTTTGGGGTGTTCAGGGAGGACTAGCCCCTATTGTATGAAGGCTTGCCAAGCCCTTTTCAGGGCTTCTCATCCTCCTTTGGTGTGCACCTGTCACCCTACTCTCATTTGTGGCTCCAAGAAGCTGTAGCATGCACAGCAGCCACAGCTCGGTAAAACTGTCTCCGGAGGTAGGCTAACCCAGGTTGAAGGTAACCAATACGTTTCAAACTCTTGGTGAGTTAGGAGAGTTTCTACTCCAAGCAAGTGAAGACTTCCTCCAGCAGAATGCGTAGATGAGAACAATTTGTTCCAATGGTCATAAAGATGGATAAAGCAGGCTCTGTGGAGCGCTTAGAGGTTGGTCAAACATCAAAGACTCCCAGGTCATCCACTGCATTCTAGGCCATCTCTGGTCATCTTGACTTATCTTGCCACTCAATTTTGCTGACTTTGGATGAGAGACTGAGGCTGAAGACTTTGTGCAACTCTGCCTCACTTAAGTCTAATTCATGCACAAGTCAAGGCATTATCTGTGATGTCATCGGTCCTCTTTGAAAAACGACAAACAAGGCATAGACCAACATCTTACACTGTACACTAAAATAAAGTCAAAATGGATACACAATTTAGATATAAAGGTGGTTACTATAAGCAAACTGGAAGATCAAGGAATAGTTTACCTGTCAGATTTATGGAGAATGGAAGAATTCATGACCAAACAGTAGAGAGAGAACATTACAAAAAGCAAAATGGATAATTTTGATTACATTAAATTGAAAAGTTTTTGCACAAACAAAGCCAATGCAACCAAGATTAAGAGGGAAGCAGAAAAATGGGAAAGAATTTTTATAACCAATGTCTCTGATAAAGGCCTCATTTCTAAATATGTAGAGAACTGAGTCAAATTTATAAGAATACTAGTCATCCCCCAAATGATAAATGGTCAAAGGATATGAACATGCAGTTTCCAGATGAAGAAATTAAAGCTATCTATAGTTATATTAAAAAAATGCTCTAAATCACTATTGATTAGAGAAATGCAAATCAAAACAACTCTGAGGTACAACATCATACCTATCAGATTGGCTAACGTGACAAAACAGGAAAATGATAAATCTCGGAGAAGATGTGGGAAAATTGGAACACTAATGTCTTGTTAGTGGAGTTGTGAACTGATGCAATCATTCTGGAAAGCAATTTGGAACTATGCCCAAAGGGCTATAAAACTGTGCATACCCTTTGACTCAGCAATACCACTTCTAGGTCTGTATCTCAAAGAGATAATACAAATGGGAAAAGGACCCACATGTACAAAAATATTTATAGCAGCTCTTTTTGTGGTGGCAAAGAATTGGAAACTGAGGGGATGCCCATCAGTTGGGGAATGGCTGAAGAAGTTGTGGTATATGAATGTAATGGAGTACTATATGCTATTAGAAATGATAAGCAGGCAGACTTCAGAAAAACCTGGACAGACTTATATGAACTGATGCTGACTGAAGTGAGCAGAACCAGGAGAACATTGTACACAGTAACAGCTACATTGTGTAATGACTAACTTTGATAGACTTATCTCTTCTTAGCTATGCAAGGATCTAGCATAACTCCAAAAGACAAATGCTGTCCACATCCAGAAAAAGAACTATGGAGTCTGAATGCAGACTGAAGCATATTATTTGTTCTCTCTTTCTTTTTTCTTTTTTTTTTTGTTTGTTTTGTTTCTTCTTTCTCATGGTTTCTCCCATTGGTTCTAGTGCTTCTTTACAACATGACTAATGTGAGAATAGGTTTAATATGAATGTATGTGTTGAGCCTATATCAATTTACATACCATCTTAGAATGGGGGGAAGGGAGAGAGGAGGGAAAATTTGGAACTCAAAATCTTATGGAAGTGAATTTTGAAAACTAAAAATAAGACAAACAGCAACGACAAACACCACCCCCAATTTACCTTCTCTGGCAGTTTCTTCTGAGGTAGCATTAAAAGGACTCATAAATGTGCAGGTGTAAAGGAGGGGCTTCCCCTCTATTAGTTGATATAGCCACAAGATGGAGTCACAGATGATGAGGATTTGATGTGTTAATAAGCTGTCATACCTATTATTTCCTTACAAAGTATGAACACCTCTATTTGATTAAATCATAAGGGGCAAGACCACTAGCTGGTCTAAAATAATTGGCCACATCCTGACAGGGCATAAATTGCCCTAGAGACAGTCAGATGAGTCATAGAGCCAATAGTAAGGGTAGAACTCAGCTTTCTACCTCTTAGATGAAGGGGGGAAATGATTTTCTTCCCCATCTCTCCCCCACATGCCAGTGAGCACTGAAGCTACTTGCCCAGAAGGAGACACTTTGGTAGTTAGAGAGCCAGTTTGAGAGTTTAGGGAGTAGAAATGTACCCTCCAGAAATCTAAAGATATAGGGGGGCAGTCACTTGAGACAAGAAGTAGCTTTAAAAAGCATAATCACTAATAGCAAAAAGAAAATGGGCTCTGGACTCAAGAAAGGGCTTGCCCTGACAATTCAGTCAAGCTGCAGAGAGGAGTAGATCTTGGGATCTCAGCTAATAACTCACCTAGAAGAGGCACCAATAAGAAGCTTTATGAGGGCTCTACAGGACAGAAAGGATTTGGAAGCCCTGAAGCTCCAGAGTTGTATGCTCACTGTGCTTCCTCAGCTATATTTATTCCCTCCATGTGTATTTCACTAACAGTGAGCTCTTTGCCCATTCTTTCCATGGATGCTATATGGATTAGTTAAAGACTGAGCCCTAGTTACTGGGGAAGGATGGTTTGTAGCTACTGCTTTTACTATGTCATCTTTGTAAATAGGTGTCCTGATTGGTGAGTGTATCTCATGATCTACTAGCTTGCCCCAGGTATTTTTTATACTCTATTTCACCAAATTTCAATTTGCTGATGGAAAAGACATGTTAATCAGGTCCCTTATGGCTTTACTTACCAACCCTGAGACTTCCAAAACCAAGACATCCCTCCTTGGCCATCCCTTACCTACATGTATTGTCTTCCCCTATTAATGTAAGCTCCTTGAGGGCAAGAATTAGTCCATTTTTTTTGTATTTGTGTTCAATACATAGTAAATGCTTAATATTTTTTCTTTTATTCGTAGTTAAAATTGTTATAGGTAGCAATTCTAAATACTAT
The DNA here is from genome assembly GCF_900497805.2 of Vombatus ursinus. NCBI lineage: Eukaryota > Metazoa > Chordata > Mammalia > Diprotodontia > Vombatidae > Vombatus > Vombatus ursinus. The sequence goes on from NW_020954641.1 coordinate 20,522,774, forward strand.
TCAAATTTATTATAATTACTACTCAAGGAAGCATTTGTTGTATTATCAGACATTTTCCTCACAATAAGTGAGTAATCTGTCAACAAGCATTTATTAAGCACTTATGATATAGCAGACACTTTTCTGAGTGTCAGGGATACAAGGGTGAAAAAAAGTACCTTCCCTCAGGGATATCACATTATAATAGGAAAGGCCATATTACAAATTATTATGTACAGGATAGACACAGAGTAGATGTAAGATAACCTTGGAGGGGATGGAGCTAGCACTTACAGGAACCAGTAAAGCCATGAAGATGGAAGTGTTACATAATGCATTGTTGGTGGAATTGTGAACTGATTTAACCATTCTAGAGAGTAATTTGGCATTATGCCAATAAAGTAATCAAACTGTGCATACCCTTTGATCCAACTGTACCACCCCTAGGTCTGTATCCCAAAGAGATCATAAAAATTGGGAAAGGATCTACATGTACAAAAATATTTATAGCAGCTCTTTTTGCAGTGGCAAAGAATTGGAAACTGAGGGGATGCCTATCAATTTGGGAATAGCTGAACAAGTTATGGTATATGAACATAATGGAATACTATTGTGCTATAAGAAATAATGAGAAGGCAGATTTCAGAAAAAACCTTGAAAGACTTATGTGAACTGATGCTGAGTGAAGTGAGCAGAACCAGAACATGGTACACAGTAATAGCAACTTTATTTGATGATTAACTATGATTGACTTAGCTGTTCTCAGCAATTCAATGATCTAAGAGAATTCCAAAAGGCTCATGATGGAAAATACTATCCAAATCTAGAGAAAGAACTGATGGAGTCTGAATGCAGATCAAAACATACTATATTCACTTTCTTTTGTTTTTTTCATTTTTTTTCCTTTTGTTCTGTTTCCTCTTTCACAACATAACTAATGTGGAAATATATTTTAACCAAAAAAAAAAAAAAAAAAGATGGGCATGTTATGTGTGAGGAATAGTAAATAAGCTCACATGTGTAGAGGAAGTAGAATGTAAGACTGGAAAGGTAGAAAGGCACCAGTTTAGGGGTTTTACTATAAGTATATGGACACATGTTTTATATAATGATCTATATAACAGGGGTGGGGAATTTGCAGCCTTGAGGCTACATGTGGCCTTCTAGATCCCTGGGTGTGACCTTTTGACTGAGTCCAAGTTTTACAGAATAAATCCTTTTATTAAGAGGATTTGTTCTATGAAGTTTGGATTCAATCGAAGAGCCACGCTTGAGGTCTTAGAGGATTACATACGGTCTTGAATCCAAAAGGTTCCCCTTCCCTGATCTATAATAAATCATTTCTCTCAATCAATAGGCATTTATTGAACACCTACTATGTATCAGGGACCATATACTAAATGCTAGGGATACAAAGAGGCAAAAGAAGTCCCTGTCCTCAAGGAGATCACAAATATGAGAAAGACAACAAACAAATAAATAAATACAAACATACTATATACAGGATAAATTGGAAATAACTAAGGTAGGAAAAGCACTAGAATTAAGAGGGGTTGGGAAAGACTTCCTGTAGAAGGTAGGATTTTAGTTAATATTTAAAAGAAGTCAGAGAAGATAGCAGGTAGAAATGAGGAGGGAGAACATTCCAGGCATGGGGGACAGCCAGAGAAATTGCCCAGAGCCAAGAGATAGTATTTTGTTTGAGGAATAGTGAGGAGTCAAGTGTTACTGGATTGAACACTATGTGGTAGGAGAAAAGTATAAGAAGACTGGAAAGGTAGGAGGTGGCTAGGCTATGAAGGGCTTTGAATACCAAGCAAAGGATTTTGTATTGGATCCTGTAGGTGGTAAGGAGCCACTGACTTTATTGAGTGGAGGGTGACATTGTCAGATCTGCATTTTAGGAAAATCACTTTAGTGGCCAAATAGAGGATATTTCAGAGTGGGGAGAGATATGAGGCAGACGGACCCACTAGCAGGCTATTGCAATTGTCTAGGTGTGAGGTGATGGGAGCCTGCACCAGGGTGGTGGCAGTGTCAGAGGAAAGAAAGCAGAGTATTCAAGCAATTGTGAAATCAACAGGCCTTGGCAACAGATTAGGGGGTGAGGAAAAGGTGGGTGGAGATAGTGAGAAGTTGAGGATAACTCTGAGGTTAAGCGCCTAAGGGACTGTGAGGATGGTGTTGCACTCTGATAACCCAGAAGATCTATAAAGTAACAATTACTGATTTCCTCTCAACAGCATCATCATCATCATGCTATTCTATTGTGTGGACACTGGAACACAAGTATTAGGTTAAATTGGTGATGCAAGGTATTTTGGGCTAAATTGATTTTATCCTTTCACCAAAGGACACGTATTTTCAGTACCAAGAAACATGCCCTGACCACACAGGCCATGCTTGTGCTGGTCCAAAGATCCTGAAAATTCAACCACCAGCACATGATTCACAAGTTACTCTGGAAATTGTTATTATTTTTGCCAGTGTCATTGTCTTTATGATTCTTCCATTAACACCCTTTTCTGATGCTTTGTGGTGTCATAGGGGTGAATCTGGTTTCCCAAAGGATATGCCAGGTGTAACAGAACTTCTGCAAGTGTTGTCAAGCTGATCAGGTTTGATTTGGGTTCTAAGAAAAGTTGTTTCTTTTGTAAGAAGACCAGCCTAAGGACCAAAGGCATATTACTAGCATGTTGGCCACTAGGTGATGAATTTTTGACATGGTAACCTTTGGAACAAATAAAGATATGATATAGACTTTCAATCTTTGCAGCCCTGTTCTGAAATATCATTTCTTGGTCATCATGGTCTTGGCCAATGCTCATAATGAACACAGGCAAAGAAGTACCAAAGAAGGTAGTTGTGGTTTATGGTACCAACTTCTATTATGAACAATGAAAAAAAAAAAGAAACCCTATAAAGAACTTAATATGATCCCCCAAATCAAGTCAAGACATATCTTGAAACCCAGAAATTTCAATACAAGTTAGGCATAGAGGAATATGGCATAGACATACATATTGGAAAATACCAAGATTAAGAAATCAAAGATCTCAAAGGCTTTATGTTACTCACAAACCTCACACCTGAATATCATGAATATTTTCTTCAACATGAAACAAAAGTGGCACTGTATATGGTAAGCTTCAAAAAGCATTTAAAAAGTTTAAAGAAAAAAAAACCTAAATTTTAACATATAGGAAATAACTACTATAAATCCTTCTAGAATTTCAGAATCAGTTGACATGGTTGTCAACTAATATCAAGTAACTGGAGATAAAGTCAAAATTAAAAACACATTAGGAGAAAACATAAAGGTGCAATTACAGCGATCCCAACCCAACCAATTTAAACAAGGTTTTGACTTTGAAAAACGAGAAATGTAGAAAAGTATAGATATTCTCTTTAATTATTGCCATTACTTAGAGAACTGCTTCACTGATATGAAAAACTCTCAAAATGGCACCCCAAAAAAAGCACAAAAATTGTTTCAGGCACTGATTCCTGTTCCAACTGGGGAGACCCAGGACAACATCAGTTAATAATGCAAGTTCCTTTGAACATTATTATGGAAGAGAAGATAGATGATAACAAACATTGTTGCTGCACAAAATAATGAAAATCAGTGTGGGCGGAAACACATTTGCAGAGTTTGATGTGAAACCCAGCTAAGCCAAACAATCCTGAGAGAATTTATAAGTGAAAACAGAAGGAAGACAAGCTCATGTACAATAATGGTACAGCTTTGCCAGCATTTCTAACATGTTCTCTTCTAACCACTAATGGCAGGGAAACTACGACAATGAGTCTAATTCCTCAGTACCCAATATACTATATGAGTAAATTAAAATGGTACTGGAAAAAAAATGGAAAATAAAGCTGGAAAGAATTTCTGGACCAGGATATATGGGTACAGAAATAATACATAGTGGAAATGACACCATTTTTAAGAAAATGGGGGATTCTTTTCCAAGATAAAGAAGAAAACTCTAAAAGAATGAAAAAGATCACTGATGGAATTTTTAAAAATGTTATTAAGAGGATGGATTCCTCAATAGATTGCATGTTCTAACAGATTCTACTGTACTGTAAGGGTTTTGAATATACTCCCTAAGACAGACTGTGTCTGCTGCTAAGTACGAAAAATCTCTGCACTTAGTTGGCCATCAATTAATGAATATCCTTGGTCTTGGCAACACATTACAAAAAAAAGGAAATTGCTAAACGATTTTTAGTCTAACATCATGCCCTTCCATTTCTGACAGTATCAGAGTGTTAGAAAAAAGGGAGGGGGGTGAGTATTAGAACTCCTACAGTTCTGAGATGGCCCGTAAACATTAATTTCATTCTTAGTACTCTAAATCTGGGATTTTTGTCCAGTGGAACTGAAATATATCAATATTGCCAAGCGAGATATGGAAGTTGAAACTTAATGGAAGAAGGATGACTCAGATTCTTTGTGGAGAAGCAAATAAAGAAATTGACATTCAGTTTTATCATGCACGCAAAGACAACAAGAAATCTAGGGCAATTGGTTAGCTGACATTGGTGTTGATCAGCACAGGTAAAAGGACTTCTGTAGAAATGACTTATGCAATAACATCTCTTTAAAAAGAGGAGGAAATTAGACACTCTATGAAGAAACTGATTAGAATGTCCAAATAAAACAAACATATTCTTTAATACTAGAAAGTTTCAATATAAAGGTAGGCATAGGTAAAGATGAACAAATAATAAAATTTGATTCATGATCAAGACAAAAAAAAGAACAAAAATATGTAATCTGTTCTCATGCTTAAATATTATGACTATATTCCTCTTGAAAAAAATCAGAAGCTGTTAAATATGTTGAAAATTACATAGCATCACAAAAAATTAAATTGATTTTTTTTAATGGGCTGTGTAACTGTGACCTAGGTTGAATTGGGGGAAAGGTTAGAACATTCTACACGAGTCAGGAGAGCTTGATATGGAACTTTGCTTTAGACATAAGGTAAGAAGAATGATATCCTCTCTTCCTCTGCCTCTCCCTGTCACAGTGAAAAGTACTGAATTTTTTGCCTTTGAAGAGCTTCCAAGATAGATTTTCCAGATGACCTCCTAGTCATAAGAGACCATTAGTCTATAAAGCCCAAGCAGCAGAAAGAAAACCTAAAGTATGAATTCACTTTCCTATATTTATCTGTTCCATCACCTCTCCCTCCATCCCTGATGCAAAATGTCTTGTCCCATGGGGAGGGGACTCATCTTTGCATTACCCAGCCACCACTAATCTAAGAGCCCTAAATCTAATTAACCTTTAGGAACTACATTAAAGCAAAGAGTTTTATCTGTCCATGCAGAGTTAAGTTCCTGGGTAATCTGATGTGGAATGTCAACCTCAGTTCAGCAGGTAATTGCCACTTCTCCAAATTGAAAGGTAGAGACCTGGTCAAAGCAAATTGGCTGAAGTTCACAGCATTTAAATATACATTGACATTCAGATGGAGCAAGATGGAATGTGAATGATTCTGGCTTTATCTCAAGATAAAGATGAAACTTGTTTCCTTCCCCTAGGTGCTGTGCTCACAGAGTGAAGAAAGACACATGTGCTTGGGTTGAGTGATATGTGAGGAGGTGAAAGAAATCTGGCTTTTTGCCTCTAGGCCTTGGGAAACACATGTCCCAGCAGCTGCCACTTCAGTTACATACAGGGAACATGCCACTCTAGGTCACTAATCCAGAAGAGAGATGTAAAAAACAGGGTTTGATAGGTTGTGATGGTAGATCAGTCAAAAGAATGATGAATTTGGAGTCAGAAAGTTAGGGCTCAGCTCCTGACTCTGCCATTCATTACCTGTGTATGAGGTTCAACGAAGTATGTCTCCTGTCTGGATGACTAGGTGATGCAGTGGATAGAGCACTGGTCTTGCTGGAATCTGGAAGTTTCATCTTCCTGAGTTCAAATCCAGCCTAGATACTTACTATCTGTGTGATCCTGGGCATGTCATTTAACCCTGTTGGCCTCAGTTTCTTCATCTGTAAAATGAGCTGGAGAAGGGAATGGCAAAACATTCCAGTATCTTTGTCAAGAAAAACCCAAAGGGGGTCATGAAGAGTTGGACGCAACTGAACAGTAACAGCAATTTTGGAGATGGGTATGAGGTGTTTGGGGCGGGATTGGGGGAGGTGGGGGAGAGTAGACTACATGACTTTTAAAGTCTTTTCTAGCTCCAAGTCTATAATCTTACTAACAAACATAACTAATATCTTGCTTATTATAGCAAATTAGCTTTGGAGGTGAAAGGGACCTTAGAAACCATGTATTCAGTCAATCAAGAAGCATTTACTTACTAAGCGTCTTCTGTGTGCTAATTCCTGTCCTGGGTGCTGCAAATAGAAGTATGCAGAAAAAAAAATAATCACTACTTGCTAGGAGCTTCTATTCTAAAGGGGGAGATAATAAGTTCACATAAAAACAAAAACAGCATAAATATAAAATGAATAAATAGAAAGTACTTGAGTCCATGATACTTTGGGAGGAATACTAGTTGTTGGGGGAATCAATAAAGGTTTCTTTCTAAAGATGGCACTAGAGGTGTGTTTGAAAGTGAAAGAGGGACTCATGTGGTGGAGGTATGGAAGGAGTGCATTCCAGGACATTCCAGTCCACTTTTCTCATTTTATACATAAGGACATTGTGGCCCAAGAGATCAGTTGACTTGCCCAAGGTCACAGTCATAGCAAGTAGCAAGAGCAAGGATTTTGCTCTGAATCCAGCAGTATTTCCATTAAACCACACTGCTACCAAAGTACTTTAATCCAAAACAAACAAAAAATGAAAATTGATTATTTCTATGGCACACTGCAACTCCTTGCAGATGGCTCCTGGAGGGCAAAAAATTCTAAAGAAACAGTGAGAAAGGTTGGATAAGAGCCAGGAGCACTGACACTCAGTAAGCTACTCCAAGACCCCAATGCAGCTTTTATTTTTCTTTCAACTGGTGCCACTTCACTTTGGACTTTCTCTTTCTTGCAGTCTTGACATGAGATGAAGAAAATTGGGTCATTCCTTCCTTTGTCCTGGGGTTTTGACAGAGAGAAACTTTTTCTTTGATTTATTTGAGGCATGGATAAAAGGACTCCAAGCTTCCCACTCAAACCTCTGGGAATCTGCTTTCAAAGCTGAGCTAGTGGGAGCTGCATGCACCAATGCTCTTACAAGGGACCTCCAAACCTCAGTTTCTTTTGGACCAATTTGGGTTCTTACTTTGCATTTATAAGCCCACAGGGCTTGGGCAGTGCTTAGAATGATGATACCTTGGAACGCAAATTTATAGAAGTACTGCAATTTATTCTGAGACCTGGGTTTTAGAAATTTTACCTATAAAGAATAGAAAGAATGCTACACTACAGAATGAACAGATTTTCTAACTTGGAAAAGAAAAAGTGAATAGAGTCATTTCACTTGCACTTCCAAAACAGGCCTGGGAGTACTCAGCAACTTGGAATATCTAGTACTTTTACTATTAAACACTTCTTTGTCTTGAATTCACAGAATTTCAGGGCTTCCAAGGACCTCAAAGATTATCAAGTCCAATTTTTGCCAGAATAAAGAATCCTCCCACCTAGTCCAACAGGTACCTGAATAAGAATCCTCCTGTTTAGTATTTCCAACAAGTTTCTAATATGATAGGAGTTAGTTGAGCTCATAAAATCTAAGAGACTCCTTAAACCTTAAGTTTTTGGGTAAGAGCAACTGCTACTTTCTTGTACCATTCAGAACCAAAAATTGACAGTTTGCATTCTCAAAATATCTGCCAGGCTGAACTATCCAGTTGCTAGCATATGAGTGTCCCAAATAGGCCATGCCCCAAAGCTCCTGATAGCTGAGTCAGCCCATTTTCAAAGCCCACCAATGTTTCTTGTTGTCAAAATTTCTCTAGTCAATTATATTGAAGGGTCTGTGACCATAAATATCCTATCAGGCTTCTCAGAAGTTTTACCTCTATTGCTTATTATTAAAAAAAAAAAACCAAACCCACACATCAAAGGTTGGTTGTGTCACAGCTGATTCATAGAGATGTGACCCATTGCTAGCTGAAAGCACAAACTGAGGGTGTTTCCTGAGGTGACCTTTCTATATTAGAATCAGATGGATGGCTATATCACAGCTTTGCACTCACTCCCAGCACTCTGATCCTTTGATTCATCAGAGTATCAGTCTGCCTCAGAACACAGGTAAGTATGAAATAAAAAGTGTTAGAATTTGACTGTGTCTCCATTTTGGGGTGATGTGTCCCTAAGTTATTCTGCCTGAAGTGAAGTCATACCCATTGTTGTTCAGAAGTTTTAAGTCATACATATGTATAGCCTGTATCGAGATGCTTACCCTCTCAATGAGGGTGGGTGGGGAGGGAAATTTGGAATCCAAAGTTTTAAAAACCAATGTTAAAAATTGTTTTCACACGCAACTGGGAAATAAGATATACAGGCAATGGGGTATAGAAATCTATCCTGATCTACAGGAAAATAGAAGGGGAAGGGGATAAGAGAAGTGGGTGGGGAAGATAGAAGACAGGGTAGATTAGGGGAAGGGGTATTCAGGGTGCATGCCATCTCGGGGTGGGGGGAGGGATGAGATAGGGAGAAAATTTGGACCTCAAAATCTTGTGGAAGTGAATGTTGAAAACTAAAACTAAATAAATTAATAAATAAAACTTCAAAAAACAGAATTTCAGGAAAGACTCAGGCCTTGGAGCTGTAATCTTTCACTGGGCCCTACCTATTTTAATCTAATGCATGGTCTGATTGCTATCTTCTTGGTCTGAGCATTATAAACTTTTAGTTGATTTGAATCTCCCCCCCCCACTTAACAGTATTTTTTTTTGCAATTAAATGTAAATATATTTTTCAGCATTCACTTTTGAGTTCCAATTTTTTTCTCCCTTCCTTCCCCCCTCCTCCCAAGATGGCAAGCAATCTGATATAGGTTATACATGTACAATCAAATTATGTGTTTCCACATTAGTCATGCTGTGAAAACAGAATCAGAACAAAAGGGAAAACCACAAGAAAGAAAAACAAAATAAAAAATAAAAAAACGGTGAAATAGTAAAATAAATAAATAAATAATTTTTATGAAATCTTATTGTCCAAGTTTTTTTCAATGAAATTATGTATTTTTATTTGATTTGTTTTTTATGTCATACATTCTTTAAGATTAAAATATTTTTTTCCATTTAAAAAAAACAGTTTTCAGTCATGTCCGACTCTTTGTGACCCCATTTGAGGTATTCTTGGCAGAGATAGATGCTGAAGTAGTTTGCTATTTCTTCTCCAGCTCATTTTACAGATGAGGAAACTGAGGCAAATAAAGTTAAGTGACTCTAGGATCACACAGCTAGTAAGTGTCTGAGGACAGATTTGAACTCAGGAAGATGCGTCTTCCTGAGTCCAGGCCCAGATGGGGGCCCAACTTATTGTATTTGTAATAAATATATATATATATATATATATATATATATATTTTAATTTTGGAGGTAATGGGGGTTAAGGGACTTACCCAGGATCACACAGCTAGCTAGTAAGTGTCTGAGGCTGGATTTGACCTTAGGTCCTCCTGACTCCAGGGCCAGTGTTGTATCCAGTGCACCACCTAGTTGTCCCTATTGCATTTTTAAATAGCTACACTCATTGGAAGAGGTATCTCTTAAAAGAGACAGTAGACTTGTTCAACTGGCCCCAGAGGGCAAAACAGTGGTCAGTGACTAGAATTTGCAGTGAATCAAAACAAGTGGACTAAGCTGCCTTGGAAAATAATAGTCTTCCTACTACTAAAGCTCCTCAAGGAAAGATTATATTAATCATTTTCTGGGTATATCCTCATACTCACATACCATTTTACTGTACTTTTAAAAAGGATGACTATGATATTCATGGAAACTGATGCAAAGCAAAGTAAACAAAACCAGAAAAGCAATATACTTAATGCCAGCAACAATGTATCTGAAATGAACAATAGCAGCAAAACTGAAGGCTATAAACTTATAATGATAAAGTTTGGACTCCAAAAAAAGAGAAATGCCTCTTTGTAGAGATGGCAGACTATTGGTTCATTTAAGATCAAACTTCCTACATATAGGTTAATTTTTTTTCTTTTATAAGGAGTCAGTTTCTTAACAGAGCAGAAATACTTTGGAAAATATAGGTGATATAAAAGAAAAAAATCAATAAAAATTATTTCAAAAACTCTGTTCAGAGATAAATATAGAAAGATACCATGTATACCAAAGTATTTATAGCAGTACATTTTGTAGTAGCAAAGGACTGGAAACAAAGCAGATACTTATTAATTGGATAATGTCTAAAAAAAAATAAGGTCCCCAAATGTAATGGATTATTACTATGCTATCAGCAATAATGTGATAAGTACAGCACATCATGGGAAGAAATATGAACTGATGCAAAGTGAAAACAATACACATGATATAAATGGAAATAATGAGAGAAATAAAGAAAAAATAAAGAAACTGAAGGTCTTTGCAATTAAAATGATGAAATGGCCCACAAAGAGAAGAGAAAATGTACTTCCCTCCCTTCTTCACTTTCCAGACTTCCAAACCATGTCTTTGTTGCTGTCTCATACAGGAACTTCCCTCATCAGTGGGGGATCTCCTCACCTTGGAATACGCAACTATCTTTCTGACCTTATTACTCTGGAATATCCTCTCCACCACTACCACCAGATAGGTACCTTTCTCCCATTAGCAAATTGCTCCTGGGGACTCCTTTTCATGGAGCAGCCCAGGCCAACAAGCTTCCATTCCCCTCCCAGCTCTGTTCCTAACTTTCTGGACTTCCAAACCATGCCCTGATGCTATTAATTTTCATCCCTCCTGCTCCTACTTGCACTTTTGACTTTCCTTTTTGTGAATGGTTTTCCTCCATTAGAATGTGGGCTTCTTGAGGATAATGATTGTCTTCCTTTTTGTTTGTATTTGCATTCCCAGCACTTGGTACAGTGTCTAGCACCTTGTAAGTACATAATTTTTTTTTTTTTATTGCTTCCTGCTTTGAAGAGATGGGGAGTAACGTTATGTAAAATCTCAAATGTAGTTGCATTGTTTAGTTTTCCTGAACTAATTTTATACTCTCCATTTTTTTTTTCTTATTAGGGAAGACCATCTAGGTAGAGAGAAAGAGAAAGAATGGTTTGAAAATAAGGGTGATGGAAAAATAACAGATAGAGTGTGGCAGAAATTAGAAATATACTATTATCCTATACCACATACCAGATAAATTCCAAATGACTTAGACATAAAAGGTGACATCATAAAAAAAATTAGAGGAGCAAGGAAGGAATCACCTGCCAAATCTACAGATAAGTTAATGACCAAATAAGAGATAGGGACGATCACAAAAGGTAAAATGGATAGTTTTGATTACATAAAATTAAAAAAGCTTCTGCACAAACAAAACCAATGCAGCTAAAATTGCAAGAGGAAGGAGATAAATGGAAAAAATCAATACAGCAAGTTTCTGTAATAAAAGTCTTGTTTCTAAAGATTTTAGCTGTTTTTAAGCTATATAGAGAATTGATTCAATTATGTAAGAATAAACGCCACTCCCCCCAGTTACTAAATAGTCAAAATATATGAACAGTAAGTTTTTAGAGGAAGAAATTCAAACTATCAATAATCATATAATAATACTCTAAATCACTAATAACTAGAGAAACATAAATTAAAACAACTCAGGATTTCACTTCATATCCCTAAGATAGGCAAAGTTGAAAAAAAATGACAAATACTAGAAGGGCAGTGATAAAACAAATATATTAATGGACTACTGGTAGAGCTGTGAATTGGTTCAGCTATTCTGGAAAGCAAAGCTATTATACTGTATATACGCTTTGATGCAGAAATATAACTACTAGTTCTGTACTCCAAAGGGATTAAAGAAAGAGGAAAAGGAGCTATTTGTATAAGATTATTAACAATTGAGTTCTGTTGTATCAAAGAATTAGAAATTGAGGGGATGTCATATGAAAGTGATTGAACATTAGTGCTGTAAGAAATGAAGTAGATGGTTTCAGAAAAACTTGGGAAGGCTTATATGAACTGATACAGATATTCTTTTAAATTTCCATTTTACTAAAAGTGTTTTAGTCTAAGACAACACAGAGTATAGTAGGAAAAGCCTTGGATTTGATATTAAGGGGCCTGGGTTTGAATCCTAGACCTGCTACTTCCTCCTGTGTGACCATGGGGAGTCAATTAGCCTTTCTAAGCTCTAGTTTGCTTATCTAGTACTAGATGATTCCTGACATTCCTTCCAGTCCTGAATCCTACTAACCATTTTTTTGGCACAATTCTACATGGAAGCAACTAAGACATTTTCAAAAATAAAAATGCACAAAGGTCAATCTATTGCTCAAGTGTTTTGCTCTGCTTTAAATGCTCTCCTTTCCCCAGCCTTCTCCCCATTTCCCCAAGCTCATTTTTTGTTGAATAAATGAATGAATAAATTAAAAGGCATTTGTTGAGTTCTTCCTCTCTGCAAAATACTGTGTTGAGCACTGAAGTTACAAATAAAAAAGTAAGTCAGCCCTTGTTTTCAGGGAGCTCACATTCATATGAGGGGACACAGTACATAAAAGTGGTTTCACCTACAGGTCAGACAGAAAGGCCTGTGGGACATAGGCTACAGCAGCAAAACAGATAGCAATGTTCTTATTTAGTCTTTTCTCATTATCTCACTAGAAAACATATTTAAAATACTTTGCAAACCCAGCTATACTTGCTATATCCATTAAAAATATCATCTCTGCTTCTAACACTGAACCATTGAAGAGTGCCAGGGACTTAAGTGATGAGAACTACCTTTTTATCCTTCAAGGACCAGCTAAAATATAGCCTCCTGCAGGGATCCTTCCCTGATCTAGCCAGCCAATAGTGAGATTTCTCTCCTTTGATCCTCTTGTAAACATATATTTTTGATCTCCTTTCCTCAAGTTTCTCTCCATTCCAATATATCTTCCATGAAGCAGCTAAAGATTTTTTTCCTAAAGCACAGGTCTGACCCTGTCACCCTTATACTCAATAAACAAACTTGTTCCTCCCTGTTACTTACAGCACAAAATATAAAATTTTCTCTCCATGAAGTGGCCTATTGTTACATTTCCAGTCTTCTTATCTCCTCCACATATTCTATGACCTCACTACACTTGCCTAATTGATGCTTCTCACACATAACACTTCGTGCCTTTACACTACCTATTCTCCACTTCCCCAGAGGCTCTCCCTCCTCACTTTCCCTGTTAGTTTCCCTCTATTTCTTCAAGACTCAGCTCAAATCTGACTTTCGGTAGGAAACCTTTCTGCCCTCCACTCCTGTGCCTTCCCTCTGAAATTATCCATTTACTTGTAAACTCTATGGCTTTCTAACCAAGGGTTCTCTGGACATGGAGTTCAGGCATCCCCTACCACATGAGAGGGAGTAGACTCCTCTGACTGGCTGCCTGAATCTTTTCAGTGACTCCTATCTGCTGTCATGGACCCCATGAACTAAACCAGGGAGAGAGGAAGGACTATCTTGTCCCAGAAATGGGCCTGAGGTTGTTTGTTTCCATTATGTGTTGTTTGTCATCAATATCCCTGGCCAGAGGTGATCCTGACCAGACCCAATAGTTCTGCCATGGTGACCTTGGAGCCAAGATTGCAGGTAGGATAGTGCAACCAGCCAGGCCTCCAGGGAAGCCCTGAGAAGCCAGGGTGCTGGGGACTTGAACCTGAGATGGATTCTGCCTTGGATCTGAGACTGTGCTCTATGGGAACTGAGCTAAATTAAAGAACCTTATCTCCTTCTCCTACTCAGGGACTGAGATGGTACAAAGGACGAGGGGGATGATGCGTCCCATATGTTGGGAAATATGTTTGTATATTTGTGATTATACCATTTGGAAGTAAATATTCCTTTGTAAAAAACTACACAGTTGTACTTATATAGTTATTTGTATGCTCACTCCTAGGGGCTGCTAGGTGGTAGAGCACCATGCCTGGAGTCAGGAAAACATGAGTTCAAATCTGACCTCACACACTTACTAGCTGTGTCACCCTGGGCAAGTCATTTAACCCTGTTTGCCTCAGTTTCTTCATCTGCAAAATGAACTGGAGAAAAAATGTCAAACCAGTCCAGTATCTTTGCCAAGGAAACCCCAAATGGGATCATGAAGAGTTGAACATGATTGAACAACAACTTGCTCACTCCTTCCATTAGAATATGAGCTTCTTGAGTGATGAAACTATGTTTTTGCCTTTCTTTGTACACTAATTAGCACAGAGAGTTAATGCTTGGCTCATGGTAAACACTCAATAAATATGTGTTGATTGACTGATGTCAGTGTTTCCTTCTATTAGTAATTTATGTACATGCCTTATCTCTCTTCCTTTAGTATAAGATCCATGAAGAGTAGAATTATTTTTTATTCATTTTTGTATTTGCCAAAGAACCTAGCAGAGAAGTCTTAGTACTATTTAGCAGATGGCCAACCAATAGTTTTTAGATAATAGTAAGTCAGATTTATATTGCAACATACCTGAAAAGCAATTTTTGTCTAACAACCCTTTTATGTAAGTTTGCAAGCACATTATTATCCCAGTTTTACATTTGAGAAAACTGAGGTCGAGAGAAAATCTCAGTCCAGTCACCACTTCTGTAACATAGATCATAAATATATAATTATCCCTATAATGACTCACGTCTAGTTCCATATGTACTAAACGGCAGATCTGGTACTTGTACTGGAACCCAGCTCTTCTAACTACACATGTTCTAATCACTGTACTACCTCTTGGCTTTTGACTAGATAAGAACTCACCATAATGCTGAAGATCATGTGCTAGTGGTTGGGTATCTCTAGGTTCTGGATAAAGTATAAAAGCTCAGGATTATGTGAGGGTACTTAATGTTAAGCAATATTTGCGTAACTATCAATTCCCTCTACAAAGAGTTCCTCTGTTCCATCTGACAATCTGCTCTAGCCATTAATTATTTAAGTATAGAATTATAAAGGTTTGGAATGGGAAGAGGGACTATTTGGCAGAGAGCTGCTAAGGAAACTCTTGGTAGGTAGAGATTGGTTTAGAAGATCTCTGAAGTTCTTTCCAGCTCTGAGATCCTATAACCCTAAATGAGAGAAAATAGTTGTGTTAAATTAGCTTTGCTCTTTGAGCTTGGCCAAATCTTCCATTCCCACTGAAAATATTTTAGGTTTCTCAGTACTTACGAAATCACCAGCTCTAGCATGTTGTTTTTTTTTAAACTCCAAAAAGATTTTGGAGTGGTCATACGCTCACAGATATAGCCTCAGTTATGCTAGATCAATTTTTTGAGATCATATTATTATCCCTAATTCTTTTGAACTGCTTATGGAATGAAGCTGAGCATAAAATGTCCACAGAAGCATTTAAATAATTTTAAACAAAAATATGAATACACTTCATTCAAGTTGAAGAATGCCAGCTGGAACAATAACTAATTAGAAATAGAAAAGATTGAGGGGACAATATGAGCAAATTCAAGATATGCTTTATAATTGAAAAATATTTTGTTTCAAATATGGGCTGAGAGGTATTTGTAACTCTCTTGGAACAAAACAAAAGACATATTTTCTGACTCAATGACAGTTTAAAAAAAATCATAGTAAGTTTACAATAGGTTCTATATGCAATCTGTCTAAACAATGGGTGTCAGTAAGGGCAAAGTACAATGCCAACCAATAAATCTTCATTCTTAGACCTAGAGAATATGTCAGATTCAATTCCTTTTCAATTTTAGTTTCATAAGGGGATAAGAATGGTGACTAAACCTGTGATTTCTTTGGTCTGAGGAATTTCCAGGTGAGGAAACTCTTTCTAACAATGCAGATTGGAACCTTGTCTAAGACTTAGAGTCTTAAAAATTGCCTAGAGCATTGAAAAGTTGAGTGACTTGCCCAGGGTCTGGTTGCACAGCACTATATGTCAGAGTTGAGACTTGAACCCATATCTTCTAAGCTTCAAGGCTAGCTCTATTTTCTACACTGTACTACTACCTCTCCACTTCAACAAACATTTATTAAATAGCTACTCTGTGTAAGGCAGTGTGGTTCAATAGAAACAAGACTGAAGAAAATGACTCAGTCCCTGTTCTCGAGAAGCTCACTATCTAGAAGGAAGATGAGGCTTTCACATAACTCACTAGAGTACAAGTTGGAAAATGAATATATCTGGTAGAAAATAAGGTGGGATAGCTAGGCAAAGTCATGTAATGTTTTTTGAAAGCAAAGCAGAAACAGGAGGAAAGGGGAGAGGGGTAAGCAGGAGAATGGCATAATGAAACACTAAGGAAAACATTACATAAATATTGAAAGCATAGTTTGGAAAAAGGAGAGAATAGAAAAAGGGAAAGCGGGCACAAATCCATTGGTGAAGTCTTACTGTGGAAGAAATGGCAAAGTCTTTATTTTGACAAGATCTTAGAAATTACAGACTGGTTGGTTGGTATTCATCAGGTTAAGGTAGAGATTTAAACCCAGGTCTTCTGACTAAAATTCCAGCATTCTTTCGACTGTCTTTGTTTCTTCTTTCTAAGATACTGGCAAATAAAGGAAGGTGTGTACATTGATGAGGAAGATATGAAAAGATAAGATCAAGAATTACATAAAACGAGAAGGTGTAGAAAGGTAACAATCTGCATTAGGGGAGTGAGGACCCATGCCAATGAGACCACAAACCTATTTAAGTTTCCCCTTTCAAAATTAGAGTCAGGAATTTTTAGTCCTGAGGGGGAAATCATTAATGATATCTTCATATCCTGCTAGAGTAATGTAATGGTGGACTTTTAGAACTGGAAAGAACCTTAGCAAACATTGATAATGTCATATTTACGTAGCACTTGAAAGTTTTCAAAACACATTGCATACATTAACTCTTCAGAGCCCAGCAACAGCCCAGGGTGATAGGTACTATAGTTATTCTCTCTCTGATAATATATAAATTCCTATTATTATAATTATCATACCATGCTGCCTCTTCTCTCTGCTTTACGCAATTTAAAGATAAGAAAACTGTAAGGGGAGAGGGAAAGGTAGAAACATTTATATAGCACTTACAATGTGCCAGACACTGTATTAAGTGCTTTGCAAATGTTATCTCATTTGATCCTCACAATGCCCTGCAAGGTTCATGCTATTATTATCCTCATTTTACAGTTGTCAAAACTGAGGCAAACAGAAGTTAAGTGACTTGCCCAGGGTTATACAGTGTCTGAGGCTAGATTTGAACTTTGATTCCAGTCCCAACTCTGTATCTACTGCACCGCCTACCTACCTGTCTCAACTGAATCTTAGAAATTAAAAAAAAAAAAGACACACCCAAGTTCACACATTTAGTCAGAATTAGTCCTTCTCTCCCTGAAGGAGAATGATTTTCTTTGCTTTCTTGAATAGTACCAAGGAACCCACTTATCCTTCATATATTTCATTTTAAGTTCCCATACCCTAAGACTCCTAAAATTCATGAGAATCTGAATGCTATTTCACCACTAACAAAAGTTCAAGACAATCATTCCATGGAACCTGATAAAGAAGATGATCTATGATCTGCTTCTTACTGATGCTAGAGGAGAAGGCCATTCAAATAAATTCAACATGTATGTTAAGCGTTTACTTTGTACAGAGTGCTATGCTAGGCACTGGGTATACAAATACATCATTAAAATAGTTCTTGGCTTCAAGGAACTAACAATCTACCGGAAAGCATTAGGAGAGAGTAACTACCTATTATCTAAATGTTTATTCTAGAATAAAGATTTACCATTTATACTTTCTTCCATCTCCTTATATCAAAAGAATGCAAGTGAGGAGTAGGAGAAAGAGGTATAGGTGCAATATAAATGGATTTAGAGTCAATGGAGGTGAGTTTAAATCTTAGTTCTGCTACTTATCCAAGGTCACTTTCTCTTTCTGAGCCTCAGTTTCTTCATCAATAAAATGATGTGGTGGACAGAAGTAGATCCCTTCCAGGTCTGTGCCCCACCTTTTATTGGAGAAGGCAGGGCACTTATCCCATTGGTGCTAGAAGTGCCTCCTCTGTGAAAAGAGTCCAAGAATAGTTCAAGAATAAAGTATAAACTGTGGAGAGGACCAGGAGTAGATGGAGCATTTGTGGGCAAGCATGAGATTGAGCATGGATAGATCTATGTCAATACTTCCAATACCATGCTTGTGTTCAAGGTAGAGAATTGCGGGTTAGCTGATAGCAGAAGTAGGCAGATTTGGAACAGGTTGAGTGATCTAATCCAAAAAGTTGTCCTTGTTAAATCCATGTGATTTTAGAGAGTAATCCACAGTGGAGGGCATAAACGATCTGTCATTGGTCCTGTACTCCTCTTTATTTTTGTCAGTGACTTGTATAAAAGCATAGAAATCATGCTGATCAAATCTAAAGATGACTCAAAGCTAAGAGGGGGTGGCTAACACATTAGAGAATCCGAAAAGATCTTGACAGGTTATGAAGATGAGTTGAATCTAATTAGATTTTTTTTAAAGCTTCAGAAGTCCAAGAAGGGCAGGTGTGACTACCATTTCATCTGGATATTATTTCACATGAAAAAGATCTGAGGACTGGTCTACAAGCTTAATAAGTCAACAGTGTGAAGTGACAGCAAAAAAAAAAAAAAAGCTAGGGTTCTGTTAGGGTAAGTTGAGAGAAACTGTGAACAGAAGAAGGAAGAAAATAACTCTACTGTGCTCTATCCTGGTCAGGTCAAATATGAAGTGCCATATTCAGCTCTGGTCATCCGTTTTAGTAAAGACATTGGAGCGCATCCAGAAGCAGACAACTAGAATTGTGAGGAGAAGGGAGAACATTTCATATGAAGATCATTTGGAGAAACTAGGAATATTTAGGCTAGAGAAGAGGAACTTTTTGTGTAACATGATAGCTGTCTTCAGGTATCCAAGAGTGTTATAATCAAATGAAATAATATACATAAAGTATATTGTAAAACTTAAATAACTATGCAAGTGGAAGTTACATTATTGTAACTACCCCATTATAATAACACCCTTAAAGAATGACCCATCCTACATGCTGGATGTGTGTGTGAGTGTGTGTGTGTGTATAAGTAGGAGAATACCAGTGCCTTGACAATGCTATGCTGGTTATGAAGGCCTGTCAGGAACCTTAAACACTAAAGCATCGCTATCTGTTGATACCATGAATTGGGATAGCATGGTAATCAGCATTGTGCACCTATATGTAAGAGTCAAAGAAATAGGTGCTTAACAGAGATACTTCTAGTGTAAACCCTTTTACATCTCCACAGTGAAACTTGAAGACCAGAAGAATTGGGGCATTAGATTGTTGATTGGCTCTACTTAAAACCATCTGCCGACCAACTTTTCATGAAGGATAGAAAAGTAAATGGTGGCCCTTTGTGGTCTTTTACAACAAGAAGCAAGACAGAAAGGAACAAATCAGAAATACCAATACCATATCTGCTGGAAATGCTTCAGTGTAGACGATGCTGATTGCTAAAGCAGACAAAAAACAACCATACCTGAATTGATCTGAAAATAATACTTTTTTTATGTGCCAATACTATAGCATAACTAAACTAGAAGTCAGTATTAGCAGTTCTGGGCAAGAGCTTTGTACTGCCTTTTGTCAATAATACCTGAGCTCCAAATCACACAGCAGCATCATATTGCTGATGAGATTAGGGTGGAAATAAAGCCACTGCTGGAGTTCTACTTAGGATATCAGGGAGCCTACAGAGGATAAGTTTACATCTTAATCCCTTTATTCAACCTCAAAAAGCAGTAGTTTTATCCACTTATGCAACAGACAACAGAACATTGAATATAAAAGAATAATAGTGGGATAGTGACTTGTCCCTGAACCATTTCTATTGGAACTTTCTCAAAAAGATGAGAACTTTCAAATCTTCATCATCATCATCATCATCATCATCATCATCATCACTATAGTACTTTAAGTTTTGCAAAGCCCTTTACACATGTGATCTCATTTGATCCTCACAACAAACCTGGGAGATAGTTGTTTATTTTAATCCCCATTTTATAGATGAAGAAACTAAGGCAGAGTGAGATTAAATGAATTTGCTCATAGATGCACAGCTAGTAAATGCCTAAGGTAAAATTCGAACTCTGGTCTTCCTAAATCCAAGTCTGGAACTCTATTCACTGTACTATCTAAGTGTCATAATCAACACAATAACATTTGCATAGTAGTTAAGTACTTTATGATTTGCAAAGCACATTACAAATATTATCTCATTTGAGTTTCACAGCTATTTCCTTGTGTTCAGGAACTCTATCTTATTTCATCTTTGTACTTCAAGTGCCTAGTACAGTGCTTTGCATAGAGTAGATGCTTAATAAATATTTGTTGTTAATTCCCTCCAAAATTGTTTTGCACTTCCATACCTGAGTATATATTTACCAATAGAATATAAGCTCCTTCAAGGCAGGAGCTATTTCATTCTTGTCTTTAGTATGCTCATAAAATTAGGAGCTTAATAAGTAATGACCAAATGGATGAATGAAACTGAATAAAAAGTAATAGACTGAAAGTCTATAACCTCATAGATATAGAGTTGTAAAGGACCTTAGATGCCATTGAGTCCAAACCTCTCATTTTTTTACAGATGAGAAAACTGAGGACCAAAGAGATTAAATGCTTTGTCTAGAGCCATGCAGCTAGGAAGCATCAGAGGCAGAACTAGAACTCAGGTCTTCCTAATTTTTAAGTCTCTCACTGTACCCACAGTGCCATCTGTCAAAAAAGGAGAGAAAAAGAATGCACTAACAAACTGGCTAGAGGGCATAGATGAGGTAGTAGATGACCAAGCCTATAGCTATCAACAATCTCCTATGAGAATCAGTAATGCTAATCTTGATTCTAATCAGAGATACCTCTAGTGTAAATCCTTTTAGGTTTCTATGGTTTAACTGGAAGACCAGAAGAATTGGGGGCAATGTCCAGAGCAAGGGTGGGGAACCTGGGCTTCCAGGCCACTAGGTCCTCAGGTGTGGCCTTTAGACTGAATCCAAGTTTTACCAAACAAATCCTTTTAAGGGGATTTGTTCTGTGAAGCTTAATTTCAGTCAAAGGGCTGCACTTGAGGACCTAGAGGGTCACATGTGGCCGCAGGTTCTCCACCACTAGTCGAGAGTATTTTGAGAGCTAGGAGAAAAACATTTTTATCAATCCCTCTTTAAGTTTCTAGGGACAATTCATCTGTTTGGAAATAATCAGATCAGTGTCAAGGATGAGAAACAAAGTTGGTGACCTCAAAAAGATCCACTATGTTATCTTTTCCTTAAGAACAGTTTAAGTAATTAAAATCAGAAGACTGATTATGTTTAGATCCTATAGCTATATTCAATTATACCTTCTATCACAGGAAAAGTGTCCACAATTCTGGCATTTTATTTATAATCAACCAAATGCATCCTGCTGGCATGTCTGAAAACTATCCTTTTATCATAATGTGGAGATGAACTTTATGATCCTTAGTTATATAAAAGAAAAACGTACAGATGCACTTCAAGCTCCAGGGAATAATGGATGTTGGGCTGAGTTTTGCACTTTGATATTAAGAAGAGAGTGTGCTAGAGGGAAAAAGTAAGGCTAGAAATCTGAGGACCTGGGCTCTGGCCCAAGTTAATTAGTCCCTGATTTCCAATTACCTTCCTAAGTTTCATTTTCCTAATTTGTACCAGGAGGGTTATTGGATCCAAGGATTTCTAAATTCCTTTCAAACTTCTATGACTTTATTTCTTCCTCTGAAGAGGTACTCTATCCTTCCTACAGAGTTGCTCTGAACTCTGAGTCCCCATTTAGGCAAATAAAACAGCTTTGTTTGATGTGGGACAGAGAGGAGGTGGAAAAAATTAATAATAATAATAATAATAGCTTTAAAGTTTGCAAAGTATTTCACATCCATTATCTCTTTTAATCCTCCCCACAACTCTGTGATGTAGGTTCTATTATCATCTTCATTTTAGAGATGAGAAAACTGAGGCAGAGAGTTTAAGTTAACTTGACCATGGTTATACAGCTAGTAATTGTCTAAGGCAGGATTCAAATGCAGTCCTTCCTCACTCTAAGGTCAGCACGCTATGAATTGTACAACATTTGCTCCCCTTGCTTCTTTTTGTAATGAAATGAGAATTATTAATTCTAATAAGGGGCAATTCTCTGACACTTGTAGGAAGAGGCTTGGAGCTGCCATTCATCTGTTTTGCTATTGCCTTCTAGAAAGGAAAATGGCTTAACCTTTGAATCTGTTTGACTGATGGCTCTCTCAGGCAAAAGAAATTGAATTTTGATTTATAGGATAAGGTAGGGAAATGTGTGTGTGTGTGTGTGTGTGTGTTTGTTTGAAACTTGAATTTAATTGGAATTAAACCTTTGAGGATATGTCATTTATTCTGTGTGTGGCTTCCTTTTAGTTTAATATCTCCTTCACTTAAAATATAGAAAAAAACAGAGACTGGAGGGATGCAGTGACATATTGGTTCATGCAATTACTCAGATAATAATGAGGCACAATAATGCGAACTGTTGATTTTCCCCCTCTAGTTCCTGTAGCCCAGATGTTTTGAACAGGCTCCAATGATTTCCTCCTCTGCCTAGGGTTAAAATCTAATCCTCTTAGCCTAACAATTAAGGCTTCCTATAATCTGTTTCAAGTCCATATTTCTAACTTTATTTTTCATCACTGCTCAACATAAACCCTCATATCCCCCCAGGCTCATCTCCTCATTGGCCCTCAAACATTCCATGCTCATCCTCGACTCATGCCTTTACTTCTGTCATTCACTCTGCCAGGACAGATTGCAACCACCACCCCTCCACCACGACCATCACCAATTTGTCAACATCTTTCTTAGAGCTCTCAGAGCTGAACATAGTATTCCAGGTTGTAGTCTGACTCATTCATTAGTTAATAATTGAAATTTCACTGGATATGCTTCACTAAAGGGCAATTCCCTTTGGGACAGGTAGCACTTTAAGTCATCATCAATCATAAACACTTGTCCTTAAGGATGTTCAAATCCATCAGTGTACTGAAGATAATAAGAGACCTGGGATTCCTGGAACTCAGAGGTTAAATGTTGAGTACTTGCTAGGGAGTCGAGAGATGGTGACTTCTGTGTATGCCTCATACCCTGACATCTTGGGATGAGACTATGGGGCTGGCATTAGAGTTCAACCTCACTCAGAAATCAGAACTTTGGTTTTTTACTGTGGACCTGAGAACCACCCACATTTCTCTGAAATCTTTAACTTAACTGTTGACAAATTTGCTATTATGAACAATCTGTGTGACCAGGGGTAGGTTTGGGTAAATCCAGAGTACAAAGCCCTCCCATAGTATAACTGGGAAGGCCCTAATAAACTCCCACCAAAGTCTTGCTGCAATCCCTAAAACTCATCCTGAGACAACGAAACTAGCATCTAGATTGGATGAGGTCACTTAACTTCTTTGGTCCTCAGTTTCCTCATTTTTAAAATGAGTTTAGCCAGATGATTGATAACATCACTCCCAGCTCTAAATCTGTGACACTCCCCTTCAAGAATACCTCCTTGTTCAAATTATGCTTTCCATGGAAGGGGTAATATTTAGTTACCAGACATTGATCTGAATGATCTGAATTGTCAGAAAGCTATTATGCACCTGGTTTGGAGTAGAGGATTACTACCACCTAGCCTGGCCTCTTCAAGCAGTGCACAGACACACGTTCCCAATGACAAGATTGTCAGGAAGATATGCTGACTTTATTCAATTAATGTTTCATATAATACAAAGTATTATAAACATGACAAGAAATCTAACTGTATTATTAAAATCATACATACATACATACATATATTTGTATAGATACACTATATACAGACATATATGTACATATATACAACCACACACATATTTATATACATATATATGTACACACATTCATATACATATGATAGGATACATATGTAAGATTCCTCCGTTAAAAAAAGTTACTTCAAACCACCTGACCAGAAACAGAAAATAGATGAATCAAAGAAACAGATAATAAACTTGTTTCAAAGGAAAGAAATGACAGACTTGATATATCATAGTGATGTGACCTTAGTTAGCTGGGCATCTTCTGGAGCACTCTTTTCTGAATCAGAGCAGCTAATACTCTTTTGATTTGACTCAATGATAATTTTAACTTTCAAAAGGTAGATAAATCAAAGGAAAACTTCTATTTTAGACTTAATTCTCACTAATAAGGAAGAACTGATTACTGAAATAGAAATGATGGGAACCTTGGTAGCAAGTGATTTCTCCTTAGAATCTGTGAGAGAGAAAAAAGGGAAATTCTGACATACTATAAGATGTACCTTAGATCAGGGAGGGCAGATTTCATTGGGTTAAAAAAAGGGATAGGTGAACTACATGAACAATAGTTCTGTGGGGAAGTCATCCCAAGAAGGATCGGAAACTTTCAAGAATGACATTTTGAAGGGGCAGCTAGATGGTGCAGTGGATAGAGCACTGGCCCTGAGGTCAAGAGGACCTGAGTTCAAATCCAGCTTCAGTCCAAATACTTGACACTTATTAGCTGTGTGACCCTGAGCAAGTCACTTAACCCCAATTGCCAAAAAAAAAAAAGAATCACATTTTGAAGGCTCAAAGAGAAACAATTCCAGTGAAGAGCTGTATAAAAAGACAAATCTGTATTCATATTTACTCATCTGGATTAAAAAAAAATACATGGGAAAATGGAAGCAATGACAGGTAATAGAGGAGGAATACAAAAGTATGATTTACTTTGAAAAAAATGTCAGATGTGCTAGTTCTCAGAATGACCTGATGCTTGTGAGAAAAGCTAAGGAAAGCAAAAAGGCATTTTTTAACCATATTGAGGAAAAGAGGAAGAACAAAAAGAGTGTGGACTGCTTCTCAGAGCTCTTGAATTCTTATTTTGTTTCTTTCTGCTTTCCCTATCAAATAGAATGATCTTTGAACCAGAAAAGATATGAATATGAAATGAAATCTAAGGGAGCTTAGGAAGATGGTAAGAGAACATCAAGCTATTCTTGATGAATTCAAGTCACTACATGCCCACAAACTACTACAAGGTACTGGAAGAACTGAAAGATTTAATTGCTAAGCCATCATCACTAATCCTTGAAAAGTAGAGAACAAAAGAGATATGGCAAAAGAGCAGAAGAGCAAGTGTTACTCCAAAGTTAAAAAAAAAACAAAACAGATGGAGTCCATGAACTATACTTCAATGAGGTTGACTTTGATTTTTAGTAAAATTCTAGAGTATATTAATACAGGGAATATTCTCAAATATCCACAAAAGGAAGTAGTGATCCCAGAGTCAACATGGCTTCATAAGCAATAAGTGATATCAGGCTACCCTTAATTCCTTTTTTTGTTTGTTTTTTGTCCATTTATTTGTCATATAGGCATGAAAAGTTATTCAAATAACAAATGTTGGAGAGGATATGGGACATTATTGCATTATTGGTGGACCTGGGAATTAGTTCAGCCATTCTGGAAAGTGACTTGAAACTATGCCTCCAAAGTTACCAAACTATACATACCCTTTTGATGGGGTTGGGATCTGGGACCCAGAAAGGAAAAACTCTGGACTTTCCCACATGGCCAAATCTCTGGTATTCACCTGAGGCTGTAATCCCTCAACTGGCCTTTCATTGTGGCTACACCCAATCTCTCCTCCATTGTTTTACCTCCCTATGGCCCCTGGCCATTTCCCACCCTTAATCCTACCTAGGCTCCATTCTCCCTGGGCCTGGTGGTCCAGGTCCCTGGAATTCTATTACCTCATAGGCTACTTGGCCACTCCTAGATCCCTCCCATAGTCTTTCTGTATGTGAGAATCTGGGATTCTTAGAATCTAGCCAATAGCCCAAAGATGCTCAGATTCCTTAAAAGTCTAGCTAATATGGCGAATCTTCAATAAACCTTGTTTTTGGCAGCAAGAAGGCTCGGGTCGAATTCTTTCAGGCAGGACCCACATGTTGTGATTTTGGGATTCTGGGACCCCTGACCTCTAGACCACATCACTTTGACTCCATTCTTTTTTTTGACAAGGTCATTAAACTAATCAATCAGGGTCATGTTGTGGATATAATTTACCTAACTTTTAGTAAAGTATTTACAAAGTCAGGCAAATCATGTGGAGAAGCTGGAGTGATGGTGTATAGACAGTGGTACTGATGTGGTTTAGAGTTTCAGGGGGTGCTGAGACCCCAAAATCACAACACATGGGTCCTGCCCAAAAGAATTTGACCCAAACCTTCTTTCAGCCAAAGACAAGCTTTATTAGAACATCCATCATATTGGGCAGACTCTTAAGGAGTCTGAACATTAGTAAACTATTGGCTAGATTTTAAGAACCTGAGCAGTGGCTAGATTATAAGAATCCCAGCATCTTAATGGAGACAAGATGGACCTCATATACAGAAAACCTGTGGGAGGGATCTAGGAGTGGCCAAGTAGTTTGGGATGATGGGAGGAGAGGCCTAAGGAGATCTGATGGGAGTGGCCAGTAAACTAGGGCAAACAGAATCCCTGGGACCTGGACAATAGAGCCTAGCTAGAATTAAGTGTGGGAAATGGCCAGAGGCCATAGGGAGGTAAGACAATGAAGGGGAGATTGGGTGTAGCCACAATGAAAGGCCAGTTGATGGGATTATAGCCTCAGGTGACCACCAGAGATTTGGCCATGTGGGAAAGTCCAGGGTTTTCCTTTCTGGGGCCTAGATCCCAACCCCATCAGTACTATTAGGTGGTACTAAAATTAGTTGATTGGTTGGGCCTAAACGATAGTCATTTATGGTTGAGTCTTAGCTTAGAAAGAGGTTGCTATCACAGTGCTCTAGGCATCTATGCTTGTCACTTAGCTATTTAGCATTTTTATCTGTGATTCAGATAAACATTGATGGCATGTTGGTCAAATTTGCAAAAGAAACAAAGCTAGGAGGAATATCAGGACACACTGGATAACAGTCATTTACCAAAAAATAAATAAATAAATCTTAACAGACTAGAATGTTGGACAATAAACAATAAGATGACATTTAACAGGGATGAATGTCAAGTCTTACACCCAGGTTCTAAAAATCACCTTCACAATCATGATATTGAATGGCATGGCTAGATAGCAGCTATTCATCTGAAGAAGAATAGCATATTTTAGTGGGCTGCAAGATGAATATGACAGGACAATACGATTCAATACCCTACGTATTTAAAGCAATCATGAGCTTCATCAAGAAGGCTTAATGTTCAGTACTAGGGAAATGACCATGTCACTGCAGTCTATCATGGTCAGACTACATCTGGGTTACAATATTTGATTCCAAGTGCTGAAATTTAGAATTATTGGTAAGTTGGAGAGTATCCAGAGAACAGCAACTAGAATGGCAAAGAGCCTTGAGATCATTTCACAAGAGAATCAGTTGGAATAACTTGGAATAGTCCAGAGAAGAGGAGATTGATGAAGGACATAGTAGTTGTGTTTAAGTATTTGACAGGCTGTCATGTGAGAAAGGGATTAGATTTGTTCTGCTTGTCACCAGAGGACAGAACTAGAAACAATGGATTGAAGTTGTAGAGAAGAACATTGAGGTTTGATAGAAAGAAAAATGACGTAACAATTAAAGCTATCCAAAAGTCCTTCAAGAGGAAGGAACTTCCTGCTCCCTAGAGATCTTCAAGCAAAGGTGACTAGATAGATAGACAAACAGATAGACTGATAGACAGATAGACAGGTAGATAGATAGATAGATAGATAGATAGATAGATAGATAGATAGATAGATGGATGGATGGATGGATGGATGGATGGATGGATGGATGGATGGATGGATAGATAGCCATTTATTAAACACTTACATGCCAGGCACTGTGCTAAGAGCTAAGGACAGAAATGCAAGCAAGCAAGTCCCTGCTCTCAAGAAGCTTAAATTCTATTGAGGGAAGAAAACATAAAAGTGGGAGCTAGAAAGAGGGGGACGAGGAGTAAGGGGTAGATATTATGGAACTGTCAGGGAAGAGGCATGGAGGCCTTGCTCTGGGCACAATAAGGTGAAAGGTTAAAGCTGGAGGTGCCTGTAGGCAGAATCAAATTTTGTAGTTGAGAAGGTGTAGCATAGATGGTGATGATGTCCCAAGAATAGGTGGCATAGTTTGAGATGTCATAAAGGGAATTAGACTACATGACTCCTGAATCCCTTTCTAACTCTGATATTCCATGAAGTACATCAGGAAAGTTTCCACAGATAGAGATGAGAGATTTTGTAGAACAGATAACTTGTTGCTGACATGATTAGGAATAATTTCACAGAGGAAGTGAGACCTGAGTTAGGTCTTGAATAATAGCACCTAGTAAATATTTTGTTAAATTTCAATGATCTAAGGTCCTTTCAGAAATCCTGTGTTATTTCTGTGTAAAAGGGTAAATATTCTTTCCTTACCCAAGAACTTCATTGTTGTTGTTTGTTGTTGAGGTGTGACTCTTTGTGACCCCATTTGGGATTTTCTTGACAAAAATACTGGAGTGGTTTGTCATTTCCTTCTTCAGTGCTCTAGGCAACTTTCAAAGACTACAAGTTGCAAAGAAGATGCCAGCCTGCATTGATAAAGGCAGTTTCCTCTCCTGGAAGGTCCCTATGCAAGTAAAATTACAGATCCACTTCCTACCCATAGCCCTCATGTGGCACTTGATCTGAGTCTTGAAGGAAGCCTGGAGTTTTAAGAGACAGAAATGATGAGGGCATGCATTCTAGGCAAAGGGGAAAGTCTGGCCAAAGGCACTGAAGCAAAAGGAGTCTGATCTGTGACCAAGGAATAAGTTAAAGAGGAAGATCAAGTGAAAACTGGAGCAAAGGCCCCAGGGTTCTGAATCCCTCCCCTTTCCCCTTCACACAGGCTGAGCATTGTTTTTGCTAGGTGGTTTATTACCCACCAGGCCTCAAAAAAGCATCTTTGACAAAATATGGTTAGAAGCAGCCTGAAGGAGAGGCTGCTGTCTGAATAGTTCAGTTGCAGAGTATTTATCATGTCGAGAACATTAAACTAATCTGTCCCATTAGAGAAAGAGCATCATGGAAGCCTAAAGGAAATTTTCATGAAGCCTTTTAATTTGATACCCAAAGCAAGGATAAAAAAGCAAAAGCAAAAATTTAGATTAGGCAAAAAAAAAAAAAAACCAACCCTGATAAAAAGTCTGTTTCCCTGCCTCCCCCTTTAAATGGCAATGATTTCTAACCCAAAATGTCACCATGGACTGACCCTCAAGGTAATTTTCACATGGCAGATTCTATTGGTACAGCAAAAAAAAAAAAAAGTCATTTTACCTTCAAGAGCAGTTAGTTGATATTTCAGTAGTGAGTTTTATTTCTTTATCTTTCTTCTATGTACTTAGCACAGGCCACTGCACATAGAAGTTGCTTAACGAATGTCTGAAGAAAGAAAAAATGAGAAAGGAGGCAGGCAGGAAAGTAGGGAGGCAAGGAGGGAGGGAGGGAGGAAGGCAGGGAGGGAAAAAGTGGGGTGGAGACAAAGGAGGCAGGCCAGCAGGCATCGATTGTAGTTAAGGACTTAGAGGAATATCAGACTCAAGTGAGAAAAATGACTCTATTAATAGACTAGAAGTATTCAGGTACTGCAGAGGTATCTAGAAGGATACTTGCCCAAAGTAAATGTGAAAAATGTCCATGATTCCAGGCAGAGTGACCTTAAGCAAAGTTTAGGTAAGGTCAACTTGCATGTTTGCATATGTGTACATATATACATACATAAGTGCATACATACAAAAGCACAGGTATGTGCATGAGTATGTATGCATGAGTATAAACATTTGTGTATTTATATGTATATATACATATATACACACTTTACCATCATGTTACCCTACCCTCACCATTGGATTGTCATGATGCCAGAAACTTCCAACATTTTTGAAAGAAATATCAAACTTATCTGGGAGAGTAAGCATTTTGAGCCATTATCAGCCATTGACTTCTTAGCTTCAATTTTTTATCAAATTAATCAGAGCAGAGGACTTAATCTTGAGTAGTATGAGATAAGAGTAACAGAATGTTTTGATTGTATAAGTGGAGAAGGGGTTGGGGGAGAATTCCTGAAAACAACTAATATGATACCAATACCACTTAACACTTGTACAACTTCTTTGCCATCAAAAGTGCCTTCATATGCATTATCTCAAGTGATCATCATGACAATCCTGAAAGATACCTAAAGCAGTTAATCATTCTCTCTCATCAACAGATGAAGCAACTGACTTACAAAGAGTTCCAGTGACTCGCCTAAGGCCTTGTAATAAGTTATTGGCAAAGATCTGAACAGAATGCAAATCTCCTAACTCTCAACTCAGTGTTTTCAAAAGGAACAAAATTGCTTAGGTCCCATCTAAGGATGTAGTATAGTGAAATCTGTATTGGCCTTCTCAGAGAGAAATATTTAAAAAAAAAAGTAATGTTACTGCTTTTGATTGCAGCTACTAATTGATTCTCTAAATCTAAACCAGTGACCAGCATTCCCTGTGTCAATGAATCCACAGAGACACAATAAAAATAGTTAATTTACTTGTTTAATGATCCAATCTAGATTATCACCACCTAGATGACTGTGAAAAGGCAGAGGCCCTCCATGTTGTTACAGACTCACAAAAGCTCAGAATGCATGAGGACCTTAGATATCTTCTAGTCCAATTTCCCAATAAATACCTGAGTTCCTGCTATAGCATCTCTAACAGGTTGTCTGTCTATATAGACTCTGTACCTAACAGGTGGTCACTGTACCTGTCATCACTAATGTTCTTACAATTTATGCCTTCTTCACTTTCATCTTTTGTTTTGGCTAGGCAATAGGATTAAGCGACTTGCCCAGGGTCACACAGCTAGTAAGTGTTATGTGTCTGAGGCTGGATTTGAAGTCAGGTCCTCCTGACTCCAGGGCCGGTGCTCTATCCACTGCACCACCTAGCTGCCCCCATTTTCATCTCTTAAAATGCCTACTTTCCTTCAAAGATTCACCTACATGAAGCCAATGCAAATCCGTTCCTTCCCCCCAAATTACATATATCTATGTATAATTATACACGTATATGTGTGTGTGTATATGTAAGTATGTATATATGTGTGTATATATGTATATGTGTGTGCATGTATATATATGTATATATGTGTCTGTGTGTATATATATATTATTTGTATATGTATATATGTATATATATATGTATAATTATGTGTGTGTATATATATATATATATATATAATTTGCTTATCTGTGGACATTTTCCCCTCAGTAGAACATAAGCTCCTTGAGGGCAAGTACTGTTTTGTTTTTTCTTTATGGCCCTTACAAAGTCATATTCTGAGTGGTACAACTAGGTGGCACACTAGATAGAGCATCAGTCCTAGAATCAGGAAGACCTGTGTTCAAATCTGAATTCAGAAACTTTTTGACTGTGTGACCCTGGACAAATCACTAAATTTCTGTTTGCCTCAATTTCCTTATCTGTAAAATGGGGATACCACTCAGGGTTGTTGTGAGGATCAAATGAGATAATTGTAAAATGATTAGCCTAATGCCTGGAACATAGTAAGAGCTTTGTAAATGTTCATCATTATTACTATTATTATTATGGTGTGATGGTAGTCCTAGATTCACAGCTCAGGCTCTCAACACCTCTTGCCTAGACTATTGAAACTGGTCTCCCTGTCTCATCTCTCCCAACTCTAGTTCATTCCACACAATACTGCCAAAATAATTTTCCTTAAATATAAGCTGACCATGTTACTTCTCTACTCAGTCAACCCCCATCACTCTTGATTATCTGTAGGATAAAATATAAACTCTTCAGCTTTTAAAAGCCCTGTGTAACCTGGCCCTATCTTTCCATATTCCTTGGATATTACTCCCCTTCCCCCACATTCTGCCACCCAGACAATCTGGCCTTCTTTTTCCTTTCTACATACCCAACACTCCATCTCCTATTTCTGCATCTTTGCACTGGCTGTCTCACCTGCCTGAAATGCATTCCCTCTTTGCCTCTGCCTCACTGAATTCTTCAGTCCCTCTAGACTCAGTTCAAGTACCACCTTCCACACCAAGCCTTCTGGATCCCCTACCCAACTGCTAATGCGCTTCCCCCAAACTACCTTGTAGCTAGTTAATTTGTATGTATTTGTGCTCGTTGTTTATTTATTATAGAAGGGCATTTGATTTTGTAGAACAAAATGCCACCTTAAAGTTGTCTTTGATCCATACATTAAAATAATTTAAGATTCTTTGAAAGACATAATGATAGAGATAAACATATTCAAAAACGCTCTGATAGAAACCTCAGGCAAGAACTAAACCAGGGGCATGTATGTTTATCAAAGGAGTTCATTATTGTGACAGGAGAACCAAGGTCCAAATAGAAGAGAAAGTCTCTGTTTAGAGTGAAGTCTTCCTTCTGTTTACAGGTGACATTTTACAGGTTGCATCAAGCCTCCTTGAAAAGGTTCATAAATTGACCCTTCACACCGAATGATCTTCAAGATCATGGTCAGCTGCCGCATTCCCCTTAACATGAAAATAACACAGTAAGTAACCTTATGTTTACTTGACTCCACTTTAATTAGTGGTACCCTCAAGGATATACTTTTTTCCTCTTAAAAATTCTAAACTTAATAAATAACATGAATATCCCCATGAACAATGCAGAACAGGAGAGAATTGTACATGAAACTGGGATATACTTCCGCAGACAGCTGATCTTAATAAGGGCAAAAGGATAGCAACCTTTGGTTTATTAGGTGCCTGTTCAGTTTCCCAAGGTACACATCTCCAAGTCCTATGCAGACACACATCTGTAATATTAACACAATGTACATAGATAAAGATAGTTTGATTTAATTGCCCCATCTCTAATCTATTGCACTTTCTTTGATGATTTCTCTCTGCTCCCCAAATCTTGATTTCTAATCTGGGTTTCTCAGCATTTTAACTGATAAAGAGATAGGTGCAATGGTGGTTGTTGCTCAGGTGTTTTCAGTCATGTATGACTCTTTTGTGACTCCATTTTGGGTTTTCTTGACAAAGATACTCGAATGCTTTGCAATTTCCTTCTCCATTTTACAGATGAGGAAACTGAGGTGATCAAGGTTAAGTAACTTGCCCAGGGTCACACAGATAGTAAGTGTATGAGGCCAGATCTGAGCTCAGGAAAATGAATCTTACTGACTCCAGGTCCAGCACTGTCCACTGCACCACCTAGCTTCAGTGGAAATAGCACTAACTTTGGAGTCAAAGGACATGAAGATGAAATACTGCTTCTGTTATTTCATTAACCTTCATGGCCTTTCCACAGTCCTCCTTGGCCCCTCTGACAAAGTTCAGGAATATTGCCAAGCAAGCCTAAGTTTATAAGTACATTTCATCAGATGATATACACATATTTATTTCACTAGATATGTAAGGTGGTACTATCTCCCAAATGGTTACTTACCTTTGTAATTTCATCAGATGCACATTTCAGTTATAGCAAATTTTCCAAATGTAAAGGAATGAATGAATCTGCATTTAACCAGTGCATAATATGTGCAAGGCAGTGTGTTTATAGGATAAAGTGCAATGTTTATGCAAACAAATTTGGATTGGAATCCTAAATAGAATTTCCTGAAGAATGGTGCTTCTACCTATGTAACCATAGATAAGTCACATAGCCTCTCTGGGTTTTATTTCCTCATATATAAAATGAAGAGATTGTATCAAATGATCTCTAAGGTCCCTTTCATCTGTAAACCTATGATATCTGCTCTACGGTCTGAAATTAGAGGTAAGGTAACTTTCCATGAATTGGGGCTCATCAAACATCACCTTTCAGGCCATCCTAGTACAGCTTCCTGATGCCTAAATCAATACTGAATCTGCTCTTTCTGAATCTTCTTTGTACACTGCCAAATAAGCAAGGGCCCCTGTCCTTTTGTGATACAGGAGTACATTTTTATGCCTTTAGAGAGAGAAAAATGAGGACTTTCTGACAGTTCCTGTTTATGGCACTCTTTCAAATAATTAATTCTCAATTAGCTGAAGGTACATGAATACCTTTTCCTTTTGGAAAGGATAACACCAAAGTGGGTATTTATGTAAATGCAGGGTCTACAGAAGCTTCCAAGGTCTCTGATATTACTGGGTAACTCTCCCAGTTTTTTTGTTTTGTTTTGTTTCCAACAGAGCTTTCCTAGCCCCTCCATTCTGAGCCACAGAAACATTATCTCTCACATATTTCCAAGCTAAAAGCACAGCCAGTCTCTCAACCCACCCAAGAAGTATCTCTTGTTTCTTATCATTTCTGTCACCAATGACTTCAAGCTTTAGTGAAAGGGGGAGGGGGAGGGACAAACAAGTATCTTGCCTTGGGTTTCACAATGGAAACAACCTTTTGGGTCAGATTTCTCTTTTTAATCCTGAAGTTAAATGCAATTCGCACTTTATGAGAAAGGACTGGAGATAAGATTGAAGTGAAGATCCTTTGACTCTTCAATCACATATTTCTAAGAGAGACAGTCTAGATTCTCCTGTGTTGTAGGAGGGAGAGACAGACAGACAAAGACAGAAACCGAGAAAGACAAAGACAGAGAAAGACAGATAGAGAGAAAATCAGGAAGATTCATTTGCCCAAAGTTCAAGCACTATGTGAATAACCCTAGGGAAACTCCCTTAACCTCTCAGGTCCTCAGTTTCCTTACCTGTACTAGGTAATCTCTATGATTGTTCTCAGCCCCAGCACCACAGTTTTTTAGGAACCTGAAAACCTGCTTTGCTCTCCCTCCCACCCGTCTCCCATACACATTTATACTCACACGAAGAGGTCAATGGTCAACTCCAAAATTTTGCTTCTTGCTTCAAACAAAGGCCTGAAAATTGCATGACTTCCAGACCAACGACAGACAAGTTGGATTGCCTAAAGTTGAACTATTTCGGTGACTATGATATGCTCTCAAATGAGCTAGGCATTGAGAATAAGTGGCCAAATATATTTTGTAAGACCAAAAAAAGGGGAGGCACATAGACTCTTCCACACTAAGAAGGTAATACCTTAGTCAGTGACTGCTGCAATATTTTAAATCTTAAAATTATCCTGAAACAGTCATTCTACTTGCTAGTGAACTATTCAATGCAAACATAAATTTGAAAACCCCCAGCACCTGCCTTGTCCTTCTTATTCAACCTTTGTCCTATTGATGAATGTGCATTCTTTGCTCTAGTCAAGGTAGTATCCCTGAGGCCATATTGATTTTTGCCTTTCTTCCTTATTTTGCTTCACCATATTTGCTTCACCACTGCTTCTGCTCTTGTTTTCTCATCCAAGGCTTACTTATTCCCCAAAGTTCAGTTAAATCCATCCCCATAAAACTTCCCTGACTACTTCAACCAGCATGGTATACTGGAAAGACCACAGGATTTGAATTCCAAAGACCTGGGTTTGAATCTTGCCTTTGCTATTTTTAACTACCTGTGCAACAGTCTTTTTCCTTATCTGTAAAATTATGTCATTGACAAGTGAAAAATATACACAATGTAAATGAAAAGAGTCTTAAAACCAACTCAGAATTGCTGAAAAATTAACAAAGGTCCCAGAGAATAGATGACAAACACATCTCTCTCCTCATGGCAGGAGGAATAATATGGTACATATTTGTAGACATGATTATTTGGTTGTTTCTGCTTAAATTTTTTCACAAGGGAAAGTTTATACTGGAATGACAAGAGGAAATGCATTTCAAGAAATGTCAGTGACATAAAAAATAAGAATATCAATAAAATTTATTTCAAGAAAATTGAAGGATTGAACTGGATAAACTTCTGAGGCCCCTTCCAGATTTATGATTTAGTCCACTTTGATTTCTCCCTTCAAATTTTGCCTCCTAATGATATTTTTAGTGTATATCCTTTAGTCTAGCCCTTAATTCTATATTTGATCATATTCTCTGATGGTTTCATGGGTAGGACTCTTATCTGTCTAATTAAATTTTCTGAAAAGCTAGGACAGCATCTTCTTTTGTAGTGCCTACAGAGTCTAGTATAGTTGGGGCATGACTTCCAGAAGTTTTCAGGATGTTCCACACAACAAAGATTCTTCCCAGTGAGAGCACTCTCTGATTCACATCAAGTTACATGAGAAAGGACAGAATAATTGACAGAAGAAATTGATATTTTCAAAGCTTTTCCTTAATTTTTTTTAAAATTCATTTTTAAAGCTGCCTTTAGAAAACAATTGAGCCAAATCAAATCTCCTTGAGAACACAAACAGCTTAATGAATAGTTCCAAGAGCTATAGATCTAAGAGCTAAATTGAGACTACTATTTGTGATGGAGACCACAGTTCACCTAGTTACCCAGGTTTGACTATAGAGAAATTAATTCAATACTTTGGTTCTTAATTTTTTCTTCTGTAAAATGATAGCTTTGGGCTATATAGTGTCATAAGGTCATAGGATTTGGGGATGGAAGTGACATTAGAGATCATATTGTTAGCTCTCTTTATTTTACAGAGAGACATCACACTGTTGGGGAAAAACACCCTAGACTTGGATTCTGGAGACCTGAGTTTGAGGCATGGACAATGTGTAATTCTGGGCACATCATTGAACCTCTCTGAGCCTAAGTTTCTTTATCTGTAAAATGGAAACAGTAACACCTCACTACCTACCCCAAGGGGTTATTGTGAAGAAAATTCTTTGTAAACCTGAAAGCACTATAGGTAAGCTCATAGTACATAGGTAAGCTCACCTATGATCCCATGGTCCATGAGGAATAGAATTGGCTGCTTTATTTGGCTCTCTGATTCAGGAAGCATATACAAAGAACAGATAAATTAAACTAAGATGAATTATATTAGATAAATACATACAGATACATGTGTGCAGATAGATAGATAGATAGATAGATATAAAACTATATATAGATGTATATAATCATATTGCAGTTTCATACCATCTGTCATCATTCACAGCCAAGGATGGAAAGAGCTAATAGTAAGTTAATAAACAAGTGCCTTATGTAGTTTCCTCTGCTTATCTTCAACTTCCTTATCTTCCCTCTATTTCAGATGTCAACTTGCCTCAGAATCCAGCTCAGTTGATTCAGAGAAACCTCGTGATTTGGAATAATTTTATAGCATTGCCATAGCAACATAATGATTGCCCAGATACTGGGAATATCAGAGTGTAAAGTAATGGATGAGCATTGTATATCTGGATGGAAAATTTTGTCATGAACACAAAAATAGTGCAAAGAACAATGTACAGGAGTGAGGGAGATGGAGAGAAAGTAAATCTGAAAAGGTTTTTTTATATATATGAAAAACTGATGATTTTTCAATGATAAATGACAAGTCAAAAAAAAGCTTAAAATAAGTGGCTAGTGATAATTTAACTACAGTAACTAGAAGGCAACAGGAATAGTGTGGATTTGAAAGACAGTAGTTGAAAATAAAACTAAGAAATGTCTTGGAGAAAGATTAATGATAATCTGTCAATGATCTAAATATATCTTTCTCTTCTCCCCCAAGTCACCTTGGTGGCTTTACTCACCATGAGATCACTAACTTTACAATTTTGTCTGGACAAACTCGAAACCTTTGGTAAATGTGCACAGATGAAGCCTTAAACATCCCTAGATAATAATAACAGTAGCTAGAACTCAGAATGTTGTTTTAAGGTTTGCAAAGGTCTTTACAACTCTCATCTCATTTTATCCTCATAATAACCCAAGAAAGTAAGTGCTATTTTATCACTGTTTTACAGATAAGGAAACTGAGGTAGACAGAGGTTAAGTGATTTGTCTAGACTCACATAGCCAATGAGTGTCGAGGTCAGATTCTAACCCAGGTCTTCCTAACGTCAGATCTAACATTTTATTCACTGTGCCACCTAGCTACCTAGATCTATATCTCAGTCACTGAGATACTCTGGGCCTCAATTTTTTTTTCTGTAAATATTCCAGAGGAACTGGCCATGATCTTCTCAGTATGGATATTCATTCCTTTCACATAGATAACAACTTATTTTGGGCTGTCTATTCTGTAAGGCTCTATTGTGTGCCTTCTCACAAATTCACTACTGGGGGAAGGCTGAAACCTTCCTCAAGTTTCCCTATTCTCTACCTCACTCAGAATTCATCTGGAGTACTATGTTCATCTCTGCTTACCACATGTTAAGAATCTTGATAAGCTGGAAACCCAGCAAACCATCAGTATTTCCTGTATGTCCATGATTACTCATACATACTTTGGCTAGTGAATTTGGCATCATACCTCTTGCAACTTGGTACATCTGATTGCTCTATTGAGACAGCACAAGAATGCCTACATTCATATCAAATCTGATTCACATAGTTAATAATATATATGGATATATATATGTGTGCATATATGTATGTATATTTATATATAGATATATATATTTTTGCTTAATAGACTATTCTTCTGAAAAATCTCTGATGTACAAATCTCTGATGTAGCCCCAAATCCCACATGAACAATGCTAATTCACAAAATTCCTTCATATATCACCAATCAATTCTAACCTTTTCCTCTTCAGTCTTCAATATACATTCATTCCTTTGACCATTCTACTGCTTAACCACTTTGGGTCTCTTGTTAGTTCCTTCCCAGATATGTCTGCTTCACATGATCATTATTGGCTACTGAATGAACTCATCCCCTTAATAATGGAAGAATTTTAAGAACCTTACTTCCTCTAGCTCTTTTTTTATGGCAATCAGTCTTAGTGTAAACTTAAACCTTTCATACTCTGGCTACTTTTCACAATCTTCTCGTCCCTCCCTGAAAAACAACTGAACAGTGCTCTTTTTTACATTTGCCACTTCTCCAGATTAAATAGCTGAAAGGACTGGACCTTTCCTGGCTCTACACCAAGAATGAGAGACACTTTGCCTTAGTTCTGGGAATCTGTGATTAATTTGGGGTCGAATTTTCCTTCTTAAAATGAAACATTTTGCATTGATCACAGACAGCAGGAGAAGGATAATTGAGTGACTCATTTTGCCATGATTCCAAAGAAGTCAGTAAGTGGAAACTTTTGTCTGTGGGCCATTGTTTACCTAATGGCTTTCAATGCATTCAATATAGTTTTTCTCCCCTTGGTTTCCCTGAAATAAGAATTTAGTCCACTTTTTCCTGTACCTTC
Organism: Vombatus ursinus; assembly: GCF_900497805.2. Lineage (NCBI taxonomy): Eukaryota > Metazoa > Chordata > Mammalia > Diprotodontia > Vombatidae > Vombatus > Vombatus ursinus. Next base: position 20,562,051 of record NW_020954641.1, read on the forward strand.
AAGAACAGTCTTTTCTGGGGTGGGGAAAATTTTTAAGTACATTACAAGACAAGAAATTTGAGTTCTAGCTCTGTTCAAACTCTTAATGGTTTTGTTGTGTTACTGCTGTTGTTTAGTCATTTTCAATCATGTCTGACTCTTTGTCACCCAATTTAGAGTTTTCTTGGTAAAAATACTGAAGCATTTTGTCATTTTCTTCTCCTGCCCATTTTACAGATGGGGAAACTGAGGCCAACAGGGTTAAATGACTTGACCAGGGTCACACAGCTAGTAAGTATCTGAGGCTGGACTTGAACTCAGGTCTTTCTGATTCCAGGCCTAACACTCTATCCCTTGCACCACTTAGCTGCTCCTATCTTATTAGCTGGATGACCTTAAAGAAGTCTGCTAACCTCTCTGGGCCTCACATGACTCATCAGTAAAACTGGGATTGTGATAATAATTTCCTAAAGGTTGGGTTTGGATTAATTTGGATAGTCAGTAAATCACAGAATCCTAGAATTTTTGAGTTAGAAGGCATCTCAGAAGTCTTCTAGACTAACTTATATTCAAAAGGAATCCTTATAATAACATACCAGGCAAATGATCTTCTAATCTGTTTGAAGACTTCTGGTTGTGATGACTCGCTACTTTCTAAAATAGTACAGTACACTCTGGGACAACTCTAAATGTTCAAAAGTTTTTGTTTTTGTTTTCCGCAGATATTAAGTCCAAATGTGGCTTTTTGTATATTTGGACCCCATTGTGCTGGGGCCAAATAGAACAGGTTAAATAAATTTTCTATATGACAGCTCATTTGAACACATGACAGTACAAATACTTGAACATATTCATCAAGTCCCCCCACACACATGCCAAGACTTCTCTTTTTGAATCTAAAAAAAATCTCCAATTTCATCAACCAAAATCTCCCTATGACCAGGATTCAAGGCCCTTCACATCTTTCTTGTTTTCCTCTGTTGTTCTCCAGCTTATAGGTGTGTTTGAAGTCCCTTCCAGCTCTGAAATATATTATTATATGAGTTTCAACAATGGACATTATTAGAGGTTATTTTTCAGCTTAACAATCAGTCAAAAATGTAACGGCATGGACAATTTCTAGCAAGGTTTGCTTAAAATGCTGAAGCTCTTCCAAACTCCAACTCATTTGTGCTTCTGTGTACTCAATTTAGAGACATAACCAGTCTCTATGTGTGTAGAGCTCTGCTCCCACATGCTGCCATATGGAACAGGCATGCTTCTCCTTGACAATGACCAAACACAAATCCCACACTTGCCTCCAGGTCCTCTGACAGTCTGGCCACCTATCAGTCCAATATCTTTGGGATGACCTTGGGTGCATTTGCCTTGGGAAAAGGAAAATTCTGGAAGATAGCTACTAGGAGTTTGTCTTCCTTTTAAAACCACAAGAATAAGAGTTGAAGCAGCACTACCCTTTTGGCTCCCAGTGCTCCCTCACTTACTCCCCTCCCCGTAGACTGTTTACTTAATGGCTAAGAGTCCTCTACTCATTTTTTTTTGCCCTAGGTAAAAATCATCTTAGTTATCATTCTGCCTTGGTTCATGAAGAGAAGAGCAGACCTTACTCCTGAAGGACGTGCAAACCAAAGTTGCATTGAAACTACTCCCTAACTGCATCATTGTACATTTCTCCCTTCTGCCTCTGCCTGGTAACAGGCTAAATAACAATTTATATTCATTTATTCCTCAACTTTTCCAGCTATTTAAATTGTTATCTTCCAAATGCAGACTTGAAATAGCTAGCTTTTCTTGGAACTAGGTCTCAGAGCTGTGAGAGATCTGGAGCAAGGGGGAAGAGGTCCTCATGTTTATAGTTACTGCCCACTAGGAAACTCTTACCTGTCAAATTGAACTGGGCCAAAGATGGCCAGGAAAGGGTGAAAATAGCCATTTGAACTAAGGTGGATTAATGCAAATGATATAAATAAGATTAATCAGCACTGTCCCTAGGAAACCTGTGTTGGTTGCCTGAGAGCAGAGTCATGTACGGTTGTTTCTAATAACACTTCCATTAATCAAAGGGATAGCTCTTACTGCATAATGAGACAAAGAAGGTAATGGGATATTAGCATAGTATGGTACTTTCTTCTTGGTTGGGTTGAGGGAACAAACGCCATGGCCTTATGGTACCACAACACTGCCACCTGTCTTCTCTATCCTGGAATGTTAAGGTAAGGAATGGATTTGTTAAATCTGAACATGGAGATCAGCTCCAAAGCTTTCCTCTGGAGCCCTACAAATCAATATGCAATATGTAAGGGAGGTCATGCATATTAGTCTCTGTCTGGGGAAGACTAGCACATTTTAATGATTAGAGAAATTTCCATGGCATGGAGAAAAGTGATTCTCATATGGGAAGGTAAAAATGAGTCTTGGGTAGGAAGAAGATCAGATATTAATCCAAAGGCCAAGCTGGGCCCATTATATCCAATGAATTGCCAAGGCTTACCAGTTTTGCCTCCAAAATATAGCTTGTATCTCTGCCTTTCTTCCTGCTCACAAAGCTACCACTCTACTTCAGGCCCATATCACCTCTTGTAATAGGTTCTTAATTGATCACCCTTATTCTAGTTTCTCCTCTCTCTAATTTATTCTCCACTTGGTTATCAAAATAATCTTCCCAAAGCATAAGTCTAACCATGTTGTTCTCCTGCTCAAGAAACTTCAGTAACTCTGAGTTGTCTGTAGGATAAAATGTAAACCCTTCCTTTTGACATTCAAAGCTCTTCTAGGTCAGACTTCATTCAGCATTTGCCAAACTGACTTTGCATTGCTCTTTTCTACATTCTCCATTTTAGCCAAAATGGCCTACCTGCTCTTTCCTGTACTTCACATTTCTTTTCCCATATCTACAATGTTGTAAATGTTGCCCTATGCCCAGAATCCACTCCTTCCAAGCTACCTCCTTTTAAAAGCTTTAAATTCTTTCAAGATTCATTTCAAGAGGTACTTAAAAAAGAGCTTTTCTTGATTCCCCCTTTCTTCTTAGATCTCTCTCCCTTCTCAGATGAACTTAGATTTACTTATAGTATACCTTATCATTCTAGTAGAATATAATTTCCTTAAGGATAAGGTATTGTCACTCAATCATTTCAGTTATGTCTGACTCTTCACCACCCCATTTGGGGTTTTCTTGGCAAAGATACTGGAGTAGTTTGCATTTTCTTCTCCAGCTCATTTTACAGTTGAGGAAACTGAGGCCAACAGAATTAAGTGACTTGTCCAGGGCCACACCGCAAGTGTTTGAGGCCAGATTTGGACTCAGGAAGATGAGTCTTACTGACTCCAGTCCTGGCACTCTATCCACTGTGCCTGAAGGGTAGAAACTCTTTTTTTAATTTTCTCTTTGTGGACCCAGTGCTTTACATGTATGCATCTTGTTTGAGTTGCAAATATCCAAATGCTATGATAATGGCAATTATCACATTAGAATGAGTCTCAGTAAATGTCTAGTCTACCCTTTACTCAAAAGGAATACCTGGTATAACATAGTCAACAAGTGAGACAATATGTACCACTAAAAGAACAAAAATTCTGTCAACATTTAGGGAACAAAATCCAGAATGCACCACAGAGACTTAAAGGAAAGGAAATGCAGTTGTCCTTTAGGAGAGGAGTGTATTGTGAAACAGAATTATGTGAATATGTGAAATAGGAAGACTTTAAAATGACCTATTTTGTATTTTACATGGAATAATACTTATTCATCTCTTCCCTAGCCATGACTAAGGATTTCACAAGATAAGTAATGGTTTCTACCTCTCACATACTAGTTCCATAAATCATAAAGGTACATAGCGGAAGAACCACAGAAGGAAGAAATGTCTGCTAATTCATTTTTCTAAATTGTTGATTTAAAAAAAGGAAAAATAATAACAGAGATGCAGCATAGTAGCAGCAGTAGGTAACTGAGTTTTTGTTGTTGTTGCTGTTGTTGTTGTTTTCCTGTAGGAGGTAAACACTTGGGGTGGTACAGTATTGAGCACTGGTTTTGAGTTTGAAGACCTGGGTTTAATTCCCTGCTCTGCAATTTACTACCTGTCTAACCCCGAACAAATCATATGACCTTTCTAGACATTTCTTCTATAAAAGAAAGGGGATGGACTATATGATCTCAAGGTCCCTTCAACCTTTAAATCTATAATTTATGATTATACTTTTATAGAAAACCTCCTTTATCAAATTACCCCCACCACCACCACCAGCCCATGCTCATTGTTCAATGACTACAGTGAATTAAAACCCAACATGTTAAGCATAATATTAATCAAGGGAGTCAGGAATGGCTAAATAGTCTAATTAATTTGTCCTGTGACCCTCTGAAATTATTATAAGTTAAGAATAAGTCAGATGATTTACAGAAATATTTGTTTATTAAAAGGTTTATGTTCCCCACTTTCTTTTTTTCCAAGTCAAATCAGCAAACATTTATTAAGCCCCTCATCTGTACTGTGCTAAGACCTAGGAATACAAAACATGAAAAAAAGGGGGGGGGCAAAAATAATCCTTAAGGAGCTCATCGTCTACTAGGAGATATAACATGTAAACAACTATTTAGAAATAAGATATTTATGAGATTATCTGAAAATAATCTCAAAGGGAAGACAGTAGTATTAGGAAGGACAGGGAAAGGCTTCTTTCAAAAGGTAGAATTTTAACTGAGGCTTGACTGAAGCAAGGGAAGCCAGGAAGTGGAGATGAGGAAAGAGAGCATTTGGAGCATGGAAGGGTAGCCAGTAAAACTCAGAGAATTAGAGGATTGAGTGCTGTGTGTCAGGAATAGAAAAGAATCCAGTGTCACTGGATCATGGAGGGGATTAAGGTGTAAGAAGACTGGAAAGGTGGAAAGGGATCAGGCTATAAAGGATTTTAAAAACCAAGCAGAGAATTTGATCCTAGAGGTAAAAAGAGTTCCTAGAGTTTATTGCATGGGGTAGGGGAAGAGAGAAGGTATCTGAGCTTTAGGAAGATCAATTTGACATTGGGGTGGAGGAACGACTGGAGTGGGGAGAGACTTGAGACAGGGAGACTGACCAGGGGACACTTGCTATTTTCCTGGGATAAGGTGATAAGAGATTAAACCAGGGTGGTGGCAGTATCAGAGGAGAAAATGGAGCATCTAAGAGAGATGCTGTGAAAGCAGAATCAACAGGACTTGGCAAAAGATAGGAATCAAGAATCACAGCTAAGTTGTGAGCCTGGGTTACTGGAAGTCAATAATAATAGAAAAGTTAGGAAGAGGGAAGTACTGGGAGGGAGGGAGGAGACAATGAGTTCAGTTTTGGTCATAATAAGTTTAAAATGTCTATAGACATTCAGTTCTGATGTCCAAGAGGCAATTGGAGATATGAGACTGGAGATCAGGAAAGAGTGTAGGGCTGTCTAAATACAAGAATCATATGCATGGAGATGATAATTTAATTGATGTGAGTTGATGAGATCACCAAGTAAAATAGAATAGAGAGAAAATAGAAGAGGACCCAGGAAAGAGCTCTGTGAGCCACCCATGCTTAGTGGGCACAGCCTGATGGAAGATACAACAAAGAAGACTGAGAAGGATTTGTCAGACTGATAGGAAGAGAACCAGGAGGGAGCAATGTCACAAAAACCTAGAGAGAAGGGAACACCAAGGAAGAGAGTATGATCAACAGTGTCACAGGCTGCAGAGAAATCAGAAGGCTGAGGTTTGAAAAAAGACCATTACATCTGGCAGTTAAGAGATCATTGGTAACATTGCAGAGAGCAGTTTTGGTTGAATTATGAGGTCAAAAGACAGACTGCATAATTTAAAAGAGAATGAAAAGAAAATGAAGGCACTGATTGTAGATGACCTTCTCAAGGATTTTAACCATGAAACACTATGTCTTCCACCTTCTCTTTTGCTATATGATATAGAGTTACCCAATAGCCTACAGTTGAGTTTGTTGTTCATTTCACTCCTCCATAGAGTTGCATGGTTTTCTAAGGATAAAAACTTAATGATGGTGTCACTTGTTCAGATACTATATGCAAGATATATATTATTGGGTTCTGGTATAAATGTCAAGTGGAGGAGTTACATTATTACCTCCTAAATGGAGGCTATCTCATTTTTTATTTGGTAAGGAAAAAAAAATAAAACCAAAAGTCTTGTTCAAGAAAGCTACATTGATCTATTCTCCATTCAGTGGCAGGATATTGCTACTATAACCATTAAAATCCAAGTGCTACTCCCATAGGACCCAGGTCAGTTAATTTAAAGACTAAGCAATCCATGTGACCCATTTGCCTTCCATGTCCACTTCACCTCACTATTCTCCCTTCCATATGCTGACTATCTTCTGTTTAATAATAGTGATAGCTAACATTTATATACAGCTATAAGGTTTACAAAGTCCTTTCCATATATTATCTCATTTGATCCTTACAACAACCTTTGAGGTAGGTGTTATTATTATCCCCATTTTACAGATGAGGAAACTGAGGCTTAGAGAGATCAAGTGACTTGCTCAGACACAAGTGTCTTGAGGCACAATTGGAATTTAAGTCTTTCTGACCCCAGGTACCAAACTCTATCCTCTCTGCTACTTAGTTCCCTTGGCATTTAAAACTCTTTGTAACCTGGTCTCACTTTACCTTTCTGATTCATTACTTTACTTTCCACCCTCCAAAGCCCAAATAAACAGACCTTCTTACTGTTCCTCACATATAACATTCCATCCTTTGCTCCCCTGCTTTTGTACTATCCTCCATGCCTGGAATGCACTATGTCCTCTTCTCTGCCTTTTGAAGGCCATGGTGGGCACAATATTGCCATTGTCCAGTTACCTGACATCTCCTGTGAGCTGAATGGGCTCTGGTCTTCCCAAGGAGTCTAGCCACAAAAATGAAAAGAGATATAGGAAGAGAGCTAATGGGGTTGAATAAGGAGCTGGAAAGGACCTCAGAGTTCAACTAGTACCATCTCAAATTTTTTTAAAGAGAAAAAAAACTGTGGAGAAGGGGAAGGGACAGAGGAGGAGTTTCTTGTCTAAGACATTTGTTTGACATAGGACAGAGGTAGAGCTGGAATTAGATCCAATCCCTCTTTCCACATTTACATACAACATCCACTTTCAGGGGACAGAAGATTGGACCATTTATTTGTGTCTTCCTCACATTCTAAACCATTTAGCTCTTCAGATTCTCATGGGAATTCAACTATCTCTATGCTTCAGGACAATCCAGGCAAAGTGACCATGTGGTCCCACTTGTGGTAGCCAGTAGACACAACTGAACAACTAAAGGAAGGAGGGAGGGAGAGGGTGGGGAAGGAAGGAAGGAAGGAAGGAAGGAAGGAAGGAAGGAAGGAAGGAAAGAAAAATAATTTACTAAGTACTTACTATGTGCCAGCTGCTAAATGCTTTACAAATATTACCTCATTTGATCTTCACAACAACCTGGGGAGATAGGTCCTGGACAGGAGTGTATATTAAAGCCAAAGTGAAGTGGCTTGGTTGGTGTGCCCTGGCATGGCACCCAGCAAACAAGCCCTTTGCCCCTTTTATACACAACAAAATGGAAAGCAGTTTGAGAAGGTTCTATCTCACTCTGATTCCATGTTGCTCTAAGGTTATTAACAGAGATGTTCATGGCTAATATGGTGGTTCCCTGTGCATTAGCCTCACATGGCTTTTCTTGCCAGTTGCTCCTCTCCTATACCTGGCTCAAGATGATCTTGCCCCTGCTTGAAGCAAACTGTGTAAATTGGTTCCATAGAGAGCTGGCAAAGGCAGAGCAATCTGAGGTTGCTGCCAGAAACTCCAATAGGTATTGGGATTGAAAAGGCGAGATGGGGGGAAGGAGAAGAGATTCAGGCTGTTTTGTGTTCACTTGCTGAGTACAGAGCCATGTGAACCACTGAGCTTTCCCATAAACATTGCTATGGCAACTGACAGGTAATTATCTGTTTTTCACAAAGAAAAAAAAAGGTGTTTCAGTTGGAACATTCTCCCTGCAGCAGCTTGTCTATTTCACAAAGAAGGAAAATCAATGTGTGTACTGTCCATAACAGTATTTTAAAGAAAATCTTCCCACTCTGAACCCTTTGGGAAATAGGGAAATATTTATAAGGATCTTTATGGGAAAGGGTCATGAAAAACAACATCATCCTCAACTTACCCTTAAGTTTAGTCATCAAACTTCTGTTGATGCCTTCCCTAAAGCTAACGCAGGGTTTGGAGGTCAGCTTTAAATGCTGAGGCTCTCAGAAAGAGGGGCCATGTTTTAAAGGATGGGCATGAAGACAATAGCCTGGAGGCTGCCCCAAACTGATATGCAAATATTTAAAGTGACCAAATCCACCTTGTCTCTTACAACTCGAGTTTCCAATGACCGATTGTGATCCTTTCTTGGCTTTCTTGCTCCTTACCACTAATATATGAGAGCTCTGGGAATACAGAGGATGCAAATAACCTATTTCTGTAATAAGAAGAAAAATGAATTTATCACAAGAGCCCTAAATCCTGTTATATATTTTATCTACATGATTTCAGGACACATTTATATAAAATAACTTTCCACTCACATTTAATTACATTCCAATTAATAATAATAGCTAGCATTTATATAGTACTTACTTAAATGCCAGGAACTGTGCTAAGTGCTTCCAATTATTATCTCATTTGATCCTCACAACAATGCTGAGAGGTGTTTTTACACAGTTTAGGGGTGCTGACATGGTTTAGGGGTGCTGGGACCCCGAAATGTCAGGGTACAGGGCAGCATTGACTCAAATGAATCCACACAAGCAGCCCAGGTGCTGGGCTGCTGGCATGTATGGGAAAATTCAGGGAGTCAACAGATAGCTTTATTGAGGGAACAAAGTAGAAGGGTGCCAGAGCATGTTCCTTGGGCAGGCACCAGAGACAGTTCTTGGACCAACACTCCTGTGTCTGTCTTGATTATCAAAAGAATTACAGGGTCACATCTGTGTGTGTCTCCTACAGGGAAAGATTTTCTCATGGCAGGGCAGGGCTGGGTTACTTCCAGAGACATGATCTTGGCCTTTTAGGGTCCAGGTCCCAGCACTCCATCACTATTATTATCCTTATTTTATAGACAAAGAAACAGAGGGAATTAAGTGATTTGCTCAAGGTCGCACAGATGATAATAAGTGTCTAAGGCTAGATTTGAATTTAGGTCTTTCTGATTCCAGGCCTGTCACTCAAGCTATTGCACCACCTAGTTAGCCCATTTCTGACTAATTTTAGGCACAGGAAAATAGAATTTGTAATAAAGAACTGCATTGCTCAGTTTTTATGTTGTTCAATTATTAAGTTGTGTCCAACTCTTTGTGTGCCATGGATCATACTGTCCATGGAGTTTTCTTGGCAAAGATACTGGAGTAGTTTGCCATTTTCTTCTCCAGTTATTTAGTTTTAAAGGCCTTTAATATTTTGGGGTGTGAGAAACGTGGTTCAGTCGCTCCTTGGTAGGCTTAGGGGTTTTAGCCCAAGCGTGCAGCCACAACTCACTGTTCCCCTAAAAACGTACCTGTGGAGTTCCATTCCCCCTTAAGAAACAAAATAAATTGAAGTGAGCAAAGGGATATTTATTTATTTGCGGTTCTTGCAAGAAGCGTGTGTGTGTGTGTGTGTGCGTGTGTGTGTGTGTGGTATCCCCCCCAAAAAAGAAAAGAAGGGACACACACTGTACAGAAGCAAGAGCAAGCCTTTTATACAGTGAGTTCCTTCTTGTCCCTCCCTTCAGAGCCAGGATTGGTCCCTGGTCTTCCAGGTTACAATCTTCCTGATATTCCCACTTCATAACATGTCCCTTCTCCCGCTAGTATATGAAATGTGTCTAGTCCTGTGCTATTGCTCCCCTCTGGGTGGAAAAATTAGTATTAATAAGCCCAAATCACATGTTCACTCTAAGTAAAAATTAACCTTTGTCCTACTTCCAGCCTCTTTAATCAAACAACCAGTTTCATCCATTTTCAGCCAGTTCTGGAACTTCTGAGCTACTTTTTCTCTCAATTTCCTTATATGGAAACATAATCATTTCTTACCTTTCACGGGGGAAGCAACAAGGCCTTTCTGAATACATATTATGATGATTGTTATTTCCCTTAAATTTCTTGATGACAATTTTATTTTGAAAAATACTCTTGACTCATGATGGAAAATGCTATCCACATGCAGAGAAAGAACTCCGGAGTCTGAATGCAGATCAAAGCATACTATTTTCACTTTTTTTGTTGTTTTTTTCTTTCTTGTGGTTTTTCCCTTTTGTTTTGATTCTTCTTTCACAACATGACTCATGTACGAACATATTTAATATGATTGTACATGTATAACCTAAAAAAAAAAAAACTCTGAGGTACCACCTCATATCTGGCAGATTGGCTAATATGACAGAAAAGGAAGATGATAAATATTAGAAAAGATGTGGGAAAATTAGGACACTAATGCATTGTTGGTGGAGTTGTGAACTCATCCAATCATTCTGGAGAGAAATTTGGAACGATACCCAAAGGCCAATCAAATTGTGCATGCCCTTTGATTCAGCAACACCACCACTAGGTCTGTATCCCAAAAAGATCATAAAAAAGGGAAAATGACCTACATGTACAAAAATATTTATAGCAGCTCTTTTTGTGATGACAAAGAATTGGACACTGAGGGAATGCCCATCAATTGGGGAATGGTTAAACAAGTTGTGGTATATAAATATAATGGGATATTATTGTGCTATAAGAAATGATGAGCAGGTGGATTTCAGAAAAACCTAGAAAGACTTATATGAACTGATGCTGAATGAAGTGAGCAGAACCAGGAGAACTCTGTACATAGTAACAGCAACATTGTTCCATGATCAACTATGATTGACTTAGGTCTTCTCAGCAATGAGAAGACAATGATCCATTGTCTTGGTCAATACAATGACCTAAGACAATTCCAAAAGATTCATGATGGAAAATGATATCTGCATCCAGAGAAACAACTGATGGAGGCTAAATGAGGATCAAAGCATACTATTTTCACTTTCTTTGGGGTTTTTTTGATGTTTTTTTAAATTTTTGTTCAGTTTCTTCTTTCACTACATGACTAATATGGAAATATGCTTTACCTGATTGCACATGTATAATCCGTATCGTATCACTTGCCATCTTGGGGTGGAGGGAGGGAAGGGAAGGAATGAGGGAGAAAATTTTGGAACTCAAAATCTTATTAAAAATGAATATTGAAAATTGTCTTTATGTGTAATTGGAAAGAAAAATACTATTTACATTTTCAAAAAAAGAAAAATACTCTTAACTGTTTGCCATATTTTCTGCACTGTCACACTCAAAAGAGTCCAGAAGCAAATGTTGATGAGGCTGAGATTTAACCAGCTAAATATTTATTAAATAATAATGCATTCCATAGATCTAATGAGAATAAAGAACATATTTCAGAAACTGCACTAATGTACATCTCAGCAAGAGCTGCCATGTTTCATGATCACTTCTCACTGGGAAGCACAAGTCTGGTTTCACAGCAAGGAGAAAATTGCAGAAGTCAACTTGTTATAAGAGTCAGGAAAGCTACTTCTATAAATCCTTGAATTGAAAGAAGCCACAATTAGAAACCTGGATAGAAACCAATGTTTGGCTTTAATCACAACCCTACATAAATCAAGTAAATGGGACACACAGAGATATAAATGGGACTGAATCAATACCTAGGTCAGGGTTGGTACAGGGGAGAATGTGTGAGAAATGTGGAGTGAGAGGACCTGGGTTCAAATTTCACTCTTGCCATTTACTAACTGTGAAACTTTGAGCAATTCAGTGAACTTCTTTGGACTGTACTTTCCTCCTATGTGGAATTACAGGGTTGATATTGATCACCTCTAAACTTCTTTTAGCTTTAAGTATAGGAGCTTATAGTACAGGAGCTTATGATCTTATGAACAAGGCCACTTAGGCCCCCATCAGAACTCTTCAGCTCTAGGCAAATTTAAGTAATCAAAGTTTGTGGTGAATGCCTATCATTTCCCCACAGCACCATTCCCAACTGTGACACTTAATTCAACTCTTCCCAAACAATTAATCAATCAATTAATATTGATGCCAGTCACTGTTCTAAGTAGTAAGGATACAAAAAGAGACAAAAGACAGTTTCTGCCCTCAAGGAATTTATAATCTAATGGGGGAGACAATATGTAAAGCAAATATATGCAAAGCAAGCTGTATATGGGATAAATAGGAGCTAATTAACAGCAGGAAGGCACTAGAACTGAAGGGCTGGGAAAGGCTTTCTGTAAAAGATAAGATTTTATTTAGGACTTTAAGGAATCCAGGAAAGTCAGTAGTATCTTATTCCCTGGGCAATCTCCTTTGTTCAAGTGTCCATATTCCTCAACCCAAATGTTCTGTATCCCAAGGTGAGGGCTAACTAATCTGATAATACCAAGTGCTTTTGGTTTAATGGATTTCTCTTCCCAGGTAACACATTTACATTTTAGTAAGTGCTCTCTTGAGATGAAATGACCTAATAAATGATTCCAAAGGTGAGAATTATGAACAATATCAAAGGCCTGTGGTATAATGTATGTTTTTAAGACAGAGACCCTTACCACAACCTTTAAATCCAATCGTGCAGGTAGTTATGCACTCTGCTACCACTTAGAACAAGTGAGCCCTGTCCTACTTACAATGTCATAAGTCTATATGATGGCTCTCATACTCCCAAGCTCAATTCTAATGTTTCCTCTTTTCTTGGCTTCAGAAATCTTCTCACATCCTAGAAGTTAATTGATAAGCTTCAAAATTAGGTGCAAAAGAAAACTCTCCCAACAGTGGAGAATGTATGCAGAGGACTGTATGAATTGCAAAACTCATGGGACATTTGCTGCTTGTTAGTATTTATTGAAATTAAAAGAATTGAAACTGTAGAACAGTGTGAGATGTAGTAGAAGGACAATGAAACTGACAATTAGAAGTATGGGGTTCAAATCTTGGCCCAAGTCTTAACCCTTACTAAGCAAAGTGCTTTGCATAGTCCCTTAAGCTCTGAGCCCATTTTATTACAAAATGTGGGGAATTATATCTGTCCTGCCGACCTCACAGGGATGTTGTATAGATCAATGAGAGAATGTATGTGAAGATATTTTGAAAACTGGAAAATATCATCAATATAAGATATTATTATTTCATAACCTCATTTTTGAAGGCTGGTTTCTTCAGCATCATAATGAATATTTTCTGACATTATTACTCCTTGAATATCTATTTCATCATAAATTTCCAGGTAAATACTCTGAGTATACTTTTGCTTCAAGATAAAAAATCTTTTCATGAAAATTAATTAAACCACCTATTGTGGACTAAGATTCTTTAATTAGGTGGGGATTCAATAGTGATTAAAACAAACCCTCTCCTATGTGGGCCACAAAACTTAACCTGCAGGTCAAATGGAAAGCTGTTTTCTGATATTCTATGCCCTTTCTCTGATGTTAGTCAGACAGAAACCAAACCTCAGCCACAGTATTAGTTCTGCCTCAGTGTGCAGGAATAGTGACATTAAATAGCATTCTGGGAGAGCTCTTCTACACATTTTGTCTCCAATGACTTCACTCAGGGCAATGCATTACATCCTATTTTTCAACTCACTGAGGTATCCTGGCACTATCACCTTGGGGTTTGATTATGGAGAGTACTGAAGCAAGTTCAGTCATTCCACACAGGTTGAAGGAATGTCTTCCATGTGCTTAGTATTGTTGTCCTGATCTCTCCATTTCCTATGCACTCTCCAGCTCCTGGCTTCTCACCTTGGACTGGGCTGGTGTCTGACTTTATTGGAACATCTTTCTGGACTTTAGGCTCCCCTAGGGTCAAGTAAAAGCTTGCTTACTTCTTTTGTCACTCAGCCTTCTTGAACATCTGCTTTACAATTTAATTTAATCTGCATTCAAATAGAACTGACTTCATGCAGAGTACAATGCCAAAAACTGAGGAAGATACAGTCTCTACCCTTAAGGAGATAAAAATCTAGCTCTTTCATTTGATGTTTGGCAATGCTCTACACTTTTTGGTTTCTAGTTATCTTGTGGCCTATATTTGCACATGCCCTAAGACGGACTAGTATTTGAGGGGAGATGCTAAAGTAAAATCCATGGCCCTTACTCTTAAGGAAATTACAAAACTAAAGCTAAATAATGTGACAAAATAAAGATAATAGACATTGCTAGCAATTACAGCTCCAACCAAGCAGTCAATGCTGATCAAATTCAATACCATGTTGGGGAGTGGGAGAAAATAAAAATGAGAAGGTATAGTGTTCAACTAAAGTAACTCCAACTTGATTTATTTAAAAAAGGTTATTGATCCTGAGAAATGAGAACTAGATATAAGAACAGATATTGACTGAGACTATCAGGATTTCCTAATTTAGCTTAACCAATATAAAGCAATAATGAGAAGAAAAGAACCTAGAAACCAGCAGAATCAGCTTGATCTCAACAAGAAGAGAGAAATAGTAATGCAGGGCATCACCAGGAATATGTTTATATGTAAGCACTTATGAAGAATGGTGGTGGAAGATTATGAAATGTATTACTTTGTAAAACTGTGAAGAGATAAACAAATTTAAAGGAATTTTAACAAGAGACCCCATGAGGAGAAAAAAAAACATATTGAGAGCATTTAAAAGTGAATTTAGAAGACCAATAGATAGATGAAAAAATGAAAAAAAGGTTATTTTTAAATCATGTCAATAAACTTTTTTCAATCAGCTGCATTAGAGTTCCCCCATTTAGACTGTAGCATCACAGTCCCCAAATTACAACATGAGGAGGCACAGTAGAAACAGCACTACAACATTCAGGGATAGCAGAGCCTAAACCAGACAAAGTTAATGCTTAGAAGGTCCATACTGAAGATAACACATTTTTGAAGGATATTGAGGGATTGAGTTGTAAGGCATCAGAAAATAGGAAACCTATCAAAGGCCTAGAAATAATCTTGTACCCTATTATAATGTTTTCTTTAGATGACCGGGCAATATCAATAATGACTTATCCACAGTTTCCATTCTCTTAAAAAATAATTTGAGAATCATGTATACATTCATCAAGGACATCATTGTGGAAGGCATTAGAAGAGAATGGGCAAGAATTTTGCAATAATTATTCTGTAGCAGACCACTTCATTGAAAATAAAAAAGGCATCTGACTCAGCAGTTTATAACATTTCAATAAAGGATCTCCTCTAACAATGTCTCTCATGTGCATATGAGTCAAAATCATTTAAGATCCCTTGAAAGATTCAACAGCAGAGATAAATTTGTTATCAAGAGAACATAGACAGGGAGATGTTTGTTCGCAAAAAGTGTTTGCTATTATTATGGACAAAGTCCAGCATAGACAACAAATTAAAACAAATTAAAAAGAGATTTCCTATAGATGGCAACTATTCTAGGTTTATTTAGAATTTATTTAGTTATTTAGAATAACTAGGAGATGATTTTATGAAAAAATAATAAAATAGATAAACCATTGGTTAATTTGATTTTGGGGGGGCCAGGCAATTGGGGTTAAGTGACCTGCCCAGGATCACACAGTTAGTTAAGTGTCAAGTGTCTGAGGCTGGATTTGAACTCAGGTCCTCCTGATTCCAAGGCCAGAGCTCTATACACTGCACCACCTAGCTGCCCCTAATTTGATTTTTTTAACAGTTATTTTAATTTTTTTTTTTGTTTTCAACATTTACTTCCATAAGATTTTGAGCTCCAAATTTTCACCCCACCTCAAGATGGCATGCATTCTAAATACCCCATCCCCTAGTCTGCCTTCCCCTCTATCTCTCCCCCCCCTTCTTTTATCCCCTTCCCCTTCAATTTTCCTGTAGGGCAGGATGGATTTCTGTAACCCATTTCCTGTATTTCTTATTTCCCAGTTGAATGTGAAAACATTTTTTTTAAACATGTGTTTTTAAAACTTTGGGTTCCAAATTACCTCCCTTCCTCCCTCCCCACCCACCCTCATTGATAAGGCAAGCAACTAAATATAAGTTATATATGCGCAGTTATGCAAAACACTTCCATAGTAGACATGCTTTGAAAAACTAACTCTATTTCCCTTAATCCAATCCCACCCATCTATTTATTCTATTCTTTTTTTTGACCCTGTCCCTCCTCAGAAGTATTTGCTTCTGATTACTCCCTTTCCCAATCTGCCCTCCTCTCTATCATTCCCCTACTCTCTTGTCCCCTTCCCCCCCTATTTTCCTGTAGGGTAAGACAGATTTCCACACCTAATTGAGTGTGTATGTTATTCCCTCCTTAAGTCAAATCCTATGAGAATAAGATTCACTCATTCCCTCTCACCTTCCCCTATTTCCCCTCCACTGTAAGAGCCTTTTCTTTTCTGGTTTTTTTTTTTTTTGTGGGATAATTTACCCCATTCTACCTCTCCCTTTCTCCTTCTCCTAGTATATTCCTCTCTCACCTCTTAATTTTATTCTCCAGATATGACCCCTTCATTTTCAACTCACCCTGTGCCCTCTATCTACCTATCTATATCTATATATGTACATATAATTTTTTTACCCTCCAACTACCCTAATACTGACAACGGTCTCATGAGTTACAAGTATCATTTTTCCATGCAGGAATGTAAACAGTTCAACCTTAATAGCTCTCTTATGATTTTCTCTTTCCTGTTTACCTCTTCATGTTGCACTTGAGTCTTGTATTTGAAAATCAAATTTTCTATTCAACTCTGGTCTTTTCATCAAGAATGCTTGAAAGTCCTCTATTTCACTGAATGACCATTTTTTCCCCTGCAGGATTATACTGTTTTGCTGGGTAGGTGGTTCTTGGTTGTAACCCTATCTCCTTTGCTCTCTGGAATATTATATTCCATGCCCTGTGATCCCTTAATGTAGAAGCAGCTAAATCTTGTGTTATCCTGATTGTGTTTCCACAATACTTGAATTGTTTCTTTCTGGCTGCTTGTAATATTTTCTCCTTGACCCAAGAACTCTGGAATTTGGCTACAATATTCCTAAGAGTTTTCCTTTGGTGATCTCTTTCAGGTGGTGATTGGTGGATTCTTTCAATTCTAATTTGATTTTTTTTAAAGAAGAAAGAAAACCAAATTACCAGTATCAAAAATGAAAAGGCTCAATATACCACCAATGAAGATGAAATTAAAGCAATTATTTAGGAGTTATTTTGCCCAATTATATGCTAGTAAAACTGATCTTCTAAGTGAAATAGATGAATGTTTACACACAAATGAATTATACAGATTAATAGAGCAAATAGAATATTTAAATAACTCTATCATAGAAAAATATATTAAACAAACTATAATTGAGCTCCCTAAGGAAACAAACTACCTAGGACCACATGGATTCACAAGTGAATTCTACCAAACTATTTATTCCAATACTGAATAAACTATTAGCAAAAAAGAGGTAAAAAGTCCTAACAAATTCCCTTCATGACTCAAATATGGTTTTGATACCTAAGCCAGGGAGACCAAAAACAGAGAAAGAAAACTATAGGCCAATTTCCCTAATTAATATCAAAGCAAAAAATTTTAAATAAAATACTAGCAAGGAGATTACAACAATATATCACAAAGATCATATACTATTGACCAAGTGGCATTTATACCAGGAATACAAAACTCTTTTAATATTAGGAAAATTATAAACATTATCAGTATCATATCAGTAACAAAGACAAAAAATCATATGATTATAGCAATAGATGCAGAAATAGCTTATGACAAAACACAACACCCATTTCTATTAAAAACAGTAGGAAGCATGGTAATAAATGAAGCCTTTCTTAAAGTAATAAATAGCATCTATCTAAAAACATCAGCAAGCATCTGTAATGAAGATCAACTAGAAGCTTTCACATAAGATCAGGGGTGAAGCCAGAATGTCCACTGTAAGTATTATTATTCAACATTGTATTGAAAATGCTAACAATAGCAATAAAACAAGAAAAAGAATTTGAAGCAATAAAAATAGTCAATAAGTAAAAAAAGTTATCACCCTTTACAGATGATATGATGGTATACTTGGAGAACCCTAGAGAATCAACTTAAAGATGAGATGAAACAATTAACAACTTTATCAAAGTTGCAGAATATGAAATGAACCCACATAATTCATCAACACTTCTATATATTACCCCAAAAGTCCAGCAGGAAGAGATAGAAAGAGAGATTCCATTTAAAATAACTGCAGACAATATAAAATACTTAGTAGTCACCTACTAAGACAACTCAGGGACTATATGAACACAATTACAAAATGCTTTTCACACAAATAAAGTCAGATCTAAGCAACAGGAAAAATATGAATTGATCATGGGTAGGCTGAGACAATATAATAAAAATGACAATTTTATGTAAATTAATTTACTTACTCAGCACTAAACCAATCAAAAATATTTCATAGAGCTAGAAAAAATAATAAAATTCATCTGGAAAAACAAAAGGTCAAGAATATCAGGGGAATCAATGGAAAAAAAATTAAGGAAAGTGGCCTGGAAGTACCAGATTTTAAACTATGTTATAAAATGGTAATCATCAAAACAATCTGGTACTGGCTAAGAAATAAAGTAGTGGATCAGTGGAATAGATTAGGTATACAACACAGAGTAGTAAATGATCATAGTAATCTAATATTTGATAAACTCAAAGATCCAGCTTTAGGAGTAAGAACTCACCATTTGACAAAAATTGGTGGGAAAACTGGAAAGCAATTTGGCAGAAACTAGGCATAGACTAGCATCTCATACTGTATACCAAAATAAGGTTAAAATGGGTAAATGATTTAGATATAAAAGGTGATATCATAAATAAATTAGGGGAGCATGGAAAAATTTAACTGTCAGATCTATGGATAAGGGAAGAGTTTATGACCAAAGAAGAGGATCACAGGAGGCAAAATGGATAACCTTGATTACATGAAATTAAAAAGGTTTTGCACAAATAAAACCAATGCAGCCAAAATTGGAAGGAAAGCAAGAAAATAGGAGGAGGGAATAGCAAGTTTCTCTGATAAAAGCCTCATTTCTCAAATATGTGGGGAACTGAGCCAATTTGATAAAATAAGAGCCATTCCCCACTATAAGTCTATATCCCAAAGAATCAAAAGGAAAAGGGAAAGGACCTATTTGTACAAAAAAATATTTATAGCAGCTCTTTTTGTGGTGGCAAAGAAATGGAAATCAAAGGGATGCCCATCAATTGAGGAATGGCTAAACATGTTGTGGTATATAATTGTGATGGGATACTATTGTGTTAAAAGAAATAACAAGCAGGATAATTACAGAAAAACCTGAAAAGACTTATATGAACTTATATGAACCCATACAAAGTGAAGTGAGCAGAACCAGGAGAACATTGTACCCAGTAACAGCAATATCATAGGGATGATCAACTGTGAAAGACTTAGGTATCTGATCAAGACAATGATCCGAGATAATTCCAAAGGATCCATGATGAAAAATGTTATCTACCTCCAGAGAGAGGACTGACAAATTCTGAATACAGATTGAAGCACGCTTTTTTCACTTTATTTTTCTTCCTTTTTTGCAACATGGCTAATTTGGAAATATTTTTCACATGACTTCACATGTATAACTGATATCTTATTGCTTGCCTTCTCAATTGGTGGTGGAGGGTTAAGAGAGATAGGAGAATTTGGACCTCAACATTTTAAAAATTGAACCTTAAAAACAAAGAAAGAAAAAAAGAAAACCAAAGTAGATGAAGAATGTCTATTGTTCAGATTATGATATGCAGTTGGATGAACTATCTATAGAGCATAAATCCACATGTTGGACGTGCACTATTGATAAGGTGAGTAAAAAAAAATAATGAATGAACAAATAAATCAAAAAGTATCTATAAAACACTTACTATGTATAAAGTACTGTAGTAAACTCAGGGGAATACTAAAGCCAGACATTCCCTGCTCATTATTCCCTGTATTAGAAAAATAGAGGGAAACAATGTTTCAGTTGCAAGTTTGATGAAAGGCCCTAGAGTACTTACAATACAGCAGTAAGGCAGGTGTAATTTTCACTGATGAAATCAGACTTATTTCTGGATATCACGATGTAGTCCATTTTATCATGTCCATCAATGTTAGATCACGACCTTCTTGAGGTCAGGTGCTATTTTTGCATTTCTTTGTTCTTTCAGAACTTTCCAAGTAACTCCATTTCCCATCAGCAGTTCTCCTTTATTTCAGCTCCACAGAACATTTTGCTTCTGTGCAGGGTACCACCCAGTTCCCCCCATACACACTTCCAGTTTTCTTTTGTAGATTGTCTTCTCCAGTTAGATTGTAAGCTCCTTGAGGACAGGGACTATCTTTCTTATTTATATTCCCAGCAGCGCCTGGCACGTATTAAACATTTAATAAACACTTGTTGACTTCTTCTGCTGAATCATTTAATAGTGAAAACAGATAAAGAATCTAAGGTTCATAGAAATTAAGTGAGTTACTCTTAAGTCACACAACAGACTTTCCATTGATTCTTCTGTAACTCTTCCTGCTAAATACTGGCTAACCCACAGAACACCAAAAAACCTGGTACGAAATTTATAATGAGAGATTGTAAAGGAGTGGCATAGGAACATCCATGACAAACTGTTATTGATATGTGATAGTTCCCCCATACTGCTATCTTAAACACCTTTTTTTTTTATTCCACTAGAAACTTCTTTCAAAACACAAAGAAAACAAAGTGATCACACTAAACATAAGGTTTCATATAAAAGCACTTTCAAAGGTAGCCAACTGAATCCATCAGTCATTGATTTATTCAGCACTTTTATTGAATGCTTTCTATGTTCAGGACACTATGATAAGCATAAGAAGTATGAAATTAAATAAGTATGACCCTTCCCCTCAAGTAGTTTAATAACTAGTAAAGAAAGATAAACTATAAATATGGTAAGTGCCATACTTCTACTCACCTAATTTCACAATGTCAGTGTCATTCTTGCTCCCTCACTTCCATTCAACACACATATCCAATTAATATCAAGGCTTTCAATTTCTTTCTTCCCAGAATATATATACCCTTCTCCTCACTTACACATATAGGACCTAGATGGGTTTCTCCTCAGTTCTCCCCCGGTATATTACAATAGCCTCTTATTTGGTCTCCGTGCCTCAAGCTTCTCTCCATTCCATTTCACACAATCAGTACTTTCTTTGTGAGGCTTTCCTAGTCACCCTAGTTACTAGGTCCTTCCCCTCCAAGGTTTCCTTGCATCCATTTTGTGCATGTTTTGTATATATCAGTATATGTGCATGTTCTCTGCCCTGTTAAAATGTAAATTCCTTGGAAGCAGAAACAGTCTCAGTTTTGTCTATGTATCCCCAATGCCTAGCACAGCAACCTGACTCATACTAGACACTTACTAAATGTTTATTGATTGATTGTTTGCATGAAAATGATTATTTAGTACTATGAGGTTTTGTAAATAAAAAATCATTTCAAACTGAGGAATCAAGGAAGAAGCATCTGGCATTTGAACTGGGCTTTGAAGGATGAATTGGAAGCAGAGATGAGGGTGAGAGATTGTCCAGATATAGGAAGTAACATAAACAATAGCAAAAACAAAAACAAACAAAACCAAAACAAAAAACAAAAAACAACTGTGAGCCTTTTCAGAGGATGACTAGTTAGTCTAGTAACTTGTGACATTGTTGGAAAACTAAATTGGAAATACATTATACAAGGCTTTAAATGCTAGACTAAAGAAATTGGTCTTTGTCACCTTCACCCCTTAGAAAAAAGGGTGCATACTAAAAAGGACATTAGGTTTTGGAATCAGTAGATCTAGGTTCAAGTTCTAGCTCTGATATTTGCTGACTGTGTGAACCTGGGCAAGTCAATTAACTTCTAAGAACCTCAGTTTCCTCATTTATAAAATAGATGTGGTACTCACTGTCTGAGCACACGGGGTTCTGTAAAGACAGCACTTTGCAAACTCAAAATATGTATTTTAATATGTTCTATTTTTATTGTCATCTATTCATTCATATATTGCATAAATAATAATAATATTGCATTAATTAATAATGTAATAATGTATTACTTATAATAATATTTATTATTATGCCCAGAGGAGAGCCATCTAAAGTTCTTGAGCAGCTGTAGGAATAGAGGAGTAATAATGGATTCATTCTATGATTATAAAATGATGTATATAAAGCTAGAAGGTATCTTAAAGGTTATCTATTTCTGCCCCCTCATTTTACAGTTGAGGGACTGAGGGTCAAAGAGGTCACAAAACTCTTAACGGGTCAGAGCCAGAATTACAAATAAGGTGTTCTGACTCAAATCCAAGTCTTTTTCAGTTATACCACACTATCTCTCAAAAAGTCATAGAATATTAAAACTGGGAAGGACCTTCAATACCATCTAGTTCTACAACCTCATTTACAGATGAAGAAACCAAGGGCCAGAGAGGTTAATTATCCACCAGTGGGCACTCAGCTCATTCATTAGTGGCTGAGCCAAGACTAGGACCCAGGTCTCCTGACTCCCGGCTCAGTACCCTTTCAATTATCTTGCTCTATACTCAAAAACTGATTTGATTTGCTGCCTGAGCAACTGCTAATATTCTGCAGCTGACGGATTCATCATTGGAACCACGGATGGGTAACTCGTACTTCAGTAATCCATGACCTACAAATGAGTCCCAGGTCCCACATACCTCTTAGACCTTGGTAATAAGGATATCAGTCAATTTTTCTCTCCTGTTGTGATGATGTGCAGCATGCAGACTGACACTCCTAATGCAGGACAGTAGTAGCACATCAATAAAAACTCAGTGCAAATGATTTTGCCCTTCACTTCATATCCCTGACTGGCATCTGTTCTCATCATTGGCCAATGCTAGCTGATTCTCATGTGCATCTGACCTAAGGGGCATGCTAACACTTTGGTTTACTGTCACAGCTGCTGCCAGTAGAAATAGGCATAGCCCGGGCTTCATTCATTCATTCATTCTTCCTTCATTCTACAAATATTTATGATATGTATATGTTAAAGGCATATTTTGGTGGATCTATGATCTCATTAATAGGCATATTCCCTCTGTTGGGGCAGGCTGTAACACATCTAAGCCTTCTACTCCCGTGTGATTCTTATCTAGATTTTCCCAAAGATTCTCCACAGAAGATCCACCCAACATTCTGAAGGCCTTTCTGTAGTTCTAGTCACATTTTATATCAGTGCAATGTTCAGAATTGTCCATCCCAGTCCATTTCCTTTTCACATCACACATTTCCTAGATGATTATTCTTCACCCTGTTTTCTTGGATATGAGTTACAAATGGAAATATCCTGGGGCCTACTTATAGCCATGATATACCTTTCCTTCTGTGAATCACCAGCAACTATGCTTCTTTGGAGACCATAGTAGAGAGAGATAAGAAATGTCCACAGATAAATATCATATAAAGAAAATATGTATATAAGAGAAATATAAAGTGCTATGAAATCAGGCAGTGGAGAAATCACTTCCACCTGAGGGAAACAGTCAGGAAACCTTCATTGTGGCCTTGATGGGTGGGTAGGATAGAAGAAGGTCAAGATAAGGTGTTACTCTCAGCACAGAAAGTAATAGTGTGGAATGTTTATTATGGTGGTAAATAATTTCAATTTGGCTAGAATATAAATTATATAAGGGATAGGAATGTGAAACCAAGCTAGAAAAGTAGGTGAGAGGCAGATTTTGAAGAATCTAGAATGTTAGACTGAGACATTTAGTTTTCTGGCATCAGGGAGGCATTGAAGGTTTTGGTTCAGTGCCTTATGTGAAGGCAGAAAGTACCAGTCATCTGCATATGTTACCTGATGGACTTCTAAAAGAATGCCTGTCCAGAAGTATCTGCAATTATTTTCATGGCATAGCAAGTGTGAAATAAAGGGTTTGGATTTGTTGTTGTTCAGTCATGTCTGACTCTTCATGACCCCATAGACCATACTGTCCATGGAGTTTTCTTGAAAAGATATGGGATTGGTGTGCCATTTCCTTTTCCAGTGAATTAAGGCAAACAGAGATTAAGGGACTTGCCCAGGGTCAGACAGCTAAAAAGTGTCTGAGGCTGTATTTGAACTCAGGTTTTCCTGATTCTAGGCTCTAGGACAGCACGCTGTCCACTGAGCCACCTAACTGCCTCATTCCCTTCCATCCCCCAAATCTATGGTCCCATCATCTAGTTCAGCCCAGGTTTTCTGAGATCTCTGATGGAGTCAGGCAGTAATTACAGAATCATACACTGTAGCTGAAAGGACTTTTAGAATCAACCCCCCCTCTTTTTATTGAGGAAGAGACAGAGAACCAGAAAAGTTCTATGATTTGCCTAATGTCAAACAGCAAGTCAGTGTCAGAACTGGAACAAAATTTGGGTCTCTTGACTTCCAAGTCCATGTTCTTTTCACAACTCCACATTGATTTCCATTATGACTTGAAGGTATGGATTATTCCCAACAAAAATTCTGCTTCAGTGAGAAACACCATGCCTTATTTTAAATCGAGAGAATGATTAACTTGTCCCCCCACTTCCTGTTCAAACTCTTTTCAAAACAGCAATTTATGGACCACAGATATTTCACTGATTTGCCCCTCCTGTCTGTGGGAAATTAAAAATATAAAAATAAAAATGCTATTTTTGGCAGCAGACTGCAATCAGCAACTCAGAAGGATGCCACTTTCCACGCCCTAGCTGATATTGGTAATTAGCCTCTAGCTTCTATCTGTTATCCCAATCTCCTGACTATCTCTGCAAAGGTGATACCAAGTGTCAACATCCCCACGAAATAAAAGACAACCTCTGAGCTGATGTACCTTTAATCACTTTCATATAATTCTAGAAGACAATCTTTCTTTGATTTCTGCCCCCCCACACATACACATACACACCTTATCGTATCATTTAAGGTCCAACTCAAAATTCACCAGCTCAAACATTTATTTAAGTGCTTACTATGTGTAAGACCTTGCCAAGTGACAAAGATACAAAGACTTTTTTTTTAAATCCCCTGCCATCAAGGAGCTTACATGTTAGAGAGAAAAACATTTAAACAGATAAGAGACTGAGTGGTACACAGGGACAAGAATTCTGGATTTGGCATCAGAGGAACTGGGTTTGAATCCACCCTCTACCTTTGATTTCAGACAAGTTATGTAACTCTCTCAGGGTCTCAATTTCCTCATATGTAAATGAAGGTGCTTAAAACAAGTGGCCTCTAAAATCCATCCCTGCTTTATATTCAAATGTGGAGCATTGAGAAATCACTCTCCCTGATATATTTATTGAATGGGGGTGGCCTCAAATGAACTAAGACTTGCGAAAGACCTTAATTTAAAAAGGCCAACATCACCCACTGAATCCTGGACCATCACCAGTTGTCTTGACTTTTACCTTGCCACTGGACTCTGATGACTCTGGAGGAGAAAGTGAGACCCATGACTTTGCACAGCTCTGCCTCACTTAAATTCAATTCACCCACACGTCACAACGTCACCCTTATGATGGCATTGGTCCCCTTCTAAAGAATGAAAGAAAAACAACTAGTGAATTTTGCAGTGGCTGCACTGATCAGATAACAGATCAGTTAAAGTTAAAAAATGTAAATTTATTTTAAAATCCTCAATTTCCAGTCTCTTTTGAACCAGGGTGCTGATTTTGTTTAGTGTGGATACTCCCTGATTTGCATATATTTGCAAATGTGATGTAAGAGACATGAACTCCAAGTATGTAAGATAAAATTAAATAAATTAAATTATGTGAAACCTCAAAGTTGCTCAGACTTGACCAGTAAGGCCTGTGGACCCCTGAAATATTTGTCAGACCATTTAAATAGGAGGCGTGAAGATGACACAAAGCAAGAGTTGAAGTGTTTACATTTCAGCATAGCCCCAAGGGTCAGGAAGAAATAAGTTTGACCCTGTGTCTATCTGAGATCTCAATTCCTCAGACTGTGCTACTGAGTGTTAGACCAGGAGTAAGGAAGACTTGAGTTCAAATCCAGCCTCACACACTTATTAGCTGTATGGCTCTGAATAAGTCACAACTTCTGTCTGCCTCAGTTTCCTCATCTGTAAAATGGAGACAGTAATTGCATCAACCTCCCAGGCTTGTTGTGAGGATGAAATGAGATTATATTTGTGCAATACTTACCACAACGCCTAGCACATCATATGTGCTTGATTAATGTGCTCCCCCTTTCCAGCCCAATTCAACGTCAAAGATGATGTAGCACAAATATCTCTTACCCTATTAAACATCCCTTACTCTAATATAGCTATTATTTACTCATGCTCATAAAAACATTACTTTTCTTTGTATCCTTGTGGAAGATGGATTAGAGATAGGAGAGACCACAGTTAGGAAGACAAATTAGGAGGTTATCACACAAGTTTCTGCAAAACATGTTTAAGCTAGGGTGAAGAGGAGACAGGTATGAAGAATGTCTATTTAGCATTGACAAGACCTGGCACCTAAACAGTAAGGGTGTGAGAGCAAGGAATCAAGGGAGAATCTTAGGTTAAGAATCTGATGCCTCCCTCAAAGGAAAGGAAGAAGCTCATCTAGTGGAGAAGATGATCACTTTTGCTTTCGATGTGTTGAGTTGAATATATGGGGACATGTTGGTGGAAATGTCCAGCTGGCATCTGGGATTCCATGGCCCAATTTCTAGGGAGAGATTATGGTTAGAATGGTTGGGAGATATTTACATAGAAACGATCATTTAATCCATGGGAGCTGGTGATATCGTTCATCCTTTGCTTTTGAAGAGGGCCAATGACATCACAATGTTGGGGTAAAATAGTGGAAGACGTATGATGTATTGACTTGCATGTCAATTGGATTTAAGTAAGGCAGAGTTCACCAAGGTAGAAAGTGTAGAGATAAAAGAGAAGGGCCCAGAACAGAGCATTAGTACACACACACACACACACACACACACACACACACACACACACACACACA